>NC_048599.1:134299574-134969574 GCF_003668045.3 Cricetulus griseus
CTTTCATAATTCATTGAACAGGTTCCATAATTCATATTTCATACTTCATAATTCATGTTTATGACTCATGTTTCATAATTTATATTTCATATTCTTATGCATGTTCCCTCATTAATATTTTATATTTCATGATTCATATTTCAGGAATTATTTAACATGATTCATAATTAATGATTTATATGTCATATTTCATAATTTGTATTCCATGATTCATAATTCATACTTCATATCCTTGATTTATATTTCATAATTTATAATTCACATTTCATAAGTAATGTTTCATAAGTAATAATTCATAAGTCATGATTCATATGTCATATTTAATATTTCATAATTCATGAAGCATATTACATATTTAATAATTCCTATTTCATGATCCACAACTTATACTTCAAAATTAATAATTCATAATAAATATTTCATATTCCAAAATTTATATTTCATGGTTCATTTTAATATTCATTTTATATTTTAGTATTCATAATTCGTGTTTCATGATTGGTAATTAATAATTCATATCTCTGATTTTGAGGAGTGTTTCTTGTATACATCAGGATGAATTTTTTGGCATCAATTTTGTTAGATGGTTTCTTTTTTTTGTGAAAGTGAGTCTATTGATTTTGAGAGACATTACCAATCAATTATTGCTAATTCCTGTTTTTTTCTGTTGTTGTTGTTTGGTGGTGGGGATGTGTGGAGAGGTCTCTTTCTCTTCTTTTGGTTTTGTTATTATAATAATATTTATTTCCTGCATTTTATTGGGTATAGGCATGCTCTTTGGTTGATAATGAGGAGGAAAGTGAGGTGTATGAATAGTTTTGGGAGGGAGCACTGAAAGAGTGGACGTCAGTAGGTGGGTCAAATATCTGGAGTTCTGGAAGCTGGTATGGTCTCTTGTCCAGTTGGTAGTCTCTGCTTGAGTACAGAGCTGGAGTTCTGGTAGCTGATATGGCCTCTGGTCCAGCACTGTGTCTGTGTCTGAGTTTACCAATCTGTTTTTGTGACAGGCATGACAGGCACCTCAGCAGAGGATATCTGACCAAGGTAGGGGCAAGGTCTCAGAGGACTATTTGTAGGTGGGGTAGAAAGTGGTGGCAGAGGGTTGGGGTCTTTGGGATCCAAACTGAGGTCATGGAAATTTTATGTTTACAGATGACTCTCATGCTTGTTCTGATTCCTTTCTGGGTTTTCTTAAAAGGAAAAGAAATGAGATGTTTTGAAGCAAGCTACAGTGTGGTAGGTGATTTAAAAATAAGATCTAGGCAGTAAGTTAAAGAGAACTGTATGGATTCAGTCTGTGAGATATAGGAAGACATCAAAGCTGTCAACTCACATATAAAATGACATCAGAGCTACAGAAACTGAGATAAGTGACAGCAGGAACAAATTTAAGAAGTCAAACATCATTCATCTGAACCTTCACTCATCCTAAATTGATGTTGCCATAAAATGAAGAATTTCAACACATTATTCATATCTGACAAGGTCTAAAATAGTTCAGGTCTTATCATGACATTCAAAAGAACAGAGATTAACTAATCCAAGGATGTGTTCAGAATGTCTTACTTCCACCTTTGTGAATAGTGGTTACATCATTGGTAAGTATTATAAAAGATGACTTGAATGCCAAAGGGAACCTGGACTTCCTCAAGTCTGTCATCACATTAACTGGTCTGGGAACACAGACTTCATACCTTATCACAAGACAGTAATGGAAAAGACAAAATCTCCTGTACTGAATATGTAAAAGACTTAGTCCTAGTTCCAGTGTGCATTAAATGGAGACTTGCACAAAGTAGGCTCTTTCCACATGTGCTGTCCACCGTCAAATTTATTGGCTGGAAAAGCAATCTCTGTTTTCTATATTATTTTATTCTTTCTTTATAAGAAGATATGAACTGCTGTTTAAATATTACAGTCTACATTTTATAGCTCTTTAAATTTTATATATTGGTACTTTCCTGTATTTTACTTCAATGAATACTTACAAATTTATGAGGAAGATGTCTTTAAACTCATTTTATACATTCTAAAAGGAATCATCAGTAGAACTTGAAATAGAAGTCTTGAGGAGACGATATGCTCTGTATAAGGCTATAGAAATAAAGGGAGAATAGAGGCAATGAGGTATGTAATGGAGAAAGTGACCAAGCTGTTGAAAGAATTAGCTTACTTAATTTGATATTCAATCAGCTAGCTGATCATGATGTCATCAGAATCATGTTGCAACTTAAGTTCTCAATAGGATCATTTTGTATTATACCTTTTAAAATCTGGTGCCTTCTCCAAAATGTCTGCTGATTTCTTGATTTCTGCAATTTCAAATTTCATGATGTGTTCCTAATGGATCTCCTCATATGTCTCTCTTGAGTTTGCAATAGGATTTTACATAGAGAAGATTCACAAATAGTGAGATAAGCTCATGTTCACAAGATACCAGAACAGCTAGCCTCCAACAATCCCCTCTTACTCTTACATAAACAAAGTATCTTCACAATTTAAACCAATTTACCATATGAATGGATTGCCAATCTCCCCTCTATCCAAGCATGTGGAAGATTTACCAAACTCTACTCTCGTGAGTCTATTATTAAATAATTGCTTCTTTTAAAACTTCTTGCTGTTCAGCATGGGAATAGTTTTAACTAACATCATGTCAAAAGTGAATAATTTTGAAAGAGGTAGTAAATTAATATGTCTAAGCATGAGGTCACACTTACAGCTGACAGCCAGGTCTGTCTGAATTGCTGCCACAGACAACAGAATTCAGGTTTGCTTACCTTATCTTTAAACAGAAGTGACTCACATGTTCTTGAGGAGTCCCATTCTTCCCAATGGAATGCAGTTTCCCAACCATGATCATCAAAGTTAAGCGATTCACTATTTTCACAAGCCAGTAAAAAGTTGCAGTTTCTCCCTTCTTGCTAAGACTATTATGTAGAGATATATCTTATTGGACTCTATGGACACCACTGCAAGTCTGTACATATACAAGAAATACATAAAATAAGGTATGGATATCTTCTTCATCCCCAGAACTGGTATACAGCCTTTGGTTACCATTCATCATTTCTCTATGTGTATATCTCGCTTTTAGGAGATTATTTGTAGTGTTATGCTACCAATAATGCATGATCATTACATTCCTAGTGAGTTAAACAAATTTACAAGTCACTGGGAGGATCTAGAGTTCAGAAGGAAAGCATTGTGGGTAGCACTCTATTCTTCTCTCTCTTTGTGGACAAACACTTCTTGTGACAAAACTAACAAACAATCAAACAAAAAACCTTCCTTTGGACCATTTTTCTTACTTCTGAGAGTCATAAACTATAAAGAGTAAAGGAAATATCTCAAATTTACCATGATAATCACCAGGATAAACCATCTTCAACACTAGTCTTTGGTCATTAAATAATTTTTAACAAACTTGACCTAAATTTTTACTTAACTAACAATCAAAGAATGTTATACAATGAGAAGAAAAATATGTAAAACATTCCTTCAAATGCAGAAGGGCTTGGTATCAGAAACAAGGATGAATTAAGGAGGCTTTAATTTGTCTTCTTTTTCTAATTTCTCTATAAATTATAATAAAAATATTCTTTAATTTTCCAATGAAATATGCCTATTTTAAAGTTTCCACTAGGTACCCTGTACCTCATTTGTCAATGGAAAAAAATCTTATAATATTCTATGTACAATCTCTAAACTCTCCCTCAGAATAGTTTTTCTCTACAGTCTTTCAGGATTGTGACTGTTTGTAGAGTGATTATGAACTGAGATGGAAAACCTAAATCAATTGTGATTAGTGTTGTGTCTTATACAACATCATTCCCACTTAGTTAACATCAAATAGGACATTATAAATTACTTTTGTAGAGTAGTGTTGTTTTTACCTAGTTGCAGTTTTTCTTTTAGAGAAATGATTACCTCTAGTCATCTCCTCTGTGACATCCTGCTGTCCAGTGTGTTACAAGAAGACAGAGGAATTGCTGTTATCCCAATACATGTTTTGCTCTGATTAAGATTACCTTACCAGTATAGTGGATACATATTTCATTCAGTTCATGTAAATAATTATCCTCATAGCAGTTACAAGTTCTTGTGGACCACACCTCAATCTATGATAATGAAATAACTCATGGTGACTCTCCTTGATAACTTTAGGGTTGACTGATAACCAAAACAAATAAAATACATGATTATAGGGTGACAAATTGCAGTGCCAAATGCTGACTTTCAAATATTGGCAAAAGGATAGAGCTTAATGTAGACCACTGATGGCTAAAGGCTTAGCCACACCTGCCTGTATAATGGAACCTCTATCTTCTACACAGTGAGTTTCAGAGTATCTCCAGGTTTTCAAACATGATAGAAATGATAGAATTGTGATATCCCATTCAAGTCAGACAAAATTTGTATATCCTAGTCTGCATTCTTTTCCTTAAGCATCTCTTACCTTTAGTTCTTCCTGACATGTGTTCTAAATTATAAACCATGAACATATATAAAGTGCTTCCCTGAATTGCCAGTCATTCTAGGCTTTTATTAAATCTTAAGAATGGTTCTTAGAATCCACAAAAATTTTACTAGCAAGAAATAAATACTAGTAGCTCTGGTACCTGTTGTGTATCTAATGTCCAAAGTGGACACAATTATGTGAGATTGAGCTCTTGACATCTGTGCTCCACACTAATTTTGAGCAGTGAATGTTAGACTTGAGTTTCCATGCTGGACAAGAAATTAGTGTCAGAGAACCAAATAATTTGTTGGTATAAAAAGAAACTCACATATTAAATGAGACAAAAATGTCATGAAATTACCAATATTGTTGCAATTGTGAAAAGAAACTTTATAGGTTCACGCTGGATATAAATACCTGTAGGATGAAATTATTGGCTGGAATAAAAACTGCATTCTACTATAAATTCTCCAGTCTCTACAGAGATTTTTCCATACACCTTGATACATTAAATAGAAAACACTTTAATATAACAAAATTACCCACTGATGTCGAGAGTAGCAATGAGTCTTTCATTGCTGTGTCTACATATTTGATGGAAGAACTTGAAGGAGAAAAGGAAGAAGGACAGATAGAAAAAAACAAGGAAAGACTGAAGGCAGGAAGGCTAGTAAGTTTTGGCTAATGATTTGGGAAATACTGGGGATATGTAAAGAAATTGTAACATTGAACATGAGGTCAGAAAGCACAGGATGAGTAAATCTCATAGCCAACTGTTTTTCTCCACTTTCTTTCTTCACTCAGTCTGAAACCCCAATCTAGAGGTGATGGGGCCCAATTTCTGTTTGAATCCTCCCTCTAGCTAAAATCTCTCTTTAAAAATGTCTCTCAGAGGTTGCTGAGGCATCTATCCCCTAGGTGATCCCAAGCAACCAATTTGCAACAAAGATTTACCTGTTCAATTGCTTTTGGCTTACTGTCCTATACCCCTTCATTGTTTTCTTCCCTTGTGTTTGTCTTTTTATTTACCAGTTCTAATCATTCCTTCTGGTAGATGATAGATGTATTAAGGAATAAATAGGTAGATGACCAACAGACATCACTCAGGAGCTGTTTCATTCAGATACTGCTCCTTTGCAATTCATAGCACAAATCATTTAACAAAACAATAAAAAACTCTTTATGTTTTATTCCTTACTATGTACAAGGTGTATCGCTAGGTTTATTTTAATTCACATAATTATCCCAATGTACTTATGAAGAAGGAACTTTTTCATATAATAGACTAAGCTAACAAAGCCCAGCAAATGCATACAATACACACAAGCATATACAGCCACGAAGTACAGAGATATAACTCTAAATGATAGATGTCTATAATTCTGATTAGGATCATTATTTTACTTGAGTTACAATCTTGTGAGATGAATTGACTCCACCATTAAGCATAAAATGTTTTATTGTTTGTTTATTATTTTGTACAATAAATTCACACAAATAAAACCCAAAAAAGAAGTCATAGTAAAAAGAAGAAGCATTAAGAGACTCATTCATAGGTAATGGCATGGCATACACCTCTAATCCCAGCACATGGGAGGCAGAAGCAATTGGAGTTCTGTGAGTTCAAGGCCAACCTGGTCTTCATAATATGTTCCAGAATAGCCAGACCTTCATAGTGAGACCCTGTCTCAAATACAGAACAATACAAAAACAAAGTAAAGGAAAAGAAAAAGAAAAAAACAACAAAAATAAACAATCACAACAAAAAGACAATCAAACAAGAAGAGACACATTCTCTAAGCAAGGTTTTCTAAAGTTTCCTGGGGTGCTGAAGCTTCTGAGTGTTGAAATAAAATTCTGTTAGGCACTGGGTACTTGGCACTCTCCCTGGATATCTGTGCTAATATCTGAATTTCACATTGTTTATGTGCAATACTACAATCATTGAAAGCAAACTGAGCCAGTGTATTCCTCTCAAAAGTCCTAAACCTTGGCCCCACTATGTGATCTGTCCCCTCTAAATGCTAGTTTATGATGCTGGAGGGAGAGCTCAGCCTTTAAAGGCTAGGCTCACAACCAAAATGCTAGTTTACCATTATTTGAACATTTTAAATGTGTTTATTATGAGCTACATTTACCTATGAAGTTTTCAAGAATATTTTCTGATTTTTTCAGTTACATGTTGGGCAGGGCACATCCATAGCACTGGTTATATGCATAGAGCTCTGTCGATACATGCAAAAAAACACATTTGCAAAGATACAGGACAATTTCCTTAGAGAAAATGTTGTCAGCTATTTCATAGTACAATATTCAAACCAAACGTTTAACTGAAGAACTTTCTCCTTTTATTAAATAACATCTAGACACTTTAATGTCAGATCAAATACTATGTTATCAAGGTTCAAAGTTTAACTGAATATAGAAAGAGATTTATGCTGATATAAAGCTCAGGAAATCAACCATTGTCCTTGCAGGCACTCTTTACAAGAAATTAGGAAAGTTACAAATTAATATATCTCTAATTTTTGTTTCTTCATCACCTGGACAAGAACTATAGTTCTGTTTAAGGACTATGCTACTATACCCTCATATTTTATTTTCCAGATCCTTCAGTTCTCATATAATCCTTTCCGTTTGTCCTATGTCACTACGCTACACAATTCTTCTGCTGTTCCAAGAGCTGCATTCCCTATAACTCTCCTGCTTAAAAGCATTTTCAGTGGTTTTCCAATACCTACACAGAGAAACCAATCCATGTATTGGATATGCCCCATTTTCCTTTATACTTAATCTATCCATATCACTCTTCTGTATGTGGGAGCCTTACCTCACTGACCTTACTGATACTTGTTATGTTGTTTCTGATTGTGTTCACCAATAAGAACTATGTGTAGGACATTGCAGGTGACAGAGTTTACCACCAGTTTAAGCAATTAAACACTAACTCTTTTTCTGTTTAAAACGTTTCCACCACATAGTTCTGTACTTTCAAACACCAACTTTTTCCAATTTTTTTCTTCTCTTTCTCTTTTAGACCTAAGTGTGGTAACTCCATTATTTTGCAGCCAGAGGAGTACTTCACTGTCCCATATGAATTTCCTTTAGCCCTGTTCACACCTTTGAATGGCCTCTTCATTTACATATATTCAAGTGCCCAGTGTAAAATAATCCTCTTTGTCCTACTAATCTTTCAGTTGTTACACAAGATATGAAATAATAAATAATATGGTTCCTTTCTAATATCCTAGTTAATTTGTCTCAAGGCTGTGCTTATTCAAGACTGAATATTCCTGCAATATCTCAAATGACATTCTTTCAAATTATTTAGTGAATTTTGATATGTGTTTCATGCTACTTAGAGAATTTCTTTGCTTCTTCACCTGAGAGAAGAAAATGATTACTCAGTTGTTTATTTTAAGCAAATTTTCAATCAAGCCTTAAATATATTATTATGAATATTAATTAATCTATTTTATCAACATTTAATTGTTTATTCGCTAATTCATTTATCATTTGCATATTCAACATTTATTTTCACTAAACAGGTTCTGAATACTTATTTTCTAAGTATCAAACATGCCTCAAGGAATGGGGTTCTATAGTTACAGAAGGAGATAAAAATCTTAGGTATATTTAGTAGGAAGGAAAGATGAGAAAAAAAGGATCTTTTGCCTGAGACAAGACACTGTAACTATAGAGGTCAGAGATTACATTCATTCATTTACTCTGTTTTGATCTATGTACATATTTAATTTCTATACTCAACATTCATTAATATATGAAATCACTATGAAGTACATTTGATCACATCCAGCAGTGTCTGTGTCTATATTGTTCTGGGATTTCTGGTTTTAAATTTCATGCACATAAATGAATATTATTTTCAAATACAGAACCCCAAATTTCAACAATTCTGTGCTAAATTACAAACAGTTTTTAATGAATATGCTTATTACCTGTAGGTAACAGTTGATTACCAATAATTTATTCATTGTTATTAGTTACTAATATTAGAATCACAGTTAAATTCTGAGAAGGATATTGCCAGGTAATAGCTAAGATTGAAACATGTTATTTTCCAGTTATGTTGGAACTTGATGTTATAGACATTTTATTCATTTTGCTAAGATCAGTGGCTGTAGGTTTGGTCTTGGCTATGAGATTTTATGGTTCCTTGTTGATAGATTGGTTCCAGTAATGGATCTATAAGAGGTATCAAAAGCAAATACAAATGTCTGCTGAGTTAGGTTTTGATGAAATTGTGATTAATGATTTGAATTGATGCTTCTGCTTGAGTGAGACTTTTACATAGAGCCTCACCACAATGACGGCAGATCCACATGCTGTTCTACCCACATATCACAGAAACCAGGGATAATGTACAGTCAGAAAATCAAATGATACCTTTCAAATATTTACCCATTTATGATTAGCATTCTTCATCCATTTTCCTGTTCTGCTAAAGTTATTCTGAAAAATCAGCTTGCCATCTTAAATTTGAGTCATACGTGATAAATTATCTAAGCAAACTAATATGAAATAAGACCACCTTCCCATGGGAAAGCAAGTTGGAAAGTTATAACAACGCTTAAGATAAGCTTATGGGAAGAATGCAGAGGTCATGAGGGAGCAGAAAAGTTGAGTCACGTGTAGATTAGAAGAAAGATTATGTGAATGGTAGTATTTTAGTTGCGGCGGGTGGTAGGGGAGGGAGGGAGAAGGAAACTGGGATTGTCATGTAATTCAATCTTGTTTGTAATTCAAATAAAAAAGCAAAAAATAAATAGATAAGCTTGTTCTACACACACACACACACACACACACACACACACACACACACACACACACCATCTCCTTTGGGCAGGAAAATTGTCACATGAAAGAGAAGCAATATGCATATCAAGGAATTGATAGAAATAGCTAATTTGTGACCATAGTTATATATATTCAAAACCAGGAAGACAGGCCCACTATGGGCAACCCCTGATGAAAAGAATGTAGATACATTTTACAGATTTGTTACTTCATAATAGCACTTTGAGCATAAAACAACAAGTATATAAAGCAAGGAATACCGAGAATCTCATAGAATAAATATAATGCCTGAATTGCAAATGCAAGGTATTTAGCTTTTTATGACATGTACTATAGGCAATCATGGAGTTTTCCTGGCCTAGCAGCCTTGAAAAGGCATTCATCATAGGTTTTTCAGGTTAGAGTCCATGGCTTCTGTGGTACTGTGTGACTTTCAGTTCCTGAGTAACAGAGGTATTCCCTCATGTAGTGGAACATTCAGGGCATATGTATATATCTAGTGAAGTCAGACAAGCCTGTTGAAGTTTGACAGAACAAAGATTCATAGACATTAATCTTGTGTACAATGTATAGCTTGCAAATGTCATTGTATTCTGGAAACTCTGATTACATTCTTCCTGGAAACTCCTATTGTATACTGTTTCTGGTAATGGTTTAAAAAGTCTGATTGCTTTCAATAAACTTTCCTCAGCCTCTTTTTCTGTGATCCCTCAGAACACAGACTGATTGATGTTCCTTCTGACTCTAGCTCAGAAAGTAAGTCCTGGTGCTTACGGATTGTGACTTAAACAGGGAACAGAATTATGGGAATCTATCAAAAAGAAAAAAAAATGGGAGGAACCCCTGGTTGTGGTCTGCTGCATACAAGTATTATAATGCAGGAGATAAATCAAAGGTAAATATGGAGCAGGTTGATTCAATGAAACATTTGTTTGCAGAAATTCTGCAAGCTCTGTTGCCAGCAGAAGGAGTTAAAACAAGATACCATTACTTAATTAAATTCCTAGAATTCATTAGTGAAATTCAGCCTTCTGTCCCTGAAGAGGGATCTCTGGATCCTAGAACTTGGTCCTGATTAAAAAGAGAAATTCAGAGAGAATTAAATGTAAAGGGACCAGAAAAAAAATTGTAGTCTTGTTTTTTAGCTTTGGAAAGAAATAAAAAACAGTGATTGACAAAAGTGAGTGTTAAAATTACAAGTCAAAGTGACTAAGCAAATCTAAATTACATGGGGAATAGAAGCAAAATTAGAACCTGAAGATATATTATCTAGTGTTTCTCTCTATGGTAAAGTTGATGTCTTCCTCTTCCTTGTGGTGATTTTGCTCCTCCTCCTGCTCTAATTCCCTCCATTCCCTACCTATATTTATCCAGTACATCTCCTAATAACATTAATTGTTTTTTCACTGCTTTACTTCATATATTACTGAGTTTAATAAGGAGGGTTTTCACCCTCATAAAAGAATCAACTGCTTTTAAGTAACAGTAGAGGTCTTCAATGCAAGTGGCTTTTTATCAAGCCTGAAGGATAGAATACATGAAGGCATTTCCTCTTTTCCTGGTGAGGGAAATACCTGATCCTGGTAGCATAGGGCAACAAGTTAAAAATGCGTTCCCATTTTATTTAGTACTCTTATGCTTGGTAAGCAGGCAGTATTCAATATTTGCAAACTGTTGCGTTTACATTGTCTCTCATTGATTCTAACTCTGGAAATGCTTTTGTTCCATCTAATTGGAAGATAAGACAAACAAAAGTTTGTGTTATCAGTGCTGAATATTTACTATGGAGGATTACTCAGAAAGATGTCAAGAGCATGCTAACAGAAATAACCAAAATGATGTGCCTATAACTTTTGTGATGCTAGTAGAAGACATGCATAGGGATGCTCAATGACAGATTATATCCTCCTGATGCTTGTGAACAAATAAATATTTTTGGCATTGGAAGCATGGTATAGGTTACTAGATTCTGGAAGAAAAACAGAGGAAATTGCTAAAATTAGACATGGAACTTATGAGCTACATCAAGATTTTGTTTCTCCTCTTGCAGGTAGTCAGTAATATGGTGGTCTATGGAGAGGCAAGAATGATACAACTGGCATATGACAATGCTAAATGCTGTATGTCATATGTTCATCCATCCCTTTAGAAAGAAAACAGATATTCATGATCATATTTACCTCTATGCTGATATTGGGCCTTCATATGATTTCGGGCTGTGGTCTTCCAAGGGAAAATAGTGCCTCAATTATTGGCAGTCATGCACCGAGGAAAAGGGAATAAGGGTAATCGTTGTGAAATATTAGTTGAAGATGTGTTACATTTGTTTATGCCTTGGAGCAATTGTTTAATGATGCAAAAGTGTGTTACATTCTTTTATGTTGCATTTGTTTAACTCTGTGAAGCTGTTACTCTGCCTGTCTAAAACACCTGATTAGTCTAATATAGAGCGGAATAAATAGCTAGTCAGGGGAAAGGAAAGTCAGGACTGGCAGGCAGGGGAAATTAATAGAAGAGGAGGGAAAAAATCAGAAGGAGAGGAGGATCCCATGGGCGAGCCACCCAGCTCCACAGCCAGATACAAAATAGGAAGTAAAGAAAAGATATACAGAAATAGAGAAAGGTAAAAGCATAAGGCAAAAGATAGACAGGATAATTCAAGAAAATGTACTTATAAATAAGACAAGCTAAGCATAAGGAAGAAAAAGTCTGAGTATGATTATCTGGGATCTGGGTACCCCATCCCCAAAGATTTAAGAGTAAAAAAAAAAAAAAAAACAACTATAGGTAATAGTCATGGGTGGTTAAAGTGACCACTTTAAAAGGAATTTATCACAAGGAATATAGAGTGCACCTTGAATTATTGGAAGCCCAAGCCCCAGGTTTATCCCCTTGATGTAAACTAGGAAATCATTGGGCAAATAAATGTAAATCTATGAGGGATAGTGAAGGACAGCATTTGCCTCAGGGAAATTGAGTAAAACACAAGACACAGGTTGTGCCAAAACTTGGGCTACTTCTGATAATACCTGGGACTTATCCTCAGGGGCAAATACTCTCCATAGTGCCCAAGACTGCTAGGTATCAAGACTTTCCAGGCAACTTCAGGCAGTGCTGGACATGACTTCAGGGCCATCTGCAGATTCATATTAACACCAAAAAATGGGGACCATATCCTGGTCCACATTCATATTAACACCAAAAAATGGGAGCATATCCTGGTCTACATTGGACTTTTTCCACAGGGAATAGGCAAAAGTACTAAGATCATGAAATCTTAGCATATTTTTTTCAGGAGTTATGTATGTGAGATTATATTGGTGAGAATAAAATTATGGCATCTGTTCCTACTAGAATTTAAACTATAAAAAAAAGAGAATGCATTGTTTAAGTGTTAGTGATTCCAGTGTCACAGCTAAATTTAGTAAAGTATACTCAGAAATTGAGAACAGAATGTATTGGTTCCTTAGATGTGTACAAGATGGAAACAATTTCTTTTATTTTCACTTTTTATTTAAGTTAGAAACAATATTATTTTACATATCAATCCCAGTTTCACTCCGGACCATCCTCCCATGACTCCTACTGAAGCCCCATCCCATCCCATCCCTCTTCTGCTCCCCAGGGAGGGTGAGGCCTTCCATGGGTGATCATCAAAGTCTGTCACATCATTTGGGGCAGAGCATAGACCCTCTCCCTGTGTCTAAGCTGAGAGAATATCCCGCTATGGGGAATGGGCTCCCAAAGTCCATTCATACACTAGGGATAAATACTGTTTCACTTCCAGAGACCCCATAGACTGCCCAGGCCTCCTAACTGACACCCATATTCAGGGGGCCTGGTTCAGTACTATTCTGGCTTCCAAGCTGTCAGTCTGGGGTCCCTGAGCACCCTCTTGTTCAGGTCAGCTGATTCTATGGGTTTCCCCAGCCGGGACTTGATCCCTTTGCTCACCACCCCTCCCTCTCTACAACTGGATTCCAGGAGTTTGGCTCAGTGCTTAGCTGTGGGTCTCTGCTTCTTCTTCTATCAGCTACAGGATGAAGGTGCTATGACTGCATATAAGGTACTCATCAATCTCATAACAGGGGAAGGGCATTTAAGGCAGCCTCTCCACTACTGCTTAAATTCTTAGTTTGGGTCATCCTTGTAGATCTTTGGACATTTCTCTAGTGCCAGATTTCTCTTTAAATCTATAATGGCTCTGTCTATTAAGGTATCTCTTTTCATGCTCTCCTCTATTTTTCCCCAGACACAAACTTCCTGCTCTCTCATGTCCTCCCCCTCCTCTTCTTTCCTTCTCTTTCTCATAACTCCCTTTCCCCTCCACCCATGTTCCCAATTTGCTCAGGAGATCTTGTCCCTTTCCCATTCTCTTGGAAACCATGTTTGTTTCTCTTAGGGTCCTCCTTGTTTCCTAGGTTCTCCAGAGGTGTGAATTTTAGGCTGGTAATCCTTTGCTCTATGTCTGATATCCATATATGAGTGAGTACATACCATGTTTGTCTTTTTGTGACTGGGTTACCTCACTCAGAATGCTTTCTTCTATTTCCATCCAATTGGCTGTGAATTTCAAGATTTTATTGTTTTTTTTTTTCCACTGAGTAGTACTCCATTGTGTAAATGTAACACATTTTCTCTATCCATTCTTCGGTTGAGGGGCAACTAGGTTGCTTTCAGTTTCTGGCTATTACAAATAGTGCTGCTATGAACATAGTTGAACAGATGTCCTTGATGTATGAATGTGCATCCTTTAGGTATATGCCTATGAGTGAAATTGCTGGATCTTGAGGTAGACTGATTACATTTTCTTGAGAAACTGCCATACTGATTTCCAAAGTGGCTGTACAAGTTTGCACTCCCATCAACAATGGAGGAGTGTTCTCCTTTCTTCACATCCTTTCCAGCATAAATTGTCATTGGTGTTTTTGATTTTAGACATTCTGACAGGTGTAAGGTCATGTCTCAGAGTTGTTTTTATTTGCATTTCCCTGATAGCTAAGGATGTTGAGCAATTTCTTAAGTGTTTTTCAGCCAATTTATATTCCTCTATTGAGAATTCTCTATTTAGTGCTGTACCATATTTTTTAATTTGATTATTTGGTGTTTTGGTGACTACCTTCTTGAGTTCTTTGAATATATTGGAAATGAGCTCTCTATCAGATGTGGGGTTGCTGATGATCTTTTCCCATTCTGTGAGCTGCCGCAGTATGGAAAAAATTTCTAAAGTACAGCTTATTATGCCTTTATTGGTAAATGATAAGAAATTTGAAGAACTGATAGATAATTGGAATAATGTTTTGAATCTTTCCTATCAAGCTTGACCCAACCACTGGTCTCTTTAACACACAGTAGAGCTCTGTAGAATCAGAGTTTCTCATGAATTTCAACAAAGTTAAAAAATTCTTAATTAGAAAACTGATGATGGTCAATCCATTCCTTCTAGCCTCATGTGATGTAAAGGTTGGCATTTAATTTGTTAAGAGATGTCCTTCAAAATTTGTCTGTCTGTCTTGTTGTAACTAATACTGAAGCATAACAAATGATGCTCTCACAAGGATGGATTCCTGGAAAGGAAATAACCTGAACTTTTAAACACAATTGCAAAAATCTAGTAAACAAGATTGGGGGTACTTTTCCTCAGTACTAATAAAAAGTATCATGCTGATCTAATAACTTGTCTTTCTGAAGGTTTCCTCTGGTTGGATCGTTGACCCCTTATTAAAAACAGAGATCCATTTAGGGGTTAGTCCTAGAACAACTGGAAAGGGGACATATAGAAGAATCTAATAGTCCACAAGAATACTCTATTTTAGAGAATAAGAAAGGGTAAGGAAAATGGCATCTGCTGCAATATACACATCAAGTAAATGCCACCAGGAAAATAATGGTATCTTTCTGTTGTGGTCTGGTATGTCTCAGCCCCAGACCACAGAAGCCACAAGGTCCAGCCTGAGTGGGGAGAGCATGGACTTGGGGATTCCTAGTAACCCAACAGCGATAAAGACCAGACATAGGCATCTTATCATCTTTAGAGAGCTCTCAGTTCCATGCTGCAAAACTAGAGTCTCTTCTTTATTCAGCACCTTCCTGGTTGTTTCTTTACTGTGCTTCCCTGACCCTGAGACTGCTTCTTTTCCATCTTCCTAGACCCTATCAGCAGATCTCTCTTAACCATCTCTCTGCCAGATACCACCTAATTATCTGTCCTTACATGTCACATACACCTAGCCCTCTGCCCTGGTGCAGGCCTATTCAAATCTGTAGAGATGCAAACTAGGAGGCATTCTCCATTGAAGCTATGCTATTCAATAGCAAATTAGCTAGCATCTGGTTACTGGAACTGGAGATTTGGACCCCAAAATACATTCTAATAGCACAATATTTGGCTCCAGACATCTTTCCAGCCAGGCCTTTCATTGTCTGTTATGAGGATCTATTACAGTGAAAGATTTAAAAACAAAAACAAAAAACTGTTTCTTTTGTGTTTGTTTGTTTTTTTGAGAAAGGGTTTCTCTGTGTGGCTTTGGAGCCTGCCCTGGAACTCACTCTGTAGACCAGGTTGGCCTCAAACTGACAGAGATCCACCTGCCTCTGTCTCCTGAGTGCTGGGATTAAAGGCATGCACAACCACTGCCTGGGCAACAACTGTTTCTATACTTTACAGACTAAAGTCTGTAAAAGATATGCTTTCAGTGAACCATCTCTTAACTTATTCAAACCAATGATAGGATATTGTTGGAAAGTTTTGCCTCACATGAAGGGACCAGCTCCCCCTTTTGGCAGCCATAACAGCTGAACACGTCTTATCTGACCTTGCCTTGATCACTAAGAGGTCAGATGTCTGCATCATGGCAAGGAACCAATCAGAAGTTAGCTGGTGGTGCTATGCTTTATGGCTCTGTATGTACTTTATGGACTAGTGCACAGCAATGACTTGCAGAGCATAGCAACCACCCTGGGAGGGCCTATGGGCCATAACAACCAGCTGGCCAATCAACGCAGGGCAAGCCCTCCAAGCCTGGAGGCACATCAATCCTGAGCTTGTGGGTACCGCTCGACACTCACTTTATGCTGCCCTATAAGATCTCTATGCAGTGGGTTCGAACTGTCTTTTCTAGCCATCCACCATGGCGGATGGATGAAAGACCCGAGCTAACATGGGGTTAGCTTGTTAAACAACTTTAATAAAGCCTCATGCAGTTTGCATCAAGCTTTCTACTCCACATGGTGATTGGGATGGCTTTGGTCCTGGGCTGAGATCCTGGAGGCCTGAGCTTTCTGGGAGTTTTACATTTGGGAGCTCATCCAGGATTTGCGACCACCCCTCACCTGAGTGGACTTGATCTTGGAGGTAAGACCAATCGAGCTCACAAGTTATTTGTTCAATGTTATGTCCATGTTTGATTTCTCTTGCTGTTTTGTTGGTTTGGTGCCATGACTTGAATTTGATCTGTGCCTGCGCCGGACTTGTATTTGGCCATGTCTTGAATTTGTAATTTGGACCTCAGGGAGAGACAGACGTGTCCCGAGCTCTGAAGTCCTGCCCTGGATGAAAGTCCAAGGGTCATTTGATTTGGACCATAGGGAAAGCAGACTTGCTTCAGAACCAGACGTGTCCTGAGACCCCCTTGGTCCCACCATGGATGAAAGTCCAAGGGTTGTTTGTAATTTTGGCTTGGGGCACCATTCCTTTGCCGTGCAGTTTCTCCTGTTTATTGTGTCTGTCCTTCTGTTTTTGCTGTTTGTGTCTGTCTCTGTACTAACCACCCGCATCCCCGGATTCCACCTCAACTATCATCAGCAGATGTGCCTGGAGGATCACAGACTGCTGCCCTGAGGATACCCAAGAGATACAGAAGGGAGCCAAGGACACTTGGACCCTCCTCAGTTAGTGGAGATTGTAGCTGCCTGGATCTTCGGCCTGTCTTCCTGGCGCCATTGCCTTATAAGCGGCTCGGACAGATTGGGTTGCCATCTATTCTTTTCTATCTATTCTGTCTCTGTGTTTTCATTATTGGTTTTCAATCCAGGGTCCACCACAACAGCCCCTTTGGTTGAGTCATATCCCGCCACACTAGGTAGCTTTCTTTTGTCTTTGTTTCTGTACGATTTCTGTAAAGCCTGGATGAAAGACATGCACAACCACTGCCTGGGCAACAACTGTTTCTATACTTTACAGTATAGAAACAGGCTGGGTGCCTGGGCAGTTGAGCATCAGGTTTGCTATCTGTGTTATCTGATATGTTGCAGCCCATGCCCTCCCCACCTGCTTTTCGATGATGTGTCAGTTTTGTATTTTCAGGTCTACTGTTTCTGTTAATTTTATAAATGTAAAGGTCCTATATTAGGGTCATTAGCGACATCTGTAAGTAGGCCTACAAGAATTGTTTAGGGTGGAGGTTCAGGCGGCAGCCTTCCGAAATCTGTAGAGGAGACTTGGTTTCAGACCAAGTTGATCTCCATGGCGCTAGCCATCTGAAATTCTGATAGGACCCTAGTCTGTGTTAAGCATTTCTTTCTGTCCCTACTGCCCATCCACATGGCATGCATGGGTCAGGGGTCTTTTCTTGCTGCCCTGAGCACGAGACACAGGAAAGGAGTTCTGCCATGCACCATGGGTTAGAGTGTGCTGCGGCAGAGTCCCCTGAGGCTACTGCTCAAAAGGGACTTTGATAAAATTTTTTATGTTGACTGAGAAATGAGAGAAAATGTAAGAGACTAAAATAATAAGGAAAAAAGGGAAAGAGAAATTTGTCTAAGAATGTCTAAGAAAATCAGAGAAATGAATTAAAGGTATATAGAAAGTTATAAAGGATTAAAGCAAGCTGTAGAAGGTCAGAGGAAATGCTGTTTAAAGTCAGAGAAAATGTAAATTTTTTGCTATGGTTTCTCATGTCTACAAATAGTAAATTTTAAAAATTGGTAATATGTTAAAATTTTGACATTAGGTTAATTCTGATTTAAAATTTCTGTTTATTTCGCAAGTAAATTATGTATGCTTGTTTTAAAATGTTCTGTTTCCTGGCATAACCTAAGTTCTATTACAAGCATATAGCTAAAACAAATGCTGCAGGTCACCGCCATTTTGTAGCCAGCCACATGGCACAAAATGACTGGTAGCCATTTTCCTGAAGTTAAAAAAAGGTACTTGAACCACCATCTTGACTAAAGATGACCACATGGAAATTAGAGGTACCATCTTAGAAACAAGTTTTTCAGTTAAGATTTAAATTGTTAATGCTTCTATATATTACAGAAAGACATTAAGGGAATTTAAATTTCTTTTTAAAACCAGTTTTTTTAATGTTTAAGTTCTTTTAAATGTTTTTATTAATACTTGTACTTAAAGAGCTTCAATTTAGAATCATTTTTAAGCAAAGCCTGACAATGTAAAGTTCTTTTTTTTACAAAAGCTGCTAATCTATTATAAGATGTTACAGTTTATGTTTTCAGAAGTTAAGTTTAGGGCGTTGTTGGCATACACCTTTAATCCCAGCACTCGGGATGCAGAGGCAGGTGGATCTTTGTGAGTTCAAGGCCAGCCTGGTCAGCAGAGAAAATTCCAGGACAGGCTCCAAAGTCACAGAAAAACCCTGTCTCAGAAAGAAGTTAAGTTTAAGCAAGCAGCTAAAATATGTACATGTAGCTACTGTTTAAGGAATATAAGGTAGCTCTATGCAGTTTTAAATTCAGCTGTGCTAAGTTTCAAATATTTTACTAAGTTATAACCAGTTACAGTCAGACTGAAAATTACAGAAATAAGACCTTACCTAGCCACCTATAGGCTTAATGTGTGCTTAAGGCAATTAACTAAAACAGACAGACCTCTAATGCTTCAGAGACCTGCAGAATATGACATTTAAATTGGTATCTTTAAAGTTTATAATGAAAGACCCCCGAAGAGGTACTTTCGTAGAAGGAGACCCGTACCCAGGAATCAGCGAGACCATGAACTTGGATGCAAACTGCAAGAGGCTTTATTGGAGACACGGTACCCGGGGCGACTTAGCTTCTGTGAGGCCAAGCGCTCCGAGCCAAGGGAGAGGGGTCCTTATATAGCAAACAGCGCAAGGGAGAAGCAGGGATTCTATTGGATAATTCAAATGAGGCGCAGTACAGAGCTATTCCCATTGGTCAATGTAAATGAGGCGTTACTCAGGGTTATTCAAATGAGGCGAAGTATAGAGTCATTCAAATGAGGTGAAATACAGAGTCATTCAAATGAGGCAAAGTACAGAGTCATTTCTATTGGATGGTTCAAATGAGGCACAGAGCCATTCCAGACCAGCATATTCTCAAGGTCTGGTGTCTGGTACAACAGACTCAATTCCCCCCTCCGAGTCCAGATGGCTGACCTTGGGGGCGGAGACTGAGTGTTCCCCATCGGGCGGGGGCTCGGGGGCAGAGCCCCAGGCCGGCTCACTTGGTGTTCGCTCTCGTGCCTGTATGTGGACTGGCTTTTAACTGGCTTCTGTCACTTTCTAGTAGATTCAGATAAAATATACCATTCTCAGATCTCTGAAATATTAATGGTTGTCAGCTTGACAGCATCAGACAGTCAGATCCACAAGGCTATAGTCAGCTATATGTTAGCTACTGTTCAGTCACAAGTTCAAGGTTTTTAGGTTTATTTCGGTTGTCATCTAGGAATAAACTTAAAGGGCTTTTCATCAAGCCAAAGGCACCTCTGTCCAATCCTTACCTGGCTCTCTGGACAGAAGAAAAATGTACACACTTCTAGCCCAAATCTGTATTTTTGCTAGGACTCAAAATTATAAATATGTTCCTGTTGTTTGAACAGATATTCAGATATCTGCTTTTTCTGCACTGTGGGCTTCAGTAAATAAATTTTAACTTCTGTTCCTAGTTTAAACATGTCTTAAACAGGTTTCTGATTCTGGCAGACATCTGTGTATCAGTTGCTGACTACAAGCTGTTCTAAGTAGACTTCGAGCCCTGGACTTGCAGTGGATGTGAACCAGTCCAGCTGATGTGGACACCCCCCTGTCTCTGCAACAGAGTCTGCCAACAGCCCCTGATGGATTCCCCATTGCCTAAATTCCTTTTTTTTTTTTGACTAGCATTTCAACCTTCTGGGGTCCCTAACTTCGTGCCAAAGTCAGCAGGAAATAGCATGGGGAAGAATACGCCGCCAATTTTCCCTGGTTAAAATGCTAAGTGAGAAGGAACTCCCTTGCATGGGGATGCCAATATCTCTCACTCCCTGATGGGGACACTGGAAAGAAAGCAATTCCATGATTGGAATATCAAAAAAAAAAAATGGAGGAATGAAGGGACCAGCTCCCCATTTCAGCAACCATAACAGCCGAATATGTACTTGTCTGACCTTGTCTTAGTCACTAAGGTCAGATGCCTGCCCCTTTCGGCAGCCGTAACAGCAGAACACGTGCTTGTCTGACATTGCCTTGGTAACTAAGAGGTCAGATGCCTGCCTTATGGCAAGGAACCAATCAGAAGTTAGCTGGTGGCGCTATGCTTAATGGCTCTGTATGTGCTTTACCAACAAGTGCACAGCAATGACTCGAAGAGCATAGCAACCACCCTGGGAGGGCCTATGGGTCATAACAACCAGTTGGCCAATCAACACAGGGCAAGCCCTCCAAGCCTGGAGGCACACCAATCCTGAGCCTCTGGGTACCCCTAGACACTCACCTTATGCTGCCCCATAAGATCTCTATGCAGCTGGTTCGAGCTGTCTTTTCTAGCCATCCACCATGGCGGGTGGATGAAAGGCCTGAGCTAAAATGGGGTTAGCTAGTTAAACAACTTTAATAAAGCCTCATGCAGTTTGCATCAAGCTTTCTATTCCACATGGTGATTGGGGTGGCCACGGTCCTGGGCTGAGATCCTGGAGGCCTGAGCCTCCAGGGGGTCTTACAAAGTATTGGTAAGTAAACTTAACTTTATGTCCAAAATTGATTACTATACTTTAGGGAGAGCTAGAGAGCTGTTTCCTCTCACTTTTGTATACATTATATGGATGATACTTTGATTTCTGCTAAAAAGTAGAAAGATTTGTTTTCCTGGAAGATTTGTTCACTGAAATAAAAACTGGGTAAGCCTATTACGGATTTCTTATAGCTCCTGAGAAAACTTAAAGTACTTCTCCAATCTTATATTTAAGAAAGTTGATGAAGTTCTCAACAATCATTCCTCGAAGGGTAGAAATTAGATAGGACACCTTAAAAACTCTAAATGATTTTCAAAAGCTGTTAGGGGCAATGAATTGGATTAGATCTATTTTAAAAGTTTCCACAGCAAAACTGTAACCTTTATTTGATGTCCTTAAGTTGAACTCTGATCCTTCATTGCTTACAACATGGACAAAGCCTGCATGTATATATATCATTACAGCAGGTGAAATTGTGCTTAGAAATGTTCAACTTCGCTGGGCGTTGGTGGCGCACGCCTTTATTCCCAGCACTCAGGATGTAGAGGCAGGTAGTTCTCGGTGAGTTCAAGGCCAATGTGGTTTATAAAGCAAGTTCCAGGATAGTCAGAGCTGTTACACAGAAAATTCCGGTCTCAAAAAAAATGAAACAAACAAAAATAGAAATGTCCAGCTTCAGGATATTTCAAATCCCTATACTGCTCTCACATTGTCAGTTATTGTTTTTCCAACATCCCTTCAGGATTTTTCTGAGATGAGGTGCTAATAAAATGTGTACATCTAACAGTCCAAAAAATGTTATCCTTCCATATTGGCTTATGATTTCTGAGTTGATAATTGTAAGTAGGTCTCACACAAAACAATTACTTGGATAATTTCTATTCCTTATGATAAAAAAGTTAGAATTTCTTTTAGAATTTGTCGTGTATCCCCTTTCAAATTGATAATCATTTTACTTTTAGTAAGCTCATTAAAATTGCGGCAAAACATACTGTTTTTTATTTTCTAAAAGTACCAGGCTTTAGTGGATACATTCTATACAAGGAATATTTGAATATATTACAAAAGGTGATCAGAGTTTCTTGGTTTCTAGAGATGCTTCACTGATATTTACTCACCCCGCTGCTTTGGTACAACAGATGGAATTATGTTTATTTTAGATTGTCTTACAACATTACCCTCAACCTCTAAACATATATTCTGATTCACAATAGGCAGTATTCCTAGTGCAGCATCTAGAAACAGTGTGGCTTACTTCATCAGGCAGCTTTATTCATCACTCATTACAATAATTCAACAGGAATTGCATGCATGGGAAAGTTCAGGTTATTTTGACAATATTAGGTCACATTCTAATCTTCCAGGACCTTTGTATATTGGAAATACAGAGGCATATTTCATTTTAACACTGCCTCTTTTTCCATGAACTAACAACTGAAAGAAAGCATGAGAATATGCATGCTTTCATCAAGTAGCTTCAGCACTGAACATGTTTGTAACTAACTAAAGACCAGGCACTTAAGGAGTTTCTTAATGTGTAAATGTTAATATTATCCCTCTTTATCATGCCATATCTCTCCAAGGATTATTCTCAAATCCTATTTGGCATATGGATACTACTCATGTCCCTAGTTTGGGGAAGTTAAAATATGTTCATGTCATTTTGGACACCTAGTCATTGCTCTTTTCAGGGGGTTCCCCTCAGGAGAAGCAGTTGAGGATATTACTACCATTTTTTTTATCATTTTATCCCACTGTAAAATATTAAAAACTGACAATGCTCCTACAAACTCTGCCAAGCCTTTTCAGAAATATTGTCAATACTATGCTGCAACCCAGATCACAGACGTTCCACATAATCATTAAGGTCAATCTTTTGTTGCAAGTGCTGATGGACAATTTAAACATTATTAAAAAAACAAAGGAGCAGAGAAGGGTAGGTGTTTTATCTTTCATTTTACATACTTGAAAGTTTGGAAATTTGGGCAAGGATGTCTTTATCTCTGTAGAATATCTTTGGAGCCGCCCTGAAACAATTCAGAGTCACAGGTCAATGGAATAACCCACATTCAGTAATTCACCAGAACAGGGGCTATGTTTGTTTTTCTTCAAGATGTGAAAAGTTAGTTTAAATACATGAAAGACTGAGTTGACCTCTGGAAGATAGACAAAGAGTTCCTACAAACATCTTCAGAGGCTACAACAGAAGAAATGAAAGACAACCAGTTGACACAGTTATCAAACTAAGGAGAACAGTGTCTCTCTACCAACAACTTAGACGAAGAAGCTAGTGACTAAAATAAAAGATTTGCTGAAATCTCAGGGAAAGGATGTGACTGTGGAATTGCTATTCCTTACTATGTTGTCTGTTACTCCTGAAGCATACTGGGGTTATAGCAATGATTCTCCTGTGATTCAATTTGTTAATTGGGAAGAAAATAACATTCCTGTTTATGACATTGACTCTGAGAACCTGGGTGCCCCCACTGCTAATTCTATTATTCTCAAGGCTAAGATGGTTAACCTTATGGGTTGGTTTGTGGGAATACCTACTTGTTTTATATCAGTTAAGATATCCAGCAATGTTTGAATTCAGGGTCTGAGATTCACAGGACACATACTCATCATGATCAATTTGCAGTTATGACCTGGTTGGTTTAAATATAAAGATTCCCTGGGTACATACTATTTTCAAAGAATGTTACATTACTGTAAAAGCCCCAGTATGTCAATAAAAGTCTTAATACAGTCTCCTAAATTTTCCCTCCTGAGAAGCATGTGTGTTTATTACACAGTATATCATAAGATAGCCTGGGCTCATGATGCCATTTTATACTGGACTATTTCTTAATCAAAATCTCTGATGATAAAAATAAAGTTTAAACTCATGCAGGATTTACTGCAGGAGTTTTGTCTGATCTTGATGGGCATGTACAGATAATATTATGGAAATTAATTTCTGCTAACCACATTTTACTTGTTTATGGAGCATACACAGTCACTAGATTATGAAATCAACCTTAGTGAAGAAAGTGAGAGACTGTGTAGCATCCCATTAGTTACTGTTATTTGAGAAATTTCCTTGAGAAAGCTGACTTACAATACTTTCTGTTTTTATCTAAACAGCATTCCTATGTTATATTACCTGTTGAAGTACCTGAGCCTTGTTATGATGAATTCAGTATTCAGATTTTACATCAATTTTCTGAGTTAATGCATACAAAAAAGACTGTGGGATTGATTCTATTATGTCTTACTGCTATTATTAGACTCATAGTCTGTGTTATTACTATTGCAATGGCTTTACCTCAAGAGGTGCATACAGCTAGATGTTAATGATCTATTTAATAATCTTTCATATGTTTTGCAAACAGTTAAAAATAGATTAGGAAGTTGAAACTCACCTTTATTCATTATTTTTCTGTCTCTGATTAGACTTCTAAACTGTGGTTCATAGGAAAGTCTAACAAAATTTTGTGGTTGGTTATACTGAAAAACATTAGAGACCTGAGATTCAGTTGCTACTCCATGTCTACTTGAAGACTGACTTGTCTGCATTGTAATCAAAAAGTAAAACAAGGGGGAACCACAAGGAATCCTGGAGTTGACCTGGTCTAGCTGCCTTGAAATGCATTTTCAGGTTACAGTCCATAGCTTCTGAGGTACTGTGTGACTTTCAGTTCCTGAGAAACTGAGGTACTCCCTCAGGCATTGAAACTTTCAAGCCACTTGTGAATCTCTGGTGTTCCCTAGAAGTCAGTGAAGCATATGGGAGTTTGACAGAACAATCATTCTTTGACATTAAGCTGGTCTACCCTGTATATCTTGCAAATGTCATTGTATCCTGACAACTCTGATTGTATTCTTCCTGGCAACTCTTATTGTAGTCTGTTTCTGGTCATGGTTTAAAAAGTCTGATTGCCTTCAATAAACTTTTCCTAGCCTCTGTTGCTGTGGCCCCTCTGACCCTTGTCTGAGTGACATTTCCTCTGACAATAATCAGGTAACCCTACCTCCTGCAAGGCAGGTACTTGCAGTGTATCAAATAAAGACAGCATGATTCAGCATAATTTGAATACATTTGAGCACACAAAACAGAACAAAGGAATTGGCTTAATCAGAATCTATTTTTCCTTTTCTAGGATTTATTATTAAAGAAGCCTTAAGATATCCTTTCTCTACACACCAAAACAATATCCACATAGTTCATGCATTTAAATTTGTCCAGTCTTCATGATTAAAGGAAATATCCTATGAATGTGGATTTAATGAACTTATTTTCTGTTTCTGCATGTGTGAAATATCTCCTTAATTTTGCATGAAAGGGTTTATTTTACTTGCAACTTCTATTCAAGGAAAACACATATAAACATTCAAGTTAAGTACTGAAGGTCTTTAAGATATATAGATTTACTGTATAATATATGCTTTTAAAATCTTTGACATTAATCATTCGGAATATTTATAGAATGAATGCGAGAGAATGAAGATAATTTTTAGAGAAATTCTACCCTAAAATTTCCTAGTATTATAATGCCTTTGGTTTCCTATTTCAATTTATAAGACTAGAAACAAATGTGTATTTCTTCTATTTGAAAAAGAAGGTAGAAATAGAATTATAATTTGATTCACTCTTGGCTATATACCCCAAATATTTTATAACCCATTACAGAGATATTTGAACATCCCCAATCATCACAGCTCTATTTAAAATATCTATGCAATTCAAACATGAGTTCTGTCAACAGATGAACAGATGAGGAAACATGGCATAGAGATGCAAGGAAATATTTATCAGCTAAAGGGAAATGAAATAATGTAATGTTTAGATAAATGTGGAAAAATTTATGGAGTGAAGAAACTTATTCCCAGAAAGACAAACACCATAAGTTCTCTCTTATCTAAAGATCTTAGCTTCAAATCTTTCATTTTTTTTTGTTCTTTTTGGTTAACTTTGAGCACTTGTGCCATACAGGAATGTAGAAAGGGGACATTTTGGAGTAGGTAATAGATTATAAGTGAAACAAAGGCAGAAACATAAAATACCGGGTGTACAAAGGCCTAAATAAGTATGGGCAATAAGAGATGGGAAAGAACTTGAAAAAATGAAGGGTTAACTAAAGGGTTGGCATTAAAAATCAATAAACAACATGCTATCCTATAAACAAGTTAAAAAGCATAATTTGATGCTGAATATAACACACATACACACATGGAAAAATAATGGGCATTTAATGGTTAGACAGGAATGGGGGCAGACAGTGGGGAGAAGAGTTTGTAGGTGGATTAACACACATTAAGAATGTATGAAAAGCATTACTAAAATGAATTAGTAGCAGGGTGGTGGTGACACATGCCTTACTCCTAGCACTAGGGAAGCACAGGAGGCAGATCTCTGTGAGTTTGAAGCTAGACTGTTCTACATACAGAATAAGTTCCAGGATGGCCAGGGATATTACACAGAGAAACCCTGACTCAAAAAAGCAAAATAAGAACAAAAAAATTAGTGAACTTCAACACACATTTTTAAAATTGTTTCAAATAGAATTACTTTACATAAGCAGATTATACTACCACAAGGTTATTTGTGTTGTTTTTGGCTTTCCACAGTAACTATGTGGTAAAACACTGTTGCTGAAGACAGTAAATACTTTTGCTGAAGTACATAGAAAAATCATTCCAAACCACCTAGACAAATTCCTTCATGTTTGTGAGCTTTCATAGTGCCAAAAGTTGCTATTCAGGCCGCTGGGGAAGAAAACTTATCATCAATAGTCTATATCTTTACATGCTACAATCCCAAACTCTTAGGCAAGTTATGCTTATTATTGCAATTGTGGCATGGCTATTAAGGCATAGCCAACAGCTTTCTGTTTGGATCTGAGATTAGATATGCAGAATCCACAAGATGGAATGAGTGCTTCATAATCAATTCTGGTCAAAAGTCATTTGATGGGGAGGTTGTAGGCCCTAGGGTGTAACTTACTATTGTCACATGACTTAATTATCATCTTGTCTAATTGCCTTCTAAATATTTTTATCTATTGATATACATACCTGGTTTTCTCTGGACCTGGTTCAGAGAAATTTCTTTTTGCAATGGGTAACAGTTAATGCAGAGATGCATAACTGGTCAAAGTGATGGGGAATCTTTGTCAACCACGCAAACTCAACCTCAAGGTTCCAGTAACATCTCAGAAGGGGAAATGGAAAGAACAAGGAGACGGGGGAAGGCAGACTATTGTAAATTCAGCTAATATGGCTAAATACTCCCAAACTCACAATAGCAATGGTTACCTGATGAAGATACTTTGATGATTAAGCTATCCCAATAATAAAGATAGTAAAGAAACTTTCAGGTCCTAGCCTTAACTAAGGAGTATTGGCAGTCAATATCAGATGCAAGGAGAATCATTATCCCTTTGATATGTGGACTTTGGTAGAATTACCAGAAATAGACCCACACCTATGTACATACAGGTAGTATTAATTAATCTGAGAGTGATTTTGACATTTAAAATACTTTTGTGTTAGTCACAACTTCAATAAATACTAAGAATAAAGAATTTTAAGACAGTGGAGGCTGAGATATATAGAGACTACCCTTCATATATTAACTTAAAGGGCTGAATGACTCTTTTGAAACAGTTGCTTTATTCATAAACTGTTGGTAAAAGGCTTTATGGAAAAGTTCTTTTAACAATTAAGGAAATAAATTTACAGAAAATTTAAAAAGATGCCAGTGGCCAAATATTTTTATTTCTTTTCCTCTGGGTCTGCAACAGGTCTTCTGCATATATAATAGTTTTCGGTTTAGTAATTTTATGGAATTCATGACTGTGTACATGAGTGGATCTCTGATTCTGTACTTTCTCTTGGTCTTTTTTTATGTATTTTATTTTTATGTAAAAAATTATGAACCATATGATTATAGCTCAACAAATGATTTTATTATTGCTTACCATTCTCACTTCATCCTCTAGGAAAATTGAACAGACTCTCATAATAATGTATTTCTGTATAGTGACCTAACTCTATGTAGTTGCTAATAGCATCAAGGGTAAGAACCATCAGGCTCTAAGTGACATATGATGACCTCTTGTTTCATTTTGGTGTTTAGATATGATGTGAGGCAGGCCAGGAATGTTGCAGCTTTCTCATTTCTTTTTGATAACTCAGACCTGTAGGCCTCCCAAATTCCCTGTTCATTCTTCCTAAAGAAAGTAAACCAATCTTAGAATGATAAATATTTCATTATTCCACTTACATGAGCTATACAAAGTAGCCACATAGTCAAATTTCAGAAGATGAAGAAGGAAATCTGGGCATTAATAGTCATCAGGCATAAAGTTCAGTTATTTAAGAATATGTTTATGCAATGATATATTACATACTATTACTAGTAGGAGAGTAGATCTCAGATTGTGTTGTTACCACAAAATAATAAAATTAAAACAAATTGAATTGTTTGTGTGAAGTTATCTAAAACAAATAACCTAATGGTTTCTGCAACTGAGTATATATACCCACCACAGAAGACTTTTCTTCTGAAAAAAATCTTTCGAAAAAGCATATGTTTAGATAACTACAGATAAAGGTGATAGAAAATGTGTACATGCATTCTGACATAATGCTTTTAAAACCTTTGACTGCATATAGGTAATTTGTTTAAATGTGAGAAATAACAAATTAACAAAATAACATTGAAATTTCTTATCACAGTTGCCAAGAATAAGGGATGAACAATGATGAGTGCCATTTTGTCCAAGGAAAAAGAGGACGTGGAAGAGGTTCGTAAGCCAGTTTGTGTTGTAAACAGATAACTGCTATTGACAGAAACACATAAAATATGCTCAAATCAATAATAAATGATGACTAAGGTAGTAAACTATTTGTTCTACCTGAAAGATAAGAGTAATGTAATACGTAATTAAAGAGTCAAACATGTATCTTGTAATTGTCATAGGAACTTTATCACTGGGTTATGTAGTTATAAATGGAATACTTTTGAAGGATTGAATTCTGAATGATCATTTCAATAAGAACATATATTTATTGAATACTCTATACTTTTATACTTGAATGTCTTGTTTTTCCAAAACTTTCGTAAATGTGCATAAGTCCAAAGTACATACTCACAGATAAATATTGGATCATATCCTTACTAATTTTATGGGCATATTTTATGAAAGCTGAATTACATATCATGGTGTTTTCTTTCACAGAGTTGTAGCTATCCCTTACAAAGATAGGACATTTCATTAGGCAGTGAGGTTTATTTTAATTTGAAAGCTTTAGGTCATACACACATATATCCAAAACCAAAAAACTCATAGATATTACTATAATATCTTATAAAACTGAGTGTAGATAACCTTGGGGAAAACCCGCGAGATCATTTACTTTACAAGACTCACCCATGCTGTCATTTTCATGGCAGATACACAGGTAATTAGTAGTCTAGTTTCCTAAATCTTGTTCTACTCTCATATCTTCTAGAAAACAAGGTAATTTTAGATGTGTTTTATATGTTACCCACTCTACCTCCACAGATTTCACACATGAATATATGATCACTTGCATTTAGGCTTTATTTATTTTCTTTTATTGAAAATGCATTTTTCTTACAATATATTTGATTACAGTTTCCCCTCAACCAATGCCTGCAAGTTTCTCCCCATCTCCCTAAGCTACCCAGCCGAATCTATATCATTTCTGTCTCTCATTGGAAAATAAGTAGGCATCTTAAGAATAATAATTTAATAAGATATTAAAAGCAAACAAACAAAAATAGAAGTAAACAATAAAACAGAAAAAAATATTCAAGGAAAAGCAAGAGATACAAATGTAGACACAGGAACACACATGTCCACACAACAAAAATCCCCTACAAAGACAAAATCAGAAGCCATAATAAAGACTCAAAGGGTATATAAGGTTAAAAATACCCTGAAAATACTTTATGAGATAAAGAACCTCCAAAAATGCCATTGACTTCATTTTACATTGGTCACATTGCTGGTCATGGGACTTGGATTTAATAGTGTTTTGTATTCCCAGTGAGACTTTGGTGAAAAGAACTACGATTTCATTTTGAGTTTTTATCAATCAGTTGGAATGCAGTCCTTTTAAAGAATTCTAATAACCCAATGATAAAGTTCCTATTACAGGGACAAGATTCATGTTTGACTCTTTACTTCCTACATTACTGTTATGTTTGAGGTTGACCACCTTAATCATCATTTATTAGTGTTTGAAGCATATTTTATGTGTTTCAGTCAATAATAAATTGGGTCAGTGCTGGACACTCATGTGTACATGTCCTCTCATTGCTGGGATGTAATCAGGTGCAGGTCCATTCAGGTCTTATGCATGCTGCTCAATCTCTGTGAATAGTGAACCTTATTTCTTTTGTGTCCTCCATCTCTCCTGGATCTTAAATTCATTCTGCATCCTCTTGCCCAAAGTTCCCTGAGAACTGAGAGAAGGAATCTGATGGAGACATCCCATTTAGGACTAGGTGTTCCAAGGGCTCTCACTCTCTGCATATTGTCCAGCTGTAGGTCTCTGTATTTTTCTATTTACTACTTCTCTGATAATGATTGAGCAAGATACTGATCCAAGAGTATTATAGAACATCATTAGGACCCATTTAATGGCTAGGGATTTTAGTGTAACAGTAGTATTTGGTCTTTCCCTACATTCCTGACCTACGTGGTCTCAGGTTCTATGCCACCTGACACATATTGCAGGTGGGTCATCATTTTAGATTGAAGAATTTGTAGCTGGGTTGCTGTTTGTCTTTCTCCTTTGATAGACTGCAAAGTAACTTCCAGAAATAATGAGCATTATTCTGTAGGGGTAAAGGCCCTAGACAGACACCAGTTCAACTTTCCCTCGTTCAATCAGTTGTAAGGTGTTTTATGTTTGTTTGTTCATTTTTTGTTAGTTTTTTTTTTTTTTTTGCTTTCTTTAAGAAATAGGGCCCGGCTGGGTGGTGGTGGCACAAGCCTTTAATCCCAGCACTCTGGAGGCAGAGGCAAGCAGATCTCTGTGAGTTTGAGAACAGCCTGGTCTACAAGATCTTGTTCCAGGAAACCTCCAAAGCCATAGAGAAACCCTGTCTCAAAAAACAAAGCAAAACAACAAAAAAAGAACTCGGGACCCACTGTCAGTTTGAAGAGAGCAACCAATAACCCCAGTAGTAGGCTGAGTTATTTAGTAGTTTTTATAGGTACCCCTATGCCAAAAATATAAATAGATGTAACCAGTTTCAGATAATGGCATCTTTATTTGGTGATAAGAAATGTCTGGTTGAGGCTCTGTCTCCTGGTTATTTAGATTACCTTCATGCTTTGTATTTTAGAAAGTTTCTGACTTAGGTTTTCATATAACCCCTCTAATGTGCTTATCTTCAATTACCTTCCTTGCAGTACCTTCCTCAGCTTTTCTTCCCTCTCATTCCCAATTAGTCCCTACCATTCTTGATCCCACCTGTCCCTCCATAACTATCTACCCTATTTCACCTCCTTAGAGACATCAATCCTTCCCACCTACTCCTTACTCTGTACCTAACTTCTGTGGTTTTTAAAAATTGTAGCTTTGTTACTTACAAATAAGCAACTAACATAAAAGTGAACACACAGCATATTTTTCTTTGAGTCTGGGTAACACCACACCAACACTCATGTGTTTGCTTTCTAGCTCCATCCACTTAATGAGAATTTCATGATTTTATTTTTTTAAACAGCAGAATAACATGTCATCATATAAATGTACCTGTCACATTTGTTTTTTACCTATACATCTATTGACAGAAATCTAGGCACTTTCCAATTTCTGTCTATTATAAATACATCAGCAATGAACATGGTTAAGCAAGTGTTTATAGTAGGATGAACACACTGATTATATGTCCAAGAGTGGCATAGCTGGATCTTGAGGTACGTCTAGTCCCATCTTTCTAAGGAACTAACACACTGATTCATGCAGCATCTGTAATAGTTTGTACTCCCAACAACAATGAAAAATTATTTCCCTTACTTCACATCCTTTCCAGGATGACTGGCCAGTTGTCTTACTGATTTGAGCCATTCTGATAGGTATAAGGTGAAATCAGAGAGTAGTTTTGAGTTGATTTCCCTGATAGCTAAAGATGTTGTCAATTTCTTTAAGTGCTTCTTAGCTATTTGAGTTTCCTCTTTTGAGAATTCTTGTTTATATAATTATCTCATTTTTAACAGCATTGTTTCTTATTTTGATATCTAATCTATGAATTCTTTATATATTTTGGATATTAGCCCTCCACCAGGTGTGTATTAGGAAAAAAGATCTTTTCCCATGTCCTAGGCTGCAGCTTTGCCTGAATGATGGTGGCCTTTTCTATACACAAGCTTTTCAGTTTCACATGATCTCATTTATTAATTGTTATTCTTACTGCTTCTGTTATTGGTATTCTGTTCAACAAGTCTTTTCCTGTGCCAATGAGTTCAAGTTCATTCTCTAACTTCCTATCTGATTCATTGTATCAGGTCTTATGTTGAGGTCTTTTATTCAAATTTTGGAGCTGATATTTATGTAGGGTGATTGGTATGGATCTGTTTACTTTCTTGTACTTTCAGCTAATCAGTTTAACCAGCACCATTTGTTTTAAAAGCTCTTTTTTCATGTGTGTATTTCTGGATTACTTATCAAAAATTAGGTATGTTGACTTCTGTCTGATTCTATTTATCAGTGTGTCTGTTTATATTTCAATACCATGCTCTTCTTAATACTTTAGGACAATTTGAAATTGAGGATTGTGATACTTCTGGCAGGTATTTTTTTCTTTAGAAATGCTTATCTACCTGATTTTTTATGTTTCTAGATGAAATTGATAATTGTACTTTCAAGTTCTGGGAAGTTATGTAGGAAGTTTGATAAGGATTGCATTGAATCTGTAGATTCCAACTGACAGGATGACCATATTCCTTATATTAATCCTACTGATCCACAAGCATTGGAGGTCTTTACACTTTTTGACACCTTCTGTTTCTTTCTTTAAATTCATAATGTTTTATGATAAAAGTATTTCACTTCCTTGGTTAGATTCAAACAAATATATATATTTTGAAGTCATTGTGAAAGGTATGGTTTTCTTGATTTCTTTGTCAGCTTGTTTGTCATTTGTATAGAGAAATGATACTAGGTATCATTATTGTGTATTGATTTTAAATCCTTCTTATTTTTTGAAAAAGTTTATCAGCTGTAGGAATTTCCTGGTAGAATTTTTGGGATATATATATATATATATATATATATATATATATATATATAATCTGCAAATAAATATAATTTGGCTTCTTCCCTTCCTGTTTCTATCACTTTGGACTCTTTGGTCTCTTTCGGTTGTCTTATTGCTCTAGCTAAAACTTTCAGTACTATTATTGAACAGTTATGGAGAGAGTGGATCATCCTGTCTGGTTTTTGCTTTTAATGGAAATGCTTTTATCTTGACTCCATTTAGGTTAAGGTTGGCTGTTGGCTTGCTGTTTATTGCCACTATTTATTTTGAGACATGTCCCTTGTGCTTCTAATGTTTCCATGGAGTGTGTTAGATATTTTTCAAAGGCATTTTCTGTACCTAATGGGATGATCGTTTTGGATTATCTCTGTATTTTTGGGATTAAGGCTACATGTTTATAGGCCATGATAAGTAATATTTCTTACTAGAAAAAAATCAACATCACAACCACATACTGAGATAGTTATGGTAGTTTTGTATTAATGTCCTATATAGTCAAATACTAGACAGAAAATGATATAAAAGGCAACAATGAATAAAAATTTACAGTTGAGTTCATGAATAAAGCCTTCGTGTGCTTTTTTCTTCTCCCTCTAGTTTTTCAAATGTCAGTTTGATCTTCTGTAGAAATTGTCTCATCTAGAATTAGTTATGGAGATTAAAATTGCATTTGTTGAAGGTAGTGAGCTGGATTCTAACCCATTAAAACTTGTGTTGTTATAAGGACAGAGAAGAGATACAGGTTGTCACAAAGATAAAGGTTGCTACCTGTTTCAGTGGTGGCAGAAATTTTAGTGATGTATGTGTATATAAAAGATTAACAAAGATGGCCAGAAACAATAATAGCCTAGCAAAATGTTGAGACCTCATGTAAGACCTTGACCTTCACTTCTTACACATAGATTTGCAATAGAAAGTTCCCCAAGTTTTTATCACTTTGTTTTAGTAACCAAAGAAAACCAACCAGAACCCTCACAGGCTCACTTAATTTCAAACAGAGTTCTAGTACTAAGTTAGGAATGGCAATGGCATTAGTTCACAAAGAAGTAGCCCTCCAAAGTGGCAGTGCTGATGACAGTGACTGGACCCCCACTCAAGCTTCATATTGCTAAGAAATAGAAATGAAAAACATTTCTCTGAAAATTTTAATAGCTAGATGAATTCTCCTGACTGCAGCTATCAGCAGCTGAAAGCTTCAGACCAAAATATTAGTATGAACAGCCTTCTATAAACCTCTTTATAAAAAACATATGCTTCTATACCTGGCTGCTGTTCTCTACGGTCTGAGGCAGCAGACGAGTTTTCTTTTATTAAAGTTGTTCATTTTATCTATGGAGAATGGCTGTGCCCCATGTTTCCTGCTGTGCCTGCATGCACAGAGTAAAAACAGACATTTGTTTGCTTGCTTGCTTTGGTGTGTTTTCCCCTCCATGGTAGCATTTCTTTATGTAGCCCCAGCTGTCCTGGAACTCACTATGTAGACCAAGCTGGCCTTGAACTCAAATAGACCCACCTGCCTCTGCCTCCCAAGTGCTGATATTAAGGACATGTGCCACAAACTCCCAGCTCTTAAAATAAGAGTGGAGGTCATCATATTTTACAGAATTTGGATATGGTATGAATCAGTGTTGTATAGAACAGGAAGTAAATTTATTCCTATTATAGTGAACTCTTCATTCTCAGAAGAATCAGATAACAAAATACAACAAAACTAAGAAATGAATATAGTGTGTGGTAAAACTGACTGTTTTTCCCCTCCTCCCCCACCCTTCACTCAGGCTATACAGTTGAAATTACTCAATTGTGAATCTTTGCAGTGATTCTAATTTGTGTCATGTTGTCAGTCAAATATAACTATGCAGGAATGATTAAATGGGGTGTGTTAGGGAGATAAGAGTAGAGGAGTGTCTACCAGGAGAGATAAATAACATTAATGACCTTTGAGATTGCCAAATGGAAAGGTAATTGTTAAAGCTTTCTAAAATATATAAATATACATCTATAAATTATTCATATTAAATACCTTATATGGCACATATAATACATCCTCCAGATACTAAAGACTATCAAACCAAAAATTCATGTGTGGTCTACCTCCCTTTGAGTAGGCTAGTCAGTGGGATGCCAGAGACCTCCAAATGATGCAGGCTATAATCCATTACTCTTGGTTACCCTCCAAGATATTTATGATATGGAGAAACCAAGCTGGTACAGACATGTGAATTTCATTCCTGCTGGCTAGCTGTCAAAGTTTTGGAAGATGTTATATATATTACTTGGTTAGAAAAGTAATTGTAACTTGCCTAGCTATCAAAACTGTGAGCTATGGTAATGACCAGCCTGGTAAGACATGCCTATTAATGCAATGGTGGCATGGATGTTTTGGGAATAACTACGTTCTGATTGGATTTAAGGCCTACACCTTCCTGGTACTGTTAACTGGGTCAAAACCCTATGTTCTAGGTAGGTTATAGGTCCTATGGAGGAATGTGTTTCTATTATTCTGCTTAATTGACACTTCATTAAACTGCATTCTAAATGATTGTCTTCAAACCCATTGATTGGTACAGCTCTCATCTATTATGAGAGAATTTTCCTTTGCTATTATGTGGTGAATAATAGAGAGAATTCTTACTAGTAAAAAATGCAGAGACTGTATAATATTGTCTTATGTTCCATGTATATCACACCCCTCTCCCCATGTCTCAGAGATCACTACAGAAGTGAGGGAAGAAAGACTATATGAGCAAGAGGTAATTCCTCCAAAAATGTTTTCCCAACATGCCAGTGCTGTTGCACACATAATTCAAAGCAGCTAGGACTGATGTACAATACCTGTGCAAGCTCGGAACAGATAAAAGCCCAGTTAGAATGAGTAACTTACTCACACAGTCTCATTCCTAGGTTAGGAGCAACTGAATGTTTCTGGAAGAGGGAAAGTCAATTTTTTTTCTGGATGTATTCCATGATAGCCTGTCCATGTTCTGGTAGATAGCCATAATGCACATAATGGTAGTACAACATGGATTTGGAAGTGTAGAGAAGAGTACTAAATTTGAGATGGAAAGGCAGTAAGGAAAGAAGACTAGGAAGATTTGAAAGGCAGATGTGCAGAGTACATTTCCTTCACATACATATTATTTTCAAGAAACTTAAATAAGCGAAAATAAATAAACCACTGGAAATGATAGGTCTGGTGAGATAGCTCAGTAGTTAACAGTACTTACTGAAAAATCTGATGATTAGTTCCATCATTGGGATCCAAGTGGTGGAAATAGAGAATTGTAGAGAATTGACTGCCACAGACTGTTGTCTTCTGGCTTACTCACATAACCAATGTTACACACACACACACACACACACAGAGAGAGAGAGAGAGAGAGAGAGAGAGAGAGAGAGAGAGAGAGAGGTACAATAAATAAATAAATAAATAAATAAATAAATAAATAAATAAATAAATAAATGTTGCAGTAGTAACAATAACAGAGTAAGAGGGATAAATGCCCATGTTTAACTATTTCATTCATCCTTCCAAATACAAACATATAAAAAGGCCTCCCTGCCCCCCGTGATCAAGATAAATAAAAAAAATAACTTGCTTCATTTGCTGATTTGAAGCACTTTGCATGCTGAATATTTACTTCCATGATGCTGCATTCCTCTTAGAAGCTCCTAAGTGATTACAGTGTTTTCATATGTTGTCACAGTTTAGCCAGAGCCTGCATTCAGGTCCTGAGTCAGGGAAGGGGAATCAGTGTGATGAAATGAATTGCCTGACCACAAGATGAGTTTCACACAAGTGGCCAGCCCACAATAGGTCCAGCAATCTTTATTTATACATTGAAAGCAAACCTGTTTTTCCAAATTAGTAAACACAATTTTTCCATCCTCCAACATTAACCTCCTGAAAAAACAAAGACTTCAAATAGTTTTTCCCACCTTTCACATCAAAATATCTTTAAACAAAAACAACAATTTTCATTTTGCTAGCTTGATCAAGTATTGAGACAGGTACATCCTATCTTCACAAAGCTAAAAGGTGATTGACATAGACACATATTTTCAAGAACAACAATCTTGTTCAAAATGCATTTACAAAAATAGGGGTGAATCTGCCTATTCATACATGAGAAGTTAATATTTGATTTCATTAGGAGGACCTGTATGTGTTCATGATAGTAACCCTTATTTACAAAAGAGAACTGTTTAAAATTTATAAATAGTAAATATGGATGTCTTTCTATCTGATGATTTCTTATGTTATATATAAAAGGACTGGAATTGGCCCCATATACCCCAAGACCAATGTCTCAACTCAATGGAGATTTATTTGGCCCAGAAGAACAAATGACAGGAATAAGAAACAAAGACAGGAGATAGAGGATTAGGGAGGAAGGGAAAATACCAAAAGAGAGGGGAAGGGATATTCACCCCAGATTGAACAAGGACTCTAGATAGAAAGGAGACAAACGTGACCCATAGGCATGTGGAAATTTATAAAGGGAAAAGAAAAACCCCATTTTAGGATGAATTACTTTATTTTGATTGGTCATGTTAAGTGAGTAGTGAAAAGGGGGCTTTTGGTCACTGGAGTCAATACTTTGATAGCTGAATCTTGGTAGTCAGCCTCAAGAGAAGGAGGTGGTCAAATAAGGAAATAAACCTTGGTAGATACATTTAGAAATATAATCTAAGAGTTAAGTAAAACAGTGAGAACAGAGGAAGAGCAAGGCCTGGAAGAGCCATATATACCATGCTCTGACCTACTAGAGCCTTTCAATATATACATTACCTGTATTTTATCCCACTTTACAATATTATGTTAGTGACATGCATCTGAGTAGCTTTATCAAATAATAGATATGTAAAGTACTTATAAGAAAAATCTTATCCTTTCCAATTAATATTAGTATCTGAAAATTTCATTTTTGTCATTGGTAATGGTTAGATTCTTTCTTTTCCTCAAACTCCTGAATACCCATTACATATGGAGCACACCTCCTACACTTCTGTTACATGAAGAAGTTTAATTAAATGAAAATTCTATGTAGCTTCCACATGTAGTGTCAAGTGTCCATGTTCTTATTGCCACTGTTGTGGAAGACTATTGAAACCTCCTGGTGTTCCCTTTACCACAAGTGACTCTTACCTCTATTTCCTGATAGATTAAGCAATTTATCTTTTTAAACATAGTGCTCCTGTGGTTTCCTATTATTTAGGAAAAGAAATGAAATTTACATGTAGAGAAACACTGTGTAAAACATCCCTTCAAAAATAAGTTTCCTACTCAACTCCTGAATCCCCCCTTTCTTTTGATACAACTTATTTTACTACTTTTAGTTTTCTTTCATTTGTCTTCCATTGTAGAACTTAATTAAAGAAACAAATTTCATATTTTTTCAAGGCCCACTCTAGATCATCTTTCCAATATGTTTTATTCTTACTCTGCTAAATACTTTTTTCCTCCATTTTTTATTTAAATTAGAAACAATATTATTTTACATGTCAATCCCAGTTCCCTCTCCCTCCCCTCCTCCCAGGCCCCCCACTAACACCCTACCTATTCCATACCATTTCTGCTGCTCCCCAGAGAGAGTGAGGTCTTCCATGGGGGGTGGTCTTCAGAGTCTGTCATATCCTTTGGGATAGGGCTAGGCCCTCACTGTGTGTCCAAATTGAGGGAGTTTCCCTCTATGTGAAATGGGCTCCCAAAGTCCATTCCTATGCTAGGGATAAGTACTAATCTACTACAAGAGGTCCCATAGATTTCCAAGGCCTCCTCACTGGCATCCACATTCATGGGGTCTGGATCAGTTCCATGCTGGTCTCCCAGTGATCAGTCTTGGGGCCAAGAGCTCCCCCCTTGTTCAGGTCAGCTGTGTCTGTGGATTTCAGCAACCTGGTCTTGTCCACTTTGCTCATCATTCCTCCTTCTCTGCAACGGGATTCCAGTTCAGTTCAATGTTTAGCTGTGGGTATCTCCTTCTCCTTTATCAGCTGCTGGATAAAGACTCTAGGATGGCATATAAGTTAATCACCAATATCATTATCACAGGAGGGCATTTAAGTTAGCCTCTCCACTATTGCTTAGATGGTTAGTTGATGTCATCCTTGTAGATCTCTGGACATTTCCCTAGTGCCTGATTTCTCTTTAAACTTATACTGGCTCCCTCTCTGATGGTATCTCTTATTTTGCTCACCTCTGTTCTTCCCCCTACACAGCCTTCCTGCTCCTTTATGTCCTCCTCACTCCTCTTCTCCCCTTCTCATTCTCCTAGCCCCCTCTCCCCTTTGCCATGCTCCCAATTTGCTCGGGAGATCTTGTCCCTTTCCTCTTCTCTGGGAGACCATGTCTCTATTTGAGTCATCCTTGTTGCCTAACTTCTCTAGTGGTGTGGATTGTAGGCTGGTAATCTTTTGCTCTATGTGTAAAATCCAAATATGAGTGAGTCCATACCAATTTGTCTTTTTTATGACTGGGTTACCTCACTCAGAATGGTTTCTTCTAGAGTCCACTTGCCTGTGAATTTCAAGATGCCATTATTTTTTTCTACTGAGTAGTACTCCATTGTGTAAATGTACCACATTTTCTCCATGCATTCTTTAATTGAGGGGCATCTAGGTTGCTTCCAGGTACTGGCTATTACAAATAATACTGCTATGACTTCCTGAACATTACACCTATAAAACAGACACTGAAATCAACAATTAATAAATGGGACCTCCTGAAACTGAGTAGCTTCTGTAAGGCAAACTTGTACAGCTTCTTTGGAAATGAGTATGGCGATGCCTCAAGAAAATAGGAATCATTCTACCACAAGATCCAGCAATTTCACTCTTAGGCATATATCCAAAAAAGGAACACTCATACAACAAAGACATCCATTCAACTATGTTCATAGCAGCATTATTTGTAATACCCAGAACCTGGAAGCAACCTAGATGCCCCTCAACTGAAGAGTGGCTACAGAAAATGTGGTACATCGCATGAGCCATTTCTGTTGTACATCTACCATACTAAAGATGCAATATAAAGGCAACATTTGAGACTTGATTCTATTTTTCTAGAAGAAGCTCCAAAAAATGGAAATATACCTCTAGAAACAAATATGTGGTCTTTGCTAAAAATTCCTGTCATTAAGGGTATTATACTAAGCATTAAAATCATTCACTGTCTTTATGAATGTTAGCTAAAAATATTATGTACTGTATTGTAAAACAAAACTGAAGTCATTGAACTCATGTATAGATCACCACTGAGTAGAATTGTCAAGATTCAACCTAACTAATATTTTATCAATTTTGATAGCATAGAATCTCACAACCTTCAGTTTCACTTACGTCTATAAACTTAAAAGGATCCTGTAGTGAAAGAAATGTCTATAGTTCTCTAGAAGGATAATAGCATACACAAGTCTGGTGATAGCCATCTTTCTCACCGAAGTCATATTTCCATATGTAGTCATCTTTTCTCTTGGAGGGGATTTTAAGTCATATTCCACAAAGTGTTTGCTGAAATATACAAATTTATATCAACAAAATTGTAGGCTTGGAAATATACAAATAGCAGAGAATAAAATAATGGAATCAGTGCAGGAAAGTTGTTTCAAAGGTTAGTAACACATATTGTTCTTGCAAAAATCCTGAGCACAATTCCCAGTGCCCACATCAGGCAGTGCTCAATGTCTGTAGCTCTTCCACCAGGCCAACCTGCACAGTTTTCTGGCCTTCAGAACTCTGAACTCACATATGCAAAACCATACAAAAATACACCTGATCAAAAGATAAACAAAAAGCATTGATAATAAAAAACATGCATTATCTAAAGGAGGGGCTATTGGAGAGTCCAGATGATTTTTGTGGCCCTCCTATAAAAATGTAAGAGTTTAATTAAATATCCAAAGAATTGGTATCCAAAGAAGCCTAAAGTAAGACCTACTGATAATTTAATATTATAGACTTGTGCCTATTTCTTAACACTGTTATGTTTAGCTAGAATTACCATGAGTAGATAAATATTTGGGCTTCAGAACTGAAGAGCCCTGACTGCTCCTCTAGAGGATATAGACTCTATTTCCAGTACATACATGGCATCTAAGAATCATTTTTAACTTCAGGCCAAGGATATCTGATTTCTGCTGCTAGTCTTGGCAGGCACTGTCCAAACAAGATTCACAGACATTTGTGTAGGCTAAACACCCAAACACATAAATAAAATAAAATTAATAAATAAGTACTTTTATATAATTTTTTAAGCATGGATCATGGAAGGTTTAGGATGCTGCCTTATAAACCAGATTTTGCATAACTCTTAGATCCATCAGGGGTGATATAGGGCTTCTGTAAATGGTAGATTAACTACATTTATTATACTGCATTTATCCTATAACATAACAAACATGCATATAACATACAGGAATTAGATACTAACTCATACTACAGAAATGGAGCAGAAACATTTAGAAAAAGAAAATTTTTCTTCATTTCCTTTTAAAGGAATTTGAACCTGACTTAAAAGAAATTGAGAAGGAAGCAAAAATGGTTGTGAGTCCTTCCTTTTTTTGCTTTCACCGTTCTGTATTCATGCACATTTTGTTCCACAAACTTAAGAACTTCTTTCATTTATTCTTGACAGTACATTTTATTCATTGTCCATAGTAATATACTTCCATATTTTGTAACATCATAATATTTGTAGACACCCTTCTTTTATTTTTCAGGTCATCTGTCCATAATGTTGGGATTATAACTTGAATCGTACTGCATTTTAGCAATCATACATTGCCAAATACTTAATTTTAAACCACAATTATCTTTAATAGATTGCATCCTTTGTATTAAACCTAGTCTATGAAGATTCTCAAATCTGCTATATTATATCTATATAAATACTATCAGAGAATATTTTTAAAGGCTACTCAATATCAACTTTTCTGGCTTGCAATTACTACTCTGTCATCCTTTCACCTTTGACAACTTCATAGCATTCTGCAGTACTTTCCCTCAGCCTATAGTTCTTCTTTGTGAATACTTGGACTACCCACAACTTTAAAAGTCACCATCATGTCAAAAAGCAATAAAAAATAGATACATTTTCTACTCAAAACCATTATTTCTAAACTGGATAAGTTGTTAGTTTTTTATTCCCAGGAGCAGGGGTAAGATTTTCAACATGCTGTCAACTATTACCATGTCAAAGCCTCAATAGTCTATCTTTAAGGCCAATTTCAAATGTGGTTATTGTGACACTACATATTGCTTTATGGGAGAATGCCACTAATAACATATCTTACTAAGGACTATGTTTCACTTACCTTAATATATCACAATTTTCACAAGTATTCTAGTATATGCAGATAAAAGTTAGCTAAATCTTCCAAGTTACTCTAGGGATGTTGTGTTTTATCTTATTAAAAAGTTAGCATTTTTCTAACTTGAGTAACATTGAAGATTAGTAGTAGTAGTGTCCTAGTAGGTACTAGGCATATTCAGTGTATATGACTCTTGACTTGCAACTCAGGAAAGGTAGCTATCGTTTTCTGTAGATTTGGAAGAAATATGCATCTTTCTGGGATGGACCATTAGAACTAGAAAAATATATGGAAATTCAGTTCCACTCATATATCTATCCATCTCTTGACTAGGATCTCACTTTAAGAAGGCTTACTTATCAAGGGCAAGAATTCAATTTTCTTCACAAAGAACAAAAATATTTATGGTTCAACAATTAATTATTTTACACAGTCTGAAATCTAGCTATAGAAGCTAAAGATAGCTTAAAACAATGCCATATGTAACACTATTTTTGAAAAATTACTTAGGGGGCAGAAGGCCTGGTCTCAACCACCAACATTTGAAGGATAGGTGAAGAGCAGCAAGGAGAAACAGAGGGAAGGAATGTGGGAAGAGAAGGAAAAAGAAACACTAAAAACCTACTATGCCTTTTAAATATTCTATGAGAATACATATGAGTGAACTTTGGCATTAATGCTTCTTGAGACTTCAGGGTAGTTAACAAAAGCCAGGCCTCTAGAGAATTCTTATTCCATTGTGTTGCAGGCATCAGACAATAAGGAGACTGGAAAAGTTATTTTCCTTTATTTCTATGATTCTTCCAGTCCTAATCTTTGTATTTCAAGACAGGCATACCACAATTTTTATGAGCATGGGGGTCATAACTGCAATCTGTCTGTAGTGATGGTATTATACAATTTTGTCCTAATGATCAGCTGATGTGCTTTGGAATGCCACCTCCACTAACAACTGTGTTAACATGAATACTCTTGACATCAAATGACAGTAAAAAGACTTACGTGTGAAAACTTATTTGGGTTCTGGAAACAGAATGAAGGATTATGATCAGTAACTCATGGGAAAGAAAGGAGACAAAATTCTTTGCTTAAATAAACTTATTTCTGATGTACATGACTTCTATTTATTTTGAAGGAGCCTGAAACAATGAAAAGCAATAAAGCAACATAGCTGTTGTCTCAACATGTAAGCTCTTAGCTACTGCTATAGCACCATGGCAACCTACCTACTGCCATGATCCCTGTCATGATGCTCATGGACTCACACCCAGGAACTCTGAATCCCAAATTAAATCCTTTCTTTTGTAAGTCCCCTTAGTCTTGGTGCCTCTTCACATCAACAAAAAATATCTGTGACAGAGACTATCTTTACACTACCTATGCCATACTTCTATAGCTTTGGAAGAAGCAGAGCAGAGAGATGCCTCAGCATGTTTTTCATACAATCACTACCAGTAATGTGATGCAGCTCATTGGAAAATCCCATAGGTAACCTTTTAACTAGTTAATTCTCATAATACAAGGGACTTCTTATAGCAATTTGATAGCAATTTGTATTTTTGTCAAATTATAGCTTCAAATAATTTGTTGATGTTCACAAAATCATTTCTTTTACAATAGCACCCTTTCCCTTGTATAATGTCAATGTTTTCTCCAACTTGATAGAAATTTTTCCAGAAGTAATTCTTCTCAACCACAGGTGTTATGTTTGAAAGTTCAGTATCTGCATTTTAGCACTCTGGATTACAGTGCTCATTCTTAATGCTCAGATAATTCCCCTTTTAATATATATTAATTCTCACCTTTCTGTTCCACTAGAGATCCCTGACTAACAATGATGGTTTAGATACATTTCTCAAAAACATTTTAATATTATTTTTATTTAAATTAGAAACAATCTTATTTTACATATCATTCCCAGTTCTCTCTCCCTCCCATCCTCACATGCCCCCAACTCACCACCCCCATTCCATCCCCTTATCCAATATTCAGGGAGAGTGAGATATTTCATGAAGGATCATCAAAGTCTGTCACATCATTTGGGCAGTGCATAGGCCCTCTCCTGCGTATCTAGGCTGAGAGAGTATCCCTATATAGGGGAATGGGCTCCCAAAATCCATTCATGCACTTGGAGTTAACACTGGTTCCACCACCAGAGGCCTCAGAGACTGCCCAGGCCTCCTAATTGATATCCACATTCAGGGAGTCTAGTTTGGTCCTATGATGGTTCCCCTGCTGTCTGACTAGGGTCTGTGAGCTCTCACTTGCTCAGGTCAGCTGTTTCTGTGAGTCTCCCCAGCATGGTCTTGTCCTCTTTGCTCATCTCTCCTCCATCTCTACAACTGGATTCCAGGAGTTCGATCAGTACTTAGCTGTGGATCTTTGTTTCTGCTTCCATCAGCTACTGGATGAAGACAACGCTAGGATGACATGTAAGACAATCAATCTTATTGTAGGGGAAGGGCATTTAAGGTAGACTAAATAATGTCTAATAATGTTACATATTTTACTACATTGGGTATTGTTCTTACCCATTGATTTTTTTCACCTAATGACAGCTATCATCCTTATTTAATAAATGAGAGAAACATGGCACAGAAAGTGTCAAATAAATTATCTGTTTAAAAGTTCATGCTTTCAGTCACTAAGTTAAAATAACTCACTAAATTATCTTGAAACCAATGATTACAGGGTACAGCTAAATATATTTAAAACTCTATATAACTTTGGTTCAAGCAAACTTTAAAAACAAATACTATTTTAGCTTTATTCATGAAATTGTCTTATAAATTTATATTTCATGTTTTTATTTCCTCCTCTAATAACCCCCCATGAAGTACTACTTCCCAAAGATCTATAGATAAACAATGAATTTTACCTGACACCTAAGAAAATTATAACAAGTTTCATTGCTATCTAGATTTATTTGGGCAATAGAACTGCAAAGCAAGCAATTGGATATCATATGTTTTGGTTGTGTGTCTAATCCTTTAATGACTAAGCCATCTCTCCAGCCTACAATTGGATATCTTCTTCCTAGGTCTTCATTTTAAACATTGTACCATTTGGCATTACCTTTCTCATTGTTTTAGTGAAATGGTGAGGTAATTCCTATTCATAACCATCCCTTTGTGGTCAGCCTCCATGCTTTTGATCATTATTACTTTCATTCTAAAGAGTGGTGTTCTAGTTTGCTTCTCTGCTGTGATAAAACACTGACTAAAAGCAACTTAATGAGGGTTTATTTCAACTTACAGATTGCAATCCATCATCTGAAAAAGCCAATCAAGTAGCTCAAGGCAAGAACTAAAATAGATATCAGTGAGAAACAAAGCTGTCTAGCTTGCTCCCATGGGTTGCTTGGAATGCTTGCTTATATGCTCCCATGCTTGCTTGCCAAGATCACTTTCTTAGGCATTTTATGTCCAAGGCGTGATCTGGGCATTCTCAGCCATGTTTCACAGATATGTCAATCTAATGAAGGCAATTATATAATTGGGTTTACTTTTCCCCAAGTACTCTAGTTTGTGTCAAGCTCACAAAACTAGCCATCACAAAAGGCATTTCCTTCTTATATTTTTCCACAGGGATAAGTCCTGGCTATTGCTTAAACTTTTCATTCATGGACATCTTCCTTGATGTTTATGTCATTTGGAAACAGCCTGAAATGCATGTAATTTTGGGGACAGAATAGCATTGCCTAACTAGCATTCACAGTACATATTTTTGTTTCTCTGTTTATAGATGCTCACTGAAGAAATAAATCCATGTTAGTAACGTCCAATGTGTTAACATTTTAAAAGATGTATGTAAGTGTAGACCATCATGAGGAAAAAAATCTATTAGTGCTTTGCAAAGACAAGAATGCCTTCATGCTGAAAGGAAAGCCAGAAAAATAAAAAGGGAAATAGAACAAGCCCAATACTGTACTGAACTCCTAACAAAATATACTGCATACAAGCAACGATTATGGAAAAATGTGAGAATATATTGTAGTATTTTATTTTGACAAATATTTGCCACTGGCCATGTGAAGTGCTGTGGGCATAGTACTGAACATAATGAATACCTCCTTCCATCCTCATGGCCATTTGACAGAAAGAGAGAAACACCATGAGATGTGAGGCACATACATTAGAGGAATCCCACAAATGCACTTTTGAATAAGTGAGTAGTAAAAAAAAATGTGTAGTACAAATAAAAGCACTTACGATGATCTCTAAAGCATTCATATCAATAAGCTGGGTCAAAAATAAAGTATATTTTACACAGATTACATAATAGTTGGTAGAGGAGTGACTACTAAAAATAAGGATGCCATCTTGATGCATCCATGTAGATTTCATAGATGGTATAATAGGTAGTCCTTAAGCACTATGGCTAGTATGTTAGTGTACATGAAATAGAATGAATCCTTGGTAAGGTAAGTTAAGCTATAGTACAGTCATTAGGTTTCATGTCACCCAGGCTAATGGTGATGTCACAATAATGAAATAATGGTTTTGTTTATCACTTCATCATTTGAATGTACATAGGAATTACCTTACACATATTCATTATAATAATAAATGTGATACTTGTCAAAGAACCATAAATATTTAATGTATTTAATGGATGTTTAATTATTGAGTTTCTCCAAGTTTAATTGCTTCTTTGAGTATTGTTTGACTGGACTATCCCAGACTATTGTTTTACCAATACATATAACTATATCTGAAGGTAATTCACAAATATGATTAGATTTCCCTGTCACAGGACAAATAAAATAAAGTTACTAACATTAATAAAATTAACTGCTAAAACTGAATTATAAAAAATATTTTAAGTAAAAATATACTCAGAATTTAAATACTTGAATATGTCCATTTAAATTATCTTCTAATGCCCTCAAGAAAGAAACATCAAGAAGTTTAAAGACCTTTCTGGTATTAACTTCTATTTCATTAAAAATTTGTTGGCAAAAACATAAAATACACTTAAATCTTCTAGGATCCATTTTTGGTTGCCTAATTGTTTTGTTTTGGAAGTTTTTTATAATTTATGTATTGTTTTAAATATCATTTTACATTGCAACCACAGTTCTGCCTCCCACCACTACTCCCACCCCCAGTTCACTCTTCCTCAAGGTTAAGAGCACTTATGAGGATTCAGTAAAGTCTGACAAAATAGCGTGGGGCAGGGCCAAGCCCCTCTTCCATGCATTAAAGCCAAGCATGGCAATCCAGCATAGGGAATGTAAATGTGATCTTTTATTCTAAGAGTCCTAGCAATAGTAGAGAGGATGTGTGAACTGGCCTACCGCTGTAATCAGATTGGTGAATACCCTAACTAGCATCATAGAGCCCTCATCTAGTATTGATGGAGCCAGATGCAGAGATCCACAACCGAGAACAAGGCTGAGCTTTAGGAATCCAGTCTCAGAGAGGGAGCAGGTACTATATGAGCAAGGGAAATCAAGATCATGATGGAGAAATCCACAGAGACAGCTGAACCAAGCTTATGGAAACTCAGGAACCCTAGACCTACAACTGTGGAGATACCAGGGGACTGAACTAGGCCTTCCATATGTGGCAGACAACTGTGAAGCTTGGATTATCAGAAGGGCCCCTGGCAGTAGGACCGTGATACAAACCTGATACATGAGCTAGCTTGTTAGAGTCCATTCCTTAGGATGCAATGCCATGCTCAGTGGCAGTAGGAACACAATTTTATCCAGGTACATTACTTAGCTTGTTGGAGCCATTTCCTATGGTGGGATTCCATGCTTAGTCTTAATGCATGGGAGAGGGGTTTGGCCCTGGCACAACCTATTGTGCAAGACTATGTTGACTCATCTTGGGTACACTTGAGAAGTGGAATGGGAGTGAGTTAGGGGCAAGGTGTGGGAGGGTGAGAGGAGGCCAAGGGGGTGGGAGGAGAGCTGGGAGGGAGAACTGTGGTTGGTGGAAAAATTAAATAAAAAAATGTGTGTGTGTGTGTGTGTGTGTGTGTGTGTGTGTGTGTGTGTGTGTGTGTGTGTGTGTGTTTAAAGATACAGAGAAAGAAAAGGTATGGAATAGGGTGGGAGGGGAGGGGGGAGGATATGGGAGGTGTGGAAGGGGGAAAAAACCATGGTCAAAATATTTTGTAAAATTTTTTCTCAATAAAAATAATGTATTTCCAAAGAGAAAAAAGAAATAAACTCAAACAGATGAATTCAATTTTAATATGTGTATACCCACACAAATATAAAATATGTCATATCAAGTTGCGATAATGTCCTGGAAAGCTTTATGTCAATATGACACAAGCTAAAGTCAATTGAGAGAAGGGGACCTCAATTAAGAAAATGCCTCCACACTTATTAAAGCTGTATGAGGCAATTTCACTACAACTTGACATACCATGACTGGCTGATATCTATGGGAGGCCTATTCTTTTCTGGATAGATACAGAGGAGGAGGAATGGATGAGGAGAGAGAGAAAATGGAAGTAGAGAGGGGGAGAGGAAATGCAAACTGTTCAGTATGTAAAAACAAAATGAAAACAAAATGCCTCCATAAGATCTGGCTTTGTGCAAGCCAATAGGGCAGTATTTTGCAACAACATAATGCTACGAGCCTGTAATACATTAGTTCATATTGTGGTGACTACCAACCATGAAATTATTTTTGTTGCTACTTCATATATGCAATTTCACTACTGTTATGAATAGTAATATGAATATCTGATATGCAGGATATCAAATACTTGACCCTGTAGAGGGTCATTTGACTCCTAGGATTTGTGACCAAAAGGTTGAGAACCACTGATGCATGGCATTTTCTTAATTAGTGATTGATGGGGGAGAACCCACCCCATTGAGGGTAATGCTATCCCTGGGTGTGTGATCCTGGGTTCTATAAGAAAGTAGGCTCAGAAAACCTGCCAGTATGCAGTTGCCAGTAGGCAGCAGCCCTTCACTCCCTCTGTATCAATCACATTCTCTCTCCAAGTCCCTCCCCTGTTTGAATTCCTGCCCTGACTTCCTTCAGTGATGGACTACAATGTGGAAGTGTAAGTCCAATAAACTCTCTCATTCCCTACCTTTTTTGGTCAGGGGCACAGAAATAGAAACCCTAAGATAGATGGGCATATAGATAGAACCAGGGAGTGGGAGGAGCATGATGGGGCTAGATGTGATAAAAAACATTGTATATATGTATAGAATTCTAAAGCGATAAATAAACATTAACATATTAAGGAAAGATTCCACAATTTCTTACTAGGCACTTATAATTCCTAAATCCTGACCAGCTTGACTTCATCCACTCTATATCAATGTGCAGATATAGAGTATTTTTCATACTCTATAAAAAATACCACTCATAGGCAAGTTTAGTCCTTGGAACAGCTTTTTGGTTTTTGTTGTTGTCTGATGTATGTTTAGGACTTTCTTGGAGAAGCTTAGAAGCAATACTCCTGGGAGTAGGCATAAATGATTCATAAGAAATTTCCATCAATCCAACATTTCTGAAGTGTACCACTATTAAAAGGCATCCACACATGCAACAGGTGGAGATGAAAACCAAAGGTGGTGGGGCAGTCATCATGTGACTCAGCTTTGCTGGATCTTTGTCAACAGCTGTGATGGCTTTATGACTTTTGCCATTGCCATCATTATGGGTGTGCCAACTAAATACTGTAATGAAAGGATTGGGAAAATGAAAGTTCAACATGTTTAAGATGGTAAATGCATTACTTCTCAAAATACTAATGCCTGTCAATTTATAAAATGTCTTGTCCACTCTGTCATGGCATTCCACAGAGTATTCTTTCTGACAAATGAACTTATCTCACAGACAGATAAATGTGAAAATGAGCTAACAACCACATAATCTACTTTTTTCCCTATGTTCTCCCCACCACCATGAAACAACAGCCTGATGTAAAAACGGGATGACCTTTTGAAGACACTGTCACTGTGCCAGTTGGGTGGAAGTAGCCTAGAGTGCATGGTTCATGAGAAAGCAGTATATGTTTTGAATCAGCATCTAATTCTTGTCTTATGTCTACCATAGGCAGGATCCATGGGTCTGGGAATCAAGGGGTAGAAAAGGGAACAGTTGCAATCATCGTCACCCTTAGTGTCCTACTAGGAAAAGTTTTGATTCCTGTTACTATGACTTTATGTTCTCCTGGCTTAGAAATTTGGTTGCAGAGTAATCACCACTCGTACCAGGAGACACACACACACACAAAAAAAAAAAACATTCCAACAAACTGGAAGCTCAGACTTCCCCCCTGGCCACTTTGGGATTCTGATGCTCTTAAGCCAACAGGCTAAGAAAAGAATAACAGTGTTAGTAGGGGTTATCAATTCAGATTACAGTGGAGAAATTGAATTGCTTCTCCACAATTGAGGTAAGAAAGATTGTGTCTGGAGTACAGGAGATCCTTTAGGGCATTTTGGGGGCTATCTTATCCTGTGGTTAAAATCAATTGAAAACTTCAACAAATCCATCCGGAATTAAAGTATGGATTACTCCTTCAAAAAATAGCCAAGACTTGCTCAGATTGTTACCAAGGGTGGAGGAAATACAGAATGGGTAATATAGAAAAATAGTTAGAAATACCAGCTAAGGCTATATAACCAGTTGCAGAAATGAGACTTATCATTGACATAGTGTTTTGGGATATTATGTTATGAATGGTTTTGTACAAATATTTTAATTGTACAGCTGTTTTCTTTCCTCAATTTCTTTACTATGCAATATAATATTAATTAAGGGAATATCAATGGTAACCCCATTTCAGTTTGAGATAATAAAAGAATATCCCTCAAGGGACCTAGCCTTCTCATCTCAATAAAGGGTCTGTAGTTATACAAGGGAGAGTTATAACGTATCAAGCATAATTATGACCTAGTTGTTACTTTAATTTGGAAATTAATCATGAAATAAGGAGATAAGATTGTGTTTCACATTGATAAAGGGTATTCTTTGTTGCCAAATTGGCTACATGTGAACTTAACTAAAGCCGGCAAATGGAGTGGCACACCACTATAGAAATGCTGCTTAAATAAAAGTTGGAAGATCCACTTCTAGTCTGGATCTTTAAGGTGGGAGGACTCACTTTTAGTACAGATCTTTTGAGTGGGAAGATCCACCTATAATCTGGGCCTCACCCTCTGCCAGAAACTTATATAAAGTTATGCAAGAAGCAAACTTTTGCTCTTTGCCTCCTTTACCTGCCTTGACAGCATTTCTCCTTCAGTGACTTAAGAACATATTTTGTGGGAATTCTGGTATATACTGAAGACCAGCCACGACATCTAGCTCATGGACTGAATTCATAGGTAGCAACTATTGGATTAGATGAACCACAATCTGTATGTTATTCTAATAATATATATGAATATATGTGTGTTAATATACATACATAAGTATTCATTCTATAAGTTCTGGACTCTCGGGAACCCTTATAGACACAATTTCCATCCTCAAAACCCTCCCATACATTCCTCCTTACTCTGTTCAAAATTCATAGCCTCTTTTTCCCCATTAATTGTTATTAAGTATATATACATATATATTACTAAATATAGCCTCCAAACCTTTTCCACTCATTAATGAAGCTTCTCTTTACAAGAATAGGAGATCATTACACAAAATCACATTTTAAAAAGCAGTCCAAATTGGCTCCACATTTGCATAACAAGTCCCATACCTAAGGTTCAAGGAACTTCGAGTTAGAGGGTAAGGAGAGATTATAAGACCCAGAGGATCAGGGTTACCATCAGTTTGCTATGGCTCTTTTAAATGTAGGTCATACCTGCTTATTTGCAGATTTTGGTGAAATTTAGATTCCTTTAATATCTCATCCTATGACTATCCTTCACAGCATTTATATAACTTGATCTTTTCTGACATTTAGAGTTTAGCAAATTTGGAAAAAAGATTGCATTCAATATAGAATTTCCAAATCATGTTGAAAGATGGTACCATATGTTTTCAAAAGTGGTCTTGTCCAGTACTAACCAATTTAGCTATTTGTAATCATTTTAGTTAATGAAAATTTAATACATCTAGCTACAAATTGCATTATTCATGTTAAGCACATTTCAAATATGCATGAACCACTAACCTCAGTGTTATTAGTATGAGCAATTATAGGTCATTTACCCCATCACAAGAAGTTCTCTTTTTCATTACCAAACCACAAATCATTTGGTGGCCAATGGAACAAAGTGATGGAAAGGATACATTACTAGCCTAATTATCATCTAGACCTAGAGAAAATTCAGCTTATAGCCTTTTGAAGTTTTAGGAAATGGTATTTTGAGGACACATTAATCCAAAACACTCAAATGTAGATTGCTCTCTAGCAAACAGAAAATACACATACACGCATGCAAGTACAAAATTGCCAATTTCCAGTACCCCCATCCCAAAAAGCACAAAACATCATTTTATACCTTTTGTGTGTTCATCCTGTTTGCTGTTTGTCATTTTTTTTGTTTTTTGATTTTTGTTTTCAGGACATTTTAGCATTGCCTTTTTCTCTTTCTCTCCACTTTTTTTTATTTAAATTAGAAACAGGATTATTTTACATGTCAATATAAGTTCCTTCTGCCTTCCCTCCTCCCCTACCCCTCCAACTAACACCCTACTTATCCCACACCCTTTCTTCTCCCATATACCATCCTATAGCCTTCACCCAGCAGCTGGTGGAAGTGGAAAAAGACACCCACAGCTAAACACTGAACTGAACTGGAATCCAGTTGCAGAGAGGGAGGAGTGATGAGCAAATCGGTCAAGACCAGGCTGGTGAAACCCACAGAAACAGCTGACTTGAACAAGGGGCAGCTCTTGATTCCCAGACTGATAGCTGGAAAACCAGCATGGGACTGATCCAGACCCCATAAACTAGAGTGTCAGTGAGGAGACCTCAGAAATCTATGTGGCCTTTTGTAGTAGATCAGTACTTATCCCTAGCATAAGAATAGACTTTGGGAGCCCATTTCACATAGAGGGATACTCCCTGAGCCTAGACACAAGGAAATGAGCCTAGGTCCTATCCAAAAGGATATGACAGACTCTGATGACCCACTATGTTATGTTTAGTTTTTGAGACTGTTTCTTGGTATAGCTGTGGCTGGCCTGGAACTCACTCTGTAGATCATATATACACACCAACTTTGTGTCACAGTTAATATTAACCTTGAGATTGAGACATTCTAGAATCACATATGAGAATAGTCTCTTAGTATATCCTTAAAGGCTATCTAGATTAGGATTATCTCTGGGAATACTATGTAGATAGTCCAATATTAGTTTAATTGAGGTTAAGAATATCTACCACAAATACCCTGGGCTGAAGTTCCAGACTTTATTAAAAGGAGAAAATAAATTGGACACCAGCATTCATCAATCATTGCTTCTTATTTGCAGATGCAATGTGAGTACTAGTCTCTTGTTTTAAAAATAATTTTTATTAGTTCAAATTAGAAACAAGCCTGCTTCACAAGTCAATCCCTGTTCCCTCTCCCTCTCCTTCACTACCACCCCCCACAAGCTAACCTCTGATCCCCAGGGAGGGTAAGGCCTGCTATGGAGGATTCCCAAAGTCTGTCATATCATCCTTGGTAGGGCCTAGGACCTCCCTATATGTCCCTGCTGGGAGAGCATCCCTCCATGTGGGATGGGCTCCCAAAGTCCTTTCATACTCCAGGGATAAATATTGATCTACTAACAGAGGCCTCATACATTGCCAAGTCCTCCTCACTGACATCCACATACAGGGGTCTGGGTCAGTTCCATGCTAGCCACCAGATATCTGTCTGGAGTCCATGTTCTCTCCCTTGTTCAGGCCAGCTGTTTCTGTGGGTTTCACCAATGCAGTCTTTATCTCTTTGCTCATCACACCATTCATTGTTCTCTTGGGGTCCTCCTGGTTACCTAATTCCTTTGGTGATGTGGAATGTAGGCTGGTAATCCTTTGCTCTATGTCTAAAATTCATATATGAATGAGTACATACCATGGTTTCTTCTAGTTCCATCCATTTGCCTGCGAATTTCAAGATTCCATTGTTTTGTTTTGTTTTTCTGCTGAGTAGTATTCAATTGAGCAAATGTGCCATATTTTCTGTATCTAATCTTCAGTTGAGGGGCCTCTAGGTTGCTTCCACATTCTAGGTATTACAAATAATGCTGCTATGAACATAGTTGAACAGATGTCCTTGTTTTTTTATTTGAATTAGAAACAAGATTGTGTTACATGTCACTCCCAGTTCCCACTCCCTTCCCTCCTCCTCTACCACCCCCAAACTAAAACCCTACCTATCACATATCCTTTCTACACCTTAGGGAGGGTGAGGCCTTCCATAGGGGGTCATCAGAGCCTAGGCCTGATGTTCCTATGGGATAGGGCCTAGGCCTACCCACATGTATCCTGGCTCAGCGAGTATCCCTCTATGTGGACTGGACTCTCAAAGCCCACACCAATGCTAGGGATAAGTACTGAACTACTACAGGAGGTCCCATAGATTTCCTATGTCTCTTCATTGAAACCCACGATCATGGAGTCTGCATCAGTACCATGCTAGTATCTCAGCTGTCAGTCTGGAAACTAAGGGCTTCCCATTGTTCAGGTCAGATGTTTATGTGGGTTTCACCTGCCTGGTCTGGACCCCTTTGCTCATCATTCATTCTTCTATGCAACTGGATTTCAGTTCAGTTCAGTGATTAGTTGTGGGTGTCTGCTTCTACTTCCACAACCTACTGGATGAAGGCTAAAGGATGGCATATAAGACAATCATCAATCTCATTTTCAGGGGATGGCATTTAATGCAGCCTCTCCTCTGTTGCTTAGATTGTTATCTGGTGTCATCTTTGTAGATCTCCAGACATTTCCCTCATGCCTGATTTCCCTGTAAACCTAAAATACCTCCCTCTATTGTGGTATCTCCATTCTTGCTATCATCTATTCTTCCCCTGACTCAAACTTTCTGCTCCCTCATGTCCTCTGGATCCCTCCTCTTCTCCCCTTCTCATTCTCCTAGATCCCTCCTCCCTCTTCCTGTGCTCCCAATTTGCTCAGGGGATCTTGACCCTTTCCCTTTCTCCAGGGGACCACGTGTGTCTCTCTTAGGGTCCTCCTTGATTACTAGATTCTTTGGCAGTGTGGATTGTAGACTGACAGCTGAGATACCAGCATGGGATTGTAGACTGACAGCTGAGATACCAGACTCCATGATCGTGGGTTTCAATGAGGAGACATAGGAAATCTATGGGACCTCCTGTAGTAGTTCAGTACTTATCCCTTTACTCTATGTCTAAAATCTGCACGTGAGTGAGTACATACCATGTTTGTCTTTTTAAGATTGGGTTACCTCGATCAGAATGGTTTCTTCTAGTTTTATCCATTTTCCTGCAAATTTCAAGATTCCATTGTTTTTTTCCCACTGAGTAGTACTTCATTGTGTAAATGTAAGACATTTTCTCTATCCATTCTTCGGTTGAGGGGGCATCTAGACTGCTTCCAGTTTCTGGCTATTACAAATAGTGCTGCTATGAACATCATTGAACAGATGTCATTGTATGAATGTGCTTCTTTAGGGTATATGCCTAAGAGTGGGATCGCTGGATCTTGTGTTAGACTGATTCCCATTTTTCTCAGGACTCACCATACAGATTTCCAAAGTGGCTATACACTTGGCACTCCCACCACCAGTGGAGAAGTGTTCCCCTTTCTCCACATCCTTTCCACCATAAACTATCATTGGTTTTTTTTTTTTTATTTTAGCCATTCTAACAGGAGTAAGATCGTTTCTCAGAGTTGTTTTCATTTGCATTTCCCTGGTTGCTAAGATTGTTGAACACTTCTTTATGTGCCTTTAAGCCATTTTAGATTCCTCTATTGAGAATTGTCTATTTAGTTCTGTACCCCACTTTTTAATTGGATTGTTTGGTGTTTTGGAGACTAGCTTCTTGAGTTTTTGTATATGTTGGATATCAGCCCTTTGTCACATGTGGGGTTGGTGAATATCTTTTCCTAGTCTGTGGGCTGTCACTTTGTCTTGCTGACTGTGTTCTTAGCCTTACAGAAGCTTCTCAGTTTCAGGAGGTCCCATTTATCAATTGTTGATCTCAGGGTCTGTGTTACTGGTGTAATGTTCAAGAAGCAGTCTTCTGTTCCAATTAATTCAAGGGTATTTTCCACTTTGTCTTCTAACAGGTTCAGTGTGGCTGGATTGATTTTGAGGTCTTAAGTTCTGTGCATGGTGATAGACATGGATCTATATGAAGTCTTCTACATTCCAGCATCCAGGTATGCCAGCACCATTTGCTGAAGATGCTTTCTTTATTCCATCATATAAATTTAGATTCTTTGTGAAAAATCAAGTGTTCATAGGTGTGTGGGTTAATATCAGGGTTTTCAACTCTATTCCATTGGTCTACCTGTGTCAATCCCAAACTGTTTTCAGGACTATAACTCTGTAATAGAGTTTGAGGTCAGGGATGGTGATGCCTCCAGAAGTTCCTTTATTGTAGAGGGTTGTTTTGGCTATCCTGGTTCTTTTTTTTCCATATAAAGTTGAAAATTGTTCTTTCAAGTTCTGTGAAGAATTGTGTTGGGAGTTTGATGGGGATTGCATTGAATCTATAGATTGCTTTTGGCAAGATTGCCGTTTTTACTATGTTGATCCTACCTATCCAAGAACATGGAAGATCCTTCCATTTTTTTAGTATTTTCTTTAATTTCTTTCCTTAGAGACTCAAAATTCTTATGATACAGGTTAATGTTAAACCAAGGTATTTTATGTTGTTTGTGGCAATTGTAAAGTGTGATATTTCTCTGATTTCTTTCTCCACGAATTTATTATCTGTATATAGTAGGGCTTCAGATTTTTTGACTAAATCTTGTATCCTTCCACTTTTGTAAGATGTTTATCAGGTGTAGGAGTTCTCTGTAGAGTTTTTCAGGTCAGTTATATAGACTATCATAACTTCCACAAATAGTGAAAGTTTGACCTCTTCCTTTCCAATTTGTATCCCCTTGATCTCCTTTTGTTGTCTTATTGCTCTAACTAGAACTTCAAGGACAATATTGAAGAAGTATGGAGAGAATAGACAGCCTTGTCTTGTCCCCAATTTTAGAGGAATTGCATTGAGTTTCTCTCCATTTAATTTGATGTTGGCTGTTGGCTTTCTGTGTATTGCTTTTATTATGTTGAGGTATGTTCCTGTTATCCTTGATTTCTCCAAGACTTTTATCATGAAGGGGTGTTGGATTTTGTCAAAGGCTTTTTCAGCATCTAGTGAGATGATCATGTGATTTTATTTTCCTCAGTCTGCTTATATGTTGGAATACATTTTCGTATGTTGAACCAGCCTTGCATACCTGGGATTAAGCCTACTTGATCATGGTGGATAATTTCTCTGATATGTTCTTGGATTCAATTTGCCAGTATTTTTGACTACTTTTGCATCAATATGCATGAGAGATATTGGTCTGTTGTTCTCATTCTTAGTTGTGTCTTTGTGTGGCTTGGCTAGGCTATCAAGATTATTGAAGCCTCATAAAAAGAATAGACCCTTCTGCTTCTATTGTGTAGAATACTTCGAGGAGAATTGGTGTTAGCTGATCCTTGAATTTCTCATAGAATTCTGTGCAGAAGCCATTTGGTCCTGGGCTTGTTTTGGTTGGGAGACTTTTGATGACTGTTTCTATTTCATTAAGGGTTATAGGTCTACTTAAGTTGCTATCTCTTCTTGATTTAATTTTGGTAAGTGAAATCTTTACAGAAAATTGCCAATTTCCTTTATATTTTTGAACTTTGAGGAATACAGGTTTTCGAAGTATGATCTGATGATTCTCTGGATTTACTTTGTGTCTGTTGTTATGTCCCCCTTTTCATTCATGATTTTATTAATTTGCATGTTCACGTTCTGTCATTTGTTAAGTTTGGATAAAGGTTTGTCTATGTTGTTGATTTTCTCAAAGAACCAACTCTTTATTTCATTGATTCTTTGTGTTGTTCTCCTCCATTTCCACTTCATTGATTTCAGTCCTCAAATTGATTATTTCCTTGCATCTACTACTTCAGGGTGTGTTGGCTTCTTTGTGTTCTAGAGCTTTCAGTTGTCCTGTTAATTCTCTAGTGTGATTAATCTCCTGTTTCTTCATGTGGGCAGTTAGTGCTATGAACTTTCCTCTTAGCACTGTTTTCACAGTAACCCATAAGATTGGATATGTTGTGTCTGCATTCTCATTGAATTCTAGGAAATCTTTAATTTCTTTTTTATTTCTTCTTTGACCCAGGAATTGTGCAATTGGGCGTTACTTAATTTCCATGAGTTTGTAGTTTTTCTGCAATTTCTGTTGTTGTTGAATTTTAACTTTAAAGCATGGTGGTCTGATAAGATACAGGGGGTTATTTTAATTTTTTGTACAAGTTGAGGTTTGCTATGTTGCCAAGTATGTGCTCAATTTTAGAGAAGGTTCTATGTGGTACTGAGAAGAAGGTATATTGATTTGTGTTTGAGGGGAATTACTGGATCTTGTAGTACACTGAGAAGGGGAAGGTGACAGGGGAGTATGGGGGTAGCGGAGAGGGAGCTGAGAGAAAGAGAGGGGGAGAAGTGGAGGGTAGAGGAGAGGAGGAAATAGGGGAACAGGAAGGTTGAGTCAGGGGAAGAATAGAGGAGAGCAAGATGAGAGATACCATAATAGAGGGAGCCATTGTAGGTTCGAGGAGAGAGCTGGCACTAGGGAGATTTCCAGAGATCTACAAGGGTGACACCAACTAGCAATCTAAGCAACAGTGGAGAGGCTACCCTAAATGTCCTTCCCCTATAATGAGACTGATGACTACCTTATATGCCATCCTAGAGCCTTCATCCAGTGGCTGATGGAAGCAAAGGCAGATACCCACTGCTAAACACTGAACTGATCTCTTTAACCCAGTTGCAAACTGGACTGTAATCAGATATTACCAACACCAACCACAAAGGACAGAGAAAGAAAAGTGTACATGGTAGACAGGGTTGATAGAGTTCCTGTTTTGGACACTCTAGATTTCCCAATAAATTTATTTTGAAGAAAATTCATGTAAGAATAGTCTGTGTCAGTGATTATGTTGTGGAAAGCATTAAAGTCTTTAATTAATCTTCAACATAAAAGCCTGCAAAAATAATAAGAAACTTTGTATACCTTACCTCATCATTCTATCTCCCAATTTTCTCTGTGTCTTTTTCTCTGTCACTCTCACTATGCCCTTGTCTCTCTCGAATTGGTCCTTTGTTATTATTAATATCATATTATGAAACATAGGCCAAAAGTGTCATGGTCTTTCAAATTTTCAGCATTTTAAAAGTTCAACATCTCTTTGAAATGTCTACCATATATTAACTGTGAGCTCCTGTAGAGCCAAAAACAAGTTAACACAGGTATTTGTTACCAGACAATCCAAGAGGGAAGTATCAGGGCACAATTATAATCAAATCAAGGCAAAATCAATATTCACCAGTGTTAAGTAGCTCAGTATCTGATGTCCAGGACTCACTTAGGATTTTCTAGATTACAAAAGGCTTGAATAGCCTCTCCTCTCCAGCTTTGCCACCTGCAGCACACTAAGCTTACCTTTAGGCTCAGGCTGGCTTTGTTTCACACTTGTAGCTATCAGTGATTTTTGTTTCATCATCTTGTCCTTCCTAATATGCTGTCTCTAATATTGGTTTCCCATGCAATAGATACCAACTGCCTTCCTGTCCTGCAATACTCCCAAGCCTCAGCTCCTCCACTACTCATTTATACTGAACAATGTCGCTATATGTGGAGATTCCTACATATTACTACATTTGTGTGCCAGCTTGATATGCAGACTTTACCCCTTCTGGACCTCAGTCCTGTGTGCTGACCCCATGAAAATATTTCCATGAAGATTTCACCTCAGTGATGTTGCCCTCAAAATTAATCCTGGATAGGTTTCAATACCAGCTAGGCAGTGTTAAGTCTCTTGGTGAAGCACATATTTCACTTCAGTGGAGCTGGGCTCTTATTAATCACAGCTGAATCTTCAGTCTCAAATAATCAGAAAACACAGATCTTTTAACCAAAATATCACATGCAAAGCCCCTACAGGGGCTTTGCTTCCACTGGAAATTTTACAATACAAAACTCCATCATCTGTACCTTTCCTAACAGTCCTGTCTTCGAAGTTTCCACATTGGCTAATTTAGCTCTGAACAATTAATGCCATTGTATATAATGATGCTTTAATATCTTTCTATGGTCTTCTCAAAACAACATGGTCAGGACCATCACAGACATATAGCACACTCTGGTACCACTTTCTCTATTAGTAGGTTATCTGTTTCTGGGATAAATATCCTTTACCAAAGCAACTCGAGAAGGTAGTGGTTTATTTGGGTTACACATCCCAATTAATGTCCTCCACTAAGATAAGCCAAGCAGAATTCATTTGAGAGCAGAGACAGAAACTATGAGAGTAATACTCTTGCTCTCCATGGCTTGCTCAGCTTGTTATAACTCCTGGGTCCCAATCTATCACTGAGGGATGTCAGGGAAGTAACTGAAGAGATATCATCCATGAATGTTGCATACTGGCTTTTATCTACGGTTTCTTCAGAATTCCTTCTTGCACAACGTAAGACCAGCAGGATGGGCCCATCCTAGTCAAGACAATAGACTGCAGATGTGGTTACAGGTCAACTTGATGAAGATAATTCTTCAACTGTGTTACCATTTACAAGATGACTCTACTTTATGTCATTTTGCAAAACTAATCAGCACAATGCCCTTTGAGTGAACATTAAGTATAAAATTTAGATTATTTTAAACTCTAGAATTGTGGTTTCATACTGTGTTGTGTCAGTCATTAACATTACAACTCAGGACAGATGACAGAGCTGCTACCACATTCTGAAGCTTTTTCTACATTCTCTACCAACATGTCATAGGAAATACTCTCCTATAAATTATATGGTCCCTCAAAAGTATGTTTATGTGAACCTATGGATTTAATGGTAGCTGGAGTGAGAACTGAATCTGTAGTCAAGAAGCAATTTTAAATTATTCTTATGCAAATTTACTGTAACAAAATTAAGTATGTCATAGGTTCCAGTATTGAGATTGATATGATGACAACAATATTTCAACACATCAAGCCAGCAGATAGTTCACTTCAAAGCTATGTGCAGGCTTAACTGGCTGTGACTCTTTATTTTGTTGTGCTAGTAGATTACCAAATGTACAGGGGAATTTTGTAAACTTGTATTCTTAAAGATAGAGTGCACATTTCCTTTCTGGATTGAGAATCTGTGATGTCTCTAAAGTCCATTTACTTTCTTTGTGAAAATTAGCTGACTCAAATCTGGCAACAGAGGGCTTCCTTTGTCAGGGAGCTTCTACAAATTCTACATTCCCATAATCCCTAAATGTTTATTGATACTCCAGGAAATGCTGGTCTATGTTCTTCTTATTGATTTTATTGTTTTTAAGGGACTTGTTGTTGTAATAAAACAGCTTGTAGCTTAGGCTGGCCCAGATCTCACTGTGGATTTAGGGGTTGTAGTATATTTGTGGAAATCCTGTTGCTCTACTCTTGTTTGTGCTGGGATTACAGGTGTTTACTACTGTGCCCAGCCACAGCAACACAAAAATGTATATGCGTATATGTACTATATGTGGATACATAGACGTTGCTTTTTTTCCCTTTATCTTTATATATAAAAAACCCTCCTAATCCTCAAATCTTAATCCTCTTCTCTACAGTGGAAATATAATATTTGGGGCATTCTCAGAGGAACCAACATGAAGCTTTTCTGGTCAAATCCAGCTGAAAGGAAATAAAAAAAAATATAAGTGCTCTGTTCTGAGAATTTGGGGAAAGTGTTCTTAACTTCAAACATGAAAACACATAAGAGCAAAGCATGATGAGAACCATCTAAAAGGAATATTGGTTTGAGTCTGTTGCTTCAATAAATTAAATCTTTTTTCTTATTATTTCATTATAATATGGACCAACACCTTTAGATCTTTTTTTTTTATTATGTCAAGTGCTTTGTTTCAGTAGTTAGGACCTGCAAATAAAACATATACCAATTGAATTGTGAATGAGGCTTTCTGTGGCTTGCAATGCCTCCAAACATTTTGTAATGTCCCCAGTGCCAACCTAGAGTATCAGAGATGATTAGCTCACACTATGATCTTTAGCAGTCTGTAAGACTCTAGAAGTATAAACTCTAATGAGAGTTTGGTGGTCATCCACTCTACTCATTCAAGGCACTATGGCATATTATTCTTTTGATCTAGTGTCTAGCATAGAACCCAACTCACAGAAGGCACTAAGAAGTTTCCTGTTGGCACACTTTCTGTGAGTGAAAGGAATTCTAAGAAAATAGGTAGCACCAATCCATTCTTCATCTATTTTTCTACACATGATTGTGTCAATTCAGATGATGACATACAACCTCTGTAGCATCCTAGCCTGCTCTAACTTAGCAAAATTCTGCCAGGTGTCACTGTGCATAGTTTTTCTCTCTTCAAGAATAGATGAATGCATAGTAGAAGAACATGGGATTTGATTCCAAAACCCGGGATTATTGATCTACCCATTTCTACCTATGTAAATCCTATTTCTCCAAATATAAGATATATGAAGTAATGTCTGAATATTTTTCTCATGTATTCTTAAAAGTACTGTTAGATTCTCATCACAGCTTTGCAAAAGAATATGAACTCCAGCCTTTCTTCTCCTGGAAATCTCCTGTGGATTTCACAGACCACAACCTCATAGCTTCCTTCCCCCAGTCATTGCTTTGTCCCAGCAACCAACCCCAGAAAAAATCCACTGATAGCCCAAGGAATAATTTCCCAACTGGCCCAATAAGAAATATGAAGGTGGGTCAATAACACTCCTTCTTCTTCAGATCGAATTCCCTCCAGTTTCACTCCCAGCTCTGTATCAGGCAATCTGCTGCAGTATTCTTTTCATTTCTAAGCCTATACACAATAGAACACAAAGACTGTCTCTTCCTACATTCCTTCAACAACTCATCCCAGTATTCCAGTCCCTAATATCAAAAGGTATTCCCTGTGAACATAACAGAAGGCCAGGGATACAGGTAAGCTAATTGAAGACCTTCACCAAACTCACCCTGTCTCCTTTCCTCCAAACCCAAGCCTTCAGGCTCATCCCTAGTTCTTAACAGAACACTGACTCCTTTCTCACTGTGCCCATATCTCCTGTAGCTCCCACAGGCGATTCCCCTCTTAATCCCCTTTTGCCCCTAACTCCAGCAGGTACTCTTTGCTAAACAACTGACTACTCATGCCTGGGAAGCAGGTAGGCTGGCTTCAACTTTTCCCCCTCTTTGGTTACTCTAGGTCAAACCACCCACTCTTGTCCTCAGCACTCTAACAGATTGTCTTTGTTTACCTCTTGTCTCCTGTACCCTCCTATGAACCCTTTCAGACCACTAGAAGTTACCAAGTTGTGTTAGTTTCCAATATCCAGGCACACATTTACCTCAAACAACCCAGAGTCAAAACTATCAGACCCAAAGAACATTACATGCCATGCAACACACAACCATCATATTCTTGAGACATCCAGAGAGGTAACAGAAACCAAGGGAAAAAATAAAAACAAACAAACAAACAAAAACACTCAACAAAGACAAAACCAGAAATCTGCCTCCAGATCTAGAAATATTTCAATTCTACATGCCTAGTTGCCACTATAAAAACACAAAACTCAATCAACAATGGTCAGAGCCCGAGAGTAGAACAAAACATGACTACTGTAAAAAAAAAAATCAGAAAAAAATATATGTTCTACTAAACTAAAAGATTGATATCTTTTCCAGTTGTCATCAGCGAGACTTCTTTTTGCAGCAGATGGGAGCAGAAGGAGAAACCCACAAGCATACATAATGAGGAAAGTCTAGTTGGAGGTCTCTATCCATTTCCTCACCAAAGCTCAATCTTATTTTAATTCCTATGTGTTGTTAATTGTTTAGTTCACTATTATAGGTGATTAGGTACAATAGCACACAAAACTTGATCTTGATTTTTCAAGAGAAGCAGTGATATCGCTGAGACTCTTAATCTCAGGGTCATGGGTTCGAGCCCCAAGTTGGGCGCCAAAACCCCTCCCTCATCTTACAATCTTCCCCTCAAGTGACAGGACCTAAGAAAATTTGTTTTTCTAAACTTAACCTTGTCCTCTGCTCTTTCAACATCTTGCCAGGTCTAAGAGGCATCAGGGAGTTCCATACAGCCTGGACTGCAATGAAACAACCAGCTACCCAAGGACATGGCAGCACCCCAACCTTAACCTGCCATGTCTAAACACCCCACCTTTTTTTAATAATAAGTGGAGGTGGGAATGAAAGGTTCAGGTATTATGCTGGCCTGCCCCTGTTACCTGGTGGAACAGGCAGTACCCTGGTCAGCCCAAGGTTCCATGGGAACTAAGTCTGCATGCAGGTGCAGAGGACCCCTTTAAAAGACAAGTCCCTGCCCCTTTACTCTCTCTGTTCCCTCTCTCTGTTTCCCCGCTCTGTTTCCTCTCAGGTTTCTCTCTACTCTGTCTCCCACCTATGCTCTCGCCCTGTCTCTCTATGGCAATCGGCCATGGCGGTCAGCCATTACCCTGTTCCTCTTCTTTGTCTCCTCATTCTGCCGGCCATATAATAAACTTATAGTCTTATGTCTCATGTCTCAGTATTTCTCTTTTCCTCTTTTTAAACAAAACAATAACAATCGCAAACTTTACAAGGCCAACTTCTAAAATCTTCATTTAGGGTTTAAAACAAGGAACCACAAACAGGTGAAGGAACTAAAATCTGACATAAAAAGAATCTAATTACAATATGATCTTTCTATCCATGTCTTTTTATCCTTCTCTTTTCTTCCCAGTTCTTGGGGGTAAGGGTATATAAACATTTGTGACACTAATTCTTTCTGCAATACTGTGTGAGGCTTGAGCTTCCCAGGGTCAGCAAAGGCAGATAGTATTTACACACAGAGCAGTAAAATAAAACTGCTAGGAGAAACTTTTAGCACCAATTGCTTAGAGCTGTAAGTCAAGGAGAGGGTCTAAGCTGAATTTGCACAAGAAACAGAACCTGGTGTCTTCCAGTGCTCTGTTCTCAGTGGTGCAACAGGCCTTCAGGAAAATTTTTGTTTCCCAGGGGATGAACAAATGGGCTGATTACCTTTGTCATTATCTTCTTAGGGGAAACACAAGCAGTAAATTTCTGAGTCAGAATTTTGGGTAATAAACTGGAATGAGAAGCTTGAGAATCTTTTAGTGCAAGGTTAGTTTAGGGTATCAATTCTCTATCTGCCAGAAAGGTAAAACTAGGGCATGCTTATTTTTTTCTATCTATCTAGGCAGCTATGAATCAACAGCTTTGGACATGTAGTAATTCTATGTCCATGGATATGTGAGAATGTCATAGATGGGATGCTATCTACTGGGCCCTAAACACTTACCAAATGTGTATCAATAAGGATAATTACAGGATGGCAGATCTCTGCAATTACAATGGAGAGGGGAACAAGAACCTGATAGTGGGAAACAGGTCTCACACATAGCTAAGGAATGTAATCAGTAAACTCCAAAAGCATGGAAGAAATTGTTCCCAGTAAATGAACAGAGAGTGCTAAACTATGGGCAGTAAATCCCAAGTTTGCTGCAGAAAGAAATAAGCTACAGGAAGAATTTATAGCAAGAAACAGCCAATTCATTCACAAGACTATAACAACAAAAACAACTTTTGTATTGGTTTAAGCTTCAGAAGAATTCTAAATTCTTTTGAGTTCCTCATGAGATGATGGCTGTATAATTACTGTGTGATCTTGAAGGTTGTAGCATGGTAAGAAATAGAATTAAATGAATATATAAACTTATCTGGTGGTAGTTATTAGATACAAAGCTGTAACGACAAAGGCTGTTTTAAGTGAGATGGCCATAAAATATATCTCTTTTTCTTCTGATAAAGGGTTTCTTTGTGTAGCCCTGGATTTTCTGGATTTAGCTCTTAAGCCTGGCCACAAACTCACAGAGATCCACCTGCCTCTCACTCCGGCCATTTTGGGATTAAAGGCATGCACCAATATTGCCTGACTCAGAAAAGACATCTTTGTTAAGGGGATATTGGTGCAATGACTTCTAGAAACTGAGTAACCTTGGTCATCAGAGAGGGCTTGAGATGAATGTGTTTAAGATAACACAAGAAAGACAGTGTGGCTACTAAAGAAAAATTGGAGAGAGGTGTTTGCAAAATCGGCTGTGAGGTGAAACTTACATGATAAAGACCATAATGAGTCTAAACTTTAATAATGAAGTTGCATTAGCATCCATCTGACAGATGTTAGCTGAAGACACTACAGCGGTAGCACAGATGTCCATGTAATGAACTGGTATACGATGGAGGGAAAAAGTAGGTACATTTCCTAATTGCTGGTGTTTCAATGTGTTAAGTTCATGCTCCTTTCAGAAATGTCCAATAAAAACTTGGATATGATCACAAATACTTGGATATGTAATTGAAAAAAATCAGTACTGGAGAAAGCAACTTGAAATTATTCAGTAGTGATCTTTAAAAACAGAGTTAAATCTATCAGTTAAAAGTAGTAGGTAGGGGAAATGAGAGAAGAAAAAGGGCAATGATTTTGTCGTTCTTAAGACTATAGCACAATCAGTAAAATGAACAACAAAGCAAGCAAACTACAAATGGAGAGTAGTCTGGCACTGATGGGAACAATCAGCAGTGTTGTGCAAACAAACTGCAGCAAGGACATGGGTGTTCTTGGTAATACTGTCAAAACCAATACTGGCTTCAAATCATTTATCTGAAAGAACACACAGCCATGTATAACTCATTTTCAACTATGACCCCAAAGGATCATAGTTGACCTAAGATATCTAAAAACATTCATAAAATCTATATCATACAATTGAAAGTTATTCTAAGAGAGAAAAATAATAAATAAGCAATATTTTGTAAATAAATTTTCAGGATTTTTTGACTTCATAAAGAAAACATGAATTTTCCTGTCAGAGTGAGGGCACATCAATAAGGAAAAATATTTTATACTTAAATGTATTTGTGCTAAATATGAATAATTAAGTTGGATATTCAATAAACTAACCTTAGTAGTTGAGTTGCCTATTCAAAAGAAGTTATCTTTTGGTGATTGGAGCCAAGAGCACATATTAGTGTTGGGCTGCAGAGTATCTTGTGAAGAGAGGATAGCAGCAAAATCAAGGCCAGCCTGACATAATAAATTACAGAACAAAAACAAAATAGAAAAAAATTAACAAGCATTAGCAAAATACTACCCTTAATGTGATGTCTTTTTCTTTTGTAAGGAAGCTGTTTGCTTAACTGTAAATAAATCATCACATTCTTAATTAACAGTCTGAATGGGTGACATTTTAGTAATCTGATAATACATCCAATATTCAAAATTTTATATATTTTCATCATTTTTGATATGATCCAGAATTTATTTTTAATTGCTACACTTACATTAGTTCCAGAATGGCATCTTACATGTATTTATATTTTTAACATATGCTTTGATTTTAAGTATATCAATAAAGGATTGGTATGGTATTTTTGTAAATATCCATGAGGAAAGTTAAAGTTATCTGTTTAAAGCAAATGTTTCAAGTACATGTTTTTCAAGAAAATGAAATATTTAGGTCTGATCCCAAGATTTTACTTGAAATGGGTAATATTGATTAATATTCAGTGAATTTTTAAAAATATATGAAATTTTCAATGTTGTGACAGATATTGTAATTGCTGTTATTGGAGTTTTTTATTCCTTCATTGAGATGAAACTGTTCTTTTAGAAATGATTTCCTAACTTAGCTTTAATTCTGAGAAAGCCATTTTTTGCTATTTTGTATTCCTCAGTATACCCTAATTCATTAGTATCATTACACCCAAATCTCTTTATGAAAATATGTACTTGAAACATCTGCTTTAAGCAGATGATTATTTTGTATCAAAATTGGGCAGGCAGAGGCCATTCCCAACCAACACTTAGTGAGTTGAACATGGGAAAATCTATGCAGCCACTCACTTTCTTCATAGATATTTATAAAATATGCCAGCTCAATCTTTATTGATATATAAAATCAAAGCATATGTTAATCATATGAATACTATATGTTATTAAATGTTGTGCTCTTGGAAAGTGTGAGTTAGATTTCCCTAATACTATATTACTAATCATAAATGTGTATTATCACATTTAATACTTCTAAGAAATCATTGAGTTAAATAGAAAATTCTTTAAATTTATAATTTTCTTATCTTTGATACCTGCAAATATACCAGTTCCTTTGACATACATTATTTAAAACATTGTTGCACTCATTATAACGTGATTATTTTAAAAGATACATGGTAGAAGTGAAATTTAACTCAAGCAATAAGAAAAATGCTGAAAGATCAACAATAAACTGCACAATGATTTATTTGATTCATTTTAATTAATGTTTTCCAACATTTTAAGGAGTGTGTCACAATCTTCATTTCCACCATCAGTAGTACAAAACTGAGTTGGTAGCTTCACTGGAGCATCTCATCAGGGAACTATGACAGCACTGCTTTCTTATCAAGATCAGTATGATGCCAGCATGCACCATCTCTCCACAACATCATAAACTTTGATAATGAAACCTATGCACATTAATCCATGACCAAAATAAGCAAGGGAAATAAGCAAGGTATTTAATTTGCCAACCAACTGTGATGAAATATACTTTCATGGTTAGGTATAGAGTTGTGTATTTCTTTCAAGTTTTTCTCTTAAAGGAGCCAGGCTTTTTCAGGTCTGTTGCTAAGATCATGAACAAGACAATGTTATTCTTATTTTAGCCATAAAAATTCACCATAAGCCCTAGTAGGAAGAATTAGATAAGATGAACAAATTAAAGTCATTCAAACAAGAAAAGAACGTCTTTCTGAGCAAGTGATCTTGTAGTCAGTGTGACCAATGAGTAGCAAAACACAAAGAGCAAAAGAACCATGAAGACCAAAACTTGTAAAAACTGGAAGCCGAGCTCAATAAGAGAAAGATAAGCCAACATAAAATTATGAACAAGTTTTGTAAACTAATAATGAACTGGCCAAATAATACATCAAGAAAACAAATACACTAATACCCAAAAATGTAAGCCAAATTACTAGAAATAAGTTTATTCAAGGAAGTAACATATGCATACCCTCAAAGTTTAAAACATTGAAGCAATAAAATTTAAAATATACAAATCAACAAAAACTACTCTATGTTTGTGTGTAGGAAAATTCATATTGCTAAATGTTCAAACAACACAAAGTGACATAAAGATTTGCATAATAGTTAAAAAATCAAATGATTTTTCAGAAAACTAGAAAAATTTAAAATCCACAGAAAAATGCAAAGTTCTTTGCAAAAATCAAAATAATTTTAAACCAAAAGAATGAAACCAGAAGAGCCACAGTGCTTCTTTTTTACAAGCCACATAAAAGCTACACTAATCTAAGCAGCATGTACTATTAAAGTAGTAAATGTACACACAGTCTAGGGAAGCAGTCTGAGAAGTCCAGTAAATAAATCTGTGACCAGCTGCTTTTCCACAACGATACCAAGAATAAAGAATGAGAAAATTACATCACTCTGACTGTTTTGGAAAAACCAGAAACTGATATATAGAAGAATGAATTAGGTCTTCTGCTCATGCGATATTCAAACTAAAATGAATTAAAGGTTTTAACTACATGTTTTGAAACTAAAATACCCAGAAACACAGTTTACTACTTTATGATATAAGCCTTGACAAACATTTCTTTAATGAAGAGCCTTGTTATGTCACCCTCACTAAGACTCAGGTAACACTGAGGAAGAGAGCATGGCAAGTAAGTAATAGATGAAAGATAGAATGCAACACTACAATGTACAGTTCTCTAGACTCAATAAAACTATTGTAATCATCTTAGACAACTGTGGTTCCTTCTCTGGGGCCATACAAATTGAACCAGGTCAATAATCAGTCTTGGAAGAGAAATGGGTTCACGAGGCCCTACATTTTACTAGTGAAGTAGTAACTATTGATAGATTCTAGAATAGAAAGAACCACTCCTATTACCCAGCCTACCAGAGTTCAGCATAGGCGTCAAGACCATAGTCATTTGGTGGCTTTCCTTAACCCCAGGGGGTCATGAAATAAAATGAAAAGGTAGGAATATGAAAAAGACCTCCCTCCTTGTTGGGAGGACAGGTAGACATCAGTGTTAGAGGCATGGAAGAGAATAGGGATAATGTGTGAAATTGCCAAAGAGAAAATTTTTCGTCACTAATGAAAATTTTAAAAAGATTGGTGAGCCAACCAAGACCCAGCAGAAAGTTCCAAGATGAAGGTGATACAGATGGGCTTGGTTAAACTCATTAAACACAACAAATCCCCATGAGAAAGGGTAAGTGATAGGTAAGACGGATGGTTGATAGGAGCAAAAGAGAACAATTGAAGGTGGGAACAGAGAACAATCAGAATACATCATGGATAAGTATGAAAATGCAAAAAAAAAAAAAACAAATTTAACAAATAACTAAAAAGGAAGGCAGAACTTCCATCTCTCATTTGTGACAGCAGAGGTGAACTTGAAGGACATTTTCCTTAGCAAAATAAAGCAGACACAGCCAAACAGTGAGTTTATTTTTATTTATTTATTTATTTATTTTTTGGTCTTTTGAGACAGGGTTTCTCTGTAGCTTTGGATGCTGTCCTAGAACTCACTCTGTAGACCAGACTGGCCTCAAACTCACAGAGAACCACCTGCATCCTGAGTGCTGGGATTAAAGGGGTGTGCCACCAATGCCCAGTGTGATTTTATTTTTATGGGTACTGTAAAAGAGAATTCACTGGAGTAGATGCTGGTCAACAGAAGTTAAGTGATTCAGGAAGAGTAAGTTATTTCTTTTGTTTAAAATAATGTAGTTAATAGCAATACATTAAAAACTGGAAACTTTCCATTAGAGCAAATTTTTAAGTTTTCTCAATATGAACACTTTCTGATGTACTGTGTATCTTAAATAGCTTGATTCTGCATTGTGAGCAAATATGAAAAGGAGGCCTTATACCACAAATAGGTATAATTTAAAATATATATATATATATATACATATATATATTTGTATATGTATATATACATAAGCATACTCTAGGCTCACATATGAAACAACAAAACAAATAAAATCACTTGGAAAGTAAAAATAATTAGAAAAGGTTACTTTAGGGCTGGAGAGATGACTCAGGGGTTAAGAGCACTGCCTGTTCCTCCAGAGGTCCTAAGTTCAATTCCCAGCAACCACATGGTGGCTTTCAACCATCTGTAATGTAGTCTGGTACCCTCTTCTGAACTGCAAGGATACATGCAGGCAGAATACTGTGTACATAATAAATAAATAAATCCTTAAGAAAAAAGAAAAATGTTACTTTAGTATGTAGCCTGACTACAGCATAATTAGTAATTTCCATGATTTCTGCTCAGTACATTCAGTATATTTACTCTGTGTACTGTCTTGGGTTTTTACCATGCTTCTCCACTGTGACAGTGCATTACTGCAGTTCTCACAGTTTGAGACAAACTGATTTGCAAATTTGAGTATGTTAGTTTCATAGGAAACTGCTTGTTGTAACACTAAAATAAACTAAATGAGTTGATTGTGACTTCCAAATCTTCACAGTAATAGTCTTTTGGGAGAAATCAATATAAAACTATGGTCTTAAACCACACCAGAAACACTGAAGGAACATGGTTGAATATATAAGCAAGTTTTCCAGCTTCACAAAGAACATGTCCATTTATTTATTATGACACTGTTAAAAATCTGGGGCCATTATCAGAAGTGTAAGTCCCAGAATTACTTACATACAATGTCACAGAGACAGATACCATTAGAAACCTGGCTAGCAAACAAGTATACTTGAGATGAAAGATAGTTAATGCTTTATCGGAAGTTGGACAAATCAGACTCAGTTAGGAGCAAGTGCAATGACATCTACAAAGCTTTAGTTAACTTGGTTTATGAACTAAATTCAGGCATTTCATGATCAGTATTACCAAGAACACACTCTATGTGGAGCATTAAAAAAATGTGTAACTGAATGAGTTAGAAGCTATGTAGTGCCTCTGACAGATTATGGAACACTAACTGTAGGAAAATAAATGTATTTCTCGACCACAGAACTTTGAGTTCAAAATGGAGGTTGTGTGACAGTAAAGACATGTTCTAGAAGTTAAAGGGGGAAGGGTTGTCCTGACAATTCTCTTTGTTAAAACAGGGTGCAGAAAGACCCCAGAACACATTAGTGGCTTTGTACCTGGTTTTGCTGAGCTAACTGCAGTCATTTATAGGCCAAGATTATGAATTTGCTGCTTTAATTTTTTAATTTTGTAAAACCTCAAGTTTTATGTGGAAAGTGTTAATGAGAGAATGAAATAAATAAGCATATATGATTGTCAATAATGATTTGTTCTAGTACAAGCAGCTATGATTGTAGCTATTCATTATTTCTAGGAGACAGCATATTTTGCATATCATTTGAGACATGTACACTATAATGTGATTATTGTTTTATGATACTAGACAGAAAACATAAGTTATCAATCAATTTAGGTTAGGTTTGAGGGGAACTCTTTATATTTAGTATAGTCATAAACAGTAAGAAAAAATAAGATTGCTCTTTGGCTCCACAGTATGATACCAAATTTAATTACATTTATTTAAATGAGGCAATATACCATATCATTTATAACAGTTAAATGTACTGTAAGGACCTCCCTTTTGGGACCAACTGGATACCAAACTCTTCCCAATCTGCCCACTTGGCGTGAAGACAAATGTGAAGTATTTGTGGTCCCAGGCAGAAACACCAATACTAACCCCATTACAGTTTAGAAGGACTCTACCTCCTTTTAAGACGTTCTAGCTTGACAATGCCAAGCATCTTGAAGGTGCTGCTTATTTGGATATATCGGACTGACCCTTCACTGCTATTCATGGAATTTGCTGCAAAACTCTTGTGCATGTCTTTGACATATTTAATGTTTGAATTTCTGGCTCTTAAGGGCCCTCACTGAAGGCTAGAACTGGGACAACATAACAATTCTTATAGAAGCTGATGGTAAGAATAAAAGTACAATAAGATATAGGTTTTGGAACAAGTCATGAAAGAAGAAAATCTGACAAAATTTTAGAAGCTGACTAACTATAATTGAATCGTTAGGTTTTTATGTTTTGCCCAAGAAACACAGAACTAGTGTAGACAAAGAAAAGCTTTTTCATTGTGAAATTAATGACAAGCCCTGGTATCTGCCTGAAGGTAAGCAGTTTTAGGAATCTTGATGTTCTTTTACTCTTTGTAGGATTGTAATAAAGACAGAGACCATATTGAAATGAGTTTATGACAGAGACAGAAAAGAGAAACATTTTGCTCAGTGAACTCCCTTGTTTCCTGAGCAGACTTGCAGATCAGGGCTTCTCTGATTGTAAAAAGGGTAAAGAAAAAAACACAGTATTTCAGATTTCAAGGGAAAGGATGGTGGCCTTATGTTTGTTATAAAACAAAGAATTTCGACAAGGGACTGAGGAAATTTATTTGCAAAGGAAAGATCAGATATTCATTATAGTAGATTAATAGAAGAATACAGGAGACACTTGATGTAACAGGTAGTATGAAACAACTTTTGATCTATTAAATTAGTCAAAATTAATTAGTGATATCATGTCTAGTTTTTCTGAAACCACAGGCTTTATAGAAAAAGTTATTGAGTTAAAAGAATTGATTTGATTATAATCTTAGATTTTTAGTTCTCATGAAATTTGCTGTTTGCTCGTTTCGCTTCTTTTACTTTGATATGCTTATGTAATCACAGAAACTTTAGAAAAAGTGTGTACAATGAAAAGAGTTTGTAATCAATAATATATAAGGAAATGATTTTGTGTATAAATAAAGCCTTGAGAGATACATACAGGTTGTCAGAGTAGGACAAGCCATACCAAGATGTGCTTCTTTTCTGTCCATTTCTTGTAAAAACGAAACTCACACGTGTCCTATGTCTGATTTTTCCATTGATGCTCTTGCATTCACCCACATCAAACCCTGCCCTCATCCAGAGCTGGACTCCAGCATTAGATGCCATGTTCCTCCCCTCAAAGGTCCCTCTAGTTGCACACTTGGCTTGAAGAGCCAGGTTACTCCCTTCCTTTGTGACTCACCAAGCCCTGCCAGCTATCTGGCTGGGACCCTACCATTGTTATCTCTGAAGCTGAGATCCATGATGAGTTCAGCTGTTAGTGACAACTTGTTGCAAACTCTCTTCCCAGAAGCCTCCAAAAGCACAAGACTACAGCAGAGAAACAGAAGATGTGGTTTGGGTTCTGTTCCCTTAGTATATCCCAATGTTGCTATGAATTATCCCTCTCATGAATAGTATAAATACTCCTAGTAATAAAAAAGAAAAGTGACTTCAACACAAATAGAAAGAGAAACTCAACCAACTCACTAACTTCAGATGTGCAAATAAATCATAACACACAAATAAAAGGAACATGGAAAAGCAAAACAGTGTTTCTTCCAAAAAATACAAATCCCATAGTAATGGCCCCTATTAAAATTTGACCTAGAAAAATAATCTCATGAGAACAATCTAAAAGAATCACTATAGAAGTCCCTCTGTGACACAATCAATTTCTCCAAAACAGCCACGTGTCCCACCTCCCACTCCAGGATCTAGCCTGATGAAACATGATCCATGCCTTCTCCCCAACCAGTCATATGTAGCTCTGGTCCAACATTGAGTGCCCTAGCATAGTATGGCCACCCTTCTGTGCTCCACAAATGATCTCTGTGATTTGAAATAAGACTTCCTCTCCATGGGAATATCTTCTTTTCTGCTCCAACCAACTCTGGTCATGTCAGACATAGAATTAAAAAAAGGGAGTCCACATACCCTGATCTCATTGGAAAAAAAATGTCAACCATATGAAAGATCAAGCCAGTATCTTCTCTCCAAAACATCTACAGTCCTGTAGAAATGTTTTCCAAAGAGAACAAGCTACATAAACCCTAGAATAAAGAATTTAAAACACTCCCACAAAGATACAATAAGCAAACAAAACACCAAACAGACAACATCAAAAAACCAAGCCTCAACCACACATTATAGTTTAAACACTAAATATGCATAAGAAGGAAGGTTTAGCAGGGTGGTGGTGGGCACGCATTTAATCCCAGCACTCGGGAGGCAGATGCAGGTGGATATCTGTGAGTTGGAGACCAGTCTGGTCTACAAGAGCTAGTTCCAGGTCAGCCTACAAAGTCACAGAGAAACCCTGCCTCGAAAAACAAACAACAAAAAAAAAAAAAAGAAGGAAGGTTTATCGAAGGCTACAAGATTTTTTTTAAAAGTGAGTCACATATGAAGCAAAGCTCATCAGAGTAACACATTGTTCATTTTGTCATTATCAACACCCTTTAATATTGAATGATCCCATAATATCTAAGGCACATGGCTATAAGAAGAATAGGTGTTTTGGGTCAAGACTGCTATCTCAGAACTCAACAAGTCTGTTTTCCAATGTACAATATTTTTCTCTGACCCCTCAAAAAGGGGAACCATTGTTCATAGGGAATCACATTTTACCATGATTATGTTATATTGGCTTTTGCTTTTCAATCTCACAGATAACCTCTGGTCCAGCCCTGACATTAGAGCTAAGCCATTTTATCTCAAAATGTTCTCCAAAATTCCTGTTTTGGGGTCTGATCCACTGACTGTAATAGAAAAAAAAGGAGAGCAATGAAACAGCTCAAGTATAAAGTTATGACATTATTAAAAGATCTAAAGGTAACTATTTCCAACAGAAGTTGCTATTTATTCCATGACATAAAAACACCTTTGGTGAAAAATAATCAGTGGAAAATGCCTTCACTTAAGGGACAGTGTGACACTATTGGCAGGGCTTCTCCATTTATTTCTACTGGATGTTACAAATGTCAACCTGTTGTTTTACCATCTACCATCTGCTTCTCTCTAACTTCTGCTTATATTTATTCAAACCTAAAAGCACTTAAATAATAGATCAGTACCTGAATTGGACAGAACACAAAATGTTGACTGTCTTATGTTCTCTTGAGCTTCCCAGTAACTTCCAAAACTTCATTGTTTTCCAATATAAATATAGGTGATCTTAATTTTTGGATTCGGTTCTCCTTTGCTAAAATGAGAACTTAGTGACTAATATTAGTGTGTCTCATGATATTAAAAGAAATTAAGCAAGAAAAACTACAAAAAGAATGTAACTATGAAGAATGATCTGGTAAGAAAGGATTTTTGTAGAAGATTTTGTCCTATGTTGAGAGAGCTATCTGCTCCAGAATGAGAATGATAAACAAAGCTGGAGTACCCAAGCATGGCACTAATGATTTCAATAAGTTTTATGATAAGTATTAAAATGACACTGTGTAAGTGTATATGTTGAAGGGACACTAGACCACTCAATCGTGGATCTGCCAGGCCTCTCCCTTTTCCCTAATTCCCTATGCCTTGCTAGTAACCATTACATTACATTGCTGAATCTATTCCATAAGGTCTATTCCCTTATTTGGCCACTTCCTCCTCCTGCAGTTGACTACCAAGGTTCAGATATCAGGGTATTGAAATCCAGCAATCCAAAGTGCTTTTGACTCACCCAATTGACATGCCCAATTGAAATTAAACACTCATCCTAACACAGGGTTTACTCTCGTACCTTTATAAACTGCCATTTTTCTATGAGCCAGGTCTCTTCTCTATCCAGAGGCAGTCCTTTGCCCCTTCAGGACAAATACTCCTGCCCCATTTCCCTGGTTCCCTTTGCCTTCTCCATCTTTCTCTATCTCTTTATCCCTACTCTGTGTCCCTCTGAGACAACTAAATAGCCTTCATGCTGAAAACTTGGTCTGAGAACTTGGTTTTGGGGATCTTGAGCCAATACTTTTTCTTTCATATGTAATGTTATTAAAAATTATGAGATAAAAATTTAGTCAGAACTACTGGCTTAGAGAATATTAATCTATGTCTACTCATGATTTATCTCTAAGTGTTTAGTTTTTGTTAAAGCTTTATATAAAATGTTACACAGATGTTAAAATACCATATTGGTGTAAATGACCTTCCGGGTGTTCAATAACCTAGAAGGTCTAAAAGGGATTACATTTTGGCTGTTGCTCCCCAATGCTAAATAGGTCCCTGGAAAGAATGAGGCATGCTGCTAAGGGAGTCAGAGGTTAGTTTCTCACCAGATCCAAATTATATTTGAGCACAAGAAATTCAACCCAATTTTATAAAAAAAATGTCTAATTTTGGACATCCACAAAGTCTTTAACACTCAGCAAGGAAATATAAAAATGTACAAATTCTTAAGAGACAACTATGATCACTTGATATAGGAATTCACTCCTCACAAGTCAAACCCTCAGCTTGTACCTTAAACCAGCTCAGAAATATCACAGACAACTGAGGATTTATCACTTTTGAGACCTATATGACCATTTATAGCCAATAAATTTGTCCTATAATCAAAAACAACAAAATTTCTCTTCATATTACCCAGTTAGCCTAATTCCAACAGATCCATTCAAGATTTTCTCAGAGGTTCTTGGGATGATTATCAATGTTCTTCCCTTTCTGGTCCTAGGGACTTGGTTCCACCTTTCAATTCTCATTGGCAGGATTGTACTCCTGGATCTAATGCATTCACTTAAAACCTTGGGATCCTTAGACCTTCCAAAAAACTGGGGTAAAGGATAGAGAGAGATAGAGATAGAGATAGAGATAGATAGATAGATATATAGATAGATAGATAGATAGATAGAGAGAGAGAGAGCCTTAGTCTCCAAGTAATTTTGTGAGTCTCTAAAGTGTCTGAAACTCAAGTTTAGTAAACAGCCTCCCTCCAATGCCTTCCTTTATCCCTGCCTATCCAAACATTGCCATGTCTCTGAGAATGGCATTTAATTGTTTCTCTCCTATCTACTTAATCCTACTTGTGGTGCCCTCTTTCACCTGGTTTCTTTTCTATGGGGATCTACACTGGCTACTTTGCTATGGATGGTATTTGGCCCTGTCTCCTTAATCTTCTGAATCCCCCAGGAATATCCCACCTTATTCCTACTGAAAACCCATGGGTCATTGTCCCCAGCTGAGAGCTCTCTCTTCAGTGACTCCTCCGTCCTCAAGATGAAGACAGAAAGTCTGTTGTCCTCCTCCCCAGTAGCTGAGGAAATCATTCAGAGGAAGCAATTAAGCCATGATACCATGGGAACTCAGTCCGTTAAAACAATTAACTCCTTTCTCAGTTTTTCTTTGTCCCTACTAGCATGCTTCCATTTTTGCCCAAAATAATTTTCTGTTTCTGTGTAAATATGACAAGGTAAAAGATTGCTATTTTAACTCCAAGAAGCCTGCTGTTATTTCTGTACTTGTGCACCAAGACAGGATACACTATGAAAGTTTATTTCTACACTGGAACCCAGTATCTATAGCAGAAGGGACACATGGACATCTTAAGATCAATAGATGAAAGGAAGAACATCACTAGGGGATCACTCAGATGCCCTAGACTCAGCACTCTGAGCTCTGGCATCCTTTCCCTGTTTCCTAGGAGTCTGTAATTCTTACTAATACATATTACTATCATTCATCCATGAGTTTTTTCTATGTTGTGATTCTTAATGAAAAGAGAGGAAGAACCCACTATTTAGTCACTGTCATTTGGGTGGGGAGTTGGAGGAATTGTACATAACTACCTACCTTTTTAAAATAGACCTTAAAATAGTGTCTTTAGCTTTATATGTGTTTAACATTATGTTTGCAAACTGAATGTGATTCAGCTTCATCTTACAAAGAAACCAAAGGCATAATTTTCAACTATATTGGAGGCACTGTTGGGATTTATATAAGTAGAGTACATTTTGTAACAATGGTTTCTGATAATTTAATATGTAATTGTGTCTTGTGACTCACAAACAGATGGTGATCTCAAATATCATAGAGCCAAGAGTAATTGCCCAATTTACTTACCCTCTATGGCTCTGCAGATTGCTTTAAAAGGCTGAATTCTAAAGACTTCACTTTGGGAAATGATAGCACATTGGGAAAATGTATATGTTTTTACCATAGGCTATGCTCAGAATTTATCATTGCCTCTTACTAGCTTTAGAAACATGAATTACTAAACAGATCCTATTCAAGGTCTGAACCAATTCCTAATATGTGACACAGTAATGCCAATAACAGCACACATTGTTTTGTGGTAAGGACTCAATATAAATACTGACTGAAATTAATAAATAGCCCAAAGTGCTTTTCTACCAAGGAAATGTTCAACTCCCTTCTTTTTAGAAAACCCATACTTTCTCCAAAGACTCAGACTCATTTTGATTTACTTATTGTGTGCATGTGTAATTTAGGTCAAGCCCAAGCTAAATGGGATTGGGGAAATATAATAATACCCTTTGGGAAAATCTGTTCTGTGGCACTCTCTGTGATATTTCTTTTCTTCAGCTTACTAACCACATTGATTTACTTTCATTACAAAACAGTGTTTGGTTTTTATGAAGGAGAATCATTTACATTGCTTGACCAAAATACATCTCATCTCATTAAGTTGTCCTTGGTCCTTAAACAAGTCTATTGTCAAGTATATATTCTAAAGAATATGAGCTCTTCTGAGAGCTGTCTTCACACTTACAGAATGTTTGGGGGAAATGTCTTTTTCCATGCTATTTTCAGGAACCCATTTTGTTTCAAGGATAATGCTGTTTAATTTTGGCCTTTTGTGCTTGTGCAATAGCAGGTTTAATTCAATCAAGGAACAGTTTTCCTTTACTAGGTTATCAACTACAGGCAGACTGAAGGCCTATTGTCTGCAAATGGACCTGTCCTAGTCAATTTTTATGCTCCCTGATTCCAATTCTATCTGCTGGGTGCATATACTTTACCCCCTTCACACTTGGAAGAATAGCCAAACACATACAACAGTGCCTCAATCAATGGAAACCCATACAAACATACCAAACAAAGGTCATACTGTGATATCCAAGGCTTCTAAAGTAATCAGCAGAGGAAAATGAAATCATATATAGAAAGGGTTTTCTCTCATGCTGAAGAATTCTTTTTACTCTCTCCTCATCATAACCTTATTTTGGAGTGATGCAATGCCTTCCCATCATCATAGTAGCTCCACCTCTGTGGCAAAATGGAAACAGATAATTACAATAAAGAAAGTAGTGATAGAATACACTTCAGCAGCTAACTATAAAAGCAGCTGGCTTTTGAAAAATGAACAAAAGGTGCTGACAAAATGGAGATATGTTTCCAGTTTTATTTCTTATTCCCAGGATCATTTGACACTGAGATTTTTCTATTACAATCAAGATATAAATCAGACAGAACTGCATAAACAGAGCTATTCTGAGAAGCAAAGAAATGGATTTTGATTTCAGCTATGGTAACCAAGGGACCATCTAACAGGATAAATCAAGAGTCTATCTAGTTAACATTTAGCCTAGGAAGTGAACTATTTCTCTTTTCTTCTACAAGTCATTTGCAAATGCCCACAGGTAGAGGGCCTTTATGTCATTATCAAATTCAAGACAAATAAAAGGGTAGATATGACTCTTATTGTCCATACTGTTATGTAATAACCAGGAGTATAAACACTGGAAACTGTTCATGTACTCTAAATTCGAATACTCTAAACCTGCACCTTGTACATATTCAGGAAGTAGCATCTAAACTTTTTTTAAAACTAATGTTATCTAACAAATAGTAATAAAATAATACAACTTATAGACATATGAACCTAGATAAAATGATGATGGTTTCTGGGCATGTGTTGAGTATCAGATAAATGCTAGAGTTTGCCAAGTTTGCATGGATTCATTTGTCGATACCCTTTAGTCAAATAGTTATAAAGTCCACTCAGTGTTAGTAAGTGCTTGCATATTTCAAGGTATGTAAGAGAAACTGAGCAGTAGCAAATAGTGCTCCTGGTTTGGATTTTACAGAGAAATTAAGAGAAATGTTAACCTTAAACTTATACTAAAGGATTCACTTTTTGTGGTATCAGTCAATCTATGATTATTGTTAATGTGTGCAGTTAAAAATGATTGATCAGCCTCGCAGTTGTGGCACATTCCTTTAATCCTAGCACACAGGAGGCATAGGCAGGCGGATCTCTGAGATTTCAGGACCAGCTTGGTCTATAGGAGCTAGTTCCAGGATAGCCTCCAAAGCCAAAGAGAGGAGTTCCCAGAGTGGGGACGCAGAGGTTGGGCCCAAGGCAGGAGTTGAAGCTCACCTCTGCCCTGAGTAGGGGAGGGAGTAGCCCAGCAATCTCAGCAGACTCAGGATTGCTTGGTCCTTAGGGGCCAAGTCGACCTGCCTGCAGACCCCAGGACAGGAGTTCCCAGGACAGATTCAATGTAATCCCCATCAAAATACTGGCACAATTCTTCACAGACCTCAAAAGAACAACACTCAAATTTATATGGACAAACAAAAGACACAGGATAGCAAATACAATCCTATACAGTAAAGGAACTTCCAGAAGCGTCATGATTCCAGACTTCAAGCTCTATAATAGAGCTATAGTCCTGAAAACAGCTTGGTATTGGCACAAAAAGAGACAGGTAGACCAATGGAATGGAATTGAAAACCCTGATATTAACCCAAATACCTATGAATACCTGATTTTGGACAAAAAATCTAAAGTTAAACAATGGAAGAAATAAAGGATCTTCAACAAATGGTGCTGGCATAACTGGATTCTGGAATGTAGAAGACTGCAGATGGATCCTTGTCTATCACCATGCACAAAACATAAGTCCAAATGGATCAAAGAACTCAACATAAATCCAGCCATACTGAACCTCTTAGAAGAGAAAGTGGGAAGTATCCTTGAACAAATTGGTAGCTTCCTAAATATAACACCTGTAGCACAGACATTGAGATTCATAACTAACAAATGGGACCTCCTGAAACTGAGAAGCGTCTGTAAGGCAAAGGACAAAGGCAGCAAGACAAAACGGCAGCCCAAAGAATGGGAAAAAATATTCACGAACCCCACATCTGACAGAACTCAAGAAGCTAGTTTCCAAAAACACCAAATCCAATTAAAAAATTAGGTACAGAACTAAGTAGAGAATTCTCAATAGAAGAATCTAAAAAGGCTGAAAGACACATAAGAAAGTGTTCAATATCCTTAGCCATCAGGAAAAAATCCAAACACCTCTGAGATAATATCTTATTCCTGTCAGAATGACTAAAATTAAAAAAAAAAAAACACCAATGATAGTTTATGCTGGAGAGGATGTGGAGAAAGGGTAACACTCCTTCACTGCTTGTAGGAGTGCCAACTCATACAGCCACTTTGAAAATCAGTATGGCAATTCCTCAGGAAATGGGAATCAGTCTACCTCAAGATGCAGAAATTCCACTCTTAGGCATATGCCCCAAAGAAGCACATTCATAAAACAAGGACATCTGTTCAACTATATTCATAGCAGGATTGTTTGTAATAGTCATAACCTGGAAGCAACCTAGATCCACTTCAAATGAAGAATGGATAGAGAAAATGAGGTACATTTACACAATGGAGTACTACTCAGCAGAGGGTGGGGGAAACAATGGAATCTTGAAATTCACAGGCAAATGGATGGAACTAAAAGAAAACAGTCTGAGGAAACCAAGTCAGAGAAATACAAACATGGTATGTACTCACTCATATATGGATTTTAGACATAGAAGGAAGGATTACCAGCCTACAATTCATATCACCAGTGAAGCTAGGAAGGAGGACTCTAAGAGAGACATACATGGTCCCCTGGAGAAGGGGAAAAGGACAAGATCTCCTGAGCAAATTAGGAGCATGGAGGGAGGGTAGAGGGAGCTAGGAGAATGAGAAAGGGAGAAGCTGAGGATGAAGAAGCAGGAAGGTTGAGTCGAAAGAATAGTGGAGAGGAATGTAAGAGATACCATAATAGAGGGAGCCATTATAGGTTTACAGAGAAATCAGGCACTAGGGAATGTCGGGAGATCTATAAGGATGACACCAACTAGCAATCTAAGCAACAGAGAAGCTACCTTAAATACCCTCCCCTGATAATGAGATTGATGACTACCTTATATACCATCCTAGAGCCTTCATCCAGCATCTGATGGAAGCAGAAGCAGACACTCACAGCTGAACACTGAACTGAACTGGAATCCAGTTCCAGAGAAGGAGGAGTAATGAGCAAAGGGGTCCAGACCAGGCTGGTGAAACTCACAGAAACAGCTGTCCTGAACAAGAGGGAGTTCATGGTCCCCAGACTGATAGTTGGGAAACCAGCATGTGACTGATTCAGACCCCATGAAAGTGGGTGTCAGTGAAGAGGCCTCAGAAATCTATGGGGCCTCTTGTAGTAAATCAATACTTATCCCTATTGTAGAAATGGACTTTGGGAGCCCATTTCACATAGAGGGATACTCCCTCAGCCTAGACACATGGGGGAGTGTCTAGGTCCTATCCCAAAGGATATTACAGAATCTAAAGACCCCACAAGGAAGACTTCACCCTCCCCGGGTAGCAGAAAGGGTATGGAATAAGTAGGGTGTTAGTGTGGGCAGGGGAGGAGTGAGGGGAGAGGGAACTGGGGTTGACATATAAAACAATCTCATTTCTAATTTAAATAAAAATTTTTTAAAAAGCCACAGAGAAACTCTGTTATGAAAAACAAAACAAAACAAAAAGATTGATCATTGTGGTAATGTCTGTGGTCTCGTGTCTCCATGGTATTGATTTTCAACTCCTTCCATCCCTGATGAGCATTGAAGTTTGTGCAAGCCCACTTTAATTGACTAGTTATTTTCCCCCTTGCATTATCCACTTTCTAATTGTTCCCCAGCATGTTTAAAAATAAGATCCTGTACATGACACCAAAATTTCAGTATTTGATTTTGGAGTTTCTGGCTTAAAATGATGATTTCCAGCTCTACCCATCTTCTTGCGAATCCTAAGACCTTATTTTTAATTGAGGCAGAGTAAGACTCTATTGTTATATTCAGCTATTTCTTTGTCCATGAATCTGTTGGTTTGTACCTCAGCTAGTTCTGTAGCTTGGCTGTTGCTGTAGCTACGTCAGCATCTCTGTTGTGAGAGTTGTACAGCAGACTGACACAGATTTTCTGCTTTTTAAGATTTAAGGAACCTCCATGATGATCTCCACAGCATCTGTAGCAGTGCACAGTTCATCAGCAATGAATCACGTTCCTCTATCCCTCATCCTTACCAATTTTCCTTGTCATTTGATTTTTTGATATTAGCCACGTTGACTGCATTAAAAAAATTAAATGTTTATTGGCCATTTGTTTTTCACCATTTGAGAAATCTCTGTTCAGCATTTTCACTGATTTATTGATTGGACTATTTGATTTTGGTATTTACAGTGTGTCTTTACTTATATATATATTATATATAAGTTCCCAGTCTTGGGTGCAGTGTGCAGCATTTTTCCCACATTCACTCTTTTGATGGTATCCATTGATGTGGAGGTTTTACAGTTATTTTTTAAAATTTCACATAATATCAATTGTTAATCTTGTTTTCTTATTTATTGCTTGCTTGATTTTTAAAAGAAATTACATAATAAAATTAACTATCAAGCAAAAATGGTACAGATCTGGTTATGGGTGTTCTCTTGAGGTGATTTCCTATGCTATTGAAGAAAAAGCTTTCAGAGGGCTCTGCCGGTTTCTTTCTTTTTTAATTAATTTATATTTAAATTAAGAACAATCTTATTTTACATGCCAATCTTAGTTCCTATCCCCTCCATCCTCCCATCCCTCCCACCATCTCCCCATTCCCCTTCATATCTACTCCTCAGGGATTATCTCCCATGAGAGATAATCAAAGTTTGTCATATCATTTGGGGCGGGATTGAGGCCCTTTCCCATGTATCTAGGCTAAGATAGTATTGCTCCATAGGGAATGGGTTCCAAAATCCCATTCATGCAATAGGGATAGATACTGGTTCCATTGCCCAGGACCCCCAACTGACACCTGATATTCAGGGGGCCTTGTTTGTTCTTATGATGGTTTCTCAGGCGTCAGTCGGGAGTCCATGAGCTCTCACTTGCTCAGTTCATCTGTTTCTGTGGGTTTCCCCAACATGGTCTTGACTCCTTTGCTTATCACTGTTTAGCTGTGAATCTGTGCTTCTGCTTCCATCAGCTACTGGATAAAGGCTCTATGATAGCATTTAAGGTAGTCATCAATCTCAATATTAAGAGCTGCAAAGGAAATATGCCAAGTAACATATAAAGGTAAACCTATCAAAATAAAACCTGACTTTTCAATGGAAAATATGCTGGTTTCTTAAAGTCCTTTCCTATGGCAGTAATAGAAGTGTTAGTAACTTTGGGTTTTATAGTGATGCCATTAAAAGAGGATATGAGAAAATTCCTTAAAGAAATGGAAGCAAAAACAAAACAAAAAATACAAGAAATCAACAAATCTCTTAAGGAAATCCAAGAAAAAAAAACAATCAAACAGATGAAGGAAAATAGTTCAAGACCTGAAAACTAAAATGTAGACAATAAAGAAAACACAAACTGAGGGAATGCTGGTAATAGAAAAGCTGAGTAAACAATCAGGAACTACAGATGCAAGCATAACAAACAGAATACAAGAAGACAGAATCTCAGTCGTTGAAGATACATTAGGAGAAATAGATCATTGACCAAAGAAAATCTTAAGTCCAACAAATCCCTAACACAAAATATCCAGGAAATATGGGACACTGAGAAAAAGCCTAACCTAAGAATATTAGGTAAAGAAGACGGTGTAGAAATCCAACTCAAGGGCGGGCGTCAGTGGCACATGCTTTAAACCCAGCACTCAGGAGGCAGAGGCAGGCGGATCTCTGTGAGTTCAAGGCCAGCCTGGTCTCGAGAGCGAGTGCCAGGATAGGCTCCAAAGCTACACAGAGAAACCCTGTCTTGAAAAACCAAAACCAAACCAAAACAAAACAAAAACAAAAACAACAAAAAAAAGAAATCCAACTCAAAAGCATAGATAACTTTCCCAACCTAAAGAAAGATATGCCAATGAAAGTACGAGAAGCCCACAGAACACCAGAGTGGACCCCAAAATAAGTCCTGTCTTTGTTATTTTATAAAGTCTTTCACATATTTAGTCATATATTGAATAAGAATGTAGAAAGTGGTCCTATTCATGCTACTTCAGAATTTAGAGTTTTCAGTTTTCCTTCTTGTATGGTGTGGACTATAGATTTTCCACATGTTATTGAGATACTTTGCTTCTGTTGTTGTAATTTAAGGAATACTTACTTTATATTAATTATATTATAATTATATTAATTTATGTGTCAGACCACATCTGTGGGAGCTATTGTATAACTTGTACAAGTCAGTTCTCACCTTCTACTATGTGGATCTCAGGGACTAAATTTATGTCAACAGGCATAGTGGCAAGTGCCTTTAGCTGCTGTCCTTCCTTATTGGCCCTGGCTTTTCAAGAATTTTATCAGAAATTTGAACTTCAACAAATACCTTTTCTGTTTCTCTCTCAATAATTGTGTCTTTTCTGGTTTTAAGTCTATTTATGTGGTGTATTATAATTATTGATTTGCATATGCTGAACCAACCTTTCATCTTGGGGTGAAATGAACAAGGTCATAACATACAATCTCCCCTGTGCCTTCTTGAATTCAGTTTATAAGTAGTCTGTTGAAGATACTTGGATTGTACACCATTGCATATAAGAGTAAAACTGACTTCATAGAATGAGCTTCATAGCATCACTTCTCTACTTGGTGAAAGGATGAGAGAAGTATTAGTTGGATCTTACTTTCATTTTTTTTTCGAGACAGGGTTTCTCTGTGTAGCTTAGGAGCCTATCCTGGCACTCGTTCTGGAGACCAGGCTGGCCTCAAACTCACAGAGATCTGCCTGCCTCTGCCTCTCGAATGCTGGGATTAAAGGCATGCACTACCAACACCTGGCTTGGATCTTACTTTCAAGTTTGATTTAATTCAACAGTGGATCTGTCAGTCTCTGAGTGTCTGTTTTGGAGCATATTTTCAATTTCTGCTTCAGTACCATTACTTATTATTGTCCTGATTAGTTAATTCTTGCTTCAATTTTATGTCATGTATATTTATGAGTTTATACATTTATTCCAGGTTCCCTTTTTTTCAGAAAAGCTTTGAAAATACTCACTGATGATCCTATGTATGTCACTAGCATCTGATTAACTTTGTATGTCTCTTCCTTTTTGTTAGGTTGTCTGAGTGTTTTCCAATAGTACTTATATTTTCAGTTAATCAGCTGTGCTTGATTCTATGTATTCTTCTGTTTGTCTCGACTTACTAAATTTTAACCCTAGTGTTTATTATTTTTTCATATATCTTACTAGTATTGTTCTAGAACAGTACTGCTCATGAGGTTATTTATTTGATATCTCTCTTCCTTTTATTGTAGGGTCTACTGTGTGATGATATTCATCTATTTCAACTCACTAAATATAATTTTGTCATATTGTGCATAGTACCATCTTTTTTCTTCTGTGTCGAATTCCTTATATCATTTTCTGTATTGTAGTCTTGAGTGTCATAGGTTACTGTAATTTGTGCTTATCTTGAAATGTTATCATTTCTCCATCAATTTTCAGAGATAATTTTGCCAGCTTTGGCCATCTTTGATCATAGTTCCATACATTCTGTATTTGATAGTTACCCTTAGATTAGTGTCTCTTATTTTTGTGCTTCTTTTTGTACATTTCTCTGGGTGGAGATATTCTTCAATTTCATTTTGCTTCAGGATTTTTTGTTGTATTTTTGAGTCTCTTTCACATGCACTTTTATTTTCAGCTGCTATTTAGGAGAGAATCTGATTACTATAAGAAACATAAAGACTTGGTATCAAACTATGTGCTAAATTGTACATGACAAGAATTCTGCCTTTTGCTTATGTCCTTTAAAACATCAAGTGATTCTGTATTTTAAAGCATTTTAAGAATGAATTTTGAATAAAGGAATAGAAATGGAAGAAAGATGAAGTAACATATGAGAGAAAAGGAAAAATATTGTGTTAAATCTCAATTGCCAACTTGAAATCTAGACTCACCTGGAAGAAGAACATGCTTTTGTGGCCAGGGGATTTTCATCAGGTTGATTGAAGGGGGAAGGCCTGCCAACACTATGTGGCACATGTCCCTGGATTTTCATCCTGTGATGCATAAAAAGGAGAAGGCCAGCTGAGTACAAGCAATCAATCTCTACTTACAGACCAGGAATTCAACTGGACCAGATGCCCAAAGCACCTGATGTAATGACTATCTTTTGTTGATGTACTGTATTTTCAAACTACTTCAAACATTCCCCCTTGTGTTTTTGATTCAGGAGTATTTTATCAAAGAAACAAGAAAATTAAGAGATGAAATATTTAAGTTAGAGTTCTATAACATAATTATGAAACTATTGTACATCACATTTGGGATAGAAAAGACATACAAACAACAACAACAACAAAAAGGCTTTCTCCAACAAAATATAATTAAGTAATTAATGTTCAAATGGGTACATAATTTAAAAAATCAAAACAAAATAAAACAGAGATTTAAATGCTACAAAATGAAGTAAAACATATTATGACACTATTCAGAATTTCTTCCTGGTTCTAAAGATATGGCTGTTCCCTTCCCATGGATGGTCATTTGTGATAGTCTCCATAAGTTGGGAGGAGGTGGCTGTGCTGCTGAACACAAATTCTTTTACTCTATATTTAGGTAAGGTTTCTCTTACCAATATCTGCTTTCTGTAGAATTTCTAGGTGTTTGTCCTTCTGTCTGCTAATTGTAACCTTTGCTTCTGATGTTTTGGAGGTCAGTCTGTATGCATATGTCTTTTCATGAATGGAATGTGACTGATTGGGTATTGAAGCCTCACCTCATCTGTGTCTGCCTTTCTTCTCACATTTCAGTATACTACAGCAAGTTCAGCTGTGCACTTCCTATAACCCCCTATACATCATCCACATATTGTCAGGTATAGGAAGAATAGAGGGGCACACAATATCAGATTTGGACACCTGTACCAAATTTCTCTTTTGGTTATATATCAGCACCTTTTTTGCATATACAGTTTGTATCCTGTTTTGACTTGGATTTCAAACAACCTAGATTCTCTCTCTCTGTCTCTCTCTCTGTCTCTGTCTCTGTCTCTCTCTCTCTCTCTCTCTCTCTCTCTCTCTCTCTCTCTCTCTCTCTCTCTCTCTGTGTGTGTGAGTGTGTGTGTATGCCCATGCATGTGTATGTACACATTTGTGTGTGTGTGTGTGTGTGTGTGTGTGTGTGTGTGTGTGTGTGTGCACATTTGTGTATGTGTGTGACCAAGCACATGTAGCTCTCCTTGAGGCTATAGCCTAGAACTCTTGAATACATTTCCCTGCCAGGTACTGTTAAAAGCAATGAAAAAAAAAGAGGGAATGGGATTTGGAATATATATATATATATATATATATATATATATATATATATGAATGAAAGTATTGTATCTTACATATCAATCCCAGTTCCCTCTGCCTCCCATCCTCCCATGGCCCCACCCAATCCCCCATCCACTCCCCAGGGAGGATGAGGCCTTCCATGAGGGATCATCAAAGTCTGTCATGTCATTATGATCAGGGCCTAGGAAGTCCCCCGTGTATCTAGGCTAAGGGAGTATATCTCCATGGGGTCCGGGGTCCCAAAGTCCATTCATGCACTGGGGACAAAATACTGGTTCCATTGCCAGAGGCCCTATACACTGCACAGGCCTCCTAGCTGACCCCCACATTCAGGACCCCTGTTTCAGTCCTAAGTTGGTTCACCAGCTGTCAGACTGGGGAAGTGAGCTCCCACTTGTTCAGATCAGGTGTTTCTATGGATTTCTCCAGCATGTTCTTGACCCCTTTGTTCATCACTCCTCCCTCTCTGCAACTGGATTCCAGGAGTTTGGCTCAGTGTTTAGCTGTGGATCTCTGCTTCTGCTTCCATCAGATACTGGATGAAGGCTCTAGGATGGTATTTAAGGTAGTCATCAATTATAGGTGAAGGCATTATAGGGGAAGGGCACTTAAGGTAGCCTCTCCACTATTGCTTAGATTCTTAGCTGTGGTCATCCTTGTGTATTTCTGGACATTTCCCTATTACCAGATTCCTTTTTAAACCTATAATGGCTCCCTCTATTAAGGTATCTCTTTTCTTGTTCTCCTCTATTCATTCCCTGGCTCAGTCATCCTGATGCTTCATGTGCTCCTCCCCCCTCCTCTTCTCCTGTCCTCTTTCTCCTCCCTCCCTCCCCCTCTTTCCATGCTCAGGAGCTCTTGTCCCTTTCCCCTTCTCTGGGGGACCATGTATGTCTCTCTTAGGGTCTTCCTTGTTTCCTAGGTTCTTTGGAGGTGTGGATTGTAGGCTGGTAGGCAGTTAATCATTTGCTCTATGTTTAATATCCATATATGAGTGAGTACATACCATGTTTGTCTTTCTGTGCCTGGGTTACCTCATTCATGATGGTTTCTTCTACTAACATGCCTTTCCCTGCAAATTTCAAGATTTTATTGTTTTATTCTTTGAGTAGTACTCCATTGTGTAAATGTACCACATTTTCTTTATCCATTCTTCAGTGAAGGGGTATGTAGGCTGCTTCCAGGTTCTGGCTATTACAAATAATGCTGCTATGAACATGGTTGAAGAGATATGCTTTTTGTATAAATGTGCTATTTTTGGGTATATGTCTAAGAGTAGAATTGCTGTTTTAACCACTGATAAATCTCATCCATCTCATAAAACAATCTAATTTTAAATGTTAAAAATTAAACTTGTATTTTAGGATCATATGTTAATCACATACATAGATAAAGAAAAATCAATGAGGTCTGATAAGAGTTAAAGACAATAAGTGCAGGTGGGGAAATAGGATGCTCTTTATTGCTAATGAAGTTCCATGTAGGATGGAAGAAATTATTCTGGAGATTGTGAACTAAACAATACCCACTGGGTACTATTTTTAAAGCTATTTAACATGTTAAATTTCATGCTACACACATGTTAACATTGTTAAATAATTTTAAAATGGGCAAATATTTTTAAAAGATGGACATATGAATTTAAGGCTTACTTTATGGTATGAATCCATGCTTTGTACTGCAAGTGTGATCAAGAATGTGAGACAATGTAAGGCATGAACCTCTGATAAAACCAAATACTATTTTACTGCAAAAGAAATATAGTAGTATAATGACTCCTAATAATATTCTTCTATACTCATAGATCAGTCTTTTGTTTGGCCACCATCTGAGAAGTTTCCTCTTGCAGTAGATGGAAACTAATAGATAACTCCATACCTGGTCAATTTGTATGGAGGCCAAAACCTTGGAACACTCAGTCCTAAGTGGGATATCTTCATCAACCTGCCTCCATTAGGAATCAGAGAACTATGTAGAAGAGAAGATGGGAAAGTGATAAGAGACAGTGGAGATGGAAAATACCCAGGAATACCTTATGATAAAAGAGGATTGGCATACATATGACCTTACAGAGACTATGGCAGCATGCACAGTGCCTGCACAGGTCTGAGCCACATAGGGTCCAAACAGAAACCCCCATCCCTAACTCAGAAGGTATCTACAATTAGCAACTACTCACAGAGAAATAAAAAAGTTTTCTCCAATGGAGTCTTTACTAGGTATACAAATGACAATTTAGGGCAGGCCTTGTTACCAATAGGAGATAGTCAATAAAAATGAATACAATGGTACTCTCAGAAATCACTTTTTTCTTTTTTTAATTTTAGAGGAACTCATATTTACATATCAATCCCTCCATTCCCTTGCCCAACCATCTTCCCATGTTCCCCCCAAGCCACATCCACCTCTTCCCCAGGGATAGTAAGGCCCTCCATAGGGGACTGTCAAAGTCCATCATGTCATTTGGGAGAGGTCCTAGGCCCTCCTTGCTGTATTTGGTCTCCATAGGGAATGGGCTCCCAAAGTCCATTTGTGCTCTAGGGATAAACACTGACTCCACTGTTAGAGGTTCCATAGACTGTTTTGGCCTGGTAGCTGGCACCCACATTCAGAGGGCTTGGTTTGGTCCAATGCTGGTTCCCCAGTTTTACAACTAGGGTCTCCGTGCTCTCACTAGGTCAGGTCAACTGTTTCTGCGGGTTTCTCCAGCACCTTCTTGGCTCCTTTGCTCATCCCTCCTCCCTCTCCACAAGTGGATTCCAGCAGTATGGTTCAGTGCTTAGTTTGGGTGCCTGTTTCTGCATTGATCAGCTACTGGATGAAGGCTCTAAGAATGGTAACCAAAGTAGTCATCAGTCTCATTATAGGGGAAGGGCATCAAAGGCAGCATCTCCACCACTGCCTAAATTCTTAGTTGGGGTAATCCCTGTGGAACCCCTAACATTTCTCCTGTGTCAGACCTCTCTCCACACCTGTACTGTCTCCTCTATCAAGGCATCTCCTTTCTTGCCCTTCTCTATTCCTCCCCTGTCTCAGTCCTCTTGTTCTCCTCCCCCCCTCCCCTTCTCTCCTTCCCACTCCTTCCTCTCCCCCAACCCTGTGCTCCCAATATGCTCAGGGGTTCTTGTCCTCTCACCTTCTTTGAGGGACTATGCAATCTTCTCTTGGGGTCCTCCTTGCTTCCTAGCTCCTCTAGAAGTGTGGATTGTAGACTGGGAATCCTTTTCTCTATGTCTAAAAATCGTATATGAGTGAGTACATGCCATGTTTGTCTTTTTGTGACTGGGTTACCTCACTCAGTATGGTTTCTTCTAGTTCCATCCATTTGCCTGTGAATTCTATTGTTTTTTCCCACTGAGTAGAACTCCATTGTGTAAATGTACCACATTTTCTCTATCCATTCTTCTCAGAAATCTTTTGTCTCATAATGCCTTGTTTAGCATTTTTAACTTAGTGGTCTGTAGATTATATGTCTTCCAATTTGTGTTTTATTCAGTTTTGTGTGTCTACATATGTGTATGTCTCTGTGTGTAAATGTGGTTTATCTAGGCTTTTTCTTCTGTTATTTGTTTTGTTGTGTTCTGATTTGATTGCTTGTTTTATGTACCTGTTTTTTTCTAAAGAGAGAGATAGAGCGAGATGGGGGAAGCTGAATCCCGTGGAAGTTTCTCCAAAACTGATCACATACTTGTACACAAAGCAAGTCTTACTAGACATAAAAATTGAAGTAACTCCCTATATCCTATAAGATCACTATGAATTAAGATGTATGTCAACAACAACAGAAAGCTTACACTCATGGAAACTGAACATCTCTTACTGAATGAAAAATAGGACAAGACAAAAATAAAGAGAGAAATTAAAAACTTTCTAGAATTCAATGAAAGTGAATTCACAGTATATCTAACTTATGGGACACAATGAAATCAGCGTCTAGAAGAAAGTTCATATCACCAAGTGCCTACATAAAAATAGTGGAGAGATCTCATATTAGCAAATTAACAACACACATGAAAGATCTGGAACAACAACAACAAAAACAGTACAGCCAGGAGGGGTAGATGGCTGTAAATAATCAAACTGGGGATTGAAATCAATAAAATAGAAACAAAGAGAACAAAACAAAAAACAATGAAACAAAGAGTTGGTTCTTTTAGAAAATCAACAAGATAGACAAGCACTTATACAAATTAATAAAAGGGCAGAAATAGAATAACAAAATAATAAGTGAAGAATTGGGGATAACAACAGACACTGAGGAAACAGAGTCATAAGGACATATTTGGAAAACCCATATTTCACCAAGCTAGAAAACCTAAAAGAAGCAGACGATTTTCTTGACAGACTTCACTTATCAAAGTTAAATTAAGACTAAAGAGGAAATTTAAACAAATGTATTACCCCTCGTAAAGAAGAATCCACCATTAAAATTCTCCCAATCAAGATGATAGATAGATAGATAGATAGATAGATAGATAGATAGATAGATAGATAGATAGATAGATAAAGCCCAAAGCTAGATGGTTTTAGTGCAGGATTCTACTAGAATTTCAAAGAATTAAAACTAATACTTCTCAAATTATTCCATAAATCAGAAACAGAGGTAACAATGTCCATTTCATTTTAAAAGGTCGCAGCTGCCCTGATACCCAAACATCAAAGGAGAATCTTGTGAATACATGGTAAACATGAATAGTTTGGGGGAAAGATCATAACACGTCACAATTTTCAGTAGTGAAAAGACCTATTGAAATTAATAAGGAGTTCATTTGAGGCAAAAATTACTATAAAACAAAACTTTTATAGTTAGACCAGTTGTTTTTCCTACATAGTGTGATGGCTCTCTGACTTCAAAGCCACAAACTAACGATTTTAACAACTTCAGGAATACTTGAGTATAAAAATGAAGCAAAACCTTTCTACATTTTTTCTTGCCAACTTCTAGTCTCATGGAATTATTGTATACCAGACACATGCAGAAGTGCATTTTTCATGAATAATAAAATCCTTGACAGGAATTTATCACTTGGTGGTAATAAATGAGTTCCACCTACTTCAGAGACCTCTAAAATTCTTGTTTGCATTTGTGATCATCATGGTAAGTCATGCCACTATCCATTCTCTGCTAAAAAAGATTTTGCTGAAGAGCCCTTAACAGATACCTAAGGATTATGCTTAGAATATTTCTATGGATTTATAGACAATGTAACAATTCAAGGATATCAGTGTATGGTGAAGTTATTTTTCTTCTCACTAAGTAATGTGATCATGTAATGCATTTGGCATGTTCATGTTTCCAGTGTTGATAACAAGTGTATAATTCAAAAGTGAAGAGAAGAGTCTAACTTTCTCTTTTCAAGCTAGGTTAGAAAACAAAACTAGATTGAGTTCATTAAAAATTAGCTAAGTAAAGAATATTGTGAAAGCCAATGTGCTACACAATCAGCACTGTGTATGGTGTGTTTGAATTTAATTCTGTGTGAACATGAATATCTACATGATCAGAGCAAGACCTTTTCTTAACGTGGAAAAGGAAATGATCACAATTATTTTTCTTTTTTGTGTTGAAAAATGAGCTCAGTATACAGCCAAGACTGTCCAAAATGTTGTCATCTATTTCAAACTTCAAAACAACAAAAACAGGTGCTGCTGCCTCTATACCTTAAGTGAAAAAGATTTTCTGAGTACAAAACTGAGAATTGTAGGAGCACCTTATGCTTTACCAAAACTCTCTGTTTTCCAATCTTCAGCATTCATGGCTCCTCTTTGCATATTTTAAGGAAATTCATTTTATGGCATTAAACTTGAAGTATTGATTTCAAGTTCTGAATAGTTACACCAGAAACTAATACATTAGAAATATAGCCTTATTTAAGAGCAACACTAAACCTTTCCAAACGCATTTACCTTCAAGGTCATAGAAGCATCACGGGGCAAAATTTGGAGATAAATGAGTTCTATGACTGCAGTTCAACTTTATTTGAGCTGTGGTTTACATAAAAATACAATTTTCATAGAAAAATCATCATCTTATCTGAAAGTGTTTCTTAGCATAGCTTGTTGCCCAGTTATCCATTTCCACAGATGATGGCAGATAAATTGAACATATTTGAAGGCAAGAACTGACACTTCTGCTATAAAATGAATTAATTTATCATGTTTTTGCCTTAGATAGTCTACTGGAAATCAAGCTTTCAGCTCAGAGTATCTTCATTGCAATAATGTTCCAGGAGAGCAATCTTTATATCATTTCTCTGCTACTACCCTCACATTACATACAGCACTGTACAAGGATAATCCATAATGTATGAGTATGGCCCTAGGTGTCTGCATGTGGCTTGATCACTGTCATAAAGTGAGCCTCCTGAACAGGTAATCATTACTTAAACCACATTCTTATATAGCAGTGTTTCTCAACTCATGGGAGGCAACCCCTTTTAGGGTCGAATAATCCTGTCACAGAAACCATCAGAAAACGCAGATATTTACATTATGTTTCATACCAGTAGCAGCATTGCAGTTATGAAGTAGGAATAAAAATAATTTTATCGTTGGGGGTCACCACAACAGGAGGAACTATATTAAAGGGTGGAAGCATTATGAAGGTTGAGAACCACTGTGATGAAGTTAGGCTACCTGTTACATCTGCATTTCTACTCTTTTTCTAAGTGATGAAAAAGCATTAGTGAGAGATAATGTGCTTCTGTACAGGTGCAATGGAAGGTATGAACTGGGGTCTCCTATTGAAGAAAAGATGCATACCAAATGGACTTTCAAATGATTTGCAAATCAAGTGCTAGGCAATGGAGGTTGCAATACATCACACTTACCAGATCACTTAATAAGACTTCTGAACACAATCTTTCCCAAGGCCAGTTTATTTAGGGACTACATACTATTAGCAGTCTTTTTCTGAGTAGTTTTCTCTTGCTTTCTCCAGAATATGCTTCATTATCTAATAAATATGTTCATGAATAATTGAGACTTAGCCATTTAGAAATACCTATATGGATCTAATGCCAGAAGATGTAACTTCAATAAGCATTTAGACATTCTCATGCCCTGGCTATCTCACTAGCACTCATCAGCTTCATTCTACATTTTGTTTGGATGGGGTGAAATCAAAAACAACTGTTTGCTCTGGGGTCTAATGCTGAGTAGGCTAAAAGACATATTCCAAAAAAAGCTTTCTTCTAATCTAACAAAAAGTAAATATATTCCAATTGTCCAATTGAACTTTCCCTTCAGGGTAAAGTAACTATGTCTCTTAATTGCTGCATTCACTAGTATTGTTTAATGTATTTTAAACCCCTGGAGTCTTACATAGTTTCCACTTGTTACTCTTTCTTTGAGCAAAACTTTATCATTCTATCCCCCCATTTAAATTGATATTTGACATCTTTATTTATATTTCAGGGTGCTACAAAGTTGTGGTTCTTCTTCATCCTAGTTGAAACACATGATATACATATTAACTTTCAGCAAATGGCTGCAGGTGCATTGATTAAATGTGCCTTCTTGAAAACAAGCTAAATGAAATTAACACTGAAGTTCATTAATCCATTAGATCTGTCTTCCACTCAGTTCCAAGTTACAAATTATGTTTTTATATATTAATTATTGCAGAGAAAATGAAATAACTCATAATTATGTATTAAAATGAGTTTTCTCTATGTATTTGAGTACACATAGGACAGGGCATATTGCTGAGTTTAAAGTTGTTCATATGAACCCTTCTCCCTCTCTTCAATCAAATTCCAGGAGCTCAGTCCAGTGCTTGGCTGTGGGTCACTGTATCTGCTTTCATCAGTTACTGGATGTATGTTCTAAGATGACAATTAGGGTAGTCACTAATCTAACTAAAGGGGAAGGCTAGTTCAGGTACCCTCTCCACTATTGTTAGGAGGCTTATCTGGGGTCATCCTTGTGGATTTCTGAGAATTTCTCTAGCACTGGGTTTGTCAACCCTATAATGGCTCCCTCAATCAAGGTATCTCTTTCATTGCTCTCCCCCTTTGACCCTTCCCCAGCTTCTTTTTCCTGATCCCTCATGTCCCCATCCCCTATTGCCCCCCAACTACCCCCTCCTGAAACTGAGAAGCTTCTTTAAGGGAAAGGATGTGGTCAATAAGACAAAATAGCAGCCTACAGAATTCAAGAAGATCATCACCAACATCTGACAGAGAGCTGATCTCCAAAATATACAAAGGACTCAAGAAACTAAACACCAAAAATACAAAATAATCCAGTTTAAAAAATGTCACAGATCTAAACAGATTTTGTACAGAAGAAACTCAAATGGCTGAAAGACCTTTAAGAAATTGTTCCACACCATTAGCCATTAGGTAAATCCAAATTAAAATGACTCTGAGATATGAATTTTAAACCTATCAGAATGTCTGAGATCAAAAATACTGATGACAGCTTATGCTGGCAAGGATGTGGAGTAAGGTGGATACTTCTCCATAGCTGGTGGGAGTGCAAACATGTCCAGTCACTTTGCAAATCAGCATGGTGGTTCCTCTGAAAACTGGGAATCAATCTACCTCAAGACCCAGAAATACTACTCTTGGGCATATACCTGAAGGATACAAACTCATACCACAAGGACATCTGTTCAACTATGTTCATAGCAGCATTATTTGTAATAGCCAGAACCTGAAAGCAACCTAGATGTCCCTCAACCAAAGAATGGATAAAGAAAATGTGGTTGGTACATATGCACAATATAGTACTTCTCAGTGGGAAAAACAAAAACAAAAACAAAAAAACCAATAATGTCTTGAAATTTGCAGGCAAATGGATGCAATTAGAAAAAAATAAAAATAAAAACATGCTGAGTAAGGTAACCCAGACCCAGAAAGACAAACACGGCATGTACTCACTCATAAGTGGATACTATATGCAAAGCAAATGATAACCAGGCTAAAATCTACATCCCCAGAGAAGCTTGCTGTTTTCTTACAAGGAAAGAAAAATAATGCAGATGTAGTATCTCTAAGTAATGTATTAACCCTGGATAGGCAGGGCCATCGAGATGAAAACCACACTAACAATTCCCAAAAGTGGGGTTACAAAAAGAAATACCTTTCCAAAATTTGAGAGTTGTTGAAAATATTCTGAAAATTAATTGTATTAGTAGCCACAAAAAAGTTGTCAAAATACCTAGAACTACATGTTTACATAAAAAATAGAATGTAGTAAGTCAGTAATATAAAAACTCCCATCATAATATCTTAATATCTTAAAGGACACCATTAGAAAATTCTTAATCCCAGAATTTAGGAGGCAGAAGCTAGAAGACCTTTGTGAGTTCCAGGCAAGCCTGATGTACAGAAAGAGTTCCAGGACTCTGAGAGGAACACACACACACACACACACACACACAAAAAAAAAAAAAAAAAAAAAAATCTTGATTTTTTTACATTTGCATCCTCAAAATGCTTCCTCATTTAAAAGTTAGTAAACATTCTTCCCCCCTCCCCCCCACACTGGCATGATTCACATAGCATACTAATTTCTATTTAGAGAAAAATGCTAACTTTACTTGAACAATTCAGAGCCTCAGAACTACTGGGATGAAGAGGGGTTGCCTTAGACAAAGACAAAACAATTAATTGGTATGTCATGATCCTTTATTCAAAGCCCTTAATCCTAGTCAGTTCAAAAGCTTTCTTCCATAGAACACGATTGAGCACTGAAACTCCTATTAATACTTTTTTGGATTAATTAACTTGGAAATAAAAACTAGGATGGGACCATTATGACTAATATTAAAGTTAATATGACTCCTTAAGAAGAAATTGATGAGATTAGGTGTAATCAGAGTGGAGTTGAAGGGCAGAGCGGGAAGGGTAGACATGATGTAAACAGAGTACTCACATACAAAATTCTATAAAAATATTTAATTATCTTAAAAATAAATAAATGTGACTGCTTATGAAAAACACATAAACTGGATATCCAAATACACTTTTGCGTTATCTCTGAGCTGTTCTTTTTATTGAAAGGTAAGGCAAGATGTGAAATTGACATCAAAAAGATTTTAAATATGCAATTTGCCTCTTAGAACAGCCATATTTGTCAAATAACTATTTTAGATCTCAGTTTCATTATTTGTTACAAAATAGAAATTATCTTCAGATTATTTTTTCTCACACACATACACATAAACACACACACACACACACACACACACACACACACACACACACACACACACACACACACACACTTCTGTTGGTATGATAAAACACTCTGACCAAATGCAAATTGAAGAGAAAATAATTTATTTCCTTATAGTTCAAGGTCACATCCATCATTGATGGAAGTCAGGCTAGAAATTCAAGACTAGTACCTTGATGTATAAACCATAGAAAAATGTGGCTTGCTTTCAAGGACTCTGGTTCACTCAGATAGCTGGCCCTCCAACATCAACCATCTATCTAGATATTTTCTCCCAGACTTGACAACAGATCAGTCCAATCTGAGAAATTCCTTTAGTGAGGTACTTTATTCCCAGGTGACTCTAACCATTACATACACCAGTGTCTCACACCAAGTAAATGTTCTGTAAGTGAGAACTCTTAGTATTATTAAGTAATTTTGTCCTTGCTTTAACTACTGACTGAGTATATAAATTAGAATTTAATTTTTGAAAATTACAAGTAGTTTAAATAACAAATGATTTGATACTGTTCATGAGGCTATGTGCTTGGCAGTCCTGTCTTTGTTTATATATAAATTGTACTTGTTCTTCATCTCTGATTAGCTGGCATAATTCTCTCTCTCTCTCTCTCTCTCTCTCTCTCTCTCTCTCTCTCTCTCTCTCTCATGATTTTTAGATAACCTTAATTGTGGGATTTTCTGGGTTATCCAGTAGGTTAAATTGGTTTTAGCCACATGGTGATGACAGGTTTCAGGAAGACTGGAAAACCTATGAATTCTACTCTTAGACCTGGCTGACAATCACTCTCATTTATGTTAGTTTTCTCTCTTTATGTTTTCCCCTGTTATTCTTAATTCCTGAATTCCTTCCTCACAGACTCAAAAAAGATTCCTAGATGTCTAAATAAATGTAACCCTTTATTTATTAAACCCTCTATTTTATGCTAATATAATAAAGGTTACACAAAGCCAACATATTTTACATATTAATTGATCAAAGATTTCACTTTCCTACTAAGTGTAATTCCCTACACACCATTTCCCCTAATTATCCAGTAACTATTTTGATCCATTACTTACTGAATTTATAGAAACAGATTAAATTTTATTTTCTTTTTATCTTTAATGACCAATGTATTTTACATGGAAAGCATTTGTGTGTTAGATGAACCTTGTAGCAAGACAGAAAGACTTCTTAGATACTGAATAGCAAAGAAAAATTAAGGATGCAGATGAATCTTGTAGAAGTAATTATACTTGTGAATGAGTTTCTGTGAGCATTCCATCCAACTTGAAAACAGGCTGGAGTCACAAATATACTATGAATTAAATGGGGAGAGGTGACTCCATTGTCCAGCTTGAGCAGAGTGTCTGCTAGATCCTTAAAAATGGTTGAGAGAAACAAAATTAAAAAGACTATAAATGCTTGGGCTAGAGATCATAGATAAAAATCAAATTATTATTTGATTAATTATAAATATTTAACATACTAATTAAATAACAAGAGATAATTGAGCCATTAACTCACATTATCAATTACAATTATCAGACTACTTAGCTTTATGTTGAAAAACAAAGGCATGAATAAATGTAACTAAGGAAATTGTACTGGTAAATCATAGAATGACTTTGGTAGGAAGGGCTACTGGAATTCTTTAGTTAATCTTGTATCCTGCCGCATATGTCTGTGGATTGTGATCTGGTTATCCTTTGCTTTACATTAAGTGACACAGAATTCTTCCAGGGAACTCCTAGGCTGATAAACACCTTCAGTAATGTGGCAGGATACAAGATTAACTAAAAAATTCCAGTAGCCCTCCTACATACAAATGATAAAGGGGCAGAGAAAGAAGTCAGAGAAATATCACCCTTTACAATAGCCACAAATAATATAAAATATCCTGGGGTAGCTCTAACCAAACAAGTGAAAGACCTCTCATTTTCAAGACGAAGTTTCTCTGTGTAGCTTTGGAGCCTATCCTGGCACTTGCTCTGGAGACCAGGCTGGCCTGGAACTCACAGAGATCCGCCTGCCTCTGCCTCCCGAGTACTGGGATTAAAGGAGGGTGCCACGAACATATTTAGGACAATAATTTTCTCTGTGCTTTCATGTTATAGAAAAGATAAAATATTTTAAGAAGATACTCCATGAATGATTGACATGTGTACTACAAAGGTAAGCAGGGACTCTAAAGCAAAGGAGGCAAAACCATGGAGGAGACAGAGATGTAAGACTTTGCTCGTCCTGTTGTTTGCCTCTCACATCCAAGCTAAAAGGTCCTTTTTTTAAACGCATACATTTTCCAAGTGTCCTCTATAAAAGGTGTGAAATATAATAGAAAGCAACTTTAAATTTGTAGCAAAACACGTAAGTTTCCAGGTTTGTCATGTATTTATAACTATTAGATAATAAATATGCAGTATCTTTTTTTCCTTGTATTTCAAATGAAGCTTCTAGTAGATCTGTGTACATTTTATTAAAAGGTTTTTTAAATTCTATTAAAAACAATACTGAAACAAAACAATATGGAAAATAAATAAAAGTCACAGATACATAATATACTCACAATAAGGAAGGTATTAACACTAGAAAATACTTTTATACAAATGGGATTTTTGTATAAAAGATTATATTTCATCCCAAATTAAAGGACGTTTTACAAGAAAAATAGAGTTAAAAGCCCCTATTTTTTAACATATGTTATAAAGGAATATAAAGTATTAAAACTTTAAAAAATGTGGCATGGCTACAACTAAGTGGCTATATATAATTAAAGGCTATTTAAAAAATCTGAGGTTATGCTGGGTAGATAATTCAGTTGGTAAAGTGCTTTCTGTGGAAGTATGTGAACCTGAATTTTGGTCTCCCAATACCCACGTAAAATCCACACACAGTAGCAATGTATGCCGATTATTACAGTGCTGTGGATGTGAAGATAACATGATAACCCTCTAGCATGCAGACAGGCCAACCTAACCCATTCAGTGAGCTTCAGGGAACATAGTTTCAAATTACAAGCCAAAGTATGATTGAGAAAGGTAACCAATACCAACATACGGAGGAGTCAGACACATATGGTCTTTTCTACTTCTCCTTTTCTATATCTCCTCCCTTCTCTTATTTGTTCTCTCTGCCTGCCAGCCCTGCTTATTTATCTCTCCCGCCTAGGTATGGACCATTCATCTCAGCTCTTTATTAAACCATTACTTGTTTTAGACAGGAAAAATAACAGAGTTTTACAGAGTTAAACAAATGCAATATAAAAGAATACCACACATGTTTGCACCATTAAACAAATATTTCACAGCAAATGTAACAACACATCATTAACATATTTCATAACACACATTCTCATATTTTAAAAAAATCATATTCACTATCTTAATGTAGAAATTATTTTCTGCAAATTAGACAAAAAATGAGTTTTTAAATTAGCAAATACTTCATTTGGGAAGTATACTATTTTAAATCTTATAACACAAAACAATCAACTTTTTCCTACCAAGAAAGAGCAAAGAAACCAAACAGTGTACATTTCAATATCATAGAAAATATTTTATTTTTTTCCCATGATGCATGTCAGTTATGTGTTACTAGGAGACGGAATAGCTTATCTAAAACCAAAGCACTCATGTACACTTGGCTAAATAAGATTGTGTTACAGAAATATCAACTCTTATCTTCACGTGTAAAAGGCTTCCTGTGGAGCACTTACACAAAAGTCATATCCAAACTAACAAACATCATTCTGTACAACATAGTGCATGCTTTCCCTTGTCTTTCCTTGCCTTCCTTTGCCTTGCCAGCCCTGCAACTTATGTTTATCAAGAGCATAAGAAACCTGTCCTCAGGAGTGTCAGAGGTCAATCCTTCCTGTCTTTGCCTTCATAATTTCTAGAGCAAAAATAAATGGAGGCACATCTCGGTGTCACATGCATGGTTAGTTCCATGTTGGTATAAAATGAAAAATACAAGTTTTGAGAATTTCAGCTTCAACAACTTACCTGGTTCTAGTCATAAAGGACACTGTGGGATTCTAAGAAATGAAAGTAAATCTGAGCTGACAGAATCCTAAAGCAGTGCTAGAATGAATCTAAAGGAAATACAACTGTGCTTCAGGCAGGCTGATAGTGCCCTAAGTCCCATGGCCAATAAGATAGATCCACTCCTGTTTATCTTTCCTCCTAAATTAAAGCCTGTCCATGATGCATGTGATTTGGGAAGTATCAGAATAGCAAAAGAAACAGAAAACAGCAGAAAGAAAGTTTATGTGTTAAATTGAGAAGGATATAAGCATATGAAAAATGGTCATTAAAGGAGACAAATCTCAGAGTCTCCACTGGTTGCCAACCACTCCAGGACAGATCTCAGGCTCAGGAGTGGTTGACAAACAAATAATTGACTTCACAGATTGTGTGTGTGTGTGTGTGTGTGTGTGTGTGTGTGTGTGTGTGTGTGTGTGTGTGTGTGTGCTTTTATTCAGTTAAAGTTTGGTGGAGGTTTTTTGTTTTTTGTTTTTTTGTTTTTTTATGTTGTATTTTTTCTAGGTTTTGTTGTTGTACTGGCTTTTTGTTTGCCTTTTGAGAAAGAATTTAAAGTTGGGTAGGCAGGGAGGAGGAGAGGTTCTGGAAGAACTTGGAGAAAGTGAAGAATGTGACCAAAATATATTTAAATTTTTAAAATTGTTTTAAATGTAATAAATATATTTAAAATATAACAAAATAAAAATAGAATGGAAAGCCTACCACAAAAAAAAGAATATTCTATTTGGTTGCAAACAAAACAACTAATTAGAAACAAGTTTCTGTGGTATTAAATCTAAAACTGAAGAGAAAAAGCTAATGCTGAAGTATCAACTGTGCCTAACCTATGAGTAGTATTCATACAAAGCAGTAGATTTACTATTTATCTTTCAATTTTAAGTCCTCAAGACAATGTTAACATATATAGATTAATTATATCCAATTTCCTTATATTTTCTAGTACATTTCCATTATACCTTTTCCTTAATTTGATTTTGATAAATCAAATGAATTGATGCCTGTTTTATTATTTGCTAAAATTTTACTTATAAATATATATTTTATAAACAAATACATTTATATTTCCTATATATGTTTAAAGTTATTTTATTTACTTTAAACATTTTACTTGAGTGTATTTTAAATCTTTGTAAAATTTTAGGTAATTGATACTTCAAAAATACATTTGAAGTTGTTCCTGCATTATTCAATCATGTCTTTCAATCATCTGCCTGTCCCAGTCACTGCTGGGAAGTAGAAAGATGTTGTAGCAACATGCTATTCAGAAAGGTTAACTACTGAGAACTAATTAAAATATCCTAACACACATATATCACTTATATTACTGTCTTACTCTAATGCTCATGACTTGCTAATTCCAAATCAATGTTGTCAGAACACAACTGCTAATTACTAAGAAACTGGATAATTCCCAATCACAAAACTGTTGACTTAAAATGTAAATGTCAAAAATCAAGGATAATGAGCCACTAGAGCATAAAGAATAACTGCTTCCTCACAAGGTAGGAATTTTAAGGACACATAATACATACCGGGAATATGGACAAGAATGAAAAGCAGGAAGCACGGGGAAGTCAGAGGGGAAGTGTGTGTATGAACATAGGCTTGTATAGCTTGCACATGCACACACACACACACACACACACACACACCACTTCTAAATCAATAAATTTCCACATGCCTATGTGGGAGATTTACCAAACTATGTGAGAAATGGCTTAAAAATAGTAAAATCCTTACCTCACTGGACAGCATGTACCAAGTAGATGGGAGTATCATGTTGTCAATATTTTAAGGGGCTGAATTTCAGAACTATCCTACACTTTAACTGCCACTCCCTCACTGATAGACAATAGTGGAAAATTCATATAAATTTCACATATGAAAATTCTAAGTGAAATAAAATAGTCTTATTTCATGTATTTCAGGAAACCACAAAATAGAAGTGCACATAGTAGCCCAATTTCAATGTCAACATATACATTTTAAAACACAGCATTTGAATATCATCAGTAAACTCTGAAACACCAAAATAACAAAGAATTAAAACAGAAATCACCATCACATCATGAACTGTAGTATCTGAACTCAAACCATCAAATGCAATCAAGAACTATATGAATAATGTTGAAATGATCTCACAAGAATTTTAAAAGTCGTAAGGTTCTTACATTATAATCATATTTGAAAAAAATCAAAAAGATTGATCTCAATAAAACTGAAAAAAGTAAAATTAAAGTGTAAGTCTTAGAATTAAAAAAAAAACAAAAATATCATAAAAACCACAATAGATAGGACCCACAGCAAAGTAATAAGTGAGAGAAGACTCATGGGACTAAGATAGCCAGAGACCTATGGTAAAACCAAACATTACTAGTCTAAAAAATGAAATGATTCCTAATAATATTCTGCTATATTCATAGATCAGTGACTTGTCCACTTGTCATCAGAAAGGCTTCCACCAGCAGTAGATATGAACGGATGCAGAGACCAACAGCCAGACAGTGAAACAGAAGCTCAGAAACATGAGTTATTATTACAAAAGATCTATAAATTTAAAATATACATGAATTGAGGATTTCATATATAGTATTTATTTATACTCAACACCTCCCTTGAGTTCTATTTGATACCTACAGAACTGTATCCTGGGTTGTTTTAAAACTCATCCAGTCTACAAAGTGCCAGCTCGGTATTTTCTTTTATTTAATTAAAAATAATTATATAATTTCCCCACTCTACCTCTACCATATTAGATCCTCCCCCTCAAAAAATTCATAGCTGCCTGTTCTTTAAACATTGTCATTACAATGACAGATAAATTCATGAGCATATAATCAAATTCTGCTGATTCTGTTCAGTATTATTTTGGGGAGTCTCTTGCACTCGACGGACCACAAGCAAGTTTCTCGTGCCTGGTATTTGGGGTTTTGTTGGATAGGCTATGGGACTTGAGGGAAGTATTTTCACCCCACATAATAAGATAGATAGATAGATAGATAGATAGATAGATAGATAGATAGATAGATAGATAGAGATAGATAGATAGATAGATAGATAGATAGATAGATAGATAGATACTACCAAAAGCTCACAGTTGGATCTTCTCTTAATAGATAAGAGTGGGATTTTGTATCCACATCCTATGGTATGGCTTAAGCTTACACAGGTCTTATACATACTACTGCAGCCTCTGTCAGTTTATATGTGAAACTTCAGGGGTTTTTTTTGTTTTGTTTTGTTTTGTTTTTTTGGAATACACTGTATCTTTGTATTAACCCATGTAATCTGGCTCTTATAATTATTTGACTTCCTCTTCCAAAAGGATCCCCAATTCTTTACAGGAGGGGTTCATTATAGAGGTCATACTTTGAGCTGAAATGTCTTCCTTGCTGGCTAGCTATCACAGTGCCAGAAGGTGCTATGGGGAAAAAAAGTAATCAGTGATGTTTCCCAATGCTGGACCCTGTATGTGAAAATACTAACCTTTCAGGAAAGATGAGTCTACTCTTGTAGTCTTGGCATGACTTTTATGGGTTAACTAACAAAACTTCTGATTGGATTTGAAGCCTGCTATACAGGGGTGGCAATCCATAGTTGGCTGTATAAACCTTATCAAAAGCCCTTGGCTAGAAGGTCATTGCCATAGGGTAAAGCCTGCTATTGTTATTGTGCTAAATGCCCATGTTGACAATTTGCATTGTAAAATTTAAGTTTATACCCATGAACCCCAGACTTGTACAGGATTAGTCCCTCAATCTTGGTTAGAGAAGCTGCTAACAGAGGGAGCAGTCAATGAGAGATGTATAACTTCTCAAAGACATGAAGTTCAGAGGCTGAGGGTTCAAACCTACATGGGACATCTACATTAATACCACCACCACCAAAGGTCAGGAAACACCATGGAAAAGGAGATGGAAAGATTGAAAGAGACAGACAATTTGGAAGAATGCTATGAACAGCTGCTTCCTGGATTATCCTATGACTATTGTTTAAATAAATTCACAGCAGCTGTGGATACTTAGAGAATATCAAGTAGTCAAAATTCCAGCCTAGATGAAATAGATATCTAGGTCCCAGTCTTTACTAAGGAGTTATTCGAAGTGGCTGGTTGAAGGAGGAAAGAATCATTGTGGAGGATGTGGCCACTGGTAGGATTCTCAAGCTCCATATCTATGCACACATAGTTAGCACTAAATGGACTTAGTTAGCTCAATGAGAAGGGAAGAAGAGGAAGGATGCAGAGGTCATGAGGGAGCAGAAAGGTTGAGTCAGGTGTAGATTAGAAGAAAGGATATGTGATAGGTAGGGTTTTAGTTGGGGAGGAATGGAGGAAGAAGGGAACTGGGATTGTCATGTAATTCAATCTTGTTTGTAATTCAAATAAAAAATGATAAAAATGTAAAAAGCATGATTTTAGGAAGTGACTATTTTGAAGGATAGAGGGGAGTTGGATATGGAAAATAGGGGATAGATATGATTATACTTAACCAGTAAATAGGGTAACCCAATAATTAGGAGGGAATTAGACAATTACCTATGGTGTAGGTCATGGCACCTAAAGAACTTACTACTACCATTTTTTCCAAACCATTATAATCTCTAATTGTATTGTAAATACCCTTATATCCAGAGATAAATTTAGCTTCCACTTCTCATCAAAGAAACTTCTTTTTGCAGCAGGCAGAAAGATAATTACAGAAAACCAAAACTGGTACAAATGTTGAGATCAACTGGCCATGGGTTGCCTGTCCCCAGTTACAATATTTACAAAACAACTCCCACACTTAAGACTTAGGTGACATTGCAGAGGTGCAGAAAGATATAGGAGCCAAAGAACCGGGACAGTCTGTTAAAAAAAACAAAATGAATTTTTTTCTGCTCCCCGCAGTCTGTAGTTGCCTATAGTTATTTGTCTAGGGTGGGGATCTCATGTGGTTTCTCCCTTCCATGTCAGTGTGTGTCTGTTGCTGTTGCATGTCCAGGTCTGGTTTAGATATTCATGTTGTTGAGACTTTAAAGGTGTTCTAGAACTTCTCTGACAGTTCCAGAATATAGTTTCACAACATACATCATGTCTTTATGGTATCTAAATTCATGACCTTTCAACCCCTCTTCCTGCCCCCTCTTCCTATCACCTTTTTTGCCCCCTCTTCCATTTTGCCTCTGATCCTTGGGTGTAGGAGTTGAACACATGAAGAAAATTTAACAGAAATGATATACCTATAGTGGGTTTTTGTTTATAATTTTCTTTCTTTCTTTTTTAAACTTTTATTATTTTCTCATACTATACATTCCGACCACAGTTTCTCCTCCCTCCCCTCCTCTCACCCCTAACCACTTTCCCTCTCCTCCAGAACCACTGCTTTCTCTACTTCCCTACAGAAAAGAGCATAGCTCCCTGTGATATCAACCAAAAAGGGCATAAAAATATGCAGTAAAGACTAGGCACAAACTTGTATGTCAAGGCTGGACCAGGCAAACCAGTAGGAGGAAAATGATCCTAAGAGCAGACAAAAGAGTCAGGGACACCCCTATGGCCACTGTTGGAAATCACTTCAAAATCATCTAGCTAAACAACCACAGCGATTGCAGAGGACCTAGTGCAGACCCATGATGACACATCGTCAGTCTCTGTGAGTTTCTGTGATCCCTGCCTAGATGATTGTGTGGGTGATGTTCTTCCGATAGCCTTGAACCCCTTTCTCCTATAATCCTTTCTTCCCCTCTTTCTCAGAATTCCACCTACATTTGTGTAAGGACATATTTAAATTATACCTACCCTTATTTCCACAGTTACCAAGGCTTTCAACTACATGGCTATATATAGTCGAAATGAGCTTTGAAATTCAAACCACTCATTCATGTGCACACAAAATAAAAATTCTTCTCCCAGACTTTTTCACCCCACAATGTTAAAATTTGTGCCATCTATCCATAATCATTAGCAACAGAGTTTCTTAGGCACCTCAGAAGTTCCTGTACTTTTTATGAAATACCTTCACAAATTGTTTCAATTATTCTTTAATTCTTAATTGTTCTAGAAATCAAATTAATACATTTATTGGTCCTTTGTATGTGCTGAAAATACATTCTCACTTACATTTAGCCTTAAAACCTAAAAAAAAAAATTCATGTTTATTTGTATCTCCATCTTCTGTCTTAGGAAGGATCTCTAGGATGATAAAGTACCATGACCAAAAACCACTTGGGGAGGAAAGGGCTTCTTCCAGCTTATATATCCAGGTCACACTTCATCACTCCAGGAAGTCAGGTCAGGAACCTAGATGCATGAAATGAATGAGAAGCCTTGAAGGAGCTCTGCTGAGTGGCTTTGTCATCTTGCCTTGCTCAGCCTGCCTTCTTGGCTTTCTTCTCTCTTGCTTTTCCACTTCTTTAAGGTTCTTTATTTCCATGTGTTATTTTAGCTATTAAATAATTTTTATAAACCTCAAGATGTTATAAACTAGATTATTGGAAAATGTTGTTTTAACATTTTCAGAACAAGAATCCATCAACTCCAGAAAACATGTGTCTTTTGAATTCTCACTAGACTGGTTGCAGCCTTCTTAAACATGCCAGGAACACTTACCCAGGGACCGTATCATCAACAATAGGCTGGAACCTCCCCCATAAGTCACTAGTTAAGAAAATTCCCTGCAGGCCAATCTGACACAGGCATTTTCTCAATTGTTGCTCCCATTTTTCATAAAACTTTAGGTTTTTTCAAGTTAAAAAAAATTCCCCAAGCCAGGGCATATTCTATTATTTTATTTTATATCTTCCTTGAAATAATTTCTCACCCAAATTAACATAACCACATCTTTATTATTTTTGTTACATGGAGATCCCCAGAGGGGAATTTTAGGACACAGTATATAACCAATTGAAAGTCTTTATTCAGGCCTGCTGGGACAAAGTGTTCAGAGACCTAGATGTGGCTCAGCGTATCCAGAACATGGCATTTTTAAAGGAAGAAACCAAGACCTAGCATCTTGAAAAGCCATATGGGGACTTTTCCGAAGCAAGCAGTTTGAAGCAAGGATTTTTTTAGCAGAAGCCAAGATAAACAGTTACTTTGGTGGGGGTCCATAAAAACAGGCAGTTTAATAAAAACTGAGAGAAGATAGCTAGATCCTCCTGACCTTTGGTTCCTGAAAAAGAATTGGGAAATTTTTCTGGGATTTTCCATCAAGTACATCAAATTTTAGTTAATCTTAACATGGCCTCAGTAAGAATAAATGAAGGAAACTGCACTGTTTAGCCCAGTCACATTTTCTTTTACTTTTTTAATTATGTCACTATAACTTAAAGTTTATTTTTATTATATTAAGCAATGTGTTACCACCTTTTTATTCTACTCAAAGATTTAAAAACTGTCAAGTCATTATTTTATACAAATACACATGTGTTTTCCAAATAATAGATTAAAAAAAAGATTTTGGGGAAAATTACAAATAAACAATGAATATCTACAAGATCTTTCAGTTTTTATTCCCTAGTTTTTACTTTTTTAATTTAAATCATAAACAATCTTATTTTACTTTTCAATCCCAGGTCTCTCTCCCTCCCATCCTCCCATACCCCCCAACAACACCTGTCTCATCCCCCTTCTGCTCCCCAGGGAGGGTGAGGCCTTCCACAGGGGATCATCACAGTCTGACACATTTCGCCCCATTTGTCTAGGCTGAGAGAGTATCCTTCTATGGAGAATGGGCTCCCAAAGTCCATTCAAACACTAGGGATAAATACTCTTCCACTACCAGAGGCCCCATAGATTGCCCAGACATCCACATTCAGGCGTCCTGTTTCAATCTTACTCTGGTTTCCATGAAAGTTGGGGACCATGAGCTCCTCCCTTTTCAAGTCAGCTGTTTCTGTGGATTTCTTCAGCCTAGTCTTGACAGAGTAGAATAAACAGTAGCAAATAAATAGGAGATTTAAAGGGACAGAGTAGACTTAAACAGTAGCAAACAGCCAGGAGATTTAAAAGGACAGAGTAGACTTAAACTGGGGCGCTGGAAAGGCACAATATTCCATAAACTAGCCATGCAAAACAGGGCCAGTGGAAGGGAAATCAGAGATGAAAAATTAAAAGGAAAAGGAAATCAAGTGTATCTGGCAGCCGGGTTTGCCAGCTTAAGCCACCAGACTTAGTGGGCATGCCTAGGTCACATGGTAAAGATGGTGGTCTCCAGGCTAGGCAACATGGCCAAGATGGCAGCCCCCATGGTAGACTGCATGGCCAAGATAGCGGCTGCTGTAAGTACATTAAGAGTTCTAGCTAAACAGGGCATTCCTAGGTGAAAGAAAGTTTCCACTGTGGCCCGCGCACGAGTTTTAGAGAAGAAAAGAGAACAGAGAAGTCAAAAAGAGTAGAGGCCGCATTCCCAACCATAGATCATTGGCAGAATGTAAGTGGGCACATGGTTTGATATGTGAGGCCCAGCTTCCATGAGAGGGGCAGAAAAGATCCCAAGCCTATAATCTCCATCCTCCCAGAGACCAACGGAGGATTGGAAGAAAGACATCAACTGATTTTGTGTACGTCCACTACAAATCAGGAGCCAGGGCTCCTGGAGCCCTAGAGACATGGTCACTCATTACTGGGATTTTTGACCAGTCTGAAAATTCGAGAGACCACTGTCTCAATATGAGTCCCAACCCATGGAAGCAAGGGAGGGGTGGGCTTACCAGACATTCAGACACAGTGGTGTTGGATGGAAGAATCTAGAGATCCTCAGTTTGAAAATTGGTGAGTTGAAGTTTAGAGTTCTGGCATCTCAGGCCACCACAGGCAAGAGAAAATGCTGGGAAAAACTGAGAGATGCAAAGAAGGTTATCTGTTAGGATTCTAAGATCCCCACAAGTTCCCAGGCCCTTGGCAGGAGAGGTTACAGAGAGAGACTATCTGAGTCATGGCACCAAATATTGTGATCTTGTTTAAGTTTAAAAATAAAAAAAAGAGGCAAAAGATGAGATGTGACACATTAACCACAGTTTATTCCAGTTGGGGGAGGGGAGAGCAGGGGAGAAAGAGGAAGGCAAGAGAGAGAAGTGAGCAAGAGAGAGAAGAGAATAGAGCAACGTGAAAAGGGTGTGAGAGTAGGAGAAGAGAGGACAGAGAGCATAAGTGGGCAGGGGTCTGTCTTTTAAAGGGGTCCTTTACACCTGCATGCAGATTTAGTTCCCATGGACCCCTGGGTTGACCAGGGTACTACCTTAGTGGTTTCTGCCAGGTAACAGGGCCAGGCCAGAAAGTTACTAAATTCACGCTGGTGTCAGGAAGTCCTTGTGTGGAGGTCCACAGGGGCCATTCTTTGAAGCTATGAAGGTAAAGCCTGGATTTCCTGTCCTGCGCGCTATATGTTCTCGCCGGCAAGAATCACACAGGACACTTGGATCCTTCTGCAGGAAAGCTTTAATGCATTTTGAGAGTGGGAGAGCATAAGCTTACCAGAGCGGAGACCCTGAGCCAAGAATCCCATCCCTTAATAAAGGCTGGCAGCCCCGCCTGGGACGTGTTACCCTATGAATGGCTTCAGCTCCTCAGGCCAAATGAGCCACGGGATAGGCAGAGATCAAAGGAATGGAAATTACCCAGCGCCTGCGAAATAATTTACATTTGGTGCCTGCAGGCACCATCATTGTAATGGAGAATGCAAGAACGGCTCCCTACAATTTCCTGTCAAATCTTGGTGACTACAAGATGTTGAGATGCCTAAGCTGTGTGCTGCTTTCCTAGGATAGCTGCTGACAGGGAGTAGAAACAGCCCAAGTGAGAAAAGTGTTGCAGTAAACACAGCTGGAAGCAGTTGAAGATTTAAAGAGTGCTTTGACATCACACATAGAAACACAGAATTTGGAGTTTGACCTGTCTGTTTTTGGTCTTCTTTTGTCTAGTATTTCTTCCCTGTGCTTCCTTTCCTGCTTTTGGAATGGTTATGTGTATTCTAAGTCATTGTATATAGGAAGTATGTGGTATAGTTTTGATTTTCATTTTACAGAGACTTACAGTAAAATGATGGCCTTGAATTTCAGAACAGGCTTAAAACTTTTGTCTTTTAAACATTTTTCAGGCTTTTATGGACTATGGGGACTTTTGAAATTGGACATAATGCAGCTTTATATTAAAATATAGGTGCAAGCCTATGGGGGTCAGGGAGTGTAATGTGGTGCTTTGAATTAAAATACCCCACTATGTGACTGATCTGGATGAAGAACTCATAGCTACTTCTACAGCACCATGTCTGCCTGCATGCCACCATGATGGTAATGAAATAAACCACTGAACTGTTAGTCACCCTAATTAAATGTTTTCCTTTATAAGAGTTGCCATGGTGTGGTCATGGTGTCTCCTTGCAGCAATAGACACCTCAACTAAGACAAAATAATGATGCAAATCTTAAATTATAATTAAATTGGATATGAGTTATTTTAATTTAGTTGCCCAGAATTCTTAAAAGTTTGCAGAGCTACTTTCCATGAAATAAGAAGCAGTAGGTAATAGTGATAAAGTAAGAGTTTTTGATGTGTTCAGAGGTTATGTGTTGAAATGTTGTGTCATCTATAATTACAATAAAACAATTCGTAAATGTAAAGTGGCCACTGATGCAGTTTTGTTGGTGCCATGGCCGTTGAGAACACTGCATGGAGGGATTTGTGTAGATGTTTAATTACTATGGTTTATGGTTTAAATATGCCATAAACTGCAGCATAATGAGCATATAAAATGAGGGCAACCTTATAAATAGAAATCTGATTGTATCAGGGGTATGAAAATATATGGCTGTAATGATTCAACATGGGTTGAGAGCAAGAGGGCTAGGACTTTACTTCATCAGAATGGCTATGGGGATGATATTAACTGTAAATTTCCCAAGAATGAATTTTATAGACTAGATACTATTTCTCTCCTCCCAAGGACATGAATATGAGACATTTAACTCTAAGCATTCATAGAAATACTGCAAAGAGTTATCAATACCTACATTTGTTCACTGTAGATTTACTAGATTATTTCTATCACACATTTTTATGAATTTATGCCAGGAGTATTTACTTGTTGCTTTGATTAATAGCACAAGGTTACAGGAATATAGGAAGTTTGTTTTTTTTTTCGAGACAGAGTTTCTCTGTGTAGCTTTGGAGCCTATCCTGACACTCGATCTGGAGACCAGGCTGGCCTCGAACTCACAGAGATCCACCTGCCTCTGCCTCCTGAGTGCTGGGATTAAAGGCATGCACCACCAATGCTCGGCAGGAAGTTTGATTTTATTTTAGTTTTATTTCTGGCTTAAACCATGAGTACTACTAGCATGAAGACATCTGACAATTTTACTCCTAAAACAACCTGAGAAACAGGAATCTGAAGTTCTACATATTCAAGTTATTTTATTTTACCATACTCTGTTTGACAGACTTCTTTTTTTGTTGTTGTTGTTTGTTTTTTTTTTTTTTTTTTTGTTTTGCGAGACAGGCTTTCTCTGTGTAGCTTTGGAGCCTATCCTGGCACTCGCTCTGGAGACCAGGCTGGCCTCGAACTCACAGAGATCCTCCTGCCTCTGCCTCCCGAGTGCTGGGATCAAAGGCATGTGCCACCAACGCCCAGCTTGATGGAACTTTCTTTAAAAGTTCTCTAACCCTGATATCTAAAATTTACCAGGAGAGAACTGCAGATGCTTTACTATACTCTGAAACTTTAGGGGAATAATTTCAGATGGTTAGTACAAACCCACTAAAAGAAATTTATATCATCTTATTTGTATGTTTTTAAAATTTTTTATATGTGCAGAAGTTCATAAATATGCATATATTATACTTTTTTAGCAGTGTACTTTTCAAAACTACAGTTGTAGAGACTGCTAAATGCCTCAGAAGGTAAAGATGCTTGATATGTAAGATGGAAGACCCAAGTTAAATCCTCAAAACCCATATAAAAATAGCAGGAAAGAACTGTGTTCACAAGGAATCCTTATGCCTCTTGGTTAGTACAGAAATGGATGGCAGTTTTCATAATGCAACTCAAAGTAGAGCAATGCTTAAAAAACAGATAGTTTTCTCCTGAAATTTGCTGTTATTACTTTTGAACTTTGATTGACTGTGAAAAAGTGAAACTTAGGAAAGGAAAGCCTTAACTAGAGGCACTACTCCAAGTGAGTATTTGACCTGAGAGCTCGGCAATCTTGAATCTTCTTATTGGCCTCAGGGACAGAGGATAGCAAGGATACAATCTGGTTCTTTAGCTATTTGCATATAATCTGCAACCTAAATAAGACTTTTAAACTTTTTAGTGGTTATGCTAAATGATCACATTTGTGTTTTTATCTCTTGGTTCATAACAGCTAAAATATTTTTAAGTAAATTTTTGAGATTTTCTTATAATATATTTTGAATCATATTAACCTTCCATATCATAGCTCCTTCAAGGTCACCCTATTCCTTGGTAACCCAATTTTCTATCCTCACTTTCTTTTAAAACTATCAATCTCAATTTCTGGTGCCCATGTGCTTTTGTAACTGTGATTTTCCACTAGAGCATGGTTGGCCTCACAGCTCCCTTAGAGTAATCTGAGTTTTCTTCTTTCAGAATTTATCAGTTGCCAATAGCTCCTCAGTAAATGATGTGACTTTATAGCCACCTCCCACTCCATGCTGGGATTTTCTCTGTCTTGACCTTGTTCATTTGTCACAATGCTACGAGTTCATTAGTGCAATTGTCCTAATGTGTCTGGGAAATATTGTTAAATATGTGGTCACCAACAAATTCTAGCTCTTACCCGCCTTTCCCCAACCTTTCTTTTACAATGATACCTGAGCTTTGAGAAAAAAGTGCATGGTACAGAGTTAACTATTTGCCATATAGTTCCTCACAGAATGTTTTGCTGACTGCTGATATTAAGTCTCCTTAATTTCAAATAGTGTCATTTGATACAAAAATAATACAACCATATATATACTATAAATATTCTTATATCTCTATTGAAAAAGGAAAAAAATAAGCAGGTAGAATTACTTTTAATGATACATTTAGTCCAGCAAAAACATACAAACCCATCATTTTAATATGTTGTGAAATCAAAAATTGTCAAGATACTTGGGAATTTACTCACCTTAAATCTTTGAAACCTGTAATATATACCTTTCCCTTACATGTCTGTATGAGCAAAATTTCAGGTGTGTATTAGTAATACACATTTCAAGGCCAGAGGCTTACAGATCTTTTATCCCCATAGATTCAATATATCTCTAAATATGTTTCTTCATTGCTGCACTGACATTTGAGCATCAATAGGAATCAGTCAACATTGTGATTGCTTCTGGTTACATTCATGACATATTTACTTCCAACTTTCTTTTTCTCAGCATGATAGTCAATGAACTAATTACATTTTACAAGTGAATAGTTTTAAGAAATTATAAGTAGTAAATCTAGATTATCTTTGTTTCCATGTAAGAATACATATTATTCAACCATATGCATCTGTTATATCAAATCCCGTGTTTGTCTCACCTCCACTGAAATATAAGGTCCTTGTCAAAAGAGATCTTTCAGATTTTATGTGCTTACATGGTACTAAGGTCTACAATTGTGGCAGTTGAAAGAAAATGGCCAGCAAATTAGTGGCACTAATAGGAGGTTTGGCTTTGTTGGAGTAGGTGTGGCTTTGTTGGAGGGTAGGATTTCAGATCTCCTTTGCTCAAGCTATGCTCAGTGTGGTATACAGTTAAGTTCCTGTTGCCTATAGATCAAGATGTGGAACTCTTAGCTCCTTCTCCAGTACCATATTGGCCTATAACACTGCCATGTTCCACCTAATGGACTATATCTCTAAATATGTTAGCCATGCTAATTAAATGTTTTCCTTTATAAGAGTTGCTATGGTCATGGTGTCTACTCACAATAAAAAGTAACCCTAAATAAAACAACAATGTTGGCAACATAACAGACACTCAGAAATATATTTTTATAAGACTTCACATATATAAAACAAAATGAGAAAAGTTATTCTGACCAGAAAAAAATAATAGGCAAAAGTACCCCAGGGTGAATTGGTGTAACCACTTGATTTAGAAGAGTCACTAGACACATTGACCAAGAAATGATTCAATTATGAAAAGTTGGAAAGAAATAGACACTGGTTGATACATGCTAGATGACCTTTCCAAATATGCATTTTAAAATAATTATTAAATACACAACTATTATTTTGCATGTTCCCTTTTAAAAGTAAATTTGAAGGTACATCTGATAACATGCTCCTGAAATGAGTAAATTATAATCTACTAAAACAATAAAGCAGTTCTGAAATAAAAGGCAAACAAAATAAATTAAAAATAAAAGATTTTGAATAAAAAGACCACCAGTTGCTTTTTTTATGAAATACAGACATATATTTTTAATGAGATAAACACTGTTTTTTAAAACTAGCTGCTTAATAGAACTGTAGATGAGTCAAGAGAGCCCAAGTTTTTAAGCAGTTTATTGTCTTTACCAGTGTTTCTCTTCCTAAAATTTCAACCAGTATTAGGTGCCAAAGTTAGACAAGGAAGCTGGAAACTACATTTCAGTTCCCTGGAGAAAAGCCTGAGTAAACTTCAGGAAACAGAGACTTCAGTTTTCATTATATTGACTAGGCCACCTAAGACACCTAAGCATCCTTAGAGACCTTTTAAACACACTGAAATGCCTGCCTCAGGTAAAACCAGCAATGCTTTACAACAATGGTTTTCGGAGTGCTTCTTGATAACACATGTAGAGTTTAAAAAGCACATTTTTCCTTTTTTTGAAGATATGTCTTATTGAGATAGCATACCTCCTTGGAGGCAATATTACTTTTTCAATAGTTCAGGCTTGCAATAACACTATTTCTAGGGAGGAAGGACTCAAGTATTTTTATATAGAATAACTTGATGATATTTGAACAAATATTATTTCAGGAGATTGTCAATTTGCAAACAGAGAGAGCTGTTTAGATTTCAGTAGTGAAACATATGAAAAATGGAACACAAGGAGAGACATTGACAGCCAGGTAGAGCAGAGCAACAATTGTAGGAGCCTCTGAAATTCAGTATTCACAAAAAAAGGAAATTTGCTTTCCTAATTATCTCACTTGTACTACTATACACATCTTTGAAATATTTTAAAACACATGTATGAATCACGTAATACAGACAAATAACTAAGACTGTGTCTATATATGCATGGCACAGTCAAAGTCTTGGTGATTACTATTTTTAAATATGTACATGAAAATATTTATTCATCAGAACATTCTTAAGTAAGTAAAATTTAAAATACTTGCATATAGATATATACATATATGTATTTTTATACCATGCATGTGCAAAATAGAATGATAATAAGATATAATTATACACAAAGACTATATATTAAGATATGTTATCACATTAAAAGCCCATTGCAGAAAATTTATAAATTCCTGACTTTTCAGGCTATGTACATTAACAAAATCATCAGATGTCTTTACCACCACACAGATGTCTAAAAAATGTTTTGTTCATATCATGTAACTGTCCAGTCTAGTCACCAAAGACACTTTCTCTATATAGAAGTTGGCTTGCTGAGTCTTTGACAGGATTGGAACACCTTTCCAAAGCCTGCACACAAAGCCTCATGATAAAGCCAGCTTCCACTCTCTTGTGTACTTAATTCCAATAGCTACCTCTACTCTACTTCTAAGCCCCTCTAACATTTCATCATACACCGCAAATTCTCTACCTTAGAAGTCTTTGCTTCAAATTCCTACCATTAGAGTGTAACTTGAATGTACATTTCTTAGAAAAATAAGATATTTCTCTACTTCATTACTTACTCTCAACATTTTTCATTTCATTTTCTTTTCTAAGCTAGGAGCAAACAGTGCTGTTTGGAATTATTGAGGCCTTGCATCAACAGTCAGCAATTTTTTAAAAGCCAGACAGTAAATGTTTTAGACAATATGAACTGGAGGAGAAAGTTAAAGCAAGAATGGATAGTTATATGAGAAATGGACTTAGTGCTTAAGCACTAAACACATGCATGCCTTCATTAGATCACTGCCAGAATATAAAGAGAAAGTATGATGCATCTCCTCTTCTGTGATCAATTGACACTTGCAGTGCTGTACGCAGGTAGAAGAAACTCAGAATTTGCAACTTATCCCAAAAGGGCCTTTGCTGTCTTCAGCATCTGGGCCAGTCTGTTAGCCATGGCCAGATGACTACCTAAGCTCAGAAAAGATACCACTCTCACTGCGCTCATTTAAACATTTAAACACTGTGCTGATATGGGGTCTATTATTTGTTAATTAACAGTTCCTGAACACAAAACATGCTCTGGTGTGGTTGTCATTCCATTGGAGAAAACTGACTTTCCCTTTCCCAGCCCTTACAAATGTCAGCTCTTTTGTTAACATTTGCCCTAGTGGCTAGCTTTATATTCATTAGTTATTCAATTTTTTAAATATAACAAACTCTAGTATAATAGGATAAAGCAAAAAAAGTCACATCAATGTCATGGAAGATAGACCAACAGAAGGAAAAAAGGCAAAAAGAGGACTCAAGAGTCAGAGTCCCACTCATTAGTGTGCTATAGGACTCCTTAACACACTACACTGGAAGCCATAATGTAAGGGCAGAGGACCTGGTACATATCTGAATAGACCCTGTGCCTGCAGATTCAGTCTCTGTGAGTTCATATGAGTTTTGCACATGTTAATACAGGCGTTAATATGGAAAACAAACAGTTCTTTGTTTTCTTAGAGTCCTTCATCCTTTGTGGTTCTTACATTCTTACCACCTCCTCTCCTGAGGCCTTCCTTCAATTTGAAGGCAAGGATTTGATGCAGACATCCCATTTATGGATGAATGCTCCTAGGTCTCTATATTTGTTCACATCTACTGTAGGAATACACTTCTCTGATGATGACACTTTCAAGGACCACTTCTGTTTCAGTGGGAGTTACATATCTATAAATAATGTTCAAATTGCTTAACTGATCTTTATTTACATTTGTTAAGTGGTGTGTATCAAGAAAATTATTACTTGTGAATCCCTTTTAGATTTTACAATTTAGTAAAAGAACAGTTTTATTTTTTTCTAACAATGAGGCATTTCCTTAGTTGTCATTATGTACACTTTTAATTTTTAATTTCCTTTTTACTTTGGATACTCTCTCTCCATCTTGAAGTTAATTTAGCTAAGGATTTTTCAAACTTATCTATATTTTAAAAGAATTAGTTCTTTGTTACTTTGATTCTTTATAATGCCTTTCTATTTTTATTGATTTCAGCCCTGAGCTTAATTGTTTTTTGCTATCTACTCATTTTGGGTTTGTTTTCTTCTTTATGTTATACGTGTTTCAGGTATGCTATTAAGTTTTTAGTGTGAGATCAGTCCAATGTTTTTGCATTCAGTTAGTGCATTGAACTTGCCTCTTAGAACCACTTTCTTTGGTGCTCATAAAAAAAGGGTATGGTGTGTCTTCATTTTTATTCAATTCTTGAACTTCTGTGTTTTCTTTATGTATTCTTGTCTTGACCCATATTTCATTCAGTAGAGAGTTTTCATGAGTTTGTGATCTTTTTGTTGCTTATGATAACCAGATTTAAATCATAATGGTCAAATGACATACAAGGTGTTATTTTAATTTTCTTGTATTTATTGAGACTGGCTTTGTGTGTGACTACTTACTCAGTTTTGAAGAAAGTTCCCTGAGGTGGTAAGAATGTGTTGTGGAGTAGCAGAATATGGCCTGAAGGAAGATTTTTCTGTTCAGCCAGTTGCTCCCCAAAAACCACACAGAGACTTAATGTTAATTATGAATGCTCAGCTGATAGCTTAGGCTTGATTTTAGTTAGTTCTTATAAATTAAATTTACCCATTTCTATTAATCTATGGGCCGACCCAAGGATCATTTACTTCATGTACATATTTTCCATCTTGCTTGCTCTGGGTCTTATCGCATCTGCTCCAAAACCTCCCTTCTGTCCATAGTCCTCCTAGTCTCACTCTCCCACCCAGTCTTTTCTTGCCTAAGTATAGGGCATTCAGCTCATTATTAACTAGAAAAGGAAAATATGATAATGGCAAATAATACATATGGCATGTTGATTAAACTGAAATATCAATATTGTTTCTACTATATCAGTTTTCTAAGAAATAAAAATAAGAGGGAATGGAAAAAGGATTTCTCACCAGTAATCTCAACTAAGCCTGTGTCAGTCCTATGCTGCAGGGTTCATCTATTCTAGACTGATGTCTTTGGGGATGTGATTGGAACCAGCCGAACAGCCCCAGGTTGATCCTGAGTAAGGGAGTGTGGATGAGGGAAAGCCTAGCTACCCGACAATGTTAAGGACCAGACAGAGACATCTGGTAATCTCAGGAGGGCTCTCAGTCTATACTGGAGACCACAGTTTATTCCAGTATTATCTTAAATAAATTTCCAAGAGTGAGGGTACTGCCAGAACACATCTATTATCATGTATAAAGGACTGACTAGGAAACACTTCCTTTAATCCTAGATATAATCCTAGAATGCACGTACTCCAGCCCAAAGACATTCCATAATGGCATGTCTTACAGCCTTCAGACATTTCCCACTAGTTCTCAGGCACATCTCCCTAGCCCTTGGATGGGTGTGGGTTCACCCAGGACCTAGTTCTTTTGTTACACAAACTAGGAGCCATTCCCCACCTTGGCCAGGCCACCCAGAGGTAACTAACTGACATCTAAAAGACAATAGGAGATCTGAGCTCCTGGAATTGAGCTGAGGCCCCAACAACCACCAACTTCACATCCTTTAACATGTTCATTTTCTTGCTGACAGTTTAGGCACTCATTTGTGTCAAGGCATTTGCTTTGTTTGATCATTAATCTCTCCCTTGTCCACATAAAAAAGTACTTTCCTCCTTCTCTTTATTCGCCCTTACTATTCACCTTCCTGGTTTACTCCGCAGTTGTTGATGACACCTAAATATTTGTCTATTTTACTTTTTGATTTATTTTCTGATCTTTCCTGTTACCACACACATAAAGACACACCACATGATCTTCAATGTACCACTGGTGATTAGGATTTCCAATGCTACGGTTGAATCTAGTTAATGTAGCTGCTCAATAAAATTAAATATTAATTTATATAAAATAAGATAAAAGTTAACAGACTCCTATATAACTAATGTCAGAACCATAAGCAATATTATCAGAACACTGTGTTTAATATTACAGACTACTGGTTATATAATAAGGCTCTACTAATTATAAACTATGAAGTGTAACTGGAATGAATCCCAGTTTCCCACTCTACAGAAAGAATGGGTTGAATTTGGTTAATTTTAAGGACTTATTTTACTATATGGTGTGGCTTTGTAACTCCTTTTGTTTCCCTCAGCATTTCAGGTAAGTCAAATACCTATTGTTAAAATGGACACCTGCTGACCCCACCCCCTGACAACAGTCTGAGAAAACACAGGGACTTGTTAGGCCATCACCATTCCTCATGCATTACAGACCTGCATGAGGACAGTGTGCATGCGTGAAGCCTCAGTGCACATGCTTGGCTTTCCCTTTAAAGCTTGTGATTGTCTCTTATTCTCTTTTCTTCTCTCTGCCGACCGACCATGGTGGTCAGCCATTAACTCTGTCTCTCTTCTCTCTTACTCTCTGTCCTGCTCTGTTCTTCTATTTCTCTCTTGTTAGCTCTCCCATGATATAATAAATTATCGTTAATGTATGTCTATAGTCTCATGTCTTATCTTGTGCCCTTTTCTTCTAATTTAAGCTGAAACCCAACACCTATGAAGGGATAATATCCCTGAGCTTAAATACAGTTTTAGATGTATCAGTGTCTGGTTTTTAAACTTAAAATTTATTTCAGGTGATAACAAAGTAGCTCACATTGTAAGGGCACTTATTGCCAAGCCCAACATCATGAGTTCAATCCTTAAAATGCACATAGATGAGAGAACTGACTCTTGGAAGATATCCTCTGACTTCCACACCTGCATCATGGAACATACATGTACACACACACACACACACACACACACACACACACACACACACACGTAAACAAATAAATAAAATAATATTCTGGTTGACTTTTTTGTCAACAGGAAACAAGCCTCAACTGAGAAAACTCCTCCATCAGTTTGGCAGGTGTACCAACTTGTGGGACATTTTCTCACTTAATGGTCAATGTGGTAGGATACAGCTCTCTGTTTGTGGTACTACCCCTGAGCACATAGCCCTAGATAGTTAAAACATCAGATGGCAAAAGCCAGTAAGAAGCAGTCCTCAAATACCCCTGCAATAGTTCTGGCCTCAAGTTACTGTATTGAGTTCCTTCCGTGACTTCCATTCATGCTAGACTACAAGTATAAACTAAAATAAACCCCCAACCAAGTTTCTTTTGGTAATGGTGTTTATCACAGCAATAAACTAACTAGGACAGAAGTTGGTACCCAAATCCTGACATATTACTATAATAGATCTGACTAAGTTTTGGGGGAAGATTTTGGAAGGACTCTGGAAATTTCATCTGATCAATGCTTATGATGGAGGCTTGATTTGACTTGACTTCCAGGACCTACACATAAAGCAATGTGCTATGGGCAGCTACCTTAAATTAATATACACAGAAGAACATCCACCACAATGGGAATAGAAGGAAAAATTCTACATATAAACAGTCTAAAAAGTTATATCCAAAAAATAAAAACCTAATTAAAAAATAGAAAGTTACATTTTGGGCTGAAGAGATGAATGAAAATACAACAGAAACTGTGGAAAGAAATAATAATCCATAAATATTAAAATACAATATACCAGTGAGGACACATCAACAGGATGACCTCAATTCAAGTACATTTCATTAATAACTTTAAGTATCAATAGCCTCAAATTTACAGGCAAAAGACACAGGCTGACTAAAAGGTCCATAAGCAAATATTTCTAACTTTTGTCTACAAAAAATATATCTGAGCTGTAATGATATGTCTATCACCCACTTAGACTAAAAAGATGGCAAAAAAGCATTCCAATCAAATGGACCCAGGCAACAAACAGGTATCATCTGGCCAAAATAGATTCTAAAATAAAACTAAACAGAAGAGATAAAGAAGGACACTTCATTTTAATCAAGAGAACAATCAACCAAGAAAACATTAGTATCCTAGACTTATATGTGCCAAACTCTGGTGTGCCCAACTTCATAAAAGTAATTACTACCATGTCTAAAGACAAAGATTACCATCAATCCATTAAGAATAAGTGATTTCAATGCCACCATTTCTCCAATAAACAGGTCACCTGTGATAAACAGAGAAACTGAGAATTAATTGGCATCATAAATCAAATGGACTTAACAGATATCTACAGGATATTCCAGTCAAATAGCAACAAATACACATTCTACTCAATAGCAAAAAGTAGCTATTCTAAGATAGATAGCAACATAGGACACAAAACAAATCTTTACAAATTTAAAGTGAAATAATTGCTTGTATCCTATCTGCCCAATTTGATATCAACTTGATATTGAGTAAGTGTCTAGTATGTACACAAGCTCATGTAGATTAACCAAATCACTACTGGGTTAAAGAATAATTTAAGAAAGAAAAGAATCCTGAAATTAAGTAAAATAAATAAAAATGCAAACATAATACAAAACATGGAAATACATAAAGAGCAATCCTACAAAGGGAAATATATAGTTCTAGTAGCCACATTAAGAAAATCAGAAAGAACACAAATAAATGGCTCAGTGATATATATTTCAAAAGGTTGAAAAAAACAATGAAATTCCAAATATGGTAGACAAGCAGAAATAATAAAAATCAGAGCACAAATCAATGAAATACAAAAGCAATACAATACAGAGAATCAACAAATCTCAGAGTAGGTTCACAGAGAATAAAGAAGATTGACAAACTCTTGGTGAACTAACAGAAAGAAGGTAGGAAAAGACTCAAATTAACAGAATCAGAAATTAACAGGAACATGTTACAACTGACAACAAAGAAATTCAAAATATTGGGGCTGGAGAGATGGCTCAGAGGTTAAGAGCACTGGCTGCTCTTTCAGAACATCTGATTTCAATTCCAGAAAAAACATGGTGGCTAACAACCATCTCTATATGAGCCTTGTGTGCCCTGCTGGTTTGCATGCATATTTGCTGGCAGAAGACTGTATACATAATAAATAAATACTAAAGAAAGTAAATTAAAAAACAGTACTACAATAAGTTGGAAAACCCAAAATAAATGGATCAATTTGTTGATTCAGACAAATCATAAAAGTTAAGCAAAGAAATCAACAATCTTAACAGACCCATAAGAAATCTGGACACTGAAATATTCATATAAGTCTTCCCACTTAAAGAAAAAAAAGATCAGATATATTTAAAGCAGAATCCAACCTGACTTCAGACTTTCAAAGATCTTCCTAATCTATAGAAGGAGGAGGAGGAGGAAGAGGAGGAGGTGTAGGAGGAGGAGGAGGAGGGAAGAAGAAGAAGAAGAAGAAGAAGAAGAAGAAGAAGAAGAAGAAGAAGAAGAAGAAGAAGAAGAAGAAGAAAAAGAAACAGATAGGAACTCCCAAATTCCTTCTATGAAGCCATGATCATCCTAATGCCAAAACCCAGGAAATGACATAAGAAAAACAAAAAAGTACAGACAAATATTTCTAAAGAACACAGATGCAAAACATGCTCAATAAAATGCTAGCAAGGAGAAAACAAACACAAGGGAAAATTACATAATCTTCTTAATAGATGCAGAAAATCCTTTCACAAGATCCAACATGATTTTTGACAAAAAGCCTTAGAGAATATAGAGCTAGAAAAAAGAGCTTCAACATAATAGTATGATAAGCTTATAGCCAACATCATTCAAAATGCCAAAGCATTTGAAGCCAAGATACTGAGGTAAAAATTGGAACACGTATGTCCACTATATCCATTCTTTTTCAATACTGTACTCAAAGAACTAGCTGGAGCAATAGGCAAAGAAAGTAAATTAAAGGGATGTAAAGTGGGAAAGAAGTCAAACAACCCTATTTTTAGATAATATCATACATTAGAGAGTCCCAAAATTGTACCAGGAAACTTCTAGAAAGATCCCAGAGGTCATGGAGAACAGCTTAGCTTAGCACCATGAGAGACCAGGAGAAACCTTTAATAAAGGTGCAGTGTCAGCTGTGGTGGGGATACCAGCATATGTGATATGCTAAGGATATGAGAAGACAACCGAGGACTGCCGAAGATGTGGAGTAAAGCTGGGTTGACACTACGAGACAAGCTGTATCTGTGCTGAGCATGGCAGAGCCAGAGATGTGGAGGTACACTTTGAAGCACTAATGATCACGAGTGTATCCCTGATTCAGGGCAATTAGTTAAAGGACTTGATTTACATTGTTGGATTTGGTTTTGCTTTGTTTAGATTGTGACCATATCTGGTTCTTCCCTTTTGAAATCAGAAGTATCTAAATTTTTTCATTTACACAATCCTCGAATAGAAAAACTTGGGATTTTTAAAAATATTTTTAATATTATAAAGAACCTGCACTTTAAAGTGCTTGATTTAAAAAAAAAAAGCTGTGGGAATTTTAAAGTTAAGTATGTTTTATTAACATGATATCTTGGGCATGAAAACAAAAGGAAAGATTATATTTTAATAGTCTATATATCAAGTTGGAAATGAATTAGTTGTGTTGTTTGGCTTTTTCTTCAAACTAGACTCAACCTAGTGTCATCTGGAAAAAGAAAGCCTTCACTGAAAATAATGCCTTTGTAAGAATATGGTTTATAGAAAAGCCTGTGTACATTTTCTTGATTGATGATTAATGTGGCTAGCACAGCCTACTGTGGGTAGAGCCACCACTGGGATAGTGGTCTAAGGTAGTATAAGAAAGCTAGTTGAGAAAACCTTGCAAAGCAATCCCCAATAAGCTGTGATCATCCATGTCAACTGCTACAGTTTCTTCAATGAGTTGCCACCCTGACCTCCATCCATGATGGCCTATAACTTGTAAACTGATATAAGCTCTATTCTTCTCAAGTTGCTTTAAGTCATGGTGATTATCACAGCAGTAGAAAATTAACTAAGGCACAAACAAATATTTTTAAATGCTCAAATAAATCAATATTTAATTATAAATAGTAATTTCAACTGAGTATATTCTGTGAATGGTGGACTTAAAAAAAGCCTTTCTTTTCATAAGCATTTAAAGTTAAATAGTTACTTTTCTTAGGGAATCTCAAATGTAATATTAACTATGAAGAAAGACAGAAGAAAAATGGATAGAGTGATACCTAGAAGGTAGATATATTGATTCATTGACAGATAGGTGGGTAGATCAATGACAGATTTGATACATAGATACATGCATACGTCATACATACATACATACATATACATAAATACATGAAAGAGAGATAGATACATACATAGATAGATAGATAGATAGATACATAGATACATAGATGGTAGACAGATACATGATAGATTATACATAGATTAGATAGATAGATAATAGATGATACACAGAAGTGAATATCAATACAAGTACTTTTAAAATTATGATAATGATATATATGAAAATATGAGTCAAAATGAAGACTTTAAAAAATATTTCATGTCTGCCATGGTTCAATTTATTTATGAGTCTCTAAGTGTTGATTTTCATTTTAGTTAGTTAATAATGCCTTTTCCAGTTTTGGGCTATTACAAATAATGCTGCTATGAACACAGTTGAGCTTATGTCCTTGTGGTATAAGATTTCATCTTTTGGGAATATGCCCAAGATTGTTATTGTTGGATACTGAGGTAGATTGAGTCCCAATTTTCTTAGAAACAACCATTCTGATTTCCAAAGTGGTTGTACAAGCTTTCACTCCTACCAACAATGGAAGAGTGTTCTCCTTACTCCACATCCTCTCCAGCATAAGCTATCTGTGGGGTTTTTTATCTTAGCCATTCTGACTGCTATAAGATGGTATCTCATAGTCAATAAAGAGTAAGGATGCTGGGCAGTTCCTTAAGTGCCTTTTGGCCATTTGAGATTCTTCTGGTGAAAATTCTCTGTATAAATCTGTATTCCACTTTTTAAATTGGATTATTTAGTGTTTTGATGTCTAGTTTCTTGAGTTCCTTAGATATTTTAGAGATCAGTCCTCTGCCATATATGGGCCTTGTGAAGATCTTTTCCCATTCTGGAGGCTGCCATTTTGACTTATTGACTGTGTTCTTTGTCATACAAAAGCTTCTCAGTTTCAGAAGGTCCCATCTATTAATTATTGTACTCAGAGTCTGTGCTACTGGTGTTATATTTAGGAGGTGTTCTCATGTATCAACGCATTCAAGGCTACTTCCCACTTTCTCTTTATGAGGTTCAGATTATCTTGATTTATGTTGAGGTCTTTGGTCCATTTGACTTGAGTTTTGTGCATGAGAATAGATATGAATCTATGTGCAGTCTTCTATGAGTTGACATCCAATTATGCCAGTACCATTTGTTGATGCTTTTTTCCCCCACTGTGTAATTTTGACTTCTTTGTCAGAAATTGGGTGTTCATAGGCATGTGGACTAATATCAGTGTCTTTGATTCAATTACATTTGTTCATCTATCTGATTCTATGCCAATACTAAGCTGTTTTCAATAATATAGCTCTATAGTGGAGCTTGAAGTCAGTGATGGTGATGACTCCAGAAATTCTTGTATTGTACATGATTGTTTAGTCTATCCTAGGTATTTTGTTTTTCCATGTGAAGTCGAGTATTTTTCTTTCAAGGTCTGTGAAGAGTTGTATTTAGAATTTGATAGAAATTGCATTAAATCTGTAGATGCTTTTTGGTAAGACTGCCAATTTTATTATGTTGTTCCTCCCTATCCAAGAGTATGGGAGATCTTTCAATTTTCTGATACCTTCTTCATTTTCTTTCTTCAAATCCTTAAAGTTCTTGTTGTACATGTCTTTGACTTCTTTGGTAAGGGTTACCCACAGATATGTTATTTGTGGCTCTTGCAACAGGTTATGTTTCTCTAATTTCTTTCTCAGCCCTTTTATCATTTTTAAATATCAGGGCTTCTGATGTTTTTTAGTTTGTCTGGTATCCTGTCACATTACTGGAGGTGTTTCTCACCTGTAGGAGTTTCCTGGTAAAATTTTGGGGTCAATTATGTATACCGTCATATCATCTGTAAATATCTAAAGTTTTACTTCTTCCTTTCCAATTTGTAAGCCCTTTGTCTCCTTTTATTGTTTTATTGTTCTATCTAGCATTCCAAGTACTATATTGAATAGCTATGGAAAGAGTGGACAACCTTGTCGTGTTCCTCATTTTAGTGGAATCATTTTGAGTTTCTCTCCATTATATTTGATGTTGGCTATCAGTTTACTGTATATTGCTTATTATGTTTAGATATATTCCTTGTATCCCTGATCTCTCTAAGACCTTTATCATGAAGGGGTGTTGGATTTTGTTGAAGGCCTTTTCAGCATCGACTGAGATGATCATACGAACAAGCAAGTCTGTAGGCCCTAGGCCTTTTGATTTTTAGCCATTCTAACAGGAGTAAGAAGGGATCTCAGAGTTGTTTTGATTTTCATTTTCCTGATGGCTAAGGATGTTGAAAACTTTCTTATGTGTCTTTCAGCCATTTTAGATACCTCTATTGAGAGCTGTCTATCTATCTCTGTACCCCACTTTTTAATTGGATTGGTAGGTGTTTTGGAGACTCACTTCTTGTGTTTGTTGTATATTTTGGAGATCAGCCCTCTGTCAGATGTTGGGTAAGTGAATATCTTTTCCCAATATCTGGGCTGTTGTTTTGTCTTACTGACTGTGTCCTTAGCCTTACAGAAGCTTCTGAATTTTAGGAGGTCCCATTTATCAATTGTTGATCTCAGTGTCTGTGCTGATGGTGTTATGTTCAGGGCGCAGTCTCCTGTACCAATTAATTCAAGGGTATTTCCCACTTTGTCTTCTAATAGGTTCATTGGGGCTGGATTTACGTTGAGGTCTTTGATCCATTTGGACTTAAGTTTTGTGCATGGTGATAGACATAGATCTATCTGAAGTCTTCTACAAGCCAGCATCCAGTTATGCCAGCACCATTTGTTGAAGATGCTTTCTTTATTTCATTATATAGCTTTGGCTTCTTTGTCAAAATCAGGCGTTCATAGTTGTTCAGGTTAATATCAGGGTTTTCAACTCAATTCCATTGGTCTACCTGTCTATTTTTGTGCCAATACCAAGATGTTTTCAGGACTATAGCTCTTTACTAGAACTTGAAGTCAGGGATGGTAATGCCTCCATTAGTTCCTTTATTGTATAGGGTTCTTTTGGCTATCCTGTATCTTTTGTTTTTCCATATAAAATTGAGAATTATTCTTTCAAGTTCTGTGAAGAATTGTATTGGGATTTTGATTGGGATTGCATTGAATCTGTAGATTGCTTTTGGCAAGATTTCAATTTTTACTATTTTGATCCTACCTATCCAAGAACATAGGAGATCCTTTCATTTTCTAGTATCTTCTTCAATTTCTTTCTTTAGAGAATCAAAATATAATGATAGTATAGAATCAATCTACCACAAGATCCAGCAATTCCACTCTTAGGCATAAACCCAAAATATGCACATTCATATAACATGGACATCTGTTCAAGGATGTTCATAGCAGCACTGTTTGTAATAGCCAGAATCTGGAAGCAACCTAGATGCCCCTCAACTGAAGAATGAATAGAAAAAATGTGGTACACTTACACAATGGAGTACTACTCAGTGGGGGAAAAAAAAACAATGGAATCTTGAAATGTGGAGGAAAATGGATGGAGCTAGAAGAAACCATTCTGAGCAAGGTAAGCCAATCACAAAAAGACAAACATGGTATGTATTCACTTATATGTGGATTTTAGACACAGAGTAAAGGAATACCAGCTTATAATCCACACAGACAGAGAAGCTAGTAAACAAGTAGGACCCTAAGAGAGACATACATAGTTCCCTGGGGAAGGAGAAAGGGACAAGCTCTCCTGAGCAAATTTCGGAGCAAGGGAAAAGGGGGGAATGGAGCTAGGAGAATGAGAAGGGAAGAAGAGGGTTGAGGATAACATGAGGGAGCTAAAAGTTTGAATAGAAGAAAACAAGAAAAGAGATATCATAATAGAGGGTGACATTTTAAGTTTACAGAGAAATCAGGAATTAGGGAAAGGTCTGGAGATCTACAAAGATGACACCAGTTAACAATCTAAGCAACAGAGGAGAGGCTACCTTAAATGCCCTGCCCTGATAATGAGATTGATGACTTTCTTATATGCCATCATATAGCCTTCATCCAGCAGCTGGTGGAAGTAGAATCAGACACCCACAACTAATCATTGAACTTAAATGGAATCCAGTTGCAGAGAAGGATGAGTGATGAGCAAAGGAGTCCAGACCAAGCTGTTGAATCCCACAGAAACAGCTGACCTGAACCAAGGGGAGCTCTTGGTCCCCAGACTGATACCTGGGATACCAGCATGGGACAGATCCAGACCCCAGGAATGTGCCTTTCAGTGAGGAGACCTCAGAAATCTACAGGACCTCCTATAGTAGTTCAGTACTTATCCCTAATATAGGTGTGGACTTTGAGAACCCAATGCACTTACAGGGATACTCCCTGAGCCAAGACACACAGGGGTGGGCCTAGGCCCTATCCCAAATGATATGATAGACTCTGAGGACCCCTATGGAAGGCGTCACCCTCCTTGGGCAGCAGAAAGGATATGTGATAGGTAGGGTTTTAGTTGGGGGCGGGTGGTAGGGGAGGAGAGGAGGGAGCGGGAACTGGAATTGACATGTAAAACAATCTTGTTTCTATTTCAAATTTAAAAAAAAATAAAAAGTACATCCTGGCCCAAAAAATATAAAGGTGAATCATGGTATTTATTTGCTATCTTTGCCTACTTAATGTAGGTACTCATAAATATGATCTCCCTACTTAGAACTTTTCATTTATAATACATAGAAATTTTTGTTTCAATTTTTATTTGATTTTGTTTTTAAAAATTTCCTTCTTGAGATCTTCCACCATGTATTCCTCATGTTAGAGTTTACCAATGTCATTATATCTAGTAGTAATTTTTAGAGTAATTGGATGTCTCCTGTTAAATGGTCATTTGCTTAGGGTTGTCATTTATTTGAATCCTATAATCATAATGAAACTCTTTTTATGACTTAAAATTAGTTTTATTATGAGTATATTTTATACGGTGTTTGAATTGTAGTGCCTGCTTAGTCCCTTGTTTCAAATGCTTGGAATACCTTTAGCTATCCTGCACCTTATGTTAAGGAGTGAACTTTTGAGAGAATATGTTTATACATCCTGTTTTAAAATTTAATGTATTATTATTATTAATTATTAACATTCTTGTGTGTGTGTCACAATGGGTTCCTTGTCACATTTGAAGCTAATCCCAATTTTCCTAAAGACAGTAATAATCCCAAAATGATAGTCTTGGCTCACCTGAAATTAGACTATAGAAGGATTTTTTGAAGAAAAATAAAAGCCTATAGTCAGGTTTCCTGAGGAAACAGTGGAATAATTTTCTGCTGGTCAGAAAGAGCCACTTCCCTTGTGGACACCTATGATACATATCAAAGTCCATGCTAATCTTCAGGCTTCTTAGATCCCAGTAACATATAGCTGTTATGAATACAAAATCTCCCCTAACCCCTCCTCTTTCACTAAGCAAGTTCTCAGGTTGTTCTACTTAACCAGCCCTCCTTCTGCTGTGACATAAGCCCTTAAAGCAGACAGGACCCTCTTAAAATTTTTGCTGTTTTCTCTGCTCCCAAAGGACAATTCTGGCAATCTCCAGTCTTTAGTAACTATGGCAGCTCTGGACTCTTCCAGATGCCTATGCCATTCTCTTTCTCATATCTACAATAAAAACTTTCCCAGCCACTGAACAGTCATCTTGGTGTCTTCTTTACTGTGTAATCACTTACATCCTTAGGATGGAATCTAGATAAAAGCTTCAAGTGGTTTTGCCTCTTTTATCATCTTATCTTTCTGGTCTTTTCTTTTTTTTCCCATTTTTTTAGTTTGGATTTTGTGTGTTTGGTTAAGATTATTTTAAATATGCAGAGATGTTTTGCTTGCATGTTCTTAACACTACAAAATATGATGTAAAGGAATTATTACATACCTGGTGTACTCATGGTAAACATCAATGTTCTTAATTCTGCAATAAAAAGTGTTCAAACTAAATCATTGTCTTTGAAATGATATCTTGGTCCTGGAGATATGTGTCAGTTGCTTAGAACACTTGCTACTTTTACAGAGGTTCCAGATTCAGTTCCCAGGACCTACACAGAGGTGCTCAAATTGCTATAACTATATTCCCAGATTACCCAATGCCTTCTTTTTGTCTCTGTGGACATCAATTGTACATATAGTGCACACTCATACATGCTGCTACTTTGAAAAATAATTGGGTGAAGTCAAAGGAGAAGCCCGTGTACATATGGGACTGAGATAACCGTAAGAGGAATAACAGAAGAAAATTTGCTCCTGGCTATCTCTAATCACAGCAGGGAGATGACTATAAAGCCAAGGAGTCCTCACCAAGAAATGAATTGCAGACAACTGGATCTTAGACCTCCAGCTTCCTAACCTGTGGAAAATAAATGTTGTTTCAGTTAGCCAGTCTGCGGCATTTTGAAAGAAAATGGCCCCCAAAGGAAGTGGCTTCATTAGGAGGTGTGACTTTGTTTGAGTAAGTATGGTATTGTTGGAAGAAGTGTGTCACTGTGGGAGTGTACTTTTATTTTAAGTCTCTTTTGCTCAAGGTTTGCTCAATGTAACAGCCCTCTCCCTTGCCTCTGATCAAGATGTAGACAGCACCATGTCTGACTACAAGCCGACATGCTCTCTGTCTTGATGACAATGGACTGAACTTCTGAACTATAAGCTTCCAGCAATCACAATTAAATGTTTTCCTTTATAAGAGTTTCCATGGTTATGATGTCCATTCACAGCAATAGAAACCCTAAGACAACTACCATGGATAGAATTATTTCATTATTTGTATTTTTTTCTTCCCAACTTCTTTATATAACTCATCTTCTTCACATTGTCCACACCAGTGTACACACTATTTGTTTAAACAAATGATGATAGGTCTTCTTTACTCACCACTGCTCTTTCACTGCTTATGTACATGCGAGTTTCTGAAAACATCATTCCTTGGAACTAAAAAAAAATGTGTCCAGTTCAAATTCCAAAGTTACCTATCCTTTTCTTTGGTTTTGAAATTTGTTTTTATTTCTCTCTGTATGTTTTTCTTTTTCTTTTTACATGTCAGAAGGGCAGATTTAGTTAATACTGAATGTGCCTGAGATTATTCTTTACCACTCTTTTTTTATTTAAATTAGAAACAAGATTTCTTACATGTCAATCCCCATTCCCTCTTCCTCCCCTCCACTCCACTAACACCCTACCTATATATCCAATACCATTTCTGCTCCCCAGGGAGAGTGAGGCCTTCCATGGGGAGTCTTCAAAGGAGGGGTGAGGGGGACATAAGGGAGTAGGAAGCTTGTATAGGGGAAAGAATAGAGGAGAGCAAAATAAGAGATACATCAAAGAGGGAGCCCGTATAGATTTAAAGGAAAATCAGGCACTAGGGAAATATCCGGAGATTTACAAGGATGCCATCAACTAACCATCTAAGTAACAGTGGAGAGACTAACTTAAATGCCCTCCCTTGATAATGAGATTGATGACTAATTTGTATACCATCCTAGAGCCTTCATCCAGCAGCTGCTACTTCTAGAAGCAGATACCCACAGCTAAAAACTGAACTGAATTGGAATCCAGTTGCAGAGAAGCATGAGGGACGAGCAAAGGGGTCAAGACCAGGCTTGGTGAAACCCACAGAAACAGCTGAGTTGAACAAGGTGTGTGTGTGGGGGGGTGTATGTGAGTTGAACAAGGTGTGTGTGATCCCCAGACTGATCCTGGGAAACCAGCATGGAACTGATCCAGATCCCATGAATGTGGGTGTCAGTATGGAGGCCTCAGAAATATATGGGGCCTCTTGTAGTAGATCATAACTTATCCCTAGTGTTAGGAATGGACTTTGGGAGCCCAATTGACAAAGAGGGATACTCCTTCAGCCTAGACACAAGGGGGTGGGCCTAGGCCCTATCCCAAAGAATCTGTATGTTTTTCTTATTGTTGTATTGTTTTGTCTTTCCTTTGATGGTTACTTTTATTGAGTATAAATTACTAGCTTGTTAACATATTCCATTCTTCTTTACATGGCCCCCAATAACATACAAAATACAAGTCTGACTTTTATTCCTGTATAGGTTATAGATTTTCCTCCTCTGGCCTTTCAATGCTTTATTTCTGAGTTGTTTTTCTAGATTGAATGTGATGAACCTAAAATAATTTTCTACTGCTTCTTTTAAGCTGGATAGTAAGGTCTTTATAAAGAAATTTTAAATTTGAACATAATACTGTTAAAGTACCTAATATACAGCTAAGTGTACTGTGCCTAACATACTGGCTATCCAAAAGACATGAGTTGTCTCTAACTCATTCTCTGTTTTATTTTCCATTTTTCTTTTATTTTTCAGATAATAAAATTACATTACTTCTATCTTCCTTTTACTTCTTCCAAACCTTCACATCAACACTGACTTCATCTTTCATATAAATGGCCTATTTTTAAGTGTTGTCACAGGGATATATGTATATGCATGTACATATATATTTCTAAATATAATATTCTTAGAGTATATGAAGCTACATGTATATATGTTTCAGGTCAGACTACTTGATTTTAGAGAACTAGCTGGTGTCCATCACCCTGGGGAAGACTATTCCATCTGCTACCAGAATTCCTTAATTGCCTGTAGTCCTGCAGCTGGAGTTGAAGCCTTGTGGATCTCTCTATCCACTTTGGATTGGCTGTTGGGTCATTGTTATTCAGCCTATGTTTAGATAGTCACATTGGTGAGACTTTATGGGTGGTATACCTTCTTACATTATTAGGAGACACAGTCTCACAGCCAATTCACTGATCGTCTGGATCTTATACTCTTTCCATTCATCTTCTTCAATGTTGCCTGAGACTAATGTGCTGAAGTATTTTGTACATGTATCAATCAGGGCAATGATCCACAACTCTGCATTTTAACTGGGTCCTGATTTTCTATAATGGTCTTTGTCTTCTGCCAAGTTTACTGAGAAGTTGTCTTGAAGAGGAGTGAGGAATATAATTGTCTATGTGTATGAGAAGAAATGTTCAAAATGATAATAAGTCTTATGCTGGCTTAGTAAAGCGGGGATAGGAGGTTTTCTTCCAAGACCCATGATTCCACTAGCCCTGAGTAATTTGCTAGGTTTTCATTAGGAGGCATGGCTTCCTTTTTTTTGAATAGGTTTTAAAGCCAGTTGCATAGCTGTTGGTTACCACCAGCTATGTGTTCCATGTCTTCACTCTTAGGGCTATAGTGCCATGCTGCTACTTGATGTTATTCAAGGCAACACAGCTGTATAGAAGTGGTGATTGCTTCCTTCATTTGGAAACTTTCATGGGGCCTTCCTGTCAGTTTTAGTCAGGGGCCAGTTTGAAATGTTGGTTGATATGACTTCATTTCTACCAAGAGTCTAAAAAAAATCCTTGATTGCTATTTTACAGTTGTTTTTTTCTACAACAAGAATAATAAATTTCAATATGTTACATGTCAACACCAAACTGAAATTCCCATCATTTTAACAATTTAGTATTTTTATTTATACTATTCCCTCACTTCTTAAAAATGGCTTTCAAAACTAATCCTTGAAAAATGAAATTGGTGAGTAAAAACAAATGCATCAATTACCTTGAAAATACCCACACATGAACAGGGTTTTTTTCTTTAAGAATACAAAAATATAAATTAATGTGCTTTTAAATACAAATATTTTGAAATTAGAGAAGATTATCTTCTACAAATTTGTTTCTCAGCTTCTCACTTTGGAGAGACATTTCTGTAAGAAGGACAAGGTAACTAGGGCATGGACAGTTCATTTCAGAATGAAGTTGAGAAGGTCTTCCATCCATAGATGGAGTGAGGCAGAGTAAGAACAAACTGATAGCTTAGAATTGGTACAAGATTTGAAGCAGATTAGTCATAAGGTTGAGGGTTTTCTGGAAGGACTGGATTGCCTTAATATTTTTGTTTTGTTTTGCTCTTGTGGCTGAGAGCTGCAGATCATGGGAAGTGTGTGGGGTCTCCAGGTTTAGATCCTTTCTTTTTTGGGTGTAGGGAGAAAAACAAGAAAGGTGGCAGCTGGAATGAATTTTCCAGGTACAAGTAGCAGGCTTGTACATAGGAAATTTCCTGCCACTTGTATTTTCTGATTATGAAATTATCAGGTACCAGAAAATATAGAAGTCAAACTGTGCCATTTTTGTTCCATGGGGAGTTATTCAATTCATTTTGGAACCAGGCCATACACAAAAAATAAAACTGAGTTTGTCTGACTGAACTCCATCCCTGAGGTCTTAATAGGAGACCTTTAACAAAAGGCCTCCAAAGGAAGAAGTTGAAGATATTTGGAAATTTGGGAGCCTGTGGTGGGGAAGAAAAGCTAGAGTGTACTAAGAATACTCATCAGGATAAAACTGGTGTTGAAAGAACTGGAGGTGTATAAATCCATGATAGGGAGACAGGCAGGGAGAGGAACTATAAACAAACAGATAAGAAACTTGGCAAACTTAAAGCTTCATCTTCAGACTCCAGATCAGAGACAAAACATTAGTAGGATCTTTCTCTGACCAGTAACTGACATCTGCAGGTGAATTATTTGGAAATTTTCAATGAAGAAAGACAGAAAGATCAAAAGTGAATTTCTCCTATAGGAAAAAGGTTTATGGGACTTGGGAAAGGGTTACTCAAGGGGATGGAATGGCCTGATATTTTAGTGGTTACGGTGTATGAAGAAATGGTATTTTAAATTTGATTTCAGAAAACTGGAACTGTTAGTCCCAGGAAAGATGGGTTATTCAGGCCTGAATGGGGTTGCCTTCAAGATGGCCTTGTTCTTTGTCATCAATTTCAGTTAAAGAATTGTCCTCCAGTTTCTCCACTTCCTGTTTCTAGACCTTTTAGAATGAATATCTCACTTCAATTGATATCATAGTTCATAATATTTTGAATCTAGGTGCTTGGTGAGACAATATGAAGTTCTATCTTTTTATATTTTACTGTACAGACATAGTAGTTTATACACAATAGACATTTAATGAGTATTTTAAGACTGAACTGAACACTTAGGCAATGTAAGATATATTGTTTTAACACAAGTTATACAATTTTATATAATATAATACAAATAGCACTTTTTTGTACCTCAAATTTTCCGTTCTTATTATAAACTATAAATTATTTAAGGACACTTTAGGCCAATCCTTACAAAAAAAGAAAATCCAACTCTAATTTTAGTTTTATAATGCTCATTTTAGCAGTGTCTGTAGATAAGATATTTTTGTCATAAGAGAGTTTAGGGTAATGTAAAATTTTTACACAAATCCCTATACTGCAGTGCAACTTTTAGGTACATTGAGCATTGTGCAATTCCAGGTGAATGAAATGGTCCTGAACTCTAAACAGTCATTTTCATTTACCAGGAAGTAGACAAAGAAACCCAAAGCCAAACATCAGGTGGAGCTTGGGGAACCCTGTGAAAGATGGGGAGGAAGATATGAAAGCCAATGGCATCAAGGATACCATGAGAACAAGGACCACCGAATTGGCAAAGCAGGACTCACAGGGGCTCACAGAGACTGAAGTGGCAATCACAGAACCTGGATGGGTCTGCACTATGTACTTTGCATATATGTTCTGTTTCTTTAGCTCAGCATTTCTATGTAAATCCTAACAAGTGGGAGTGGGACTCGTTTTCCTTCACTTGGAACCCTTTTCTTCATGCTTCATTGCTTCATCAAATTTAATATGAGTTTATGCCTAGTCTTACTGCATCTGGTAATACTATGCTTGGTTGATTTAACTTGGAGGTCTGCTCATTTGTAGGGATATGGAGGAAAAGTGGATCTGGAGGAGAGGAAAAGTGGAGGGATCTGGGAGTAGTGGAGGGAGAGGAGCTTTCCATGGAATGTATTATATGAGAAAAGAAAGAAAGAAAGAAAGAAAGAAAGAAAGAAAGAAAGAAAGAGAGAGAGAGAGAGAGAGAGAGAGAGAGGGAAGGAAGGAAGGAAGGAAGGAAGGAAGGAAGGAAGGAAGGAAGGAAGGAAGGAAGGAAGGAAAGAAAAGGAAAGAAAAGGAAAGGAAAGGAAAGGAAAGGAAAGGAAAGGAAAGGAAAGGAAAGGAAAGGAAAGGAAAGGAAAGGAAGAAAACCAGGATTCAAATGTTTGAGTTGAATAAAAAGCACTGTTAACTTTTAAGAAAATTGAAATGAATTTTGTCCCCTTAGAATCATTTATAGCCCATGGCTACTGAGCCCTGGAACAAAGCTCATCTTTGCTCTAATTGGTACATGCCTGGGACAGGGTAACAACATCACAAAGCAAAAGGAGAATATAGCATAAGAGAACTTACAGTGTTGTCTTTGGAAAGCATAATTTGAATATACCATACACTGCCCACAAAATAGATCATTTTCTTCTTAAGTGTGCAATACATATCTCCTCTCTTTTCCGACCTTATCCCTTAAAATTAGGCATCAAAAGTGCAATAACTTCTTAACTAAACAATATTTAGATATGTTCAAACCTTTCTAGAGGTCTCCGCAGACACCATAATCGGAATAACATTCACTTGGGTCCTTCCACAGCTTGCCAACATGCAGTGGTGAAGAAAGCATGGGAAAACTATTCTATCCTGGCCTATTCACAACAGAGAACATCAGTGTTCAATACCTCATTAGACATGTTGATGCTATACCTGTTACCAGATAGATTTGGTTTGCTTGTTTGTTTGGTTGTTTTTTGTTAGCTTCCTTGAGAATTATTCTTGCTGTGAGATTCTCTCCTGGGTTCTTATTTTTCCTTTTGAGTCATTACCTCTATTTTTAACTAAGCGATTTTCTTATTAGCAAAGTTTGAGGTATCAAAACGTGACTTTCTTATTGCTTCCTTCCTTACTCCCTCCCTTAAATTTTCTTTCTTCTTTTGTGTGTTAGAGAAAGGTTTATTATGGATTCAAAGGTGGAAGCTCATGAGGGAGAAAGCCATGCTCTTTTGGGTTGACATGTCAGGGGTCAGTCCCATTGCAACCAAGCAGCCTCTTGTTGGAGAGATAAGATTTAGAGAAAGAATAAGGATCCCAGAATAGCAGGAAAATTATATTTAAGCTTTGGCCAGAAACTTTCAAGACATAAGAGAAGAAAAATCAGGACTTAGGGTAGGTAGGTTGATATGAACTGCCCTCTATTCTTTTTGGTCCATATCCATACAATACATTTAGAAGCATTTTAAGCTTCCTATGAATCAATTCATAATATATTCCTTTGATGAACATGTCAGCCACACTCTCTTGGTATTACAGATTCCCAGATAAGCCACTTGTGAATTAATACCTTTAAACTATCTGCCTAATAGTTTATAATATACAGAGGATACATGAGTGCATAGATGAATGTGTGAATGAAAATATTTGTAAAGTTCTGTGTATTACGAAGTTCAAGTTGTGGGGCTTCATAGCCACCATTTAGGAAAAAGAGCATATCTCTTTTTGAGTATTAACATGAGCAGTCCTTCATGATTTGAAGGATTATTTAGTTATTAAATTTGAAAGATTTTTTCTCATTTGCCTGAAGACATTGTCAATTTGTACTGTTTTGTGATAAAATATATTCCATTTTAAAATATTTAAATCTTATGTATCTATAGCTAAATATAATGCCAGGAATAGTGACATTGGCTATCAGAAAGAGTATGAACATAATGTAAGTTTTATGTTAATCTTTATGTCGGTACATCACACTAATAGCTGAATATAATCTAATTTCACCCATCATTCATATTTTTATCTCCTATCAAGGCTTTGTTCACCCAACTCTATACAGATGTGTACATGTATGGGCACACACACACACACACACACACACACACACACACACACACACACACACACACACTCAGAGAGAGAGAGAGAGAGAGAGAGAGAGAGAGAGAGAGAGATGTATGGATTTTAAATCAGAAATTTATTTCCTATCACTCTGGAGAGATAGAAGATCAAGGGACTAGAAGGAGTATATGTCATTCTAAAGCTTCTTCTCCTGATGCTTCTTGATCACATGACATCTTGGATATAGAAAATGAGGAGCTTGTCTCAGATATGTCATTTCAGAACTGTGTTGAACAATCCTGAAGACCCCCTTACATATTAACATCTAATTGTTAAGTACCTTCCAATGGCTACTTTTGTGTCTCAAACTTTGGGATTCTAGCCCATAACAGTTTTCTACTGATCCTCAAAAGTTCTTGTCCATTTGAGATGCAAAATACATTTATTTCATTTACTGACCCAAAGTGTTAACACATTCAGCATTAACTATAATATCCATGAACTCATGTAACTAAAGTAGAGATATAGTTATGACTCACTTTGAAGAAAGTCACACTTCAGATGTAAATTTATAAAACCACACAAATTATATGTTGACAAATATTTGGGATACTGGGACTATGATAGATATTCCTTTTCCAAAATGGAAAAACATGAAAGAAGGAAAACATGGAAAAGTTGAAGCAAGTGCAAACCTTAAAAGGCAAAATTCTATCTTGTCATGTGATATGAAATATTATTCTTGGGCTTGATGTCATTTATATCAGAATGACTGGGGTAACCCTTTATAAACACAGTGAATCAGGAGGATCCCCCCCCAACTCCACTGGTGACTCTAAGATTCTTTGGGATCACTCTTTTCATTGTCCATAGTCAAATTGCCTTATTGTGCAGCCCTGAAGAATATAAGAAACATGAAAACCTTTAACATTGCATCTGATTTTTCAGAAGCTTACTGTTTGTTTTGATGAACAAAGTGGTTTTTTTTTTAGGAGAGCGTTCCATGGGCAAAGATACCTGCCACTCAGATAAACAACCTGACTTTAAATCTTCTTGGTTAGATTTAGGAGTATCTAGATACTCCTAGATACTTATTTTCTTTGAAGCTATTGTAATTGCGTATATCCATAATCTTTCTTACTGTGTGCTACTTGGTGATACATAGAAAATCTATTGGTTTTTGCATGTTGCTTCTGTATCCTGTCATTTTCCTGACTAGCTTACATGGTTTCAGAAGGTGCAATACAAGCTTCCAACAGAAGAAAGCAATCAATAGTACTACCCAACTATGCAGTCTATGAACTATATTGACCAGCATAATATGATCACTCTATAGGTGCAATAGTCCAGTAGAGGCCCACACAACTTACTGCTATTTAAAAACTCTATTATTGAACTTAAACCCAATCAATATGGGTAAAACAACAACCCAGGCTTAGTGATGTCATGAATATTGCAGGAGAGCCTAACATCACCTCTTTACTATGGACACATTATTTCTAAATATATTCAAAATAGATATCCTTATTATGTTAGGTAAATGTACTTCTCACACCTGATGTAGAAAACTTTTCTATGTAAAAGATGGAGATGATTATAGAATACCAAAGCAGTTTAAAATGTGGAGTTGTGGAACCCATTTCCAACTGACATATCTACAATCTAACTCCAGAACAAGTTTCCTAGACCATACCAGTTTATTATACACTACCAAATGGCCCACCTGAAAACATATTCATACAAATAACATTATTTTGACAAAAAACGCTATATTCTTAACTAGTGGAATTTCACTTTCTACATAGAATAAGGGTGTGCTCCATGGGGATATTTGCAGAATCTCCCAAAGATATGTCCACAAGCATGCTTGGGAAGCTACTTACAAATGGACATGATGATCATAGTGTGTAGTACATCTTATATCCTAGAGAAGTCACTTGCTCTATGGGAGCCCATTCTGATGTATCTAGATACAGAACAAGAACCAGAGATACAGAAGTAGTTCATGCTTTAGAAGCCTTCCAAGAGAAGTACAAGAAACTAGCTTCTAACTTCAAAATAAAATAGGCCTAAGAATAAAAATTTCTGAATATACCAATAAAAACATACATATAACAAGCTAAAGTAAACATGCAATGTATCTTGTTCTGTATCTCTGTAACTGGCAAAACAGTTAATACACATTACTTCATTTTTCTATTGTCATTATTTTTGTACCCTTTACACTTCAGTTGAATGGATAATCAAAGTTTTCAAAATCATGACCCTATTGTTTCTTTATTATTGGTTTTTTTTGTGTGTGTGTGTTAAAAACAACTAACAAAAATAGGTCATAAATAAGGATGGGACTGTATGAGAAAGTTAGGAGGAGAAAAGAGAATGGAGAAATGATGTAATTATATTAAAATTTAAAAAGTATTTACCTACCTACATGTCACCTATAGAATAGAAATTTGCCTATGAAGAATAGTAGACAAAACACTTATTCACTCTGGTAGGTTAAGGAAAGTGTTATTAAATATTTTAATCTTGAAATAATTTACAAAATATTATTGTCTAATGAAGTTAATCAATATAGTACTGAAATCTAATCCCCCATTCATATCACTGAAACTTTTTCTGAATAATATCAAAACATAAATTATCAAGGTATACTACAATGCTATGAACATAGGATGTAATTGTATTATTTAACTTCAAGGATGATTTTATAAAATTGCCTTAAATTCACTGAAAAACTCAAAACGTCTTATAAAGTAAACCTTAGTCATGACTGGAGTTCTGCAACAATACTAAAATCCACTCTATGGAGAATTATTTATGGCATGATATTTTTAACTACTCGTATTTACATATCCATCCCCCCCATTCCCTCGCCCTCCCATCCTCCCATGTTCCCCACCCAACCCACGCCCTGACTCCTCCCCAGGGATAGTGAGGCCCTCCACCAAGGACCTTGAAAGTCTGTCATATTGTTTGGGGGAGGGTCTAGACCCTCCTTGCTGTGTCTGGACTGCAATAGTATCCCTCCATAGGGAATGGGCTCCCAAAGTCCATTTGTGCTTTGGGGATAAAGACTAGCTCTGCTGTCAGAGGAGCCATAGACTATCTTGAACTCCTAGATGGAACCCACATTCAGAGGGTTTGGTTTGGTCCAATGCTGTTTCCCCAGCTTTGTGATTAGGGTCTCCATTCTATCAGGAGATCAGGTCCACCGTTTCTGCAGGTCTCTCCATCCCTGTTTTGGCTCCTTTGCTCAACCCTCCTCCCTCTCCACAACTGAATTCCAATAGTATGGCTGTGCTTACCTATGGGTGTCTGTTTCTGCTTCAAACCGAAACTGGATGAAGACTCTCCTTTATCTCACTGCCCCCAGGCTCCAATTTGGTTAGGGGTTGTTGTCCCATGCCCTTCTTCGATGGACTATGCAATCTTCACTTGGGTCCTCCTTGTTTCCTAGTTCCTCTTGCAGTGTGGAATGTAGGCTAGTGATCCTTTGCTCTAGGTCTAAAAATCAAAAATGAGTGAGCACATACCATGTTTATCTTTTTGTGATTGGGTTACCTCACTGAGGATGGTTTCTTCTAGTTCCATCCATTTCCCTGCAAATTTCAATTTGATTTTGTCAACACAATGAGAAATAGAAGAAATCACCTTTACAACTCAGAGTTGAAGGTAAATACTGACTTAAACATTGTACCCTTCACAATATTTGTCAATATCTTCAATTTGGCACAAGCCTTCAGAATAGGGAGGCAGCTTCAGCATTCATTTACCTAGTTTTCACTAATATTGGCCACATAAACTTTTCTTTTAATTTGAAAATGTGTTATCTAAAAAGAGTAGCAAAAACAAAATCACATACCAAAATTAACTAGTACCAAAGAATACACATCTCGTCAAACTTCTATATAGTTAGAGTAGTCATTCAGAATGGAAGTTAGAGTAATAATAAAAATATAATGTCTTTTTCATTTTGCTTCATGATCCTGCTACACATTACCCACGACTGTCAGCTCCTATCAGAAACAGGTACAAATTTTGAACTAAGATCTTTTAAACTATAAACCAGAATAATTTTTTTATCTTTATAATTATATCAGATATTTATGGTGAATAGCTGACATAAAGTTAATAAAAAATAACATAATTGTTTGCTGAGTGGCCTGAAAGGGAAATGTTACCCACAGCCTCATGTATTTGAACACTTAAGCCCCTGTTGGTGGCGCTGTTTGTGGAGACTGTGGAGCTTTTATAGTGAAGAGACTTCCTGGAAGAAGTACATGATTGGGTGAATTACATTAGAGCATATAGTCTCACCCACTTCCAGTTCATTCTCTCCATTTCTTCTGTCTTGCCTCCCAATATTATGGTCTCTCCCTATGGAAACATAAACCAAAATAAATTTTCTCTCCTAAGATGATTCTTGTCATGCATTTTATCATCATAACTAATGCATAACAAGTACAAATGTCATCCCTTTCTTGTCAATAATTAATTGCTTTAAAAATTATACTCACAGATTAAACAAATATGTGACTATTATTTCTCATGTGATACAGACTTCATATATAAGAACAAAACTAGTTTGAAAGAAAAAGACTATAAAAGATGATGAGCAGAAGTAATAATAGAATATTATTGGGGTAGCTATAACAACATAAGATAAAATAGATGCTCATCAAAACCTTTTTATAAATATAGGTTATTGGTACAGATATTGATTAAAGATTTCCAAAATATATGAAGAAAGTAATAACACTTGAGAAAGAACAAATTTTTTTCAGTAATATTTACTCTTTATACACAATTTTCTTCAAATTAAATAACAACTAGGTAAAAGATCAATATGAAAACACATTTTGAACATGTCTAACCAATAAGACATAAAGCATGTATACAAATATTTACCCCCCCAAATATATCTTTTCAAGGGAAAATTCAATCTTTTCCAGGCCAGACCATATGTTTGTCTACAAACTGCATCTCAAATTTACAAGAAGTAAATTATAGAAATCATACTTTCCAACAACAAAATTAAGGCTGAAGTCATTAACAGAATGAAATTTAAAAATATTTTAAAATTGGAAAATTAAATGACACACTTTAAAACAAAATGTCAAAGAAAATTTACAAAGCATATTTTTAAAGCAACTTAGAGACTGATGAAAATAAAATATAACATATAAAAAAGAAAAAAGTTTATGGTGGAAATGCCTACAATGAATAAAATATATCTCAAAAGAGCATTCTCATTGATAACTTGAAGAAGATACTGGACCATATTAAATGTATTAAACATACTTGATACATTAACCATAAATTCCCATCAAATGTGTATATGAGGATACATAATCACAATTTCAGAACTTAAAATGGATATAGGAGCAAAAGTTTGTGTCAGTATTCACAATATTATTATTCATAAATACAAAAGGTAAAAATGTCTCAAATATCCACCAAACTCTAAGTAACATTTAAAATCTGAAATGTTTATACTATGCTATACTATACTATTCAGCCAAACAAAATAAATATCTACTTTGAGATTTTTGTTTTTTATAATTTTAATTAAATTATCTTATTTTATGTATATGACTGTTTTACTTGCACGCATACTTGTGTACTACTTGCATGCATGGTGCCCAAGGAGAACAGAAAGTGGCAGTAGATTCCATGGAACTGAAACTTGAAAGGTTGTAAGCCACATAACCTGAGCCCTAGTAATGTAACCATGGTCTCTAGGAGAGCAGCAAGTGTTCTTCACCACTGAACCATTTCTGCAGCCTTAGTATTTTGTCTTGTTTGAACCTTTGCATGTATTGTGCATGCTGAGACAATCTTTATACATGAATATTGCATCAGCCTTGATGTATCTGGAAAATGCTGTTTCCTTAGAGTCATACATCACCTCTGGCTCTTATAAACCCTTCTGTCTCAGCTTCTGCATAGATCCCTGAGTTTTGAAGGGAAAAGTGTGATGAAGACATCCCATTTATCACTCTTGTTCTCTGTACATTGTCCAGTTGTGGTTCTCTGTTTTAATTATCATCTGCTGTAAAAAGATGAGATGGTCCTATTGAATCCACAACTTCTCCTTTGATGTATATGTGAAAATAGAAGGAAAATGATTCTTACATACTAAGACAAAAAACTAATTTTCTCTAGTAGTATTGTATTTTCATTTTTCGAGATTGAACTTCTGTCTAACTCATTCAAAGAAACATTTCTTTTATATAGGATATTTATTCCTATTGAATTATTTGTATCTAAGTAAGATAGCTATGCATTTCATAAAGAAAATACTATATTTTAAAAAGTCTATATGTTTTAGAAGTATTTATGTGTATGTGTGTCTGCCCTTGTATATATGTATATACATGCAGGTGACCCAAGATGTCAGAAGTGTATTTGAGAATCACTGGAGCTAAAGTTACTAGCAGGTGTGAACTACTCCACATGGGTGTTGTGAACCAAAGTCTGGTCTTCTGAAAGAGCAACAAACACTCTTAAGTGCTGAGCCATCTTCCAAGTTCCAAGAAAGGAAAACATGTTTACAGATAATGGAGGAATTAACAGTTTTGAATTGTGCTGGAGATCATTCAATGCAACCTAATTGACATACATCTTGTTAGCCATTGAATTTGTGAACTGACCTAGAAAAACTTCTGTTTTCAATTAGAATAAAATCACTTTGTAATATACTGAAGAACATTGGTAAGTCCCAGTTTATATCCGCATGGCCATGCCTATGAGTCTATCTTAAAATAGCCATAAGCAGAACTTTAAGTGAAAGAAAACATACACACTAAAGGAAGGAATCAATTCCAAAATTGGCTTCTTTAAAGGTAGAAATATCTATATAACATCCTCTTCAGTTCTTCTATGAATGGCATTCTAATGTCACACAGTCCTTGAGGTACCAGTGCTAGTTGGAGTCCAACATAAGAACAGGTACACAAAAAGTGTGCCAAAGACTATAATGACTTGGCCCTTAGTGGAAGCACACAAACCATAAATGAAACATCCAGGTATGCTTTTTACTGTGTTCCATGGCACTTCTTTGTCTTTTTCAGGAAAATTTCATGTAATCTGATAGTATATTGCAACAATTGCAATCTTATATAGAAACATTCAGTTAAATAAGGTCAACCTTAAAAAAAAAAAAAAAAAACTAGAGCAAAAAGTTGAGAGGCAGAACTGGTTGAGGCCATGAATAAAGCTGACCTCTTTCTTTCTTGCCTTTTGCTCATTGACCTGAATTTGTATTATTAGCAAATTCGAGCCCTGATGCTGAAGATTGTTAATGAACCTGAGTCAGTCTTGTTAAGGCCAGGAATAGGTCCCTTAAGGATAGGAGAATACATGACTGTATTGCATGGGAAGAAAGTTCTTCAACTAATTATGCTAGAGTTTTTACCATCTTTGAAAGTTAAACCTCTTAAACAAACTATGCTTAACTACTGAGATGAAATGCCATCCATACTTCTCACTGGTAAATGTCTCATTTGGATTCTAAAATTTTGATTTTTAGAATAAAACAACAAAATAAAATGGAAAGAAAAATTCTTGGAGTCCACAGTGGGTGTGTGAAACCACATATATTTACAAATTGGTTCTTACTTATGGTTCATGGTTTCACTGTGTGTGTTACTTTTCTTAGTATATGATAAAATAGTGGACAGAAAGAGAGGGGTTATTTTGCCTCATGATTTTGGAGATTGTAGTAGATTGGGGTTGATCAGAGAAGCTCTGTCATTATGACTGTCTTCCTTGGAAGCACAGACCACAGACACAACCAGGAGGAGTATACAACCTTCAGCAGAATCCTTCTAGTGACCAATTGCCAGCTATACTATCCTTCTGAAATCCCCACTGTCTGCAAACTAGCACCTCTAGCTAGGCATCAAATAGTTAAAATCATATAGAGGAATAATTTTAGATTCCAAAACATGAGTATTCAGTATGGATTTAGGTATGTGTATTAGCTGTTTGTGGGCAGACATTTATCCATCACATCAAATAATAAGTGCTTGTTAAATCCATTTGCTAAAGGTGGAAGTAGAATGTCATCTACCTCAGTGCATTTTATTCATTCATTTATTTATTTTTGTGGTGCTAAGAATCAAATCCAGGAACACGAATGTGTTATGCTAGTGATTCCTGCCCCAGGCCTAGTGATTTAATAATACCTCCATATCAAAAACTTTGGTCAAAACTCCGAAGAAAAAATAATTAAGATTCACATTATCTATCTGAAGTAATTGAATCTAGGTGTTAACATGTAAGAGAAAGAAATATGAGCATGTAAATACAATATGAGATGAATGTTGCAAGAGCAACAAGACAGGAAACACGTTGCTGCAAGCATGGGATACTCTGGGTGCTTCTGAGAAGGCAGCAGCATCTGAGGTGTATACAGAAGGTGCAAAAATTTCCTGCCACAGACGGGCATTGGTGGTACACGCCTTTAATCCCAGCACTTAGGAGGCAGAGACAGGTGGATCTATGTGACTTCAAGACCAGCCTGGTCTACAGAGAGAGTTCCAGGACAGCCTCCAAAGCAATACAGAGAAACTCTGTCTTGACAAACAAACAAAAATTTCCTGCCACATAAAGTAAAAATCTCAAAGCAAAAAAAAAATTATACTGTCATTGCAGGAAATAATTTAAAGAATGGAGAATTAAATTCAGCAAGGTGTAATAGGTCTGGAATATTAAGGCCTTGTAAACTTTGGAATGTTCCTACTAGCTTCAGTGACTTTGGGGTGTGTGTATATGTCACCAGGAACATGAAATTTAGAAAGTCAAAGCAAAAGTCACTTTCTGCCTTAGGGGTGTTTACATCTGTGTTTTGCTGGGTTAATTTAAGTGTCTGATTCACTGTGAAGAAGTTACTACTTGAAAGAAAACAGAAAAAAAGACATAACTCTCAATTATTACATGACTTTCAGAGTATTTAAAAGGCAGGTTTGTCACTGGGTTCAAAGCATCCGTTGCCCTTTTAGGAAATGTCTTCTTAGGAGGGAAAACTGCCATCTCTTTACTCATAGTTGTTCTGTGAGAAAAGAACTCACAGCTCTCCAGAAAGTGTGCCTTTCTTTTTCAGACACAGCCAGCTTTCACTTCATTGGACATTGTTTTCAAAGGCTATTGATGTATAGGAAACCTTTTGCTTAGGAATGAAAGGAAACTGGAAGAGTGAATAGAAATAAAGGCCTGCAGAACAGAGAAACTTTGTGTTCCTGTGGGTTTCTTTTTTTGCATTTTGGGTGAGTAGACTGACAGGTTGGATTGAAATTTTGCATTAAAATGTCTTTATTCCAATAAGTTCGAGGCTTATTATGTCATCTTTCTATCATTGGAGAGCCGCTTTGACACAACCTAAATTCTAAAGAAACTATTTTCTTTGGCAATGAAATGAAGAAGAAAAGTTGTCTCTATTTTCTATTCATAGTCTTAATCTCTTCACAGGATCTCAGGAAAGCCGAAGGCCTAGGTTTCTGCTCACTCAATGTATACTCTTTCATATTGTTCCCTTTCTCTTAGCCATCTTAACTGCTGGCACACCTGCTGCAGTAGAAGTGCTATATTTCATTTACTGTTGTACTTTTGTTTCTGTGCTGGTTTTTGAATGCAATGCACACTACCCTGTTATACACTAAGCTCAGCAAGAAGATAATGAAAGAACAACACTTATAGCAATTATATTTAACAGTGTAGATTCAGATGACTACATGGATTGTATCGCATATAGAAACAAGAACTCAAATGGTAGGTATAAAAATGTAAGGGCTTGCTTTTAGTGCATATAGCACATTAGTTTTCATGATTAGTTTTCATTTGATAAAGGCTTTCTATATTTCAACAATGCTGAAAATTACAAAGTAAATTATTGGCTTACAACCTCTTCAAACATTGACTCTAGGTGATATCTAACTATTTCCTGTTAGAGGGTGCTGTTTTAGTAAGTATGTTAACATCACAGAGTGAGTGTTTGTGTATCATGAAAGGACATCCACTACCTAAATGTGAAAGGGTCATCTGTCACTGATTAGAGTGGGCACATGCAGCTCTGTCAGCTGATATGACTCAGCAAGTTCCATTAGTCCTGGACAGGTACAATGATTTGTTTGCCTTTGAAACTATGAATAGAGTCTCATGTAATCACAGAATGAGGTGCCATTTTTCTTTTGCACTGTTGGTAATTAAACCTAGGGCTTTGTGCATGCTAGACTGTGCTCTATCATTGAAATCTACACCAAACTATTTGTCTTCTTCTGTCAGAAATTAAGTTACAAAAATTAAAAGGAAGAGCAGAAAAGAAATCCAACATGATACACACCCGCATGCATGCATGCACAACATATGCACACTTACACCAGAGGAATTTAGAATAGAAATACAGAATGAGGAAAAGCTAGAGTCTGCAGAAGCAAGTCAGGAAGGCATAAGCCCCAAATCACTTGTTTTGTGTAATAATAACAACAGCTGATTCTCTGTCAAGTTCTTTACATGAAACCTTTTTTAAAGCATACAGCCCAGTGGAGACAGTACTGTTGTTGTGGCCATATACTTGTTGAAGAAATTGCCTTACATCACAGTTCAATCTTCCAAGTGACAGGCTTAAAACAAACTGGAACGGTCTGGCTCTGAAGTCAGGGCTCCTGTGAGAAATCTGAAATGCCTCAGCAATGATCTGGGTTTAAGGCACTGTATTTTGAAGAATCACATCTGTTCAACAATCATTAATCCTGTGTGATAAAAGGAAGAAGCCTAAGCAAGTAGGACAGTAAGCCAAATATAATATCAAGTGTTGGGCATAGACTGCTTCCATGGAAAAGTCACAAAGGATGTCTTCATTCCAGAAAGCAGGGCTCCATATGCATTATTGTGACCATCATGAGGTTTTTTATTCCTTTTACTGAATACATGAAAACTCATATTCCTGGTGGCAGCTAAATTTATAACATTTGAAAACATAGCTCTCTCTATCCTTTCAAACCTAATATCAAATAAAGGATAAAGAAGTTTATATGGAAAACTACAGAGCAGAACTGACAGTTTGTATACAGATATTAGAGGGTGTGGAATAAAAACAAATTAGGCAATCATATTATGTTTCTAAACTGAAATGTTTTATCCCCACATTGTTCTTGTTTTCAATTGTTTTTCTTTTCTTTTCCATTCCTATGGGAGAATTGATTTTTCCCAGTTCCTGAATGGAAATGATTTTTTAAATGTGACTCTTGAAAACTATGATAAGTCATCCAGCAGGCATTTAGCTGCACAGCAGTTATTGGGAACATAAAATAGCTCTATATAGTTTCTTCCTCAGAGAGCCTGCGAGACAGCATTCTATTAATTATCAAACACTGTCTTACTTACTTTTCTACTGCTGTAATAAAACACCATGGCCAAAAGTAATTTGGGGAGGAGACGGTTTATTTCCTTATACCCTCCCAGCTAACACTCACAACTGAAGGAAGTCAGGGCAGGAGCTAAAAGGGGATTGAAACCGAGAGGCCAGAGCTGAAGCAGAGACCATGAAGGAATATAGTTTATTACTTTGCTGCTGTTGGCTTGTTCAACTTGCCTCCTTAAATATCCTAGGACTATCTGCTGTGGGATGGCACCCCCCACAAAAGCACCACCCTCCAATAGCAATCATTTATGAAGAAAATGTTCAATGGATTTGCCTGCAGGCTAGTCATATGGAGGCATTTTCTGAAGTAAGATTTTTCTCTTCCCAGTCGTATGTATGTTTGTGTCAAGTTAACAAAAACCAACCAGCACAAAAACTGGATTCATTTTCAAATGTGAAATACTCCTTTACTGCTGGGGTCTTTCCATTACCATAAAAATAAATGCTTAGAAGAACCAAGACAGTTGGAATTTCAGGTTGGTCATCCATATATTCATGATGTGGCATTAGCTCAAGCCTGTTCTCAGCAGTCCTTTTAATTTTTCTTTTTTTAAGAATAGAAACAATCTTATTTTACAAATCAATCCCCCCTCCATTCCCTCTTCCAGCCATACTCCATAGCTAGCCAGCAATTCCCCCAACCCACCACACACACACTCGCCAAGGATAGTGCGGCCTTTATGGGGGTCAGAAAAATCTGTCATATCATTTGGGGGAGGGCCTGGGCCCTCCTACTTGTATCTTGGCTGCAATAGTACCCCTCCATAGGGAATGGGCTCCCAAAGTCCATTTCTGCACTAGGGATAAATACTAGTTCCACTGCTACAGGTCGCATAGACTGCCCAGGCCTCCTAACTGGCACCCACATTCAGAGGGCTTGGTTTGGTACAATGCTGGTTCTCCACCTTTACAACTGTGGTCCCTGTGCTCTCACTAGGTCAGCTGTTTCTGTGGGTTTCTCCAGAATGGTCTTGACTCCTTTGCTCATCCCTCCTCCCTCTCTAAAACTGGATTCCAGGAGTACAGCTAAGTGCCTAGCTGTGGGTGCATTCTTCTCCTTCCATCAGCTACAGGATGAAGGCTCTAGGATGGGAATTAAGGTAGTCATCAATCTCATTATAGGAGAAGCACAACAAAGGCTGCCTCTACACTACTGCCTAGATTCTTAATTTGGGTCATCTTTGTAGATCTCTGAATATTTCCATTGTACAGATTTCTCTTTAAAACTATAATGCTCAACATCAAAACAACTCTGACATACCATCTTATTCCCTTCAGAATGGCTAAAATTAAAAACATAAATGATAGTTTATGCTGGAGAGGATATGGGAAAGAAGAACACTCCTCCACTGCTGGTGGGAGTGCCAACTTGTACAGCCACTTTGGAAATCAGTATGTCGATTATTCAGGAAAATGGAAATCAGTCTACCACAAGATCCAGCAATTCCACTGTTAGGCATATACCCCAAAGAAGCATATTCATACAACAAGGGCATCTGTTCAACAATGTTCATAGCCAGAACATAGCCAGTTTCTGGCTATTTGTAATAGCCAGAAACTAGAAGCAGCCTAGACACCCTCAACCGAAGATGGATGGAGAAAATGTGGTACATTTACACAATGGAATACTACTCAGTGGAAAAAAAAACAATGGAATCTTGAAATTTTCAGGAAAATGGATGGATCTAGAAGAAACCATTATGAGCAAGGTAACCCAATCACAGAAAGACAAATATGTATGTACTCACTTATATATGGATTTTAGACATAGAGCAAAAGATTACCAACACACAATCCACACAGCCAGAGAAGCTAGCTAACCAGGAGGACTCTAAGAGAGACATACATGGTCCCCTGGAGAAGGGGAAAAGGGACAAGATCTCCTGAGCAAATTTGAATTGTGGGGGAGGGGATAGGAAGCTAGAAGAATGAGAAGGGGCGAAGAGGGGGGGCGAGGAGGACATGATGGAGGAGAAAGGTTGTGTCAGGGGAAGAATAGAAGAAAACATGATAACAGATACAATAATAGAAGGAGACATTTTAGCTTTAAAGAGAAATCAGACACTAGGGAAATGTCTGGAGATCTACAAAGATGACACCAACTAACAATTTAAGGAACAGAGGAGAGGCTACCTTAAATGCCCTCCCCTGATAATGAGATTGATGACTGACTTATATGCCATCCTATAGCCTTCATCCAACAGGTGGTCAAAGTAGAAGCAGACACCCACAGCTAATCACTGAACCGAACTGGAATCCAGTTGCAGAAAAGGAGGAGTGATGTTGAATTAATTGGTACAGAAGACTGCTTCCTGAACATTACAGCAGTAGCACAGACACTGAGTTCAACAATTGATAAATGGGTCATCTTGAAACTGAAAAGCTCCTGTAAGGCAAAGGACACAGTCAGCAAGACAAAATGGCAGTCCACAGACTGGGAAAAGCTTTTCACCATCCCCACATTTGACAGAGGGCTGATCTCCAAAATATACAAAGAACTCAAGGATCTAGTCTCCAACACACCTAACAATCCAATTAAAAAGTGGAGTACAGAACTAAATAGACAATTCTCAATAGAGGAATCTAAAATGGCTGAAAGACACATAAGAAAGTGTTCAACATCCTTAGCCATCAGGGAAATGCAAATCAAAACAACTCTGAGATCTCATCATTTGGTCAGAATGGCCAAAATCAAAAATACCAATGACAGTTTATGCTGCAGAGGATGTGGAGAAAGAGGAACAATTCTCCACTGCTGGTAAGAGTGCCAACTTGTACAGCCACTTTGGAAATCAGTATAGCAACTCCTCAAGAAAATGGGAATGAGTCTACCACAAGATCCCCCAATTCCACTCTTAGTGGTATACCCAAAAGAAGCAATTCATACAACAAGGACATCTGTTCAACAATGTTCATAGCCAGAACATAACCAGAAACTGAAAGCAGCCTAGACACCCCTCAACCGAAGAATGGATGGAGAAAATGTAGTACATTTACACAATGGAGTACTACTCAGTGGAAAAAACAATGGAATCTTGAAATTTGTGGGAAAATGGATGGAACTAGAAGAAACCATTCTGAGTGAGGTCACTCAATCATAAAAAGACAAACAGGATATGTACTCACTCATATGTGGATTTTAGACATAGAGTAAAGGATTATTAGCCTACAATTCACACTGCCAGAGGTGCTAGTAAACAAGGAGGACCCTAAGGGAGACATGCATGGTCCCCTGGAGAAGGGAAAAGGGTCAAGATCCCCTGAGCAAACTGAGAGCATGGGAAGAGGGCAGAGGGAGCTATGAGAATGAGAGGGGAAGAAGAAAAAGGATGCAGAGGTCATGAGGGAGCAGAAAGTTTGAGTCAGGGGAAGAATAGAAGAAAGGATATGTGATAGGTAGGGTTTTAGTTGGGGGCAGTGTTAGGGGAGGATCAGAGGGAAAAGGGAACTGGTATTGTCATGTAAAACAATCTTGTTTCTAATTCAAATAAAAAATGATAAAAAAGAAATAAAATAATATCCAAATAAAAAAGGGGGTCCAGACCAGTTTGGAGAAACTCACAGAAACAGATGACCTGAACAATGGGGAGCTCTTGGTCCCAGACTGATAGCTGGGTAACTAGTACAGGACTGATCCTGACCCCAGGAACATGGGTGTCAGTGAAGAGACCTAAGAAATCCATGGGGCCTCCTGTAATATATCAGTACTTATCCCTGTGGACTTTGGGAGCCCATTCTACATAAAGGGATACTCCCTGAGACAAGACACATGGGGGTGGGCCTAGGCCCAAAGGATATGACACACCCTAAAGACCCCCTATGGAAGGCCTCACCCTCCCTGTGGAGCAGAAAGGCTAAGTGATAGGTAGGGGTTTAGATGGGGAGGTTGTAGGGGAGGAGGGGAGGGAGAGGGAACTGGGATTGACATGTAAAACAATCTTGTTTCTAATTCAAATAAAAAATGAAAAAATAGAAAAAAGAAAACCTATAATGGCTCCCTCTATTAAGGTATCTCTTTTCTTGCTCTCCTCTGTTCCTTCCCTGTCTCAGTCTTCCTGATCCCTTTTGTTCTCCTCCCCCTTCTCTTTGCCTACCTCCCTTCCCTCTGCCCCTGTGTTCCCAATTTGCTTAGGTGTTCTTATCCCTTTCCCCTTCTTTGGGGGACCATGTATTTTTCTCCTAGGGTCCTCATGGTTCATAGTTTCTCTGGTGGTATGGATTATAGGCTGGTAGTCCTTTGCTCTATGTCTAATATACATATATAAGTGAGTACATACAATGCTTGTCTTTCTGTGAATGGGTTACCTCAGTCAGGATGGTTTCTTCTACTTCCATCCATTTGCCAACGAATTCCAAGTTTTCATTGTTTTTCTTTTTCTGCTAAATAATTCATCATTGTGTAAATGTACCTCAGTTTTTCCATCCATTATTTGATTGATCTAGATTGCTTCCAGGTTCTGGCTATTACAAACAACACTGCTATGAACATAGTTGAACAGATGTCCTTATTGTACGAATATGCATCCAGTGGAATTGCTGGATCTTGAGGTAGACTGATTCCCATTTTCCTGAGAAATTGCCATAATGATTTCCAATGTGGACAAACAAGTTGGCACTCCCACCAGCAAAGGAGGAGTGTTCCCTTTTCTCCACATCTTCTCTAGCATAGACCGTCATAGGTGTAGGGGAAGCTGCCTGCTTAGGGGTGTGCCTGACCACACCTGCAACCCAGGTGGCTGGGTTTCACTTTCAGTTTCACTTTTCAGCTTGCTGTACAGACTGCTGCCAAGCCGGATGGCCAGGTCGCTCTGTAAGTAAGGCTTTTCCCTATTAAATACCCTTATATTTCCGCTTGGCTCTGTATTGGTAATTTCCCAGTTTACATAGGGGTTTTTGATTTTAGCTATTCTGGCAGGTATAGATGGTATCTCAGAGTTGATTTGATTTGCATTTCCCTGATGGATGTTGAGCACTGTCTTAAGTGTCTTTCAGCCATTTCAGATTCCTCTATTGAGAATTCTGTATTGAGTTCTGGACCCTACTTTTTAATTGGATTGTTTGGTGTTTTGGAGACTAGCTTCTTGAGTTCTTTGTATATTTTAGAAATCAGCACTCTGTCAGGTGTGGAGTTGGTGAATATCTTTTCCCTATCTGTGGGCTGCCATTCTGTCTTATTGACTGTGTCCTTTGCCTTACAGAAGCTTCTCAGTTTCAGGAGGTCCCATTTATGAATTGTCAATCTCAGGAGTGCCAAGAGATTTCAAACTGTCTTCCTTAACACAGGCTTGTAAACTTTCTCATATCTCAGCACACCCCATATGCACAGTTCCTTGCCCCAGGCTGTATTTTCATCAGACAACTCAGCAGTCCCATCACCTGCTGCTGTAGCAGCAAGTGGTCCTCCACCCCAGATATCCCGGCAATCTATATAGAACTAAAATATCTGCTTTTACCTTAAAGACAGCCTGTCTTTGCAGTATGTTTAGATGCAAAGAAGGGATGTGCTGCTTGTTGTTAATCCTAAGATTTCCTGGGTGGTGAGAAACAGTTTCACCATATGAAGAAAACCATTGAAATATTAACTACTGACCAAAATGGACTTTGGTCAGGATCACCACCTGGAAATATCCCAACTGAGTGGACTCAAACCACATGCTGTCAGGGCTTATCTGGACAAAACTCATAGGCCACCATACTTTGCCATGAGGTTTCATTGTTGTTTTTCAAGAACTACCACTCCCAGCATCATGGGAAGTTACCTGGTCCTTGGGCAGGTAGGGCTTACAGTGTAATTTAGGGTATTACACTTGCTGTTAATGCAAATTTGAACGCTTCAAGGAAAGTTGAATTACCTAAGTCTCTTAAACAAGAAAATGTCAAAACTAAGGTGGAATTACCTGCCAGATCCCAATTGGATTATAAACAAAAGGATGATAGACTCTCCTAACAGGCTCAAAGACTGTTTCATAAACACTGAAGGAAGTAAATAAATAAGTAATAAAAGCCCCTGATTTTAAAACATACTCTAGGTTTTCTTCCACTTTAGAAAAACAACAACAAAAAACCTTTATGGACTTCATTAATCTTCTCCAACATGCTATAAAAACACAGATGATAAATAGATTGCTACAAGTTACTTCTTTCATTGGCTTACAAAATGCAAATCCTGACTAAGACTCTAAATATTTCAAATGTAAAATTCTGACATTGCCTGGAACTAATATACTTCCTATTAGCTAGGTAAACTCACAAACAGCATTAAGTGAAAGAAGCAAAGTCAGAGCTATCATGCTTCTGCTAATGTTTAAAAATTGCCTTTTACTCTCTATGCTCCAGTGATGACTAAAGTAAGACTTGATTTTTCAGTAGTTACTATGAATAATCCACCACCTATTCCTCATGCTATTAAGAAAACAGTAAATAAGAAGGTTATATGAATATACAAATGGAAATATTTTTGAAAAATGGCATCTATAAACTTTTAAGTGGATGAAATATGTCCAAATGGAAAGGAATGGTAAAAAGTTTACACAGATTCTGATAAATATTTGTATCATGGGATTTTCCAGAATAGAAAGAAAAAATGGGAGATTTATGCAAGTACTGAAGGACTTGGTAGTGACTTAGGGCATATGAGATATGAGACTTAAAGATGATTTATGCAATATTAAAACTGCAAAGAATAAAGTTTAACACTTTAATATTAAACCTCTGCTTAAGTCAGTGGAGTTCTCCTAAATTATTAATCTACTCTCAGTAACTGTTGGGCTACTAAAGCTTTATAAAAAACAATCAAAATTGTCATAAACACAGGCTTAAAAATTTAAACCTCCTTTGGCCCTTTAAGATTCACTAATGGTTTCTAGTTTTAACTTTTTGGGTACTTTTTCAGCTTTGGTCAATCACATGAGTCTCCTCTAGCTGTTTTCAGATACTTACTAACTGCCTTCCCTATGACAAGAATCTCAGGAGAGTAAAACAAACAATAGTCTTGTTTATCTAAAATTTTTATCTCTTTTTGCAAAATATAGAAATTTATGTCTTTCATGGCATTTCCTATAAACCAAAAGGACAAGTCATAATTAAATTTTCTTACTCAAAATCCAAATATATAGACAAAAAGGAATATGGGATTAAGAGCTCAAGGGCTGCCTGCAGCTTACCCTTTACATTTAAAAAAATGTTTTTCTGAATTTCTCCCTCTGATATCTATAAAGAGAAAATATCAAAAGAAGCAGAAAGTTTTATCAAAACTCATGATTTTATGTACACCCCCTCAAAGACTAGCCAACATCTGGGTCCTGTTCCCCTCATTACTTGGCTTCCTCTTTGTGCTTTCTCCTGGAAGCTTTCTCTGGATTCCATAAAGATTTGTAAGAGCTTTACCATACACTGGCACCAACAACCTGATAACAAATTAGGGATACTTTCTTGCATTTTAACTACATTTAAACTTCATGGCACTTTTAATTCTTATCCCACTTACCAAACTATTTTTTCAATACACTGACACCTTGTATCATATTTTGTATACTTTCTGTCATATAACTCAATTTCTTAATACTCTACTTTTATATTAACAAAACAATGCTCCTTTATTGGGTACATAAAGTCCAAGAAGACTGTGCTATGACTACTAGAGTGTCCCAAACGAAAACTTATATTAAGTCTGCAGAGAAACACAAGTAACTGTAAAGTCAGATAGACAGGTAGCCAGGAACTGTGGACTAAGGAGAATCAGTATAAGAACAGGAAAATATAAATGATGATAACGGAGAAAGTGAAGCACAGAAATTTTAAAGCAGAAATATGGAAGGGGATATGTCTCAGTTAGTAACGTTCCTGTTGCCATGAGTGAGGACCTGGGTTTCAATTCTCAGTACTCATGTAAAAAGTCATGAGGGGATGCAGAGCTCTGTATTCCCAGTGCTGAACATGCTAAGTGAAGACAAAGTAAAAAACCATCTGACCCGCCTGATATCTACCTCTGCATCCATTGGCCTCACACACATGTGTATGCACACACCAACTTGTACACAGATGCAAATAATTATATGCACACAGAAGGAAAATTCAAATTTGTAAAGCATAAATGACCAAAGATATTTTAGCGATAAACAAAATAATTCAAAATCACTGGCAATAGAAAGCAATCACAGAGAAATTAGGTTATTCAGGTTCAAACATAGATTCATTTACTTTTACTACATGCTTTCCTACTCCAGTGAGAAAACTAGATTTCCAAACTCATCAGTAAACACCATTGAGAGGAGGGGATCGTGGAAGGAGGAGGCATCTCAAGAACACCAGGTTTTCAAGGAATTCTTTTTCAAGTAAACCATTTTTTAAAGCACACATTTTAGTTCCATGAACTCAACACATGACATTTTGATCTTATACAGATGCAGAGCGTTTGAAACAAAGAAGCAATGTGGGAAGAAAATAAATACATGCTTTCTTTTTTCCTTTAGTGAATTTCAAACCCAGAAGTAAACAATTTTCTTCACAATTCACAGCTAAATAGCATAGCTATTTTTTTAAGCACAATCCTGCATCTGGTTATAGTTAGAAAAACAAGAAACAACATCTGGGGATTATCAGACCAGCCTGTTCTTAAAAGATTATAAACATTAAGAGTCAAAATTCTCTATAGCACCTTCATCAGAAACTTTCTGCAGATCTTCAAGTAAAGTATCAAGCACTCCACTCTGCCCCATATTGTAGGGAGACACCGTAATCACACCTCCTAAGGGCTGGTTACAGGTGTGCCTGACCATGCCTGTCAGGGCATGGTCAAGGTGAGGTCAGGATGACGTGTGATAGGTTTTTAAGGTGCTGTAAGGCACATGGGCTCTCTCTCCGGCCTGTCTGCCTTACTGTCTCTGGCTTGCTTTTGGCTGGTGTTTATCTGAATAAAGATACCTTAACCTTACGGACTACAGATCAGTTCTCGCTGTACCATATGGTATTGATACTGTCATATGATGAATGCTGCAGCCCAGAATCTCTCCATCAAGATGGAATCAAATGTGTCCCTCCATGCATGTGCATCCCATCCTGCCTCTGGCTCCCAGGCCGTCTCTGTGATTCTTGAAATTCTCTTCATCTACTATCTTTCTTTTGGGCAAGCAGAGCCTCTATCTCAATTTTAAGTAACACAATATATAATTATTGTCAAATAATTTCCTTTAAAAATACTGTTACTTCCTTTTTCTGTCACTCTGTCTCTTCCTTCAGAAACAACTTTTGAGAGTGAGAAGACAGCACTTCTCTTTAGCCTCACCTGTTCTTAGCCTGCAAATTTGACAACTGTTCTCACCAGGTCATAACTCTGTTCCCTCTGCACATCACCTCTGAGCTACAAAGTGGTCAAACAAAGCTTGTACATTTTTAAAACTTGTAGTGGCATTTTACATTGTTCTTCCTTTTTCCTTCAGTTTTTTTTCTTCCTTTTAGGTATTTGGAGGGAGGGGCACACATGTGCCAAGGCACACATGTGGAAGGCAGGGGACAATTTGCTGGAATAATTTCTCTTCTTCCAGTGTGTGAGTCTTCAGGCCGTCAAGTTGGACAGCAAACACTTTCACTTACTAAGCCATCTTGCCCTCCCCAACACTTGTCATCTTAATAAATTTGAAGCAATTATATTGTAACATTTCTTCTATTTTCTATAGTATTCCCTTCATCACATTATCCTTTATGTGTTGCTATTCCTTCAGGTTTCATCCTAATCTCCTATTAGCCTATACGCTTTCCTGAGTCACATATAATTCCACATCTTCTGTATTCAATAAGTTCCTTTTGGGGCTTTAACTGAGTTCCTAAAATGGGTATCTTCAGTTTGAGGAACCTGAACCATGTAGTGATATCTTTCTTGTACAAATAAAGCCTGTCTGAAGGTCAGAGAATTGAGCTTGACACTAGCTAACCAGAGAGGTCTGGAGGTCTGTACAGATAGACAGGAAATAAGGTACCTGGGTGGAAACAAAATATAAGCAGGGAGAAACAGGAATTTGCCCTCTTGTCTGCTGACATGCAACGGAGGTAAGGTGTGGTGGTGGCTTGCTCCTTCTCTCTTGATGTCTCAGTATTTTCCTCTATATATAAATCTGTGTTTTTATTATCTAGACCAATTAAGAACTCCACAGGTAGTTGTGGTTATGGTTTGCCTTAGTTATGATAAAAATAAGTTTTATATAAAACTTTAGACTCAAAAAGATAGAATAGATGATGAAATATTTTCTTTAAATTTTGCCAAATTTTAATGGACTAAATATTGTAACTATAATTGTTACATGATTACTGTTTTGTTATATATAATTTTACTACTTTAAAGTTAAAACTTTCCTCTTTATTTAGACAGAAAAGAGAGATGATAGGGGATGTTCTTCTCTATACTGTCAATATATGATTTTCTTATAGGTCTAATAAAACACCAGTTGGACATTAAACAGGCAGGAAGTGTAGGTGGGGCTACAAGACTAGGAGAATGTTGGAAAGAGGAAAGTAGGAGTGAGTTGCAAGAGAGAAACATGTAGCCCATGAAGGAGTAACATGCTGGAGCATTATGGGTAAGCACAGTCTCGTGGCAGTATGCAGTTTAATAGAAATGGGTTAATAATTAAGAGAGAGCTAGCCAATAAGAGGTCTGAGCCATAGCCAAACAGTTTATGATTAATATAAGCCTCAGTGTCTTTATTGGGACTGAAGGGCAGTAGAACAGGGCAGCAGAAACCTCTGCCTACAGAACCATCCTTCAAAAACGCTGCCATTCAAGTCTTAACTTCCTTTCTCCTTCTTTTTAAAGGTTTAATGGGGATGGAGGGACTATTACCACACAATCTGTTGAGAGACAAATGCAGGGGTTTTATGAATCTCTGTTACCTGCCACTCACTGTTATATTGATGGCCACTCCATTCAGTCTTTACTTCCTTCTCATTTTCTTCACAATGCCATTGTGTACAGTGGATCATATCACTTGTTACATTCAAATCTATCACTACATCATTTTCAGGATGACATCCAGTCTTCTTGCTACAATATAAATAATTCTTTTAAGTGGCTAGAGAGCTGCTTGAGTGATTAAGAGCAATGTATTCTCTTGTAGAAGTCCTGTGATTAGTTACCATCAGTCTCATGGCAGCTCACAACTCTCTGTAACTCCTGGTCTGGTCAATCCAACATTCTCTACTGGCCTCCACAAGCACTGCACACATGTGTTACACAAACACATTTTGGAAAAACACTCATAACGGTAAATTAATAATGAGACTCTTTTACAAAAGCATAACACTCCATAATCAATAAACTTACTTATCTTTTGAAGTAAATAGCCATCATTCTTTACATATACTCTAAAAGAGAGGTCAAGTCAGATAAGTATGATTAATCACCATACAGTTTGAAAGGTAAAAAATGTTCAGTAACTCTTGATTTGATTAATATTACTTACTCATCTAACAAATATTTAAAAATAGGTACTGGAAAACTCTAGATTCTCCCCAGGGAAGAAGGTAAAATGACTTCAAGTCTTCATCTTTTCCTCTGCTCCTCACAATCTAATCCCCTACTATTGTCCCCAGCTCTGTGGCAGACCTGCTGTGGCCCATCTTAACTTTCTGACACAATTCTCAGGGGGAGTAAATCAAATTCTGGTGGAACTCCCTGATTTCCTCCATACTATAGATACCCTCAGAATCCCCAGCCCATCCCTAGTCTTAATTGTCAATTCCTAGTACCCAGAAACACATTTTACCTGAAACTTCAAGTGGTCACACCAATAAGGAATACAGAAGAATTTCCTACCAGCCAGCACACAGCCCCCACTCTTGAGTTAAGAATTAGAGAGGAAATAGAAACCAAGGAGCAAAACATCCACCCCCCAAAAAAAAAACATATATCAGCACCTAGAATGACAGTCTTCCAAATCCCAGAACTCTGGACACAAGAGTGAAATACAACCAAGAGACAAATATATCTCTACTAGAGCACTACAATACTACTACAGCAGGTCCAGAGTCTTCCAATACAGCTGAAATATAAGAAAATATGTTAAAAGCAGCTTTTATGAATATGATAGACACACTTTAATATGAAATCAATAAATCCTTTAAAGAAACTCATGAGAATACAAACAGCAGAAAGAAATAAGTAAAACAGTTCAAGACCTGAAGGTAGAAATAGATTCTAAAAATAAACCACAAAGTGAGGAAAATCTTGAAATGTAGAATTAAGGATCTTGAGCACGAACAACAGAGGTGAGCCTCACCAACAGAACATAAGAGATGGAAGAGAAAATCACAGGCATTGAAGACAGGATATGAGAAATAGATACTTTAGTTTTAAAAAATGTTAAAACAAAAAAGCTCCTGACACAAGACATCCAGGTAATCTGGAACATTATGGAAAGACCAAATCTAAAAATAATAAGAATTTAGGAAGGAGAAGAAACCCAGATCAAAGGCCCAGAAAAATATCGTAAGCAAAATCATAGAAGGAAATTTTCCTAACCTAAGGAAGGAGATACCTAACTAGATACAAGACACATACAGAACACCACCAGACTGGACCAGAAAAGAAAATATTTTTGGCACATATTAACCCAAACATTAAATATATAGACCAAAATAATATTAAATTTTTCAAGGGAAAATGTCTAAGTTAAGCAGTACATCATAACATAACAAAAAGTACTATAAAGCAGACCTATGAGATGTATACCTGACTACTCAATGGAGACTCTAAAAGCCAGACTCCTATGCAGAAAAATACATCAAAATAGATGTATAGAATAAAATATCCCAGGATAAAATCAAATTTTAACCACAATCTATGTACAAATTCATCTCTTCAGAAGGAGCCATAAGGAAAGCTCCAGTCTAAAGAGGTCAACCAAACCCAAGAAAAGAGAATGGATAAATAATCCTAGACTAGCAAATCACAAATCAAGAAGGGAAGAGACACACACACACACACACACACACACACACACACACACACACACACACACACACACACACCACCACCACCACCACCACCATCACCACCACCACCACTTCCACCAAAAACAAAAAATAACAGAAACCACCAAACACCTTCATTGATATGTCTCAGCATTCATGGTCTCAATTCCCCAATAAAAACACAAGAATGGATGCAAAACTACAATCCAGTCTGCTCCATCCAGGAAACAACTTTGAGGATAGACATCCCCTCAGGGCAAAAGGATGGAAAATGTGTATTCCAAACAAAGGGATATAAGAAGCAAACTGATGTAGCAATTTTAATATGTGACAAAATAAACCTCATACCAAAACTAATTAGAAAAGATAGGGAAGCACATTGCATACTCATCAAAGGCTTTGCAATCCATAACATTTATTTCCCAAACACAAGAACACCTAACTTTGTAAAAGAGGCACTACTACAGCTTAAACCACATACTGGTCCCCACATTATAATACTACAAGACTTCAATATCCCATGCCTCTATAACCATAGATCAGTAATTTGCTCAGTCATCATTCCTCCTGAAGCATATAGGAACAAATACAGATGCACACAGACATTATGCAGAGAGTGTGACCTTGGAACACTCATCCCTTAATAGATATCGCCAACAAATCACAACCCCTAGGGCTCAGAGAATCCTGAAGACGTTGTGGAGGCAGTAAAGGTGTTAGGACAGGAAGAGATTGATGAAACTAAGAAAACAAGGCCCTCTAAATGAACATGAGCGAAGCTCACATGAACTCACAGAGATGTAAGCAGCACACACAGGGCCTTCATGGTTCTGAACCAGGTCCTCTGAATATATATCATGGTTCCCAGTTTAGTGTTTTTATAGGATTCTTCACTGTGTGTGTGTGTGTGAGTGGATCTCTGATTCTTGTACCTTCTCTTGTGTTCTTTTGCTTCTATTTGTCTTGTCCAAGTCCAATGTGATAGTTTTGCTTTATCTTATTATGTTATATTTTATTATTATCCTTTAGAAACCTGTTTTTCTTTTTATAAGAAGGAAAAGAAAGGGGTGGATACCCATGCAAGAGAATATGGAGAGAAACTGGAAGGAATAGAGGAAAGGGAAATGGTAATAAAGATATATTATGGGAGGAAAATATTTATTTTCAATGAAAGGAAAATAAAGAAACAATTCTATGCTCTAGACTTCTTGGTTACTAATGAATTTCCATAGATCAGGATAAAATGAAGTAATATAATTTTTGAGGGTTAAATTTTGATTTATGGAAGTTGGATTAAGAAACATTTGATTAAGAATCAAAGCTATGTCAGCAAAAACATAGTCTTTTAAAAATATTAGACATAGAGATTTTTAAATATTAGGTGTATTGCAGAAGGTAAAACAAAAGGATTTTTTGGTGCTAAGAGTAGAAAAAAACTGAGCTACATAATAAAATCTAGGATAGATGTGTCATTTTTAGTCAATGATACCAACATGTGGAAAGCAAAATACCACAGTTGAAAGTTTTAGACTTTATAGGGACTATGAATGGGTAGTACATATTTAGTAGGTTTGTAATGTATCATTCAGTCATATGTACTCATTTATTATCTCTTAAATACAGAATTACTAAGAAATAAGTACATACTCAATATTAAAATTAAAAACTAAAAATCCAGGAGCATAAAAAGAAGTATCCAGGAAAGTAAGAAGTGGGGTATATTCTAAAGGTTCACTTACCCAAAATTTTATGTGAGATAGAAAAACTAGATATTACCTACCCTTTACTAATGTCTGTGAGGAAGAAGGAAGCATTCCACAACTGGGAAGGAAGATTAGGCTCTCCTGTGGTTGAGATGACAGTACTGATGAATATTTTCTTTGTCCACCTTTGATTGAATGGACTAGCTGTAAGACCACTAGAAGAAACTTTGGCCAATTCAAGTGTACCTATATTTCTTCCAACTGTCAGATAAAAGTGAACATTATACAAAGGATTCCATCAAATAGAAACTTAATCATGATAATGTGAGATTCTGCTTATCATAGATGATATAATTTTCTTAAAGCCCTTTGATAAAATTGTCTTTAAGCCCTTTCTTTAAACCAGTGCTGGAAGAAAATGCTAGCAAGACATATCATACCACTCAATAATTGAAGAGTGCAGAACAGAGTATTTAGCATACAACAGAAATTCCAAAAGTTTCAGCCATGTAAAGATGTAAAACTAGAAGATACCTAAAATAAAACACACACAGTATTTATAATGAATTCACCAAAATAAATGACAGTTTTACATTTGTTCACATAGCAATATCTGCCCAAACACAGGAAAGGGGCTAGGCCCTGCTCCAAATGATATGACAGACTTTGAAGACCCCCCCATGGAAGGCCTCACTCTCACTTGAGAGCAGAAAGGGGTGGGATGGGAGATCGGTGGGGGGCAGAGGAGGAGAGGAGGGAGAGGAAACTGGGATTGACATGTAAAACAAGTTTGTTTCTAATTTAAATTTTAAAAATTTACTTAAAAAATCAAACATAAGGATCTATAATTTCTTTAACAACTAAAAACATGTTCTCCCTTTCTTCCCTCCTTTTTCTCCTAACTCCCTACCCCCTCTCCCTGTGTTCCTAATTTGCTCAAGAGATCTTGTCCCTTTGCCCTTCTCAGGCGAGGGGTGCATGTATGACTTCCTTAGGGCCCTCCTTGTTTCCCACCTTCTCTGGGGTTGTGGATTGTAGGCTGATTATCCTTTGTTCTATGTCTAATATCTACTTATGAGTGAGTACATACCATGTTTTTCTTTCTGTATCTGGGTTACCTCACTCAGGATTGTTTCTTCTGGTTCCATCCATTTGTCTGCAGATTTCAAGATGTCATTGATCATTTATTTATTTATTTATTTATTTATTTATTTATTTATTATTTTAGGCTGAGTAGTATTCCACTGAGTAAATATACCACATTTTCTTTATCCATTCTTTGGTTGAAGGTCATCTAGGTTGCTTCCAGATTCTGGCTATTACAAATAATGCTGCAATGAACATAGTTGAACAGATGCCCTAGTTGTATGAATATGCATCCTTGGGTATATGCCTAAAAGTGGAATTGCTGGATCTTGAGGTAGATTGATTCCCATTTTCCTGAGAAACCAACATACTGATTTCCATGAGGAATCAGGAAGGTCAAAATGGGGAAGAACAAAAAAGGAGAGCAAGGAAAGATACCTTAGTAGCTGGAACCTTTATGGCTTTAACAAGAAACCTGGCACTATGGAAACATCTAATCCACAAGGATGACCCCAACTAAGAATCTAAGCCTCTAAGTGGAGAGGCTACCTTAAATGCCTACCCCCTGTATTGAGATTAATGACTACCTTAAATTCCATCATACCTTCATCCAGTAGATGATGGAAGCAGAAACAGAGATTTGAAGCTAAGCACTGAGCTGAACTCCTGGAATCCAGTTGTGGAGAGGGAGGAGTGAGGAGCAAAGGGGTTAAGACCATGTTATGGAAATTCACAAAAACAGCTGACCTGAGAAAGTGGAAGCTCACAGACACCACTTGACAGTTGGGGATTCAGCATTACCCCAGGCCCGCTGAAAATGGCTGTCAATTGGGAGGCCTAAGCAGTCTATGGGGCCTCTGGCAGCAGAACTAGTATTTATCCCTAGTGCATGAATGGACTTTGGGAGCCCATTCCCTATGGAGGGATACTCTTTCAGCCTAGATACCCAGGGGAGTGCATAGGTCCTACCCCAAATGATGTGACAGACTTTGATGATCCCCCATGGGAGGTCTCACCCTCCCTGAGGAGTGGATTGGGGGTAGGATGTGGGGATGGTGGTGGAATGGTAGGGTAGGAGGGACAGGGAAAATGGGATTGGTATGTAAAATAAGATTGTTTTTAATTTAAATAAACATTAATGTAAAAAAAATTAAAACATGCAATCACTAAGGTGATAGAAGCTTACAAATTCTCAGAATTTCTGTTCTGCTTAGTAGATGGGCTGCCTGAGGGCATATCATAAGAACACACAATTTGTTGAGTAATAGAAATAATAGAAGTGACATTTTCAGTATAATTATTTCCATAGATAAAAGTTGAGCAAATGTAACATGACAGACTGAATTTATAAAACCTATTTCAGCAATAACTGGGAAAATTGTCATGAGAGAATCCAATCCATCCCCCCTTGTTTAAGAACATTTGAGTTAATAAGCCTAACTAGCTTAGACATTCACTTGTGAATATACTCTACTGGAAGTTAATATAAAATGTTTTTCACCATTGTCAAACACTGAAGATACTGTACTGCTAGAAGACATGAAAAATAATTTCTGGGGCAATATTCTCAACAATCCTTGAAATTCATGCTTGTAAATATTTAGAAACAATCACGGTTTTTCACAACAGCTTGTTCACATCAGGATCTACAAACTTCTTGTCTAACAGACATGAGCATTAACATAATAAATTTCATGTTAATGTTATAGGGAGAGCATATATGGTATTCAAGAAAGATAATCAATGTCCATTCATGAAAAACTAGGGAAATGATAATTAACATTAATCACAATATGGTCATGAATCAGATACTTTGGTGAAGACTCTTGTGTAAATTATTCTTATTAATTCTCACCACAGATGGATGAAATGCACAAAAATCATTTTGTGTATTCCATAGGTAAATTACTCAAGCAAACATTTGTTAACTATCCTGTCAACAGTCGCAAAAGTGCAAAATTAAGGAACCAACTCAGATGTAATTATTCTAATTATATGATATCAAAGGTAGCCTACATAAACAGGCATTTATCTAATAAGCAATCAAATATCTTCTAAATATCTGTACAGAGACCTTAGTGGTGAAACTGTAGCAGACACCAGACAAATATACTGCCAACAGCTCAGTTTAAGATCTCTCAGAAATTAGAATCTATGGCATGGTTTATTTCCTGTCCCTATCATAAAAGTCCTAACAATGGGGGGGAGCGCTGCTGTGAGTGCATCCCTTGTCAGATTGGGTTACATTATAATACCCCATCTCAAAACAAAAACAACAAATTAGATCTTACAGATGATCATTTCATATGACTGTATTTGTTTAGAGACTCTGTGACATAATTCCTTAATCCTGTAGGAGTTTTTATCATCTAATCATGGATTTCACAGGAGAAGCTTAGGAGATCTAGGCTCTAATACCTTCCAGGAATCCATAAAAATTTACTTCACAAAAACCTTTGACTATCCCATACCAAATGGTTAGTCCTGAGAATATACATACAAGTAACATTATATGATTAAGCAGGTTACATTTAAGTGTTTAAGACAAGGTATTCAGACACATATACTTATATGTTTATAACAACAAATATTGAAATAAAAAGTCCATGATCTTGAAAGAGGTCAAAGAGAAGTATCTGGAGGGTTTGGAGAGAAGAAATAGAAGAGGAAAATAGTGTAATTGTATTATAATATCAAAAATAAAAACAATTAAAAATAAAAAACCCTTTTTGTCCTTAACAGGGTAATTTAATTTCCTATTACAATTATTACAGTCAATAAATGGTTCTACCACTTGATGCATGAACAACAACAACAAAAGGATTTACACAACTTATAAAGCATTAACAGTGTGCGAAAAGGATTTTTGGTCTATTTTTGCTGTTGCTGCCTAGTAAACTTTCAATTCAAAACATGATTCATTCAAATCAAATCCAAGCATATAAATGGCCCAGAATGTCTAGAGTAAAACACTTAGAAAGTCAGAATTCTGAGCATTTATTAATCCCATACTCAGCATGAAGTTTACCTACTTCCTGGCTTTCAAATAGTCTGATCTTTCATAGCACAAGAAAAAAACCTCAAATTATTTTTCCCACATCATAAGTAATCATGGTTTTCCATTCAGAGATGCATATCCAGTAATTATTGTCTACATCAACCAATGCAACGTATTTGTTTGCTATCATGGCCATCTGAAGCCGTAACATGAAGAACATAAAATACAAGTTCTACCAAGAGATACTTGTCAGTCAATACCCTCAAATTATCTTTTATATATAAAAGGAAGATCATAACCAACTCCAGAGGAAAAGTTTTCAAATTCATAGTATTATATAAACCTATTTTAAAATACATTTATAAAATTTATATGTAATCATATACAATTCTTAAAAATTATTCAAACTTCTTATGTTCTAGTAGTACCTATACTTTAATATTATTTATTGCATGTCTGTACTGCAAATATAAGGTAAAGTGTGCTTTTTTATCTTTTCAGAACTCCATTCTTAGTAACCTTGGTAACTTGAAACTAACCAATAATGGAGCTTTTTAAAAATTCCCTCAAACTGCTAGATGTAAGGGTCCCTTAACTTGGAAATTGAATGTCAGTTACTAAAGTGCTTGTAACAGGTGTTTTATACTGTACTGACATTTCCTCATAAAAGCCAAAGTAATCATTTCAGCAGTTATCAAATTGCAAGTAAGGAGAATTATTCTCATAAAATTTCCTTTGTTAGTTAGAGCCTTCCCTTGATCTCCTTTCATTTTCAGGAAATCTCAGAAATCCAGAATGTGACAGTAGCACAATAGACAGTGCCATCACCTACTTTAGCCACATAAACAATGAAAAGCAAATTTGAGAACCAATTTCAAACTTTTATAAGATGACCACAGTCCAACTATAATGTCCAGCACTCTGGAGGACACAAAATCTAAGGGCAGCAATAAAGAAAGGAATAAAAAGTATTTCAGCCTTTCCATTTCATTTTTCGCCTAGTTTAGATAGAAGTCTCCTAGCCCAAACCTTCTTCAGACATAAAAATGAAAAAAAGACAGAAAAGTAAAGAAAATCAGGAAAAAGTTAATGGTGACACTAAGACTTTTCACGATAACTTCATTTCGAACTATTATTAATGGAAAAGTATGTAATTTTTAAAATTAAAATTCAGAGTTTGAACCAGTCCACATATCTCAGAAACATTTTTAAAGGGAGTTTTTCAAGCTGCACAATATGAAGCAGAAGAGCAGCAAGTTACACTCATTGGTAAAGAGAAACACATGAATGAGCACAGAGAAACAGTACTATAAAGTCAATACACAAATCTCTTATAGTCATCAAACAAGATCCTTTTAAGAATCAAAAACTGTAGCTACTGAAGTTGATATAAATTGAAACAGCAGAAGCAAAGTTTGGGATGCAAGTAAAATACTTTGTTTTTTATTTCTGTGTTTTTCATTTATGGCTATTTTAACTGCATGTACAGCATGTACATTCAGTGCCCAAGATGCTAGATAAGGGTGTTAGTTTCTCCTATGATTGGAGTTACAAAAGGTTGTGAGCCACACTGTGGTGCTGGAACAGAACCCAGGGGTCTTAACTACTCCCAAAATGTTGTTTACATATACAGCTGAAATCCTTTTAAGCTTAGACTGTTACAACAATAAGAATATTTTGTTTAAACTTCTGAATTTCATAGTAGCTACAGAGAAATTATCTACAAAAATAAGAAGCAGAATCGAATTATTTCAACATGAAAACAATAACACCATCAAGGAAAAAAAAACAACAGAATCAAAGAAATCCAAAGCAGAAAGTGGCTAACAAATACTAACCATTAGAAAGTGAATACTTCAAAAGGAATGAACTAAATTGCCCCACTAAGACACTTGGAAATGAATTTATCAAAGAAAAACATATAATCTGTATCCCATAAAGTAAAGTACCTTAGTTTTTCAGAATACACATAAAATGAAAGTGTGGTAACATAAAATGATAGCCCACATGAATGATAGCCAAAAAGACAATGGATAGTCTATCTCATTTCAGAAAAAAAGATTTTACTTTTTCTTTTTCGAGACAGGGTTTCTCTGTATAACAGTCCTGCCTGTGCTGGAACTCAATTTGTAGACCAGGCTGGCCTCAAACTCACTGAGATCTGCCTGCTTGTGCCTCATGTGTTCTAAGATTAAAGGCATATGCCACCACCACCCAGCATTGAAAAAGATAAAATTTAAGCCAAATATAGATATAAGAAGCAATATGGGATATATAGGTATAGCAATAGATAGATAGATAGATAGATAGATAGATAGATAGATAGATAGATATTGGTAAATTTAACAGGAAGATTTAAATGAAAATTTATCAGAGAAAATAAATGTGAAAAGAAAATATTGGTAGGCTTAAAGGGTAACATAGCAACAAAATGATGTGAGAAATCTGTATATCAAATTCCTAAGACTGGATGGGACCACTCTGATACCAAACAAAGATCAAGGCACCATAAGCAAAGTTACATGAGATTATATTTTCTCAAGAAAATTCTACAAAGCAGATTCAGCTCTGTAGTACAAAGATTTAACTAGGATGAAGTGTGACTGTCCATGTGTGGTGATATATTATTTATGATTTATTAAATCTTGCCAGAGAATTCAGAAAGCAAAGTCAGCCAGAAGCCATAGAAGCCAGGCACATACCATTAATCCCAGGACTTGGAGGTAGACTCATCTCTGTTAGTTCAAAACAGATCCAGTCCTAAAGAGAAACAGCTCACACAAAGGTGATCCCAGCACTTGGGATCACATACTTTAATACCAAGATTTATGAGGCTTTTTAAAGACAGGAACAGGGTCTTAGAGCGGGCATTCATTCTCCGGCCACATTGAGGATAGGAAGGCATTGGAGTCTCAGGATTCTCCAGCCATGCTGAGGAGAGTTTAGTAGTCTGGGATTTCAGTCTGAGGTTTGGTGGAGCCAGAATCACCTTACAGTCTGAGGTAGAAGTAAGAGATAGTGGCCAGCTGCTTTGCTTTTCTGATCTTCAGCTTGAAGCTTGGACCCCAATATCTGTCTTTGGGTCTTTTCTTTTTCATGCTACACCAATTAAGTGTGATAGTCCACATTAAGAGAATGGAAGAGTTAGAAGGGTATGTCTTCATTTCATAGTTATAGGAAAAGCATTGCTTTCTGTTGCGATGATAAATACAATGACCAAAAGCATCTTGGAAAGGAAAGGGTTTATTCCATTTCACACCTCACAGTCAATCTGGACGGAAAGTTAGGGCAGGAACTCAAAGCAGGATCCTGAGTACAGGAAGTAAAGCTGAGCCATGGACCAGAATAAAAAACAACCACACTGCTTACAAGCCTACTCTCCTGGATTGCTCAATTTGCTATCTTTTACACCTGAAGACCACCTGGCAGAAATGCCACAACCCATAGCAGGCTGGGCCCTGTCTTATCAATCACCAGTCAAGGAAATAATATAAAAACTTAGCTCAAGTCTAATCTGACAGGTAATTTCTCAATTAGGTCTCTGTCTTCGCATATGACTTAAAGGTTTTCAAAAACTATTTCTATTATCTTTTGAGATTATAATATAGTTGCATCTTTTTATATACACATTTTTATATATTTAAGTGTAATTACCCTTCCCTTTCTTCCATGCACACTCTTATGTACCCTTTCTTGCTGTTTTTAAAATTTTGTGGTGTCGTGTTTTTTTTTTTGTTGTTGTTGTTGTTAATTGTTGTTATATACAAGTAATATTATGCAGGCTGAACAGGTTGCACTTACATATTAAAGTTTTTCACTTCTTTATTCAGAGTTATTGTCAGCAGTCTTTATTGTTAACTATTGGGAGGGAGGGGTCTAATGAGTCTTGTTAGTTTCCAGCACCTCCTAAAGCTGTATTGAGTTTTCCCTTCTGTCTTAAAGCTTCTGGGAAGAATGGAATGTTTCAATCTCAGAGGAAACTGATACACAACAGATTGATTGGAGGCTATTGGGGCCTTACTATGTTACTGGCTAATTGCTTTGTGTGCTTGTCATTTATACTTGCTGATATTTCTGGGGTAATGTATTTTTTTTTTTTTACTTTGCTGCATGTACTTTCCAATTGTACAATTTCCTTAGTGAAGTCTTTTTATGAATAAAATTTTGTTATCTACAAATAAAATGTTTTTGACTTCTATGCTCAACCTTAATCACTCCCAGTTGTCTTCTTTATCTATGACTTCAAAAATTGCATTGAAAAGAAATGAAGTAGACCCCTTTGTTTTGCACTCATTGTTTGCATTTCTCTCCATTTTAAAATAGTGTCAGTTATGAGTTGCTGCATGTTTGAGAAAGCCCCATATCTCCAGTATCTTTAGCACTTTTATCATAAAGGGATGTTGCATTTTGCCAAAGGCCTTTTCTGCATCTAAAGAGGTATCACAAAGTTTACATTTTATGCCATCTCTGCATGTCTGCGGTGAAACCAATTTGATGTTGGTGCATAATCTCTTTGATGTATTTTTGGATTGTTTGAATGTATTTTATACAGAATGTTTCCATGCATATCAATAAAAGGTTTTGGTCTATTTTCTTTTTTTCTTGGGTCTCTGGTGTTTCTAATACTTGTTTTATTAAAATTAATTGAAAATGCTCAATCAGGAGCTCAAAAGATAGCTCAGAGGTTAAGAGCAATAGCTGCTCTTCCAGAGGTCCTGGGTTCAATTCCCAGTAACCACATGGTGGCTCACATGCATCTGTAAGATCCGGTGCCCTCTTCTGACATGCAGGCTATATGCAGACAGAATGCTATATATAATAAATAAATAAATCTTTCAATAAAAGAAAAAGAAAACACTCTTTCAGTTCCTATTTTACAGACTAATTTGAGAATTACTAGTTCTAGTTTTATGGTCTGGTAGAATATTTCACTGAATGGATCTGCCTATAGACATTATTTTAGATAGGAGATTTTTAATTACTTATTGTTTCTCATTGGCTCTTATGAGTTTATTTAGACAATGTAGTTCAGCATGATTTACTTCGGTTGGTCATTCCTATCAGGATATTTGTTGGGAGCCATAAGTTAAGGAGTCATCCAGAGCAGTGGAAAATTACAGGCTCTTGAAGGACTTGCCACCTGGCAACTGCCACCACTGGCTGTTCTATTCCGGGAAGAGATAAGCAGCTCTGAGAACAAGAAACATAGGATGTTCTCAGGCAACAGACATTCTTTAGATAGCCGCTTGCGCAAAACACCAGATGTACTAACAACAATAAGGCCCTCCCTGCTCCCTCCTCACCTCCTCCTCCTCCCAGCGGCCCTGTCGCAGGAGCCCCACCGCCAGCGGCCAGCCGCTACATGCTTGCTCCACTCTCCCTCCTCCCACCCTCCTCACTCCCTCCTTGCCACACTCTTATATAAGCCTTACTGCTCCTTCAATAAAAATGAGACCTTGACAAAACTGATGCTAGCTTGGTCTCCTTTCTTTCTCCTGCCCATGATTCTTTTCAGACAGTACCTCTTCAGACCCTGAATAACTGGACCTGCTGGACCGGTTGGATATTCATTCATTTCTTTTAACTTTTCTAGTTTGGTGGAATATAGAGTTTTGAAATGTGACATCCAAATTTCCTTAATATCTATTTATTGTCTTCATTTTAAACTCTAATTTTATTAATTGGAATTCTCTATCTCTATTTTTCTTTTAATTTGGCTAAAGTTATGTCAACCTCTTTAAGGTTTTTTAAAGAACAAAATTTGTTCATTGATTTGATGTATTTTTATTACTATTTCAATGATGTAAGCCCTGAATTTTATTATTTCATATTGAATCAGTAACTTTACTTTCAAATATATTTTCTAAGCTTGACATACAAATTATGTATGTCCATAAAGATATAATAAGATCATAATGCTCATTATACAACATGTAATTTTCCATTTATGTATTGCTGTGTTACAGTCACACTCCCTTAATTTATAATATAATCCACCAGTGTCATATTTTTGTTTAGGATACAATAAAATAAAAAATGAAACAAGTAAAATGAGTTTACTTGGTTCACAATTTCAACATAGAGTCAGTCATTGCAAGGAAGTCAAAGGGGCAAAATCTTGAAACACCTGAACAAAACACATCTACAGTGATCAACAGGCAATAACTAATTAATGCATACAAATCACTGTTCCACTCACTCCTGCTCATTCATTTCAGGGTTCAGTCCATGAAAATAATATCATATGCATTCACAGTTGGCCTTCCTACATCAGTTAATCAAAATAAGAAAGACCCACACACACATTCCAGTAAGCCAACCTAAATTTAGAAAATTCTCCATTGGGGTGTCCTTTCTGAGGTATTCTGGATTGAATAATACTGACAAGTAAAACTAACCATCACCATGTTTTAAATTTTAATTTACCTTTTAAGGGACAGAGAAGTCAACATAGAAGGAGAGGGAAAGCAAAACCAAAATAACAGTAAAAATGCCTGAAAAAGTCATAAAGAATAATATTATTTACTTATCTAAAATCATGTATTATATACATGATGTATATTATATACATATATATTCCATCTGGGTTGACAATGCTACCCAAAAGTGGTATCTCCTATCTCACAAAACTCCCAATATGAGGCATGAGCAATTTCTTCTCAAGTTGTTGGTTGGGGAATACAAAATCCAAAAACATTATAGAAAATTGCTATGCCTTCCAAAAATTGAGGTAAGTCACTAGTGCTAAAGAATCTATGCATTTTGGATGTAAGACCAAAGGAATCCAATTTGAAACTAACCTGAAAGCCTCTTCACTAAAGACTGGCTTTCATGGTACCTGAAGATATCATGCAAGCTTACAAAAAAGAAAGAAAACAATAGACCCCTCTAGCTATGATGCCTATGAATTACAACAACCAGAAATGCAGAAAAACTCTGAGGTAGTATCACTCATAACTCGTGAGTTCATGCTTCTTGGAGAAGAATTAACTACTACCATTTTACTAAACCCTAACTACATTCTTAATATTTCTCCTTATACCTATGGATAAGTATACTTCTCACACTTTATCAAATAAACTTCTTTTCACAACAAATGGAGATGACTTGATCAAGGTGCACAAAACAACTAATCATATGGTACTGAGCCTCATCTGCTACATCTACAGTACATGGCTGAGGAAATACCATAGAAGAACAGACAAAATGTTTGTAAGATCCAGAGAAAAAGAAAGTGTTTTGTGATGTAGTGCCTCATAGAAATGTCAGGAAAGCTACACTGGAGAAATTTTCACAACATACTGACTAAACAAGTGTTTAAAAAGAAAGCTATCAATATACATGATAACAAGGAAGGAAGAAACCTCAGGGTCCTCAACCATACACAAACAACTACAAGCAACTAAGGAATACTGAAGCCATGAGAAATAGACTTCGCCAAGGAAGAACCTAACAGTTGGTTATCCAATACCAAATGGTCAGCTTGAAATTCCTTCCAAATGTACAAGGAGCAATATAGGAAGTGAGCAGTTTTTATTTGTGTATTTAGAAGTGTGTGTGTGTGTGTGTGTGTGTGTGTGTGTGAGAGAGAGAGAGAGAGAGAGAGAGAGAGAGAGAGAGAGAGAGAGAGAGAGAGGGAGGGAGAGAGAGAGAGAGAATGTGTGTAAACAATTAAAGAAAAAGAGAAAATGTTTCTAAAAGATCAAGGTGCTTAACATAGGGATTTTGTAGAGGAAAGAAAATAGGGAAATTGATGTAACTTTATTTTAATTTCAAAAACTAAAAACATATAAAACCCTAATTGTCACAACAAGGTATCAATAATTTTAATTTAGTATCTATGAAATTGCAAAATTCAAGTAACAAAGGCTCCCATTTGCTTTGATGGAATCATAGATGACAGCTCAAAAACTTCAATAATTACTCACATAATGTGAAGTAGTAGAATTTGTCTACCACCTGCCATAACAGAGATTTTTGCTTAGAATAGGTTTGTGCAACCTCCACATGGATTACTCTGTTCATTTAGTATTATAATTGCATTTCTATAGTAAGCAACTCAAAAGTACCAGGTGATATATGCACTATCCTTTATTACCTAATCATTGACCTGGAAACTGCTCCACTGTAGTTGTCACAAATCAGGAAGGGAAAATTATCGTAGATACTTCTCTATCAGAATATTGTGAAATAATAAATTCTTCTGTCTGTATTTGTCGTTTTGGCTATCCTGCGTTTTTTGTTTTTCCATATAAAGTTGATTATTGTTCTTTCAATGTCTGTGAAGAATTTTGCAGGTATTTTATTGGGGATTGCATTGAATCACTTTTGGCAAGATTGCCATTTTTAGTATGTTGATCCTACCTATCCAAGAGCATGGGAGATCTTTCCATTTTCTGGTATTTCTTTAATTTCTTACTTTAAAGACTCAAAGTTCTGGCTATCCAGGTCTTTCACTTTTTTGGTTAAGGTTACCCCAAGGTATTTTCTGTTGTTTGTGGCTATTGTAAAGGGTGATGTTTCTCTGATTTCCTTCTCAGCCCATTTATCATCTGTATATAGTAGGGCAACTGATTTTTTGAGGTAATCTTGTATCCTGCCCCTTTGGTGAAGGTGTTTATCAGATGTAGGAGTTCCCAGGTAGAGTTTTTTTGGGTCACTTATGCAAACTATCAGATCATCTGCCAACAGTGAAAGTCTGACTTATTCCTTTCCCATTTGTATCCACTTGATCTCCTTTTGCTGTCTTATTGCTCTAGCTAGGGTTTCAAGTATAATATTGAAGTGATATGGAGAGAGTAGGCAGCCTTCTCTTGTTCCTGATTTTAGAGGAATCACCTCTAGAGTTACTCTCCATTTAGTTTGGTGTTGGCTGTTGGATTACTCTATATTGCTTTTATTATGTCCAGGTATGTTTCTGTTATCACTGATCTCTCGAGGGCCTTTATCAGAAAGGGGTGCTGGATTCTGTCAAAGGCTTTTTCATCATCTAGTGAGATGATCATGTGTTTTTTTTCTTTTGCAGTATGTCTATATGGTGTATTATACTGATAGATTTTTGTATATTGAAACATCCCAGAATCCCTGGGATGAAACCTACTTGATCATGGTGGATGATTACTCTGATGTGTTCTTGTACTTGATTTGCCAGTATTTTATTGAATATTTTTGCATCAATGTTCATGAGGGATTATTGGTCTGTAGTTCTCTTTCTTGGTTGTATCTTTGTGTGGCTTGGGTACAAGATAATTGTAGCCTAGTAAAATGAGTTTGGCTATGACCTTTGCTTCTATTGTGTGGAACAGTTTGAGGAGTACTGGTATTAGCTGTTCTTTTGTCCATGTTATTGAGTTTCTCAAAGAACCAGATCTTTGTTTCATTAATTCTTTATATTGTTTTCTTTGTTTCTACTTTATTGATTTCAGTCCTCAATTTGATTATTTCCTGGCATCTAATCCTCCTGGGTGAGTTTGCTTCTTTTTGGTCTAGAGCTTTCAGTTGTGCTGTTAATTCTCTAGTGTGACTATTCTCCAGTTTCTTCATCTGTGCACCTGGTGCTATGAACTTTCCTCTTAGCACTGCTTTCAAAGTGTCTCATAAATTTGGATATATGGTGTCTTCATTCTCACTGAATTCAAGGAAATCTTTAATTTCACTTTTTATTTCTTCCTCAACCCAGGAATGGTGCAATTTTATGTTATTTAATTTCCATGTGTTTGTAGGTTTTCTGAACATAAAACCAGTTAGCACAGGCACTGAGATTGACAATTAATAAATGGGACTTCCTGAAACTGAGAAGCTTCTGTTAGGCAAAGGACAAAGGCAGCAAGACAAAATGTCAGCATACAGAATGGGAAAAGTTCTTCACCAACCCCACATATGACAGAGGGCTGATCTCCAAAATTTACAAAGAACTCAAGAAGCTAGTCTCCAAAACACCAAATAATCCAACTGAAAAGTGGGGTACAGAACTAAATAGAGAATTGTCAATAGAGGAGTCTAAAATGGCTGATAGACACTTAATAAAGTGCTTAACATTCTTAGCCATCAGGGAAATTTAAATCAAAACAACCTGAGATACAATCTTACTCCTGGCAGAATGGCTAAAATAAAAACCACCAAAGACAGTTCATGCTGGAGAGGATGTGGAGAAAGGGGAACACTCCTCCTCTGCTGGTGGATGTGCAAACTCGTACAGCCATTGTGGAAATAAGTATGGAGATTCCTCAGGAAAATGGCAGTCTACCACAAGATCCAACAATTCCACTGTTAGTCATATACCCAAAAGATATACATTCATACAAGGAAATCTACTCAATTATGTTCATAGCAGGATTATTTATCATAACCAGAATCTGGAAGCAACCTAGATGCCCCTCAACTGAATAATGGAGAGAGAAAATATAGTATATTTATACAGTGGATTACTACTCAGTGGGAAAAAACAATGGAATCTTGACATTCACAGGCAAGTGGATGGCACTAGAAGAAAACCATACTGAGTGAGGTAACACATTCACAAAAACAAACAAACAAACAAGCATTGAGTGTATTCACTCATATATGGATTTTATACATAGAACAATGGATTGCCAGCCTACAATCCATACCTCCAGAGAAGGTAGGAAACAAGGAGGGCCCTAAGAGAGACATACATGGTACCCAAGAGAAGGGGAAAGGTACAAAATCTTCTGAGCTAATTGGGAGCATGGAGGTAGGGGGGCAGAAACCAGGAGAAAGAGAAGGGGAGGAGAGTAGGGGAGAAGAGTACATGAGGGAGCAGGAAGCTTGAGTTGGGGGAAGAATAGATGAGAACTAGATAAGCAATACCATAATAGAGGGAGCCATTATTTGTTTAATGAGAAATCTTGCTCTAGGGAAATTTCCATGGATCTACAAGGATGACACCAAATAACAATCTAAGCAATAGTGGAGAGGCCATCTTAGATGTACTTTCCTGATTATGAGATTGATGACTGCCTTTTATGCCATCCTAGAGCCTTCATCCAGTAGCTGATGGATGTAGAACCAGACACTCACAGCTAAGCACTGAACTGAACTCCTAGAACCAAGTTTTAGAGAGGGAGGAGTGATGAGAAAAGTGGTCAAGACAAGGCTGGTGAAACCCACAGAAACAGCTGACCTGAACAAGGCCAATCTCATGGACTTTAGACTGATAGCTGTGAAACTAGCACAGGACTGATCCAGACTCCCTGAATGTGGGTGTTAATGAGGATGCCTAGCAATCTATAGGGCCTCTGGTAGTAGATTAGTATTTTTCCCTAGTGAATGAGTGGACTTTGGGAGCCCATTCCATAAGAGGGTTACTCTCTCATCCTAGACACACGGGGGAGGGCCTAGGCCCTGACACATTGATATGACAGACTTTGAAGATCCCCATGGAAGGCCTCACCCTCCCTGGGGAACAACAATAAAGCAATGGCATGGGGGGTTACTAAGGAGCAGTGGAGGAGGGGAAGGAATGGGAACTGGGATTAACATGTAAAACCTGCTTGTTTCTAATTTAAATAAATAAGAATAGTAAACAAATTTTCAAGAAAATCAATAGAAAAATCAACTTTCTGAAAATACATATTTGAAATACCATAATATTGGAATAATTCTAAAGACTAATGAAAAGTCTTTTGTCAGCAGCTGGAGAGATGGCCTAGTGATTAAAAGCATACCCAGAGGAGATCAGTTCCTGTGTTCACAGTACTCATATTAGGCAGTTCACAGCCTGAAATAGTGAGTCTTATATTTTCTTTAGGTTTGGTTTGGATAGACTATTTTTTAGGCTTTTTTTTATTATGGAAACTTTTTCTTTCTTCTTCTACTTTGGTAGGTTTACTAGTCGTGTAAGTGTAGGCTAGTTGGAAGGCATTGCTTCAGTTTCTTCTGGTTTTCAATGTTTCCATTGAGGAATCAGCTCTTATTTTCTTTACATGTGACTTGTATTTCTGTAGGGGACACTGTAGCCATGCCTGCTGGTGGCTGGCTACAGATGTGCCTGAGTACACATGTGAGAGCTTGGTCAGGGTGATGTAGGGAAGATTTAAGAGTGAGGGTCACTCACAGGGTGGCCTCTTCTTCAGTTTCATCTTCGATTTGATGTACTTACTGCTGCCCTGCCAGCTGACTAGGTCGTTCTGCTAATAAAGCTTTTCCCTAATAAATTTCCTTGTATTTTTACCTGGGTCCATATTGGTAATTCCCACATTATATTTATTTTCTTCTACAGCTTTCTTTGTTGTGTATACTTAGTGTTTTAATTATGATATGCCATGGTGATTTTCTTTACTGGCTTTTTCTATTTAGTGTTCTATATGTTTCTGTTAGCTATGTGTTTCTGTTAGTTTCTGATGTGTCTTTCCTTAGTTTGGGGAAGTTTTCTGCTATGGTTTTGTTGAAAATCTTGTCTATACCTTTAACTTGTGTTTCTTCTCCCTCATCTATGTCTATACTTTGGAATTTTGGTCTTTTCATGGTATCCCACATTTCCTGTATGTTCCTTTCCTATGTTTTAATTTTTTTCATATTCTTTGTTTATTTGTTTTGGTATCTCTACTTTATCTTTGAATATTGGTAGTCTATCTTCTATTTAATTCATTCTATTTATAAGGCTTTCCTTTGCATTTTCTCCTTGGGTCATTATATTTTAATTCTATATTCCAGTTTAAGTACTCTTCAGTGTTTTTGCATATCTTTACTAAATTATGTTCTCATATCCTGGATTACCTTTGTCATTTCTATCAGTCATATGTTTGTATTTTCTTGGGCATCATTCAGGTGTTTACTTTCCTTAAATTCTTTCTCCTTAATTTCATTTAGCTGTTTCTTTGTGTCTTCTGTAAACTCCTTGAAGTCTTTAATGAATTTTACAATTATTCTTTGAAATTCTATGTTCTGGTGTCTATCCAGGTAATTATTATTAGCAAACATTTCTACTTGGCTGGTAGGTTTTGCAGAGAAAAATACTGGCTTGATGTTTCATCATATGGGCTTCTTTTGTTTCTTTTAAGTATGCTTTGAGAGAGCAGGGTTTGGAAGAATAGATATATGGGCATGCTGGGCCTACAGATTAGGAATGGCATAAGTAGAATGAAGTTGGATGAACAAAGGAGATTCAGTTGGTGTCCAAGATGCTTGTTGTAGTCCAAGTCTTGAGTGTAGGGTAAGATCTATTTGGATACAGAGGGTGGGTGTTGAATGGGAAGGGCCTGGGCATTATGGGGTGGTCTGGGAAGACCATAGCAGAAGCCAAGTATTTGATTACAAGTGAACAAGAGTGGCCAAACTGGGTAGGGTCATTGCATATATCACCTGGGCTGTGTATTGCTAAAGATGTGTGGGAGGGAGGATCAGCAGATGCACCAGGCAAGAATATTGAGGGAGATGTATAAGAATCATCTGGTGGAGACATTGGAGAAAATACAACAACAAATAAAAGTTCTTATTTCGAATTGTGTTGTCTCTTATTTATATGTTATATCTCTAAGAAGCCAGTATTTATTTCAACATCCTAATTTCAGTTATATATTAATCATATTATCTACTCTAACATGTTTCTCTGGGTAATAAAGTTGATTTTAATTTGACTATTGTTGGCACTGAGTGCCAAAAGCAATATTAACCATGCTTCTGTTGCCTTGTGACATGGGGATTTTCCTGAATGCTCCAACCATATGGGCATTGTTGACTGTTGGAGTCTGAAATGTTCATTTAGAGAGCTCTTTGGAATACTTCCATGTTCAAAAGTATCACCCAGCCAAGAGTTCCTATTTACAGTCTCTTCAATATGCACGTAGACTAGCTCAACGAATATTTAAGATGATAGAAATTTATTTTTATATCAAAAGGTGCTACATCTTCACAAAAGACTAATAGGATGTATAAGACTGATAACAATGCTCTTATCTCAGGACTTGGCTATATTGATATAAGACGCTATGATTTGAATTCAGAAGTAAGGAATCTCTATCAAGTAAAGACATTTGTTTCCTTCCATAATGATATGTTCCTGAATTCAGTGACTCATTATATTAACAAGAGGAATTATATATGACAGTCATTTCTACAGGGCTTAATTAAAACCATGTGAGACCAAGGTTTCCCTTCCTCCCAATCTAACAGCTGCATTAGTATCCAAATTGAAAGATTTAAACTATCATAAATGTTATTCTTTTGTTTAAAAAGAAGAAAAGAGAAATGCTGAGACATGAGACATAAGACTATAAGTTTATTATAAGGCCTGGCAGAATGGGGAGACTAAGAAGAGGAAAGGGGTAAATGGCTGACCGCCATGGCCGGTCGCCATAGAGAGACAGAGCAGGGAAACAGAAAGAGGATGGGTAGTCAGCCAACCCAAGAGGAGCCAAAAGGAAGAGAGCAAGGGATGGGTGGCAGGACCTTTTAAAGGAAAGGTTGCATATGCTCACTGGGGTTTTGCACCTCACAGGTTGTAATGCATGGCGGGTGAGTGCCCCGTTGTTAGGGGGCGGGGTCAGGGTCATCCAGGTGTATTGTTCTTACAATAACTATTGTTAAAGTCTACCAGAAAGAAAAAGGAAGCTGATTTGTTATGCATAGGGAAAAGTGGAATATGCACAGAATAAAGAGAGTGAAAACCTGTATTTTAAGTGGAGGAAGAGACAGGAAAAAGAACAAAGTATGGTGAAAATGATAACTTCAAGCATAAATTTATGTATAGAAGAAATACCACCTCAATCCAGCAAGGGCATACTAGAATGACTCAACTTATGAGATATGGCAAAAACATTTATAAACATGCTATTTGTTACATATACATGTAATGAAAGAGAATATAGGCATGTATGAAAGAGAATATAGGCAAACTTACCTGCTACCTCAAACAGTAGGCCTTATCCTCTATCACAATTCATAAAAACAAGGTTCAACAAGCTAAGTACTATGAATTATGAATGTGACAAAACAGATATATAACTATAAATATAGGTAAGGAAAAATAAATACAATGGCATAATAACATACAAAATTCATTGAAACAAAAACTAGAGAAGCAAAATCTTTTTAAAATATTTTGAAAATATATTGATATTTAATTATATATTCACATATATAATTAGGGTAAATTAAAATAATAAAAGAATAAATTTTTTTTCAACCTCTGAAGAAACCACAGATGAGAGAAAATATGTGGCATTTGTCTTTCTGAATCTGGGTTACCTCACTCAACATAATATCTTCTAGTTCTTTTTTTTTTTTTTTTTGGTTTTTCGAGACAGAGTTTCTCTGTGTAGCTTTGGAGCCTATCCTGGCACTCGCTCTGGAGACCAGGCTGGCCTCGAACTCACAGAGATCCGCCTGCCTCTGCCTCCTGAGTGCTGGGATTAAAGGCGTGCCGCCACCAACGCCCGACATATCTTCTAGTTCTATAGATTTAACTTTAAGATTTCATTTTTCTCAACATCTGAAGAGTATCCTACTATAAATAATAAACCATGTTTCCACTATCCATTTATCAGATGGATGGCATTTGGATTGTTTTCCTTTTCTCTTTTTAAGTAATTTTTTATTTAAATTAGAAACAAGCTTGTTTTCCATGTCCATCCCAGTTTCCTATCACTCCCCTCCTCCCCTGCTCCCCACTGACCCCCTATTACATTCCCTTTCTGCTCCCCAGGGAGGGAGAGGCCTTCCATGGGAGATTTTCAAAGTCTGTCATATCACTTGGAGCAGGGCCTAGACCCTCCCCCACGGGTCTAGGCTGAAAGAGAATCCATCTATGTGGAGTGGACTCCCAGAGTCCATTCATATACTAATGATAAATACTAATCCACTACCAGAGGCCCCATAGATTAACCAGACTTCTAAACTGACATCCTCGTTTAGGGGGTGATTCCAAAAGATGTCTCAAACAATATAGGTTATTGTAACTGGCTCTAGTTACCTCCTCCAAGTTGAATTTAAGGCCCTATTGCTGAAAACCACACATTTTTTAAACACCATACTCAGATGCTTCATGATGGATCTGGCACAAGAGCACTCACTGAGGAGTGACTTGCATAGAGCACCAAAAAGTGCTTTAAAATCCGCCAAGAATGAAAAGTAATCAGTCATCCTACACAAATATGATGCCCATGAACCACAACAAATAAAAGCATGGAAAGAGATCCTTAATGGCTCAATACTGGTATTTATATTTAGGCAGTAACTAAATGAACTTAAGGCCTTCTCAATGAGAGGGCAACCATAACTGATGCTGGAAACCTAGTTAACTAACCTAGCTAGTGAGATTGTGTATTATAGAGGATAATCTACTACTTCTGATTTCTCGAGGAAGTACTTACTATGCTAGACATAACAGAAAAGGGGATAAAATAAAAAGTGAAGATGAGTTTAAAAAGAAACTGAGACTCTATCCACTGCTGTTGGGAAAAGGATATGGAACCATAGAGGGAAATATTCAATTTCCTTTTCAAAATGTAAACAAACAATATATTACTCCATATATTATATATATAAATATATACCCAATTCTTTTAAAAGTAGGACTAATATCTGTATTTATAAACTTAATTTTATTCACAATAAACAAAAATAGTACAGAGGTATAATCAATAACTTGAATGGAGAAGAAAACTTGGTATAACATAAGACTAGGTAAAATAAGGCAGAAGAAACATTGAATGTTTCCAGCTATAAGAATTAAGAGAATATAAAAATCCAAATGGACGGACGCAGATGAGATTAAGAAGGAACTGTGGTAATTGTTAATATTTAAGTCTCTGAGGTGAAGAAAAAGCTTCAGAAATAGTAGTAATAATTATAAAATACTCAGACTAAAATTAGTAGCCTTAAATCTTACCAAAATCAATCTACAGATTCAATGCAATCCCCATCAACATACTGGCCCAATTCTTCAAAGACCTTGAAAGAACAATACTCAACTTTGTATGAAAAAAAAAAACAGAATAGCCAAAACAACCCTATACAATAAAGGAACTTCTGATGGCATCACTATCCCTGACTTCAAGCTCTACCATAGAGGTATAGTAATGAAAACAGCTTGGCATTGGCACAAAAACAGACAGGTAGACCAATGGAATAAAACTGAAGACCCTGATATTAACCCACACTTCTATGTACACCTGATTTTGACAAAGAAACTAAAATTATACAATGGAAAAAAGAAAGCAACTTCAACAAATGGTGCTCCTCAACCAAAGAACATGTAAAGAAAATGAAGTACATTTACACAATGGAGTACTGACATGTAGAAGTGGGGAGATAGATCCATATCTATCCCCATGCACAAAACTTAAGTCCAAATGCATCAAAGACCTCAATATAAATTCAGCCACACTTAACCTCTTAGAAGAGAAAGTGGGAGCCACCCTTAAATGAATTGATATAGGAGACCACTTGAACATAACTCCAGTAGCACAGACACTGAAATGGACAATTAATAAATGGGACCTCCTGAAACTGAGAAGCTTTTGTAAGGCAAAGGACCCATTCAACAAGACAACACAGCAGCCCACAGAATGAGAAAAGATAATTACCAACCCCATATCTGACAGAGGGATGATTTCTAAAATATAAAAAGAACTCAAGAAGCTAGTTACCAAAACACCAAACAATCCAATTAAAAAGTGGGGTACAGAACTAAATACAGAATTCTTAGTGGAAAATCTAAAAGGGGTGAAAGACACTTAAAGTGCTCACCCTCCTTAGACATCAGGGAAATGCAAATCAAAACAACTCTGAGATACCACCATACACCTGTCAGAATGGCTAAAACACCAACAACAATCAAAAACACCAACAACAGTTTATGTTGGAAATGATGTGTAAAAAGGGGAACACTCCTCCATTGCTGGCAGAGTTCAAACTTGTACAGCTACTTTGGAAATAAGTAAGACAGTTTCTTGGCAAAGTGGGAATCATTCTACCTCAAGATCTAGCAATTCCACTCTTAGGCATATACCCAAATGATGCACATTCTTACCACAGGGCATCTGTTCAACTATTTTCATGGTGGAATCAATAGGCAGAACCTGGAAGCAACCTAGATGCTCCTCAACCAGTGAATGCATAAAGAAAATGTATTACATTTACACAATGGAGTGCTACTTGATGGAAAATACGAACAATCAAATCTTGAAATTCGCAGGCAAATGGATATGAAGAAACTATCCTAAGTGAGGTAGCCCAGACATAGAAAGACAAACATGGTGTTTACTCACTAATAAATGGATATTACACATAGAGCAAAGGATAACCAGCCTACAATCCATACCACCAGAGAAGCTAGGACACAAAGAGAGGCATAAATGGTCCCTCAGAGAAGGAGAAAGAGACAAGATTTCCTGAGAAAATTGGGAGCATGGAGGAGTGGGGAGGGAGTTAGGAGAAAGCAGGGGAGAAGTGGGGAGGAGAACATGAGGAATCAGAAAGATTGAGCAATGGAAAGAATAGAGAAGGAGAGCAAGAAAAAAAGATACCTTACTTATTATAGGGAGCTGTTATGAGCATAATGAGAAATCCAGCACTAGGGAAATTTCCAGATATCCATAAGGATGACCTCAACTAAGAATCTAAGCTATAGTGGAGAGGCCATTAAATGTCATTACCTGTTAATGAGATTGATAACTACCTTAAATGTCATTCTAGAGCCTTCACCCAGTAACCGATGGAAGCTGATGGAAGCAGAAGCTGACATTCACAGTCAAGCACTGAGCTGAACTCCTGGAATCCATTTGTAGAGACGGAGGAGTAATGAGCAATGGGGTCAAGACCACACTGGGGAAAACAAAAAAGGAGTGATCTGAGCAAGTGGAAGTTCACAGACCCCAGTCTGACAGCTGGGGAACCCGCATAAGACTGAACCAGGCCCCCTGAATGTGGGTGTCAGTTGGGAAGCCTGAGCTTTCTATGGGGCTTCTGGCAGTGCAACCAGTATTTATCCCGAGTGCACAAATTAGGTTTGGGAGCCAATTCCCTATGGTGGGATACTCTCTCAGCTTAGACATACCGGGGAGGGTCTAGGTCCTACCCCAAATAATGTGCCAAACTTTGATGATCCCTAATGGGAGCCTCACCCTCCTGGGGAGTGACAGGTCGGGTGGGGGGTTATTGCAGGGCATGGGAAGACAAGAGGGAGAGGGAACCTGGATTGGTACGTAAAATAAGATTGTTTTAAATTTAAGTTAAAATTTACTTAAAAAATTAGTGGCCATAAATTGTATTATTTATGCCGGGCATTGATGGCGCATACCTTTAATCCCAGCACTTGGGAGGCAGAGGCAGGAGGATCTCTGTGAGTTCGAGGCCAGCCTGGTCTCCAGAGCGAGTGCCAGGATAGGCTCCAAAGCTACATAGAGAAACCCTGTCTTGAAAAAACAACAAAAAAATTGTATAATTTATAAAGACTAAAGTGAAAAAACCTTTTTAAATATTTACATGTAGCACATATATATTTAATGTTTGCTGGAATTATTTTAACTATTTTAAATTGTAAATGTTACTATATGTTTTAACATACATATGGACATAGTCACCCAACATATACCATGTTATGAATAACATGTTATTACATATGCTAAATGTATACAATAATAAAATTACATTTTACTAGTATTTGGTACACAATACAATGTTTATATGTTACATAATTACATGATGCAACCATGGATACAACAAAAATTTTTATTTATATACTCTATGATTTATAGAGTATATAAAATATATTTCACATAATTACTTATATTTTATTGTATGTATTATTACCACATATGTTATATATTATTAAACATGTTAGATGTCGACAATAATGAATTTAAGTTATATTTTACTAACTTTTGTTACATAATACAATAGTAAAGTATATAATTATTTGATACAACAGAATGTATTGTTAATACATTATATAATTTAAACATAGAATATAAAATATGTTGCATATATATTAAGTATATTTTATTACAATTGATAAATGTTTTATCATTTCAAACTGGTCAGTTAGGTGTTACAATAAATCTTTCTGCCAGCGGCCTAGCCCCGCTGCCATGTGGGCACCCAAAATAACACACAGAGTCTTATATTATTTACAATGCTGTTGGCCAATGACTAGGATTTGTTATCTGCTAGCTCAGTCATAATTATCAACCAAAATCTTGAGATTTATCATACCATTTATAACCAACCCCATTTAAATGAAAACAAACATTTATAAACAATATTTGGGAATTTGGGCATCGTTAATTCCAAACTGCTTCCTGCTGGTTGGGGGCGATGTCCATACCATGGGGATCATGATAAAACACAGAAATCCTGGCTGTAGTTGTCTATGACTGCATCATCTCAGCTGTTTTTGATATATGTTCAGTTGGGCCACTGCTTCAGGGGTCCTGCTTGATCAAACCCTATTAGTCTGGAAAGAGTCCATAGCTTTTCATTTTCTGTGTAAACATAAGTAGAAATTCTTTTTCCATGTAGCCTGTCCTTAGACTTAAATTTTGAAGTCAAAGCATTTTTAAAATATATAAGTTGGATTAATTTAGTAGCACTTATAATCAAATGTATTTTAGCAGCTGTAATTCTTTCCTTGACAATCAAACAATTTAAAGACAACAATATAGCATAATGTATCCGGACTCTCTGTGTATTTTCTATCTTTACCTGGCTTTTTCATTACTCTATTTCTTTTACTTTTTTTTTTCTTTTATGAGACAGGGTTTCTCTGTGGCTTTGGAGGCTTTCCTGGAACTAGCTCTTGTAGGCCAGGCTGGTCTCGAACTCACAGAGATCCACCTGCCTCTGTCTCCTGAGTGCTAGGATTAAAGGCATACACCACTACCGCCCAGCTACTCTTTTTCTTCTTCTTTTTTTAAAACAGTTTATCCTGTTTCTTTTTCTCTCAGAAGCCTAAGTATATTTTTAAACACACTGTTAACCTTTAGAGGTTTTTCTTCATCTGAATCTGTCTTTATTGTAAATCTTTACCTTTTTGTGGCCACAGCCTTTTATCTGCTAAACAGCATTGCTAAAATCAAAGCAGTGGCTTTTTTAGCTGCTGTCTTTCCAAGATGGTGGGGGTACGTTTACCCCCAGACTGAGAGCTCTACTCACTGCCTTGGTCAATGCTACAATCAAGCAGCAGGCTGCTGGCTTGGAGATGTTACTGTGGTTTCTGCCACTGCCAGCTGCTTGGGGCATGAACCCACGACCCTGAGATTAAGTCTCATGCTCTACCAACTGAGCTAGCCGGGCCTCTTAAAAGGAGCCCTGTGGTTTTTTTTTCCACTATTATTGAGTCAGAAAGCCTCTCTTAAAGAAACTTCTCGAGTCTCTGCTTGTCTCTATCAAAACAGAGACCACCCGAGAAAATGCTGCTACCAAGAAATCATGCTTGTCTCTGTTCATTTGCTTCCAAAATCCCTTTTTAAGCTTTTGTGAAGTTTGCATGGAAGTTTGTAACACTACCACCAGCTCCCTGGGTTTGCCACTGCCTGACTAGCCATGGGAAGGCAGCTCAAGAGCGCAGAATCCTAACCCCTAGAAATCTCGAGAGCTGTAGATTATCTCAGGAGTGCTGAGTCCAACTCCCAAAAGCATGGGACAATTCGAGCATATGGAAGCTGCTCTGATGCCACCCAGCGGCTCAACAGGGCAGGCTTTGGGGGCAGGTTCCCCTCTTCCTCTGGGAACCTGGGGGCATGGGGTCATCCCACTCACTGACACCATTTTGTTATGATAAATCTTTCTGCCAGCCGCCGGAGGCCCGCTGCCACACTGACACCCAAAATAACACACAGAGTCTTATATTATTTACAATGCTGTTGGCCAATGACTAGGATTTCTTATCTGCTAGATCAGTCTTAATTATCAACCATAATCATAAGACTTAACTTATGGAGGACGCCGGCAGAATGCGTCCTGTCTTTCTAGGAACACATGGTGGCTCCAGAGCAGAGAGCAGGAGGAAGAGAAAGAGGATGATTTCCTGCTTGTCCCTGCTTATATTCTGAGTCTGCCTACTATGTCATGTCCTGCCTGGATCACAAGACTTCTTTACTACATTTCCCAGAATCCAAAATCCTCCTCAATTCCTAGCCCCACCTATCTTTCTGCCTCATTGGATATATATATATATATATATATATATATATATATATATATATATATATATTCTTACAAACCATACCACTGTTTTACCTTCTTCCTCTATTCCCAGCCTCTCTCCTCCATTTTCCCTCTATCCTGCCTTCCATTCCTCCTCCATTCCTGTTCAGAGGAGACTAGACCTCCCATGGCTATTGACCAAACATGGCACATAAAATTGAAAGCTGGATGAGGCAACCCAGTATCAAGGTAAGAGTCCCAAAAGCCAGCAATGGAGTCAGAGCCAGCCCCTGTTTCAACTTTTAGGAATCCCTCAAGAAGACCAAGCTATACAACTGTAACATTCATACCTAGGTCAGTCCCATGCAAGCTCCCTGGTTATCAGTTCAGTTTCTGTGAGCCCTTGTGAGACCAGTTTAGTTGTTCCTGTGGATTTTCTTGTGGTATCCTTGACCCATCTGGCTCCTACAAATCTTCCTTCCCCTCTTCCTCAGGATTCCCTGAGTTCTGTCTAATGTTTGGCTGTGGGTTTCTGAATCTGTATCCATCAGTTGCTTGGTGAAGCCTCTCTAATGATAATTGGGCTAGGCAACAATCTATGAGTATAGCAGAATAACAATAGGAATCATTTCATTGATAATTGTTTTTGACAAATTTGTTTGCTTCTATCCTAGGTGTTTGGGCTGTGTGGCCTCTGGTTCCTGGCCTTTTGGGCAGTGCCAAAAATAGGCTTCCTCTATTCCTCTCTTAGCATGGGTCTCAATCAGAACCAGAAATTGGTTGGCCACTCACACAATTTCTGCTCACCTATACCCCAACACTTCTTGTAGTCAGCACAAATGGTAGGTTGAAGGTTTTGTGGCCAAACATTAGACAATGCCCAGCCTCAATTTAAAAATTTTTAAATAAAATTTTTGAAATGTAAAAATAAATAAATAATAACCATAAAAACAGAAGGCCAGAAGATAGCCAGCTGATCACTGCACTGCTACATCAGAATTTACCCCCACTCTCTTTGTTCTACCTTTGGTAGGATCTGCTTCTTTGCTCTAATTTGGAATTATCACATAAAAACCTATGGATGAAATTTCCTTTTAAATGGAAATAAATGATGCAACTTTTCCTGTACTTAAAGCATGCTGCATCCAATAATGTGCATCCCACATCGATGTGTCATTTCCCTTTTGTAGACAGAAAGTTTTTGAAAAGAGCAAATGCTCTTATGCTGTATTTAACATGATACAATTCTGACTGAGCTACAAGCTAAACTCTTCTGCATTGAAGCACTTAATCCTGTTTGTGTGTTTGTTTTTATGGCTCCTCACAATAATCCTGGCACATTTTGACTCTTTTTGAAGCCCACAGTTAGGAAGAAATTTCCTTAAGTAGCAAAAACCAGAGAAACAGAAATTTGCATTTTTGAAGGATTTTTGATCCCTGTGCCTCAAGCATCCATGCCCAAGAACATTCTTACTTAAAATATAATATCTATTAGGATTCCTTTATATAGCTATATTCTTTGTATAGCTAGTTCCTTTTTCAATGGTACAGTGCCATACTCCACAAGGAGATGAAAATAGAAAACAAAAGCTGTGCAGGTTAAGAACACTCTTTGACTCAGGCCCATTACTTCATCCCGTTGGTTCTAATTTGTGCACAGTTCACACACATATTTCCACTTAATAATTTTTTCTCTTAAGATAGGTAATTACACTATGATACCTTACATCTTAGACATAGTAATCTTGCCTCCCTTAATTAAGGAAAATGTCTCAGTTGTTTTATTGCTTCACAGTCAAATTAAGACAATTCCTAATCCACTGATATTTTCAGAGATTATATGTACAGAGCTTTTTACTCTGACACATTTTTCTCTCCTAATTAGTGCCACCAAGAATTAGATGTTTGTATTTCTCTGGTTGTGAGAACTAGAAGTGAAAATGAACTCAAAATTTGCCATATTATGAACTTAGCATGATAGCTAAGAATTTGTTATTAATATGGAAACCATAGAATTAAGGAAGCAACATTAAAGGTTAGAAAAATAGGCCTGTGGAAATTAAAAGAGAAGATACCTTTTTTATAGAATTTTTTAAATTAATGATCTATTCTGGCCAAAATATATCCACACTTGCTTGTTAAATTAGTCTTACTAGCGTCTGATTTAAGATTGCCCTCATATTTCACTTGAAGAATAAGGACAATGAGGGAACCCTGGTAAACATTTTTCTTGGTTGGCAAGATTGGAACTGTCTGTCTCTCTGGTTCCTTCCTAAATCTTCAGCCTCCTCTCTCTCCAGGTGCCCTCCCTTTCCCCAACCAAAGTATTACCTTTCTGGTAGACTCTTCCTACCAGATGCCCTATAATGAAATAACAAAATCCTTTTGTTTGGATTTAGAATGTCGTCATAACTTCCCTTCAGCCATCTTCCTTCAGCAGATCTGACACAGAAAAGTTCAACTTCAGCACCTGGTGGCACCAGGACACCATGCTCAGCCAGCCACAGGAGGATAAAGGTATAAGACCAGATAGATTTAGTGGGCAAATTCACACTACTGACACACATCTCATTTTTACCTGTAAAAGAGCATGGCGACATTAACAGCCCTGCCCTAAATCGTCACAACAGACCACAGACAAAACGAATGGATTTCATACACTTACGTGACTTTTTATGCAGACCACTGAGATGTTTATGAGGTTGCTTGTTTCTTAGCATTTTTGTTAGTATATCTTCATAATTACCACACACTCCGTCTATAACTCCACTTCCATGAGTGGTGTTGACAGATCTGAGGCCAGTGAGATACAGGTTCCTTTACCCAGGTCAATCTGAATGCAGACTGTGAATCAACATGGAGCTTAGATATAAGGTGTAATCATTTCATAACTGACTTCTAATTAATATTTGGTTATAGCAGAAGCAAGCACATTCAAGACCAAGGTCAAGCATGGCATATAGTCAAACTTATATCATAGAAAGGAGGAATCTTGGTCCACAGCAGCACAATAAACAAAATAGGGAACTTTCTGTTTTGTTTTGTGGATAGGCACTGATGGTTCTACACAGTTGTACTGAATTTGGTTAAGAAACACCCCAAGCTTCTGAAGCCAAAGGCAGTGAAAAGTTTTCTCTGCAACAGCACTTAATTCTCTTAGTGGGAAGTTCATATCCTTTCACTCCCTAATCTACCTCAGAGCAACAAAGTAGAGCCATTACATGTCTATTGGAGGCACAGCTGGAGAAAATTAGTTAAAGGTGTACCCAGGAAAGGAATTGAAGTTATTTATCACTTGATAAGCCCTAACTAAGATTACCAGAAAGAATACAAAATGCCAAACTTAATATGACCTTTAGATAGCTAACTGTAAACAACTTAAGTATATTTCCATCATTACCTGAGATACACAGAATTTTGTTACTGGAAAATTCAACTCTGACTTGGCATGTTGCATTTTCAATTGCTCAAGATGAAAACTCTGACAGTCCCTATATAATTCTCCCTCATAATACTGAGGATAACTTTATCTCATGATTATTTCTTCTAGATCTCTGTTATAATTATCATTTGTTGGCATCCAGGTTATCTTCTTATATCCAGGAATTTCATTTCTTTGCTCAATAGCAGACATTCCTTGCATCTGGAAAGTAACAATAACAGATTAAAAGAGAAAACAATAATTTTGAAGTTTCCTTCTGTAGTTAGATGGGACAAGATACAGTAAGAACTTGAAATCAGTGTGTAGATGCAGCAAAGAGACACTAACACCCAAACTAACTTCAAGACAGAGGAACTTAGCACCCATAGATTTCAGGCATCAGGACTCTGCTTCCATGGTTACTAACTGCTTACAGATCGTCTGACCCCTAGCTGTGAGCAATGTAAACTCTTGTTGTGGGATCTTTATTTCTTGTAGACACTAGGGAGAATTTTTCATTGGCATCATCATAGCTCATCAAACAGACATAGTTTTAGACTGTTTGGCTGTGTCCTAGACTCAGCATTTACTTACCTTGGCTTAGTCAATGTGGTCGATTTTCTGTCAAACTCATCAGGGTTGTTTCCAGGTGAGTAGTAGGTTCTATTTACCTATAGGAGGGTGGAGAATGAGCAATTGGAAAGTTAAAACACCAGTATCTGTCTCAGGAAGAACTGATCAGAACTTAGAAGTGATTAGAATTACTAAAATTCAACTTCTAAAATCCATGCTCCAAGTTCAAATATATCTGAATTTAAATTCAGACTCTGCCACTTACCATATGTATAAATATGAAAAATATATGCATCTTGATACTGTTATCTAAATACGTGTGAGTGATAAATTAATTGAACAATTGAATAAGATAATACAACAAAATTTTCACTATAAACAATTCTGAGCACATAAATTTTATAGCCCATAGCTATTAGAGAACCACTAAAATCAAACCAAAGTGAGAGTGAATGCAGAGAGAGAAAAAATTATGATCCTCATGATAATAGATCTGCAGCAGAAAAAGGTATGTCTAGATCTTCTCAAATTTCTCCACATTACTTCTCTAAAGATAACTTGAATGGGTAGAGGGATCAGCAATATTTATAACCTATTTTACATCTTATTTTTGTTTTAATAATATTCAAGGATTGTTCAAGAAGTTTCATTAAGTTTTCCTATGTATATAAAGCATTTAAAAGTGAGACAAAATGCACAATTCATGATGACTGCCTTTGAAGGCACACTGGCCTGTGGAAAAAAGAGTTGGGGCAAGGAAGACGGTCTTGTTTATCCACTCTGATTCACTAACAAGTGGTTAGCACATCTACCATCACCCATGTCTCTGCAAGAGTAAAAGGGGTGGTAGGCATCCTAATGCTAAGTAACACATTCCAGCTCGGGGAACATTGCAAAACAAGCAAAGTCAATAAACTACAAGCTTCGGTGGTTGTGTGAGGGCACTGAAAAACCTTCATTTCAGGAAGCCCGTTACAGCAGGGAGTACAAAGTGCTGCTCTGGGATTCAAACAGGCATATAAGTACAACAAACCATGTGACCAAGGTCCTTTAAATCCCTGAGCTCTGTCTCTTGATGGAAATAATTGTGCTTTGGTCCATGTCCATTCCTAAAAATCCAATTGCACCAACTGTCTAAGTTATGAACAAAATAAGTTTATTTTAGCTAATGGTTGTAGTCCAATGTCAAGATTCCACATTTTGAAATGGTCTTGATGAGAGAATCACAGGAGAGTTCAGGCTATCATTCTGCAAGACATGAATTGCATGTAGATTCTGACCAAGCTGGCTTTTACAGAGAATTTACTCTTATGAAGATAAGCCATCAGTCTTAGGCTCCTCCACAAGACTTCACATATTTATACCTTACAACAAGGATAAAATTTCAACTTGAGTTTCAAAGGAGACAAATTGTACTCAAACCAGAGCAGGATCTGTGCCCTAGGACCAATATGATAAATTAAGAAAATCCATGCCAAATATTTGATAAGCATCTATTAAAATATGATCAAATAAACAGTAGGTATAATGAATATTTTGTTTTCATATAGTAATGCATAATTAACTAATGAAAGAGCACAGTAATAGAAAATAATCAGTATAAACAAGAATTTCCTCAAAAAAGAAAATATTGAGAAAAGGGAATGAGTATGACAAATTTGTAATCAAATACTTTCTTAACAACATCCAAACTGAAGCAGAAGGCAGTGGCTTAGAAGGTGTCCAACAGGAGTACAGCACAATCCTCATTCTCACACATGTAGCATTTAGAGGAAACAATCCTCAAAGGCAACAAGGGGAGTCATTTTATATATTCCAAAATCTTTCTGTGATTTCCACTTAAAACTCAATTCAATGAAGTGTTCCCCTTCTATACATACCCACCTTGTATCCCAAGGACTTTTATGGTATTAATTCATTTGTTACATCATTGATTTTTATTTTATTTATTTATTTAACTGTTATTATTATTATGGAATTGCACAAGACTGCATAGAAGGAGATGGAAAGGGAAACACAAATGTCATTAAGACCCGGTTTGTAACTGGAGTGTCTTTTTAATTCAGCAAGGAATCTGAGCTAGGTAAACATATGGAATACAAAGTGATCTTTAATAAAAACAGAAGCAGACAGTTGCAGGGTGAGTTAAAGAAGGGCTTTGAAAGACAAGTCAAACGTCAAAAGCCCCAAGAAACACTGGCAAATTGTTTCGTCTCTGCAGAAGAAAAAACTGAATTGCCAAGTAAATATAGGAAACTTGGAAATACGCTCAGCAGTAAAATACATTTTCAAACTTCTGTGAAAATATCAGGCCAAAACTTTGAAACAAGCTAGGAGAGGCCTGACATTAAAACATAACTTGTTGCTATGCAGTAGAGGTTTGTGTGAACTTGAGTTTCATCCATTAATACAATTGGGGATATGGGGCAAAGAAAAAGTTATTGGAAGTTCTCATCAGCCATCAGAACTTTGTTTACAATGATTACTGCAGAAGTAGCCACACATGTAACTGGAACTGGGACAGAAAGAGGCCACTACTTGGGAAGAGTTTTGAGGCTATAGCAGAAAATTAAATGGAAGAATACTAGTAAGTTGTCTGATGCTTTTCCCAAGTCTCCTTTAACAGTTAAAACAGATGGTGAATGCTAATTTTCATTTAACACAGAGGCAGAAATTGTAGAAAGAGAAAGAGTGGGATAAATGTTAGATCTGATGACTCAATAGCAGCAACATAGCAAGAGCACACGAGAAATCCTCCTCTTGTGGTAAACACTTCCCTTTACCTATCCTCTCTGCTCCTACAGCTTTATAATTTATACTCCTTTCTTTATTCCATTTAAAGCTGACTTTTCAAATACCTATCAAAATGCTTCATCAATATGCCACACAAAGCTGGGCATTGGTGGCAAACGCCTTTAATCCCAGTGGCACTCGTGAGGCAGAGGAAGGGGAGTTCGAGACCAGGCTGGTCTACAGTGTGTGTGCCAGGACAGGCTCCAAAAGCAATACAGAGAAACCCTATCTTGAAAAACAAAAACAAAACAAACAAACAAAAAATGCCACACAACTATCCCTTTGACTTATTACTCAATTGGGAACCACATTTCTGAAACATTCTGAGCTAGTCTTAAGTAAAATCATAGAAACAGATGATCTCATAAAATAGATTATATCCTCTTCTAATAGTATTGATCAAGAAGATACAAGCTGGGTTGGCTAATTTTGTAAAACCTGACAAAAGCTACAGTCATCTGAGAGGATGGAAGCTCAATTGAGAAAATGACCCCATAAACTGTAAGGCAAACCTGTAAGGAATTTTCTAATTTCATGACTGACATGTTAGTAATAAACCCATTGTGGATTATGATACCTCATGGCTGATGGTCTTGGGTGCTATAAGAAAGCAGATTGAAAAAGTTGTGGAGTGCAAGCCAGTAAGCAGCCTCTGTATCAGTTCCTACCTCTAGGCTCTGCCCTGTTTAAGGTCCTGCTCTGGATCTTCTTAATGGTTGGCTTACTAGTTGGAAGGCAAAATAAACCCTTTCCTCCCTATTACTTTTGGTCATGGTGTTTCATCACTGTAATAAAATCCCCAGAGAAGATGTTCATTTCTCTGTCTTTACCTTCTGCAGACCACACAGCTTGAGTCCTATGTATGGGCCAACTCAACTCGATGACTGCTATACTTTGTGGTTCTCCAATGATACTGACATCTCTGAAATGTTATGGTGTTCTACTACAAGAAGACTGCACTTTGACTCATGGGCTCTTTTTAGGGACTCCAAACCTGACACACAGTAACAAGTCTCAACTATTCTTCATGACCCCTTTATGTCCTTAAAACACTACCACCTAGGTGGCTCTTACACTATCAAGTTGAGTGGTCAATATGGAATGCAATCTCATGGTGGTTTCTGTGTGCTGACTCTGAGGGAATAGTTCCCAGAGGAGTCTTCATCAATGACATTGGTCTCTTAATCACAACTGATTCTTCAGCCCCAGCTGACCAATGTTCATTGACTCAGAGAAGCAAAAATTTTACTTTAGTAGCTTGGCTCTCTTCAAATTCATCAGCTCTAGTTGATTAGAATCACAAATTCTTTTATTTTTATTATTTTGAGATTATAATTTAGTTAAAATATTTTTCCCTATTCCTTTCTCCTCAAAACCCTCCTATGTACCATTCCCAACTCCCCTCCAATTTATGACCTCTTTTTTATTTACTAATTGCTTTTGCATGTATCTATGTATTGGTATATTCCTAAACATAACCTATTCAGCTTGTATAATGTTACTTGTTTGTATGTTTTCAGGCATGATCATTCAATACTGGACAACCAACTGGCACAAACAACCCCAGGGAAGAGCCCCTCTCCCCTTCTCAGCTTCCCTCAGTTGCCTAGAGTTCTTTGTATAGGATTGAAGCCTTGTGAGTTTTTATCCATCCAGATTGGCATGCTCATTGATATTATCCTTGTTCAGCTCATTATTGAACAGTTATATTGAGTCTTAATTCAACATTTCACATAAATAGCTAAATTGTCTTTACTTCCCCGTGAAATTTCACAATCTAGACATCCATTGTCTGCATTTCTTTCACCATCATTTTCCAAGCTCCCAAAGAACAACCTATTGAGCTCTGTATATTCAACAGCTTCTCTGTCCCAAAGTTCTTATGTCTTTCACCAATCTTCCCCAAAGCATTAATGGATTTATCACAATAATACTCCCAAACCTGGTACCAATTTCTGTCTTAGAGAAGGTTTCTATTGCTGTGATGAAATACCATGACAAAAGTAACTTGAGAAGGAAAGGGTTTATTTCACCATACAGTTTATAAGTCCACCAATGAGGGAAGTTAAAGCAGTAACTCAAACAAGGAATGGACCTGAAAGCAGGATCTAATTCAGAGACCATGGAGGGATGCTACTACTTACAGACTTGCACTTCATGGCTTGCTCAATCTGTTTTCTTATAGCACGAAAGACCATCACCCAAGAATGGCACTACTCACAATGGGATGGACTATCCCACATTAATCACTAAGAAAATGCCCTGCAGACTTGCCTACGGCCTATGGAGGCATTTCCCCAATTGAGGTTCCTTTATATCAGACAGCTCTAGCTTGTGTCAAGTTGACATAAAGCTATCCATCACATGACAAAAGGGAAACTCTGTGTATGTTCAGGAAGGAAAAGGATACAAAGAACAGTAATTTCAATAAAAAGATCACCAGGTATCTGAATCCTCGACACATTCAATTGCCTTTATCGTGATTTTCTCTGTCTTTGAAAATCTGTTCCAAGTCACAGTCCTTAGTTATCCCAGAGCGCAGGGATTTGATAGTTGTCATTTCTACTTTAACTTTGTCTCAGATAAATAAAATGACCTAGACAGAAACCCAGGTCCCAGTATTTAGTTTCCTTGTAGACAAAATGAGAATGATGTGTAAAAGCTTCAACACTTGAATAGAAGCATACAGATAAAGACCTTGAGGTGCAAAATAGCAAATTAGATGGAATAAACAATTCAATCCTTCTTCAGAACTGGATATGCCCATTTACTACTACATTTTAATATCAAAAATAATGACAAAATGGAATTTTAAGAGTTTTCAAAAACAAGTTAATATGGGTCTTACATTTCTGGGCTTTAAGCTGATGATATACTGTAGAGTATTTGGATGTCACAAGTGTCTTTATGCTCATAGGGCATGGTTATAAGTTGTGCATATTTTATTTTTCTGCTATTATACTGTATGAATTAACATGTTGGCAATATTTTTAGCCTTTCACATTCTGAATCAGTGCCCAGCATAATTCTCACAAGATTTTATTCTCTGGAATTAACCTCAAGGAAAAAAACTCATCAAAATCCCTGTGTATTCATTTACCTTCAAATAAGACTCCAAGTAGAATATAAGGTGACCCTAGCAGGCAAATGAAACCTCATTTCACTACTAATACCTAATCCTACTATTGTGCCAGAAGCAACTGGAGAAGTAATTGCTGATCTCAAATTCCCTAGCCTTTTCATGCAGGATATATGTTCTAGAATTCAACCACAGTTTGGGATGTTGCCAAAATTCTGAATTTGATCAAAGTACATCATCAGTATGGTAGCTTCATTTTATCACCCTATGAAGACATTTTAACTTGCAACTACAAAATGCCTCATTTTAGTGTTAATAGAAACAAGGAAAGATCAAAATATAAGACAAATTGACAGACAGAACACAGGTTCAAAGTCATGCAGTCATGAAAGGCTCATTGAAGACATGGTCTTTACCAAGTAGAATATAAGTTTCATATTAACAATGGAAAAAAGAAAATTAATAATATTTCATTTTTTTAACATCCCCCAAACCATCTTCACTTATCATATCTTAATGATGAGCAGAATATGGGACTCATTCTTGGAAACCCAGGGACTCAATCATGTCTGTATTTTAATCTTTCATCCTAGATTAGGGGAAGGAATTCCAGGGAGATATTCCTTCCTAATATTATTGATTATAGTGTGGGCTGTTATTGGCTGACATTATAGATTGTTGCGATATTCAGAGAGCAGGTGTCTGTGCTATCTTTGGTAATAAAATATTACTATCACTGGTAGAACAGGGACAATAAGGACATTCCAACAACTTATGGAAATAAGCTACATCTCAATATAGAAAATGATTTCTACCTAAAAACTTTCTATTGCAACTCAAGAATGATTATGGCCATCAGAAGGAATTAGCCCAGTTATAGAGAAATCAATAAATGGAATTTGAATGAAAATGCAAAGACTTTTCAATGAATAATTGTGCAACAGAACTCTGTCCAAATGCATTAAGTGACAGTGAAGAAAGCCACATTCTCCCATATTTCTTGTTTTCTTGTTAAATTTGGTGGTGTATCTTAATAGTTACAAACCACAGGAGAAGACAAAATTTCCAAAATGCTTTTAGAATTATTCTTTTTTTGTAAGATACATCTAAGGAGCTGATTGAATTCATTTAAAAACTGGAAGAAGTTTAAAAGTACTTTAAAAGGCGCTCTTCTTTCACAAGGTACTTTTACATTTGAGATAAGAGCATGAGTGGATAAAGGGAGAAATAATTTAAGGCAAATAAAAATTGATATGCAATTTGAGGATCATGTTAGGAAGGTGCCAAATCCAAACATTGCTCCTTCTCACTCTGGTGAGACACTTGGCCAATGTTTTCAATCCAAGAAATAATTGATTAACTGAGAGCTATCCTCACTCTTTTGCTAACTGTACTTAATTAATAAATGCAACTGTAAGGTATATTCTAATGCTGCTATGAGGATTCTTGAAACAAATGGATAGCTTCGGTTTTTCCAGCAAAGGTATAAATCTCCTCTAAAATGCAGAACACCATCCACTAGGGCAAAAGAAGCAAATCTGTACCAAAACCCAAGAGCAATATCTGTGACAGAGATACAGTAAATCTTGACAGCGATCTAGTCCTAGTGGCCATTCTTAACAATGACTTGGTTTTCTTCAGCCAAACTCAAGAACTACCTGCCTAGACCTCACATCATGACTAAATTCTCCAATTTCCTAATACAGAAATGACTTCAGCTCACCAGCCATCTTTTCATGTGATTACAAGGGCAGCATTTCTTTTCTTGTGGTGCATGGACCACTTGCATCAGATTTAACAGAATTGGTTTTATATAAAAATGAAGACTCTTAAATTCAAGCTTCTAACTCAGAATATCTATGGTAAGTCTTAGAAATTAGAATTTGCAAAAATACTATATATGTAAAATTAAAGCATGTTGCTGAAAGTTGACCAGCATTACACATCAGGAACAATACACATGAATGTGATCATGATATATAGTCATTTCTAAGATGGTATTGAAATATTCTAAGAAAGAACAGATCTTCATTTGAATTTAATACACCCCAATATGCTCATAAATATGTACAAAGCAAGATTCCTGAAAGTGCAAGGGTAGAGCTAGAATTTTCAAGATTTAATAGCTAGTCTTCTGGTCTCTAAATTGCATTACCTTGTTATACATTTTTGCAATCTTTCTCTTAGAGTGGAGTTGAAAAGTTGTGTCAATGGGCCATTGAGATCTACTGAATGGGAGAGGTATGCTCTTTAGTGGTCAGGAATTAAATTTTCTCATATCCACAAAGAAAGGTATAAAAATGTCTCTCTCAAAATATCAAAAATTTAAGCAAAGATATATGGCTATGTGGAGTTCACAGGATGCATATTCATCTTCTGTTTGGTCCACTCTATAAGAGTATCTCTCTCTCTCTCTCTCTCTCTCTCTCTCTCTCTCTCTCTCTCTCTCTCTTTCTCCTTCTCTGTATGTGTGTGTGTCTGTATCTCTCTCTATCTCTGTCTCTTTCTCTGTCTCTCTCTCTCTTACACACACACACACACACACACACACACACACACACCTTCAGAGTTTGGAGCAGAAGTTTTAACACAACCTCAAGGGCTACTTCTTCTGACTTGAATAGGGTATTGCACAAGAAAAATCAAAATGTATTCAATGCCTGTGTATTAAGGATTGTATATTTTATTATTATATATTGTATTATTGATTGTATATGCTATAATTCTCTGCTCTCTATTAATGGACTAATATACATTGCTTTTTAGATGACACCATCGTAGATAAAAATTTCCAGTTCTTAAGAATAATTCACAAAATTATAATACCTAGAAGAGGAAAGAATTGTGTAGCTTACACATCAGTTAAAATGTGCATTACATGTTTTGGATAATTTGTTGCTGTTTGGGGAAGATTTTTGTTTTGTTGGTTGATTGGATTGTTGTTAATTGTGATGTAATAGGGGCAATGAGCACAAAGTCCATTTGAACTCTAGAAATAATAGGGAATATTTGCCTCACATAGATCAATAATGAAACTGTAATCAAGGCTGATGTATCACAGCACTAATCATTGAGCTTAGAGGGAAAAATGCATCTGTTCCTTCTTTCTGAAAGATAAGATAGTGGTTCTCAGTAATATTGTTGGTTACAGATTCCTTAAAGTTGGTATGTGTACAGTTACACATCTGATACAGCTTTTGTAACAGCACATGAGCTAATGCAGGCCAGCCTGTATCTCCCACCTGGAATTTTGTATCTGTAAATTAGTAAGGCAAAGCCAAATTTAGAATCTCAGAACAATGAGATCTTGAAGGCTAGCAGAATATGATGAGGTGATCGCTGTCTACTACTGTAAGAGCTGATTCGTAACAAGCTAGGTTCCTGTCATCTTGCACCAATATCTGTAGGAACTGAGGGAACTGCTCAAAAATAGCAATATTTGTAATTATGTCTGTAAATATGTTTGTATGCATAAGTATTTTCCCAGTAAATAAGTCTCTAGTGCAAGCAATAGTGAACAAGAAGCTCAGTGGATCCTTGGAGAAAGATAAAATAAGAAATGAGTGGATGCTGTGTTGTGAGGAACCCAACCTGTAGGTTAAGCAGGAGAGTAACAATTCCTCTCCCTCCCACTTTGAATGCTGGTTGCTGTGACATGTACTGCATAGAGCAGCAAAAACCCCGATCAAGAGGGGTAATACATAAGTATTCTATACAAAGGCACTATAAGTACTGAAAACAGCATGGTGTAAGACTGCAAACTTACAAGTATTCCTACAGATCTTAGCACCACCAGAATCTTGAAAATATTTTAAGATTTATTTCATTCAATATTTTTTTCATAGCCACTGAAGCTAGGGTTGTCTTTTTTGCTTCCAAAACACTTAGTGTCAAGCAGTATCTATATCATAAATATTTTACATTGGAACATAAATACCCAGCTAAAAGTAGCAAATATTTTTAAAGATTTGTCTATTTTTATTTATGTGTGAGGGTATTTTGCCTGCTTCATATGTCTGTGTATCATGTACACAAGGTATGTGTGAAGACCAGAAGAGAGCAACAGATCCCCTGGAACTGGAGTTGTAGCCAGTTGAGAGATGCCATATCTGTGATTGGAACTGAGGTCATCTGAAGTAGTCTGTGCTCTTATACACTGAGTCTTATCTCCATCCCCACGAGAGGTCACTATTTTTTCCTTTTTATTTAAATTAGAAACAAGCTTCATTTACATGTCAATCACAATTACTTCTTCCTCCCCTCCTTCCCTGCCCCTCACCAGTCCCCTATCCCATATACATTCTGCTCCCTGGGAGGATGAGGCATTCCATGGGGTTCTTCAAAGTCTGTCATATCATTTGGAGCAGGGCCTAGACCCTCCCCTGTGTGTCTAGGCTGACAGAGTATCCCTCTATGTGAAATGGGTTCCCAAAGTCCATTCATGTACTAGGGATAAATACTGATCCACTACCAGAGGCCCCATAGATTAACCATACCTCCAAACTGACATCCTCATTCAAGGGGTCTGGAACAGTCCTATGCTGGTTTCCCAGCTATCAGTCTGGGGGCCTTGAGTTCCTTCTTGTTCATGTCAGCTGTTTCTGTGAGTTTCTCCAGCCTGATCTTGACCCCTTTGTTCATTACACCTCCTTCTCTACAACTGGATTACAGGAGTTTGCTTCAGTACTTAGCTGTGACTGTCTGCTTCTGCTTCTATCAGTTACTGGATGAAGGCTCTAGCATGATATTTAAGGTAGTCATCAATTTCAATATAAGGGAAAGGCATTTAAGGTAGCCTCTCCACTATTGCTTAGATAGTTAGTTGGGGTCAACCTTGTAGATCTTTGGACATTTCCCTATTGCCAGATTTCTCTTTAAACCTCTAATGGCTTCCTTCATTATGGTATCTCTTTTCTTTCTCTCCTCTATTCTTTCCTTTACTCAATTTTACTGCTGTCTCTTGTCCTCCTCTCCCCTCCTCTTCTCCCCTTCTTTTTATTCGAACTCTCTCTCCCTTCCACCCACACTCAGCTTTTCATTAACTAATGAGAGTAATACATATTCACAGTGAAAAGAAGAATTTTTTTCACAGCACAGAAGGGCAAAAATAACCAAATGAATGACTGGTTGCTTGTTTCGACTACATATATAATTTGTTGACTAGAGATGGAATAGAAGATAGACTTATTAGAATACCTACTCTGTAAATAAAGCACAGTTTAAGTTTCTATTCTTGTCTCTGCTTCTTATTTTCCAAAACTGATAACATCTATTAGATTCTGTATTTAGCAGTATAAATCTGGCTGTGGTGAGTTTTGATACACCACTCCACAAGACTACAGTTTGGGCTAATATGTAGCCCTAGATTACACACCCATGAGGAGAACAGGAGATACAATTTTACAGGCAGTTTAAGTGAGGAACTCCCAAAGCAGAAGTTCCAGCATATTCTTGGTTCTTGAGCCACAAATGCCAGAAGAGAGATGTGGTTCCTTATTTCCTCCTAAATAACCACCCATACCTAGGAATTTACAAAATCATCCTAAGCAATACCATAAAAGAGACAAGACCAACTGTGAATAGGGACAAGGACAAACCCAGTTCCTGGTTTGGGGGATCTGCATCTCCCCCTACCTAAACTGATAAGGAAGAATACTAAAAAAGTACTAAGATATCAATATCCTGGTTTCTTGAGACCCAGGCTCACTTCCAGGGTGTAAGCCTTTATCTTTCATTTTTTTCCTCATAAATTACACCTTTCACTACTTGTTTTCTCCATTCTTTGATAACATTGCTCAAACTTGGCACCCTAACCAAGTGATATGTTCTAAAGTAGCCTTATTTTACAGATGATAATATCTTGAAATTTCATATTTATTGAAAGCTAGCTGCATACCTGTATTGTGTTAGAGGCCAGCATTAGCTAGTCTTTTAGGGAAGTTTCACCAAAAATAAAATAAAGCAGAGAGCTGGTTATTGAAGAATAGATACGATTAAAACTGATTTGCAGGAAAGAAAATGTAAACCAGAGAGTAACAGAAAAGGGAAAGAAAGCATGAGAAAGTGGCCTGAGCCACTTGTATAAGAATAGGGAGAAGGAGCTAGGAATGGACCACTTATGCAAAATGGAATGAACTGATTAACTAAAAGAATAAAGTCTCATAAGCTTAAACAGTCTTGAACTTTGTATGACATTACAAGGTCAGCAGTGGATAACTCAATCTATGTTAGTAATCTCACAAATATGGTAATTTCCAGCATTTATAAGCAGTCTCAAAGGAGAGATTTTCTGAGACCATTTGGAAAAATAGATCATTCTTCTCCCTCTTCCAAGTGACTGTGTGTGTGACTGAAGGCACAGATATTAAACTTCAGAGGAATTCAGAATAATAGTCAAGGAGGGGGCTTTTCAGTCCCTTCAGCACCATCAACACAAGGGAGTGACATTTACATGAAAATGATTTCCAGAGCTGAAATTATGCTTGTGATATTCCATTGTAAATATTGACAGCATCAAAAAGAATGTCTGAATAAAAAGGACACTAAACTGCCATCAGAAAAAGCCTGACCAGTATTTATGTTAAATTCCTCAAATTATATCCCTTTTACATAAGTAATGATGCCTCAGGAAACAAAGGAATAATTCTCTAAAGCTATGAAGTGGCAGAAGAAGAATGTGTCCAAATTCTCTGTCATGTAAGATTGCAAGAAGACACCCACTGTTCCTCATCAGAATGACACAGTGTCCCTCCCCCTTCTTTGAGGAATCTCACATAAGAAAGCTTACATATTCTTGTACTGAGCTTAGAGAATGAGCAGATACATCACTATAAAAAATAATGAGCCTTTAGAAACATAAATGAATTTCGGTACTGAGTTTCGAGAATTGGATGTTGATGAAACTTTGACATTTAAGCTCAGAGGCATGCTTATCTATTTAATGAGGAACAGACAGGCAGCTGACTATGGTATAGTCCCCCAAATCAGATTTTACTGCTTGTCCATTAATACTGATAATATAATATATATATTTACTCAGCTGAATTTCTAGGAGCTTTAATTTTAGTGCTTAATCAATTTCTGCTTCTACATCTAGTGGCTTCATTATGCACTGCTGTTAATCTGCATGTTGCTTGTTGACTAAGCCAAAAAAAAAATAAATGCTGCGGTCTTTTGATCTCCATTATATTTTTAGAGTTATATGCAAATTTTTTGAAAGAAGAAACTGAAAAATTACACTGAAATTCATTTCCAGCCAATAGTCATGTCCTACATTTATTAAGTAATTTTGAACAAAATATTCTATTAGTTACTATTCTATTATAGAACAGTACATTGTATTTGAAGCTTATTCTAAAATGTCTTTGAAATGAATCATAATTCTAGAACTAATCATCTTGTAAGTTTATTTCAAAAGCATAAAGGTTTTCTTTGAAATATTGCTGTTAGTGTGTCTCAATTATTTTAAGGAATGTGATTTGGAGTAATTTTCAGAAACTTATTGTGATTTTGAAATTTTACGACATGAGACAAATATATAGATAAATACTGAATGCAGTAATGTTGAATGTTGTAGAATGTTAACTAACCTTTGCTATGATCAACAATATGTAAGATTTAGCTGTTATCTATGAGAAAAAGCTCTTTGAATTTAAATGAGAACCACAATCATTTCTTTAGGATAAGCTATAGAGTAAATATACTAATTTGAAATAACATCTAACGTGTTTATTAAAATAGAAATCACTAAAAACTGAATAAATGGCAGAAAATAGGTTGAATTCAATTTTTTTAATGTTTTGTTTTACCTTTTTGTGTGTGGGTGTGTATACTTCTGCTGAGAATTCAGTGTGGCCTCATATAGAGAGTCTGAGTTGGAGCCTGTGGTTTGAAACCTCACTTAAAAGCAGTCTTAAGGATCAAAATGGATTTAGTACCAATATGAAATAAGAAAAATTGTATCAGAAACAGAGCAGGAATATGCTAGTTTCAACTGTATGATTAAGTCAAAAGGACAAGGTATTTCTGGGCAAATAATTTAACCCATAGATTCGGAACCTATAAAATAAGTAAACTTAATTAAAATATTACCTGAAATTACATAAAATATAGTACATTTGTTATAATATAAAAGTATTACTTTAGCTTTTCTTCATTCATCTTTATTCAGTAGTTAAATACCTTAAATATTTTGATTTACCAAGAAGTGAATTCTCCCTTGACACTGAATATCTTTCAATAAGCATTGACTCAGTGAATGAATGTGTTCTTTACCAAATTAATAAATGAAAAATTTATAAAGGATATTATTTTATAATTGATATGGAAGTCAAACTGTTTCTACTCACCACTTTTTATCAATAAATCTTAGATATTTGTCTAAATGTAACCACTATGTCCATTCTTTCCAAAATGCAATCAATACTGCATTTATTCTTGCTATAGTTGGAAATTGAAGTATGAAGGTTGCTTGCTGTAATTTCCAGGTTGTGTGTCACTAACTAAGGATTTGGACTCAGACAGATAAATGGTAACAGACACAAGATGCTTTGTTGTGTCAGAAAGACACTTCCAAGGGTATAGGAGAGCCAGAGCAAGAAATAGCTCAAAGGCTCAGTGAACCCAGGTCCACAAACTGTATGAGCGTTTTATGGCTAATTTACCTACTAAATGAAAAAGAGAAAAAAAGGAAGACAGGACTGCTCATAAGGGGTTGACATTTTCATTATAGATGTAAGGAAGAGCACAAGCAGAGACCAAAGTATCAAGAAGAGTCCAGAGTAAACACAACTGGCAAGCTGAATTGGTCCATAAGAGGTGAGGCAGGGGCAAAGAGGGAAAAGCCAGAAGGCAACACCAAAGGACCAGTAGCCAAAATGGCTGAGGTTATATGGGAAGAGCAGCTGGTGGAAGGGCAGCCCAGTTGCTGGGCTAGAGAGTTCAGGCTAAGGGTTGGTATATGCCACCCAGAAAGACCCTGTAACAGAAAGATTTGGTGAGAACCTGGTGGTCAGACTCAACTTTGATATGCTAATAGTCACCTCAGCTATTGGTTCTGAGTTTGTAATCTAACATGTTCTGTTCTATTTTGGCAGAATTCTGTATGTTCCAGGTCATGAATTGCCTTCCAGTCCCTTCCTCTGCTGCTGGTTTAGTTCATGTGCTATCCCTGATGCTTCATGAGCCTCCCTCTGAATCCTGTCTTACCTCACCCTTGCCATCGACTCTGAAAACAATTTTGTCCTAGAGCCATAACCTGTCTGTTCCAACAGTAAAAGCCAATGCCTCCTAGATGTTCTCAGCTTCCAAAGGCAGGCAATGCTTCTATATAGACAGCCTTAAACAATGCTAATTGGGAAATTGATGCTTAGTATAGATGCTTGAAGATTTTACCTGACCCGGTCCTTAAAATTGTCAAACTAATTGGTTCAAATTTTTGAGGTCCAAACACTTAAGTCATGTGGGTCCTAAATCATATCACCACAAACAGTTTTAATCCATTATTGGTCATTATTCTTAGAAAATATTCTAAGAGAACTGAGCTAGGAAGATTCACCCTCAATGTGTGATAAGAGAATGCTCTGTGGTATTAGAACATCTCCTTATTTTCTCCTACTTTACAGCTACCACTTGGCCCCAAATGTTTAAAATTCCAAGAGTTTAGAAAACAGGAAAATCTCTATTGGGCTAAGGAAATAGTTGAAATAGTTGCTAGGATGCTTTGAAAGTAAGACACATGGTAGCCAAGTGACGGGAAAGCTGGTTAGTAAGACAGAAATTATCAGGACAAGACAGAATACTTCTAGGGAAAATCTTTTTTCATTTAAATTTGTCTAAGTTCTAGATTAACTGACAACTTTGAATGTAATTTTCATTGTTGCACATAACTCTAAGCAAGTCAGACAGAATTTGCCTTCAACTGATGGAGATTTAAGTTGCAGAATAGCAATTGTTTGTGATCTACCATGATGTGACTTTTATAATTTTTATATTTTTCACTTATAAATACTAGGTATCTTTTAAATGAGTATCATATTTGAAACACAAACCAAGGATTTTTAAGATTTGGCCCAGATTTAAAAGTGATTTGCAATATAAAAATCCAAATTCTCAGTAAAAAGGTATTAGTTTTCCCCATAAAATATACCCAAAATTATTTTAACTGGCATATAATAATTGTGCTGGACCTCATAAAGACAGCTTCTTTAAGTATGCCATTTGCTTTGTTCATCCCATGAGTCTTCCCATTTCTCTTCCCTCCTTTTAGTCTCCTTTCTACCTGATTTTCAGTTCTGCTTTTAATGGGCAATATATAGAGACATCGTTACACATCTGTATAAAGTCTATAATAACATATAAAATAAAATACACAATATCTGTCTCTGATACTCAATATAATATAACAACCTAGAGCCACAAATATGACTGTTCATGAAAGGTATATGAAGAAAGTCTGATTATTATGGCATGGACAGCAGGCACTGATCAAAGCCCAAGTAGTCAACATTTATGCCACTTACTAACAGAATACTTGCAAATGTAGTGATTTTATGTGACTTCATCTAAAGCCAGGTTGTTTTTAGCCAGTCACAAAAATTTTCCAGAAAGCAAGAAAAAGATAAAATAGTAAAATCTTCTCATCCACAGGGATCTAGAAGATGGAATAGAATGTGTGAAGTAAAGCACCTCCTTAGTTCCATGATCACAATGATGAAAATAAACTAATATACATTTAAGTATTCTGTATGCCCAGATCTTCAGGAGAATAGAGGTCTGAAGGAAAATGTATGGAAGTAGAGGCTTCCAACAGAAAAGGAGGCTAATAAGATAATTGAGGTCAAGCAGTAGAGACAGGGTGGGCACTGACACCAGCATGGACTACAGTAACTAGTAATTAACTACCTCCATCCACACTCTATGTTCCTCTAAGATATCTATCCATCTGCTAAGCAGAAGATTTCCCATTTGTCATCTCTTGCCTTCATTATTCTGAGGGCCTAACAAAACAGTAAGTATGGCACAAAGACTTCCCATAAAGTTATTTCCAGACCAGAAACAGTAGCCACACACTTTCTTGGCTCATGTGGCAGTTCAACTCTCCACTCACTCCTTAAGTCATTTTAAAACAAAAAGAGCTCTATTACCAACCCAGACCCAAAGGAATCTTAAAATGTATAAAGGTGTTGTCACCTGCTATAGATAATTGTGACCTCTGTTTACCACAAACTTCTTTCAAGTTTCACATTCACTTATTTTTATTTTCTCATGAATGTGAATCAGTTAGAAATGAAATCAATTTGTGTGTCTGGGGGGTGTATTCAAGATTTTTTATTTTTTATGTGTATATGTGTTTAGCAGCATTGCCTGCTTTCCTGGTGCCCATAGAGACCATAAGGGTGTATTAGAGAACCCAGAACTGGAGTTGCAGCTAATATCATCCAGTGGACATATTTTAACTCTCTCAGTTCTTGACTATATAATGTGCTGAGATTTACAGAATAAAAATGATTGTCAGCAAGTTTTAGAAATGCAGTTTCTTTGGTGTTTGTAGCTTTGTAAAACAGTATGAATTAATGTAGCCACCATTTTTCCTAAGCTGATAAAAATACCACAATAATGTTCACCTATATTTATTCTTTTAGTCAACAGATAAGATTTTTAAAATGTTTCTTAAATAAAAGCAAATGACCAATATTGAGTTAGAAAATATGTTTAAGATTTTAACTACAGTCATCTATTTTTTTAATTTTAAAATATTTCAATAAAAAGAATTCTGTTTATTCTGACTGAGAAAGCTAAAAACCTATACTTTTAAATTTTGGCATTAGGATGTCATACTAATGGGAAGACTGATGGCAAAATTTTTAAAAGCATAACTACTCTTAGAAAAATATAACTTCACTCTAGTTTGATTCACCTTTTATATTGCAAATTATTATGTAATTCAAAGTTTTTAAACTACTAAGGAAATGTGTATTTGGTAAGGGTAAGGTTAAGAAAAATGCTAAGTATAAGGCCTTACTGCCATCTTGTGGAATGCTTGCAATTGGATTCTAAAATGTCTATTTTGGAATGTCATTTAGTATTACTTACAAAATGACTTGAATTCCCCAGAAACTAATCCAAGCTAACATCTGTCTATGAGCAAAGCATGAAAAGTCTCATGTGTTTTGGATTGTGAAGCCTGTCAAGATTACATACTTCAACACCCCTTCACTTCAGTCATTTATTGCCTACTTCCCCTAAAAATCATATATAATTAGCATATTTTGTTTGTCAAGGATCACACATAGAAAAGAGGTATGGATATGAAAGTGTTAACTAAAGAAGTAAGAAGCAAAGTGATGTATTCTGAGATGTATGGCCATTGCAACACACAACAATTGTTAGAAGGAAGGTCCAAATGAACAAAACTGTATCTTAGGATGAGAATTTACTAGTTTATAAAATTGAAGAAACTTGGCTCCCATTTTAAACCAATATTCATAATTTGCATTTTTCTGATAACTCCTGTTGATTTGCATATATAGTGAAGTCAAAGCCACACTAGCATAGGCCATCATTGTTCATTACATTTATACATTTATTATAAGAGATTGTTCATTAATACAGAGGGAGAGAAGAGAAGGGAGAGATCCAGATTTTGGAAAAGGCTAAACACCAACACAATTGCATTTAAAAAAAAACAGGTTATTTCATTTTGTGAATTTGAGTTTAAGCTCTCTAAATGTAACTTTTATGTGGCTAAGATCTTTCACCTGTAATGAAAAGAAGGTATTCAAAAGATGATTCTAAGACCCCTTTATACTCCAACATCTTTGATTTATTATTTATGCATGAATTATTCAATTGCAAAAATATCCATGCCCTACCTATTCAAGCATTAGAAAATTGATTGATTGATCATCTCAGTGATTTGATGGCAAGCCAATAACTCAATTTAAAATATCTAGCTAGCAGCTGGGCATGTGGTGCATGCCTGGAATACCAACACTTGGGAGGTTGAAGTAGGAGGATCAGGAGTTCAGTTTAGGGACATATATAGTTACAGAGTTAATTTGGGGCCAGTCTGAGCTACATGAGACCATAACAGGAAATAACAACAACACATACACACACACATACACAAAACAAAATGAAACAGAAAAAAACCCACAATACAATCCAAAGGAGTGAAAGGTTAAGAGTCAGGTAAGTATATGAAATAATACATCATATATATGGATGAATTCACAAAATTAGTAAAACTTTATATTTTTAAGTGATATAATCTTAGCACATTAAATCTCCTTAATGTCTAACAGTGCAAATAAAATTTCAATAAGTACATAAGGTAAATTCCTCATTTTGTTTTAAATCAGTATCATAAAACTTTACCAATATTCATGAATATATATAAATTGCATATATATATCATCTGTGATGCCTATTCTTGATGTGAACTTAACAACATCTAAAATTAACTAAAACCCAATCTTCTGGGTAAACCTGTGACCCATGTTTATTTGTTAAATCATTTGAAATGGGAAGACCCAACTTTAAGCCAAATCTTTTGAAGTAGGTAACTCCACCTTTAACCTAAATCACACCTTCCAGTAGCAGCCTATATGAGGGACATGGAAGAAGGAACCTTCTGTTCTTTTAATGCTTACTTTCACTCTCCTTGCTAAGTTCATTCCTTCATTGACATTAGAGCCTACTTTAGGATTCTAGTATATATTGAAAACCAGATGAGATATTGAGCCTAATGGATTGAACTACTGTATTCTTGGAGTTTCCATTGGAAGATAGCCATTGCTGGATTACCACACCACAGCTTGTGAGCCATTAATAAATCATATATTCTAACAGTTCATATATATATAAACTTCCAGTACATTGAATCTTATGACCCAAATATCATTAAGCTCTCCTTGTCTCTCATAAATTCTTTGGTGTCTTTTTAATTTAGAACCATTCATCTATTTGGTAAATGACTGTATTAAAATATAGATGATAGATAGATGGATAGATATAGAGATAATACATATAGAGATATATATTTTATTGGATCTGTTCCTGTAGAGAACCCTGACTATATACCATCTAAGGGTGTTTAGTGACAATATATATTCCTGTACTTTCAAATTATTTCAAAACTCAGCATCCTTTTTAGAATGCTGACTATGAAACACACACAAAATAGTCTGGCCTAAAATCATATACACACAAGCCACAGTAAACAGACCAGGCAGGCAGATTTTATTTACATGTTATATGTGTTACTTATATGAGATACATATATAAACAATACTAATCACAGGGTGGTCAACAATTTGATAGTTGGTGAAGAAAGGTATAAGGTGGATTGGAAAGTGGATAGGGAAGGAGAAAATTATGTAAGTAAATTTTAATTTTAAATGTATAATAAAATAAACACAAAATGTTTATTCTAAGCCTACTGGTTACTTCTGCTCTCCATAGGTTAAGATGCAACAAAAGCAATTTAAGGAAAGAGGGTGTGTTTGTTCTATAGTTCTAAGGGATAAATCCATTGCAGTAGTGAAGGAACAGTGGGACCAGGAATCACATGACTACTTGGCAGTCATAAGCAGGAAGCAGGAAAGATGAATGCTTATGTTCCTTTGATTTTTCCTTTTTAGTGACTTTGAGACCCAAGCTTATGGAATAGTATTGCACACACATTTGGGGTAGATCTTCCAAACCCAATTAACTTTACCTAAAATAGGTAATCCCTTGGAGACATGCTCAGACATTGTTTCCCCAGTAATTCTAAATCCCATCATTGACAAAAATAATATGACAGTGTGTCTGGACAACTGTTTGATATTGTTTTCTCAGGTACTATTCATTGACTTTAATTCTTTCATTCTTACAGTAAACTCTAGCTTATATGATTTCCTCAACCAAGTCTTTCATGAAAAGTAGTACTCATTCAGGAGCTCCATTAAGGCAAATAGCATTCTCCAGTGTGGTGTGGCCCACCTTCTGCTGTCCCACAGCACCTTTTTATGTCTTCTAATGGTCCACAGCATTAGCTCAGATCCCAAAAGTCTCTCCATAAACAATCACTAGCTTGCCTGATTGCTAGACTATATATATAAAACAAAGAGAACCCACAAAGAAAAAGCAAATTGAGCTCAGCCTTTCTTCATTTTCTGTTCCTTGACTGCAGTGTGACCAACCACTTTATAGAGCCTCTGTTGGACTTTAGGATTAAAATGACATAAGAAGAAAAGCATACAGTTTCATCAGAATTTTACGTGTGCACAGGAGTCCTTAAAATAAAGGTAACTGTAAAAATAAAGAACTATAGAGAAGAAAGTAACATGAAAACTGAAGGGTCAACACATGTGTGGAAGCAGGACAAGAGAAAAGATGGGGCTAAAATGAAAAGAGAGATGGACCTTTCAAATAAGAACAGCTGAAGAGATGGGGCAGTGTTTGAGCATTGGACAAGTTCATAGGAGTGACAGCAGGACACTAAAAGGGCTGACCTGCTACCTTTCATCATTTTAAAATATTTCATCTTTGATACATCTAAGAGCTTTGATATTCATAAAAAATTTGTGTGGCACATAAGTTAGCAAGCCTCGGGATTCCTCAATTCTGGAATCCAATGTAACTACAGTTCCTACTGGGATGAGAGGTGTGGTTGCTTGTACACGTGATGGTCTTCAGGCATTACAGTTGAAGATATGCCTCATCATAATAAGAAAAATTTTGTTTGAATTGTTTTGCAATCAGAAATTAATGCTTATAATCACAAAACACAAAACACAACCATATTATTTTATCGTATTTATAGGTTAGAAATATATAATTTATTATTGTATATAATATATAGAATCAATTTATCATATATATATGTGTGTACTAAATTGATTAAATATATTACTTATGATTTAGAAGTCCCATGGCATTAAAATGAGACATATATTAAATAGTTTGCAGCAAGCTTCTTAAAAATTCTGTACAAGTCTTTGGGGCATTCATGACTTCATCTGGCAGTGATTAAAAAGTCACCATTTGAGCCTTGTTTGTGAGGAATGTCTGGCACAATAGCCTCATGGACTGACTGAGACAGAGCCCAGCTGTCTGCAGGGGAAGGTGTTTCAACCAACAGCATTTACTCATGGAAATACATAAGGTTAACACATTATCACTTGACCAATAGGTAGAACTCTGATCTTGTCAGGCGATTGTTGTTTATCCTAAGAAGTCCACAGCTGTGTAACTCTTTTAGAACGGCATTTCAGTGTTTTACAGCAGTCCTTCTGCACAGTCTCCTTATTTCCATCCTACTTGGTGATTCATCCAAACCCTGATGGACCTCTATAAAGAACATAGTTCCTTCCAATCTGTGTGTGCACAACATGGCACTGATATAAATATCCAACATGGGCCAAAATGGATAATACTAAGAAACACAGGGTTAAGAATCAACATAAAATAGCTGGAAATTGAGGATTCCCAGCAGTAAACAGTGTTGTGAAGTATCATATAACTCTTTGGGTAAAATCCCACTTTTGTCTTGGTTTTATGTTCTTGAGACCAAGATGGGTACCATAACCCCGATTAACTAAAATATGTTGCATCTGCATGTAGGTTCATACATCCTGGAGGCAGAGTTAGGACCCTTCAGTATCCTGCTCTCAGATATTCACTGTAGACAGTGGCCTGGGTACACTTAGATTGTAATAAACTTTCTAAGTACTAGAGGCTTAAAATCAGTTACCTTGACTAGATAGGTAGGTGTGAAAGAAGTCATGCCATCTAAGGCAGAATGCAGAAATTTTTCTTGAAAGACTGCCCCAAACTATGATTTTAAAGGTGAAAATATAACCACAGAAAAGCCACATGCAATTCTAATATGACACAGTGAGCTAGTCTCAGTTACACAGATTCTGTATTCTAGAGGTCCAAGGTATAATTTCATGTTTTCACAAGTTCTGCTTTACCTTTTCCTCTAGTGAAATAAACACGTAAAATTTCCAGCATTGATCCCAACAGTGAACTAGGAAGAAGCCAGCAAATCATAGCCCAGGGACAAAATGACCTGCCACCTCTTTCTACAAATGATGGTACAGTCACTCTCATTTTGAAGTACAACAAAAAGCTGTTTTATTGGACAAAGTCCCCTCCCCAAGCCCCGAAAAAGGCAGTGTTACTGAAAGCTATGGCAACCATCCAGCAATTGTAACTACTGACTTTACCATAGGAGTCTGAGTCTCCTCCATAATATAAAAAATGTAGGCAAAATCCATATATACAGTTAAGATATTTAAAACTGCCAGGCAGTGGTGGTGCACACCTTTAATCCCAGCACTCAGGAGGCAGAGTCAGGCAGATCTCTGTGAGTTTGAGATCAGCCTGGTCTACAAGAGCTAGTTCCAGGACAACCTCCAAGGCCACAGAGAAACCCTGTCTCGAAAAACCAAAATAAAATAATGTTTTAAAATGACTTAAATGCTAAACCTGAATTACTTCCAATCATGTGTTTTTAAAAGTGACCCAAACTTTGCCTATATTTTCTCCCCAAATATTCATTATTGCCTAATGTTTAGCCAATTTACAGTATGGCAGTGAGTCTTTTCTTTTTGGTTATTTAATACCATGCATTACAATTTTTCTAACCAAGTACCTATTCAAGAACATTTTCACAGCCAAATTCTGAAAGGAATGCTTCTTCAACTAGCAAAGAATTTTTTTCTATTTTAATATTAGACATCTGAACCAGAAAAATCACTGTAAGTGATAAAAAGAATGATTTGGAATAGACTCTCCACTATCTACAGAGAGAATACCATACTCTGTAGGTAACTCTTCAGGGCCCCTATTTAGGACTTCTCAGGCAAAATCTTTTGCTGGCAGGTAGGAATTGAGATGAGGCAAAAGCAATCATTCACAGTGTGGCTTCAAAGGCAGTGAGATAACTTGACACATCTGCCTGGAGGCAGGCCTTCCACAAGAGAAAGTAACAAGACAAGCCACAGCTCCAGCCTGCATGGAAAATAAGGCACAAGCCACAGGGACTGAAGCACAAACAGCAGAAATTCCCCCCAGCATGTCCTGGAATTCAGGTCACCATGAGGCAGGCAGTAACACTGGGCAGAAAACTGCACTCCAGTAGTCCTTACACTCCTTTAATTATTTTATCCATTAAAAAATAATTCCTTTGAATGAATTTCTGATATGGTACCTAAGGCCACAATGAACTGAGGAGGTAAAGTGGGGGGTGGTATTCATGTATTTTCTGGGTGGAGTGTAAGGGCAACTGATAATTCTCTCTGAATGCATTCATGTTCCCATGAATGCATACACAGGACCCAGCTCACAATTCTTATCTGACATCCACAAAATACAATCTCAGGAAAAAAATTTCTAGGGCAAACACATTTGCATGTGAGAATGAAGGTGCATAGCTGTCCGGGTATTTAAAAGAGCCATCTCAACAAGAATGTAAGTAGTCCTCAATTTTTCATGGGTAAATGTCTAATAACCCTCACTTAGGACTTCCACTTGGTTAGATTCTTCTGTGAACTGTATTTAAATGTTGGTGATTTCCAATCATTGAAGAAAAGTTATCAGAATCATGGTGACCAACATAATGTCCAATAAAGCAGACTGAGTGACATTGACTGAAATCTCATGACTTGAAATTAATTTGAAAACATGTACAGGCACAGTGTATTTCATAAGAGTTTTGGCTATGATTATCCACAATTTCTGGAAGTCACATTTCTCCATAAAAGCCAACATGACATTGGATCTGTGTCTACTTACAGGAAAAGCCACAATCTTCCCTAAGATTCACCCATGAGTTCCAAATAGGAAGTAATTGCTTTTTAACAAAGAAATAGGAATAAACATATTAGAACAATCTGGGACTATGTGACCTTAAACATAGACTCTGCAGAGCTGATGAAGCTCCTCTACGGCTAGACATATGGAAGAATAGCAGAACACCAAGGAGAAAAACAAACTATGGAAAAAGAGACATAAAGAGCTCACTGTAAATGGCCTTAATAATAGATAATAGAACTGTCTTGAAGACGTTCACTGGACCACTTAATGACCAAGTAATGAAGAAATGAAGGAAATGTCATTGAATGTGCAAACAAGAATCGAGAACATGTTACAAAACTATGTATTTCAGGAGACCAACAGCTTTGTATGAGTAACAATAGCTTAAACAAAATTTTATTTATATTTATATACAAATATGTTATATATAGTATGTATCTATGTCTTATGTATAGTGTGTGTATGTATGTATATCCATCCCCTATTTTCATAATTATATATATATACATGTCATATATATATATATATATATATATATATATATATCAGTATCAACATTTTATATCAACATATCAAATGCTGATATGTATCAACCATTATGGAAGAAGAAGGATTGAATTTGAAAAATATCAAGAAGGGGTACATGGAAGGGATCGGAGAGAGGAAAGGAAAGGGAAAGATGATTGAAATTATGGTTTCCCCAAATAAAAGAAATAATTCCAATGATTAAAAAATTCATGGGTTCAACCTGTGCATATATACCAGTTATTTCATCACATTTTACATATCTCATTCACTCATAACCTTCCAATAAATGCTTATTAATGATCAATTAAATGAAAACACCAATCCTACCCCCAGAGAATAGAGTGATGGGACAGAGAATACAGAGGGGGAACATATATTGTAATAGATATTTGATTTAAATGTGATGAGCCCTCTAGTATGGGCATTTGAATCTTCATCTCCAGTTGTTGACCATTTGGGGAGGTTTAGGAGATGTGTTCTTGCTGAAAAAAAGTGTATCACCGGGGACATGCCTTGACAACTTAAAGAATCCTCATCTGAGTTTGCTCACTGTTTCCTGCTTGCAGTTCCAGATATATCAGGACCTGAATCCTGCCTGACTCTCTACATCCTTACACCAACTTACTTATCTCAACTCCTATCACTTGGCACTGCAGCAATATCAAACTGCCTTCATTTGCTCAAATTACAAGCAAGCTCCTTTATTTGTACCTCACTTTGTACAGTTGTTTTCTAAATGAAATTCTCTTTACTTTTTCTGCTACATCATACCAAGTCATTTTCATGATATTACACACAGTTCCAAAACACTTCCTACAGTCAGTCTTCCTTCTAACAAACTCCAGGCCATCCACCAACAACTTGGAAATACGGCTTTTTTTTTCACATGATTTGAAAACAAACATGCATTAAATATATGAATTTCTCTGTCAATCAACTGTAAATTTCTCTAAACTAATAAATCTCTCCATTTTGACTTTCTAGTAAAAGTCATGCTTTTAAGGAATAATTATATGTACAAGCATTTGGTGAGGTGTATAATTATGAAAGAATAAACACATCAAAAATATGGCCTTTCCCAGGGTGCCTCTGCTGTGTATCAGACAGCAATATAGGACTTAGGTCAGATGTAACTGGCACTAAGGGAAAATAACTGAAATCTCTGCCTTGGACAACATAGACCATGGATCATTGGTTTTTTCCTCATCTAAAAATATTGCTTTTAAGAGCTAGGCGTTGGTGGCGCACGCCTTTAATCCCAGCACTCAGGAGGCAGAGGCAGGTGGATCTCTGTGAGTTCCAGACCCCAGCCTGCTCTCCAGAGCAAGTGCCAGGAGAGGCTCCAAAGCTACACAGAGAAACTCTGTCTTGAAAAACCAATATATATATATATATATATATATATATATATATATATCTTTTAGTCATAATTAAAGTTAATGAATAAATCAACATTTTTAATAATACACATGTTCCCTAGTGTGAACTGTCTTGTTCTCTACAAATGCACTAACTCACTGAAAATTTATATCTAGTTTTCTACTTCTTTTTTTTTCTGTTAAGGCCAGTGGACTTTTAATAACAAGTAAATTCAGAAGTCATAAGTAAATATCACACTGAAAACTTACTTGCATTAACTATCCATGGTGATGTTCAGGGAAAATTCAAAGTGATTACAGAAAACAGCTACTGTCTGGTTGAGAACAGAAATATTTGTTGTTGTTTTTTTGTTTTGCTTGGTTTTTGTTTTGTTTTTCTCCATTTTTTATTTGAATTCCAAACAATTCAAATAAATTATTTTACATGTCAATCCCAGGTCCCTCTTCTTCCCCTCCACACCCAACTAACACCCTACCTATGGAATACTATTTCTGCTCCCCAGGGAGGGCGAGGCCTTCCATAGGGGGTCATCAGAGTCTATCATATCCTTAGGGATAGGGCCTAGGCCTACCCCCTTCTAACTAGGCTCAGGGAGTACCCCTCTATGTGGAATGGGCTCCCAAAGTCCATTCCTATGCTAGGGATAAGTACTGATCTCCGAGGCCTCCTCACTGACACCCACATTCATGGGGTCTGGATCAGTCCCATCCTGATTTCCCAGCTATCAGTTTGGTGACCAAGAGCTTTCCCTTGTTCAGGTCAGCTGTTTCTGTGGATTTCACCAGCCTGGTCTGGACCCCGTTGCTCATGACTCCTTCTCTGCAACTGGATTCCAAATCAGTTCAGTGGTTAGCAGTGGGTGTCTGCTTCAACTTCCACCAGCTGGTAGATGAAGACTATAGGAAGGCATATAAATTAGTGATCAACCTCATTATTGGGAGGGTGCATTTAAGGTAGCCTTTCCTCTATTGTTTAGATGGTTAATTGGTGTCATCTTTGTAGATCTCCAGACATTTCCCTAGTGCCTGATTTCTCTTTAAACCTATAATGTCTCCCTCTTTTATGGTCTCTCTTATCTTGCTCTCCTCTATCCCCCCCCCCCGACTCAATCTTCCTGCTCGATTATGTCCTGCTCATCCATCGTCTTCTCTCCTTCTCATTATCTTAGCTTCCTCTCCATCCCCCCATGCTCCCAATTTACTCAGGAAATTTGTCCCTTTCCCCTTCTGAGGGGACCATTATGAGAGATCTCCCTTAGAGATCTTATTACCTGGCTTCTCTGGTAGTTTGGATTGTAGGCTGGTAATCCTTTGATCTATGTCTAAAATCCATTTATGAGTGAGTACATACCATGTTTGTCTTTTTGTGATTGGGTTACCACGCTCAGAATGGTTTCTTCTAGTTCCAACCATTTGCCTGCGAATTTCATGATTCCACTATTTTTTTCCACTGAGTAGTACTCCATTGTGTAAATATGTCACATTTTCTCCATCCATTCTTCAATTGAGGGGCATCTAGGTTGCTTCCAGGTTTTTGCTATTACAAATAATGCTGCTATGAACATTGTTGAAGAGATGTCCTTGTGGCGTGAGTTTGTTTCTTTTGGGTATATGCCTTAGAGTGGAATTGCTGGATCTTGTGGTAGACTGATTCCCATTTTCTTGAGGAGTCGCCATACTGATTTCCAAAATGGCTATAAGAGTTGGCACTCCAAACAGCAGTGGAGAAGAGTCCACTCTCTCCACATCCTCTCCAGCATAAACTGTCATCAGTGGTTTTGATTTTAGCCATTCTGACAGGAGTAAGATAGTATCTCAAAGTTGTTTTGATTTGCATTTCCCTGATGGCTAAGGACATTGAGCACTGTCTTTTGTGTCTTTCAGCCATTTTAGATTCCTCTACTGAGAATTGTCTATTTAATTCTGTACCCCACTTTTTAATAGGATTAGTTGGTGTTTTGGAGACTAGCTTCTTGAGTTCTTTGTAAATTTTGGAGATCAGCCCTCTGTCAGATATGGGGTGGGTGAATATCTCTTCCCATTCTGTGGGCTGCTGTTTTGTCTTGCTGACTGTGTCCTTTGCTTTAAAGAAGCTTCTCAGTTTCAGGAGGTCCCATTTATTAATTGGCCATTTCAGTGTCTGTGCTACTAGTGTAATGTTCAGGAAGTGGTTTCCTGTACCAAATAATTCAAGGGTATTTCCCACTTTCTCTATATCCAGGAAATATGGGACACTGGTTTTCTATACTTTAATCCTCAATATGACACAGCTGAACTGATTTTAGTTAAAACTGATGAATAGCTCTAATCTTTATTCAGTGTGAAGTAACTGCCAAGAAGAATGGCCTTTTCAAGAGGTGATAAGTGCCTGAATATCACCTGTGTCATGCAAGAAAATAAATGATAGTCTTGATTTTTTAAACAGATAGGAAAGAGCACATGAATTAAGTTTCTGACTCATGGATGAAAAGTTTACTGCAGGGCAGTGTGATGTGTAATCAAGAGAATGTATTTGAGGCTATCCCTTTCTGGGACACAAGTGATTAAGAGAAAAGAGAGCCAAGGGAAATAGACACCATTGTCTCAGGTGGCTTTGGAACATAGGATCACTGCACTGATATCCTTTATTATTATATCACAAAATAAGACTTTGGGGAGATTTTCTTTTAAAAAAAGTCAAAATCAACATTTTTCTCTGTGAACATTCTGTGCATACTAGACCTTGATTCCTATAGAAAACTGTTCTCAATGAAAATTTAACTTCACTTAACTTAATCATTAAGTACACATGGATATAAAACCAAGAATGTATACACATGTTTATGGATATAAAGTCAAATCTTTATGCATATATGCAAGTATATATATATTTATTTATAAGTATATGTGCTTATATATACTCATATTTTATTTATATATGTATATATGTATATATATATATATATATGTGTGTGTGTGTGTGTGTGTGTGTGTGTGTGTTGCTCTGCTTTCCTAAAAAATGTCTTCCATTTTCTTTTCTGTTTTTTTATTTTCTTTCCCTTTTTATTTTTCTAATATTTTGGTTATTCCTTTCTATTTTATTTATTTATATGCATGTATATGGATGTTTGACCTGTTTGTACATCTGCGCACATATACAGTGCCCTCAGAGATCAGAATAGGTTTTGGTTCCCTTCCAGCCAGAGTCACAGACAGTTTTGAGCTGCCTCTTGGGTCCTGGGAATCAAACCCAGTCCTCTGAACGAGTAGGAAGTGCTTGTAAACTGGAAGGAAACTCTCTGCCCCCCCTTTTCAATTTTCAGTTTTTTCCCTTATATTGAAACAATTCATCATATTCAAGCTTGTAATAGTAACTTTTCTGTAGGCCCTGTTTGACTGTTTTCAAACCTGTATGTCCTGTTTATTTTTTTTAATTTTATTTTGATAAGATATCTTTTTACATGGAATGTATTTTGATCATATTCTTTTCCATATTCCATCTCTTCCCATATCCTGCCAAGCTCCCATCTCTTGATCTCTTATCTGACAAAATGATACATTTTCTACTTAAATGAATTGTTCAATTTGTATTGTTAAATGTGCAACAAAAATAGACACCAAGAAAGATCTCAGTGTATGAATTGTCACATACATGTTATTTACACATACACACACTTTACAATTGCCACAAACAACATAAAATACCTTGGGGTAACACTAACCAAGAATGTGAAAGACCTGTATCATAAGAATTTTAAGTCTTTAAAAAAAATTAAAAAAGATACCAGAAAATGGAAGGGTCTCCCATTTTCTTTGATAGGTAGGATCTACATAGTAAAAATGGCAATCTTGCCAAAAGCAATCTACAGATTCAATGCAATCCTGATCAAAATCCCAGCACAATTCTTCACAGACCTTGAAAGAACAATTCTCAACATTATATGGAAAAACAAAAGACCCAGGATAGCCAAAACAACCCTGTATAATAAAAGAATGTCCAGAGGCATCATCATCCCTGACTTCAAGCTCTATTATAGATCTATATTCCTGAAAACAGCTTGGTATTAGCACAGACATAGGCAGGTAGACCAATGGAATCGAATTGAAAACCTGATATTAACCAACACACCTACAAACACCTGATTTTTGATAAAGAAGCTAAATTATATAATGGAAAAAAGAAAATATCTTCAACAAATTGTGTGGGCATAAGTGCATGCTGGTGTTTAGAATACTGCAGATAGATCCATATGTATCACCATGCACAAAACATAAGTCCAAATGGATCAAAGACCGCAACATAGATCCAGCCACACTGAACCTCTTAAAAGAGAAGGTAGGTGGTGCCCTGGAACAAATTGGTACAGGAGACCGCTTCCTGAATATAACACCAATAGCACAAACACTGAGATGGACAAAAATAAATGGTACCTCCTGAAACTGAGAAGCTTCTTTAAAGCAAAGGATACAGTCACCAAGACAAAACAACAGCCCATAGACTAGGAAAAATATTCACCAACCCCACATCTGACAGAGGGCTGATCTCCAAAATATACAAAGAACATCCTTAGCCATCAGGGAAATGCAATACAGAACAACTCTGAGATACCATCTTCTACCTGTCAGAATGGCTAAAATCAAGAACAACAATGACAGTTTATGCTGGAGAGGATGTGGAGAAAGGGGAACACTCCTCCACTGTTGGTGGGTGTGCTAACTGGTACAGCCACTTTGGAAATTAGTTTGGCAGTTCCTCAGGGAAATGGGAATCAATGTACCAGGAGATCCAGCAACTCCACTCTTAGGCATATACCCAAATGATGTACATTCGTACAACAAGCACATCTCCTCAACCTTGTTCATAGCAGCATTATTTGTAATAGTCAGAACCTAGAAGCAACCAAGATGCCCCTCTACTGAGGAATGGCTGGAGAAAATGCAGTACATTTACACAATGGAGTACTACTCAGTGGGAAAAAAATCAATGGAATCTTGAAATTCGCAGGTAAATGGATGAAACTAGAAGAAACCATCCTGAGTGAGATAACCCAGTCCCAAAAAGTCAAAAATGCTATGTACTTACTCATATATGGATTTTAGATCAGAGCAAATAAGTATCAGCCTACAATCCACACAGGCAGAGAAGCTAGAAGCAAGGAGTACCCTAAGAGAGACATACATGGTCCCCTGGAGAATGGGAAAGGGACAAGATCCCCTAAGCTAATGGGCACCATGTGGGGGAGGAGAGAGGGAATTAGAAAAAAGAGAAGGGGAGAAGGAGAGGGAAGAGGAGGACAGAAGGGAGCAGGATGGTCTAGTCAGGAGAGAAACTGAGAAGAGCAAGAAAAGGGTTACCATCATAAATGGAGCCATTATAGTTTTAAAGACAATTCTGGCACTAGGGAAATGTTCAGAGATCTACAAAGTCGACCCCATCTAGCAATCTAGGAAATAGTTGAGAGGCTACCTTAAAAGCCCTTCTCCTATAATGAGATTGATCACTACCTTATATGCCAATTTAGTGCCTTCATCCAGTAGCTGATAGAAGCAGAAGCAGACATTCACAGCTAAACACTGAGCTGAACTCTGGAATCCAGTTGCAGAGAGAAAGGAGTGATGAGCAAAAGGGTCAAGACCAAGCTGGAGAAACTCACAGAAACAGCTGGCCTGAACAAGGGGTTGCTCATGGACCTCAGACTGATGGCTGGGAAACCAGCATAGGTCTGTTCCAGACCCCCTGAAGAAGGAAGTCAGTTTAGAGGTCTGGACAATCTATGGGGCCACTGGTAGTGGATCAGTATTTACCCCTAGTACACAAAAGAACTTTTGGAGCCCTCTCCTCGTAGAGGGATACTCTCTCAGACTAGACACACTGGGGAGGGTCTAGGTCCTGCTCCAAATGATATGACAGACTCTAAAAGGCCTTACCCTCCCTGGGGAGCAGAAAGGGGTTGGGATGGGGGGGTTGTTTGGGGGCAGTGGAGGAAGGGAGGAAGAGGGAACTAAGATTAACATGTAAAAGAAGCTTGCTTCTAATTTAAATAAAAACAAAGGAAAAAAGAAAATTTAAACTGTCAGAAAAGTTCAAAACAAAAAAAAAAAAAAAAAGAAAACAGACTCTAGAACATCACATAGGTAGCCTCCATTACTATTCAAGAAAATCCCAAGATACTATTGAGGGGACAGGGAATAACTTTTCAACAAATGATCTGTGTGAGTGGAAAATTAGCTCTATTCCCCACTTCACATTATGCAATAAAATTAATGACCAAAGGATTAAAGCTCAAATATGGAAAAATTTAAATTATCTACAAGTACAGAAACTATCTTTGCAGAAAAAAAAATATTCTTCAACTGAAAATGTTAAGCATGGTAATAATATGAACTTCAAAACTGAAAGTTTTTTGTGATTTGAGACATACCACTCATTGAAGTTAAAAATTCTTTAAAGTGTTTCATTTCTTTCTAAAATTTTAATTAAAATATAATATATAATTGTATCTCTTCTTCCTCTCTCTCTAATCCCTCATGTGTCCCTTCTGTCTAACCATACTCCCTCACTCCTTCTCAAACTGACAGATTTTTCTTTAAATATTATTGTTGTATATGTATATAAATTCAGAAATACATAAATGAAGCCCCTAAGTTATTAAATGTTGTTTGAGTGTATATGATTTCAGGGCTATGATTTTGTATTAGATAAATATTTAGGATGCTCATCCCTTCTAGGTTAATTATCCCTCTTTTGGCAATCATTAGATTTTTTTTTGTACTGCTTTACCTAAGAATGAGACCCTTTTAAATTTTCACTCATCAGAATTAGAACATCTATTGTCATTTTGTAGATCTTGTTTAGGCAGCTATATTTGTCAGGGTACTTCAGAGGAACAGAATTATAATTATACACACACACGCATATGCGTGTGTGTGTGTGTGTGTGTGTATGTACAGGAATGGCTTACAAGTTGTGGCCCTGCAAGTCCAACAATGGTTATCTACTAACAGAAGGTGCAAAACTCCAGTATTTTTTTCAGTCCATGAGGATAGATGTCTCAGCTGGTCTTCAGTGTATGCCAGAATCCCAAAGAAGTAGGTTCTGATGCCAGTAAAGAAATGCACTTGCCAGTGATAGCTAGAGTAAGCTGGCTAAAAATGTTTTGTTTCTTCTTTAATGTCCTTAATATAGGCTGCCACCAAAAGTTAGTGCCCAAATTAAAGGTGAATTTTTCCCTCCTCAAAACATCTGAGTTACAGGTGTATCTTCACACCTAAAAATATCTTGAATAAAAGTTGGTCTTCTCATTTCTAATGAGTTTATTTAGAAAAAAAATCTCTCAAAAGTGTGTCAAGCCACTTGGATTTTACTTAGTTCTAGATGTAGTCAACTTGAAAACTAAGAATAGCTATTAAAGCAGCCTTATTGTTGAGGTATCATCAGGTAACTTCCCTGATATTTCATGGAAATATAAAATTACAACAGATTTCCTGATCCTCTGCAGGTGAAACATCATTAATAAAGACTTACAACTAAAATATTGCATACAGAATATATTATAAATCTTTTTTAACTCTTATAGTGCTGATAATGCTTGTGTCCCTACTCTGAAGGTTGTCTTAGAGGCTTGGTACCTAATGTAACAGTGATACAAGCTAGCACATGGGTTTTTATTGTACACAAGCCCCACCTAGACCTTTGTAGACTGCAAGATCTTGTGCAATTGATGGCATGGAGGAAGTACCATTTAAGCCTAGGAAACTAGCACATATTCATCAACACTTGTCAAATGAGCAAAAGGACCTAATCCATCAAATGCCAGTTGTGGGAAGGCCCATAAATGTACTAACCTTGCTTTTTGGCTTCTGTAGTTCTGCTGCTGGATAACTTCTTGCTACTTGAGGTGTGTCAATCTAGGATCTGTTTTTTGTGATTAAAGCTTACCATGTAAAAGACTTGGATTGCACTGGGGTCCCAAACACCTAGCATAGTCCCCAGACAGATAATAAAGACTTTCTATTGATTTGAACCCATATCTGAGTAATCTTCCCTGGTGGATACCTCACAACAAGGTTACTATCCTAGGAACAAATGCCATTTCTCTGAGGTGAATACTTGGAAATATAAGTTAATATAAAAGCCTGGACATGGTTCCATGCAGGTTTTTCTGACTTCTTGTTCAAGATACAAATCATCTGTTTGGGAGTTTTTATTACTACAATAGAACACCATATGCATAACAAACTTGTGGGAGAGATGGTTTTTATCAACTTATAAATTGCAGTCCATCATCTAAGAAAGCCAGGACAAGAATGTAGGGTAAGAACCTGGAGTCAAGAACTGAAGCAGAAGTCACAAAAGAGTGTCTTTATTGACTTGTTCTTCACTGCTTGCTTTGCCTGCTTTCTTAAAACACTCAAGTCCAATAAGAACAGATACTATGCTTGATTTTATCCAAAAGACTCTCTGAACATGGGTGTCAGTTGGGAGGCCTGGGTAGTCTATGGGGCCTCTGACAGTGGAACTAGTATTTATCCCTAGTGCAAAAATGGACTTTGGGAGCCCATTCCTTATGGAGGGATACTCTCTCAGCCTAGATACATGGTGGAGGGCCTAGGTCCTGTCCGAAATAATGTGACAGACTTTGATGACCCCCATGGGAGGCCTTTACCCACCCTGAGTAGTAGGTGGGGATTGAATGGAGAATTGGTGGGGGAATGGAAGGATGGGAAGGAGAGGGTACTGGGATTAGTGTGTAAAATAAGATTGTTTTATGAGTTTCTCTCTTCCAAAACAACTTGACCTTATATCAGTTTTAACTAAAACCATCCAGCAAACCTTTCTCCCACTTGTATCCTACTATTACTCTCTACCATGATTTGGTGCAGCTGGGGGGATCCTAACTGGTTCAATGCTTTCTAGTCAATGAAATTTCAAGCTAAATAACTATTTGCTTTGTTAAATTAGACTATATCAAGTGGTGTCACACAAAATTAATTAAGATTTAATACTGTGAATGAACAACCCAATGATATGAACAAGAGATTAAACACAAAATTTTAGTCACATAGCTAATAAACACATTAAAGTATACATAAACCCATTAGTTATTCTAATAGATAATAATTAAAATGCCAAGTAGAAACTCCATATGTAACTTATAGGCAGAAATTTAAAATAAACAATACTAAATATAACACCTAAATCTCCCTTTGCTTTCTGATAGGCAGCATGGAACAATCATTTTGAATAGTATCATTTTCTTAGAAGATTGAACTGCTATATCCTGGGGTTTGGGATATAACTTAGAAGCTGAGTACTTGCTAAGCATGTATGAGGCCCTGGGTTACTACCTAGTACCACTTAAAAAATCTGCTTCACACATGACTCCTCAGAATTTACTCAAGAGGAGTGAGAACTAGTCAACTGGTTGCACAAAATCATATAACTGAGTATGGAGATCAGTTTTAGTCAAGGTAGTTCAAAACAACAGGCAAAATGCATATTAATTGGTGCATGGCAACCAAACTAATCAAAAGAAAATGAATGCAATAATACAATTTGGCCTCATAAGCCTAACAAACCCTATGCAAAAGGGTTGTAATAACATGGACACATATTTCTTACATAAATAAACTATGGGTCATTTTCCCAAATATATATGTATAAACACTTACAGATTCTGTAATTTCTCTGGTATCCTTGTTATTCTTCAATGAATTGGAAAAGCAATTTTCAATTCCTGAGAGAAAGAACTAATTAATTTGATCAGCAAACCCAAGCCCATCTCTATTTAAAGAGAAAGCAATTTGAACATTCTACAAGTGCATTCTGATCCTGCCTTGCTTGAAGAAGTCTGCTAGCAACATTGTAACAGATAGCTGTTTCAGATGGGATTAGAGCCACTGAGGCAGAAAAGAAGAATTTGATAGGCTTATTTGCATTAACCAATAGTCAGTCTGACCATGGGGCGTAATGCTGCTTGTGGAAGGCTCTATGGTCTCTTGAGCTGATGAAATGACAGAGTTTTCTCTATACATAGAGATATCTTATGATAATTATGATCACTAGCTAATGCTTCTACTGAGGTATTTAAACAGCATAGCTTCTCTCATTAGAAGCAATTGTGATTTTAACACGGATATTTTGACATGGATTAATATATGGAGTAACTTTTTAAAAATACAAACCAAATCACAAAAGGATATATTTTGATTCTCTGTATCCCATTTTTGATAGGCATATTTGGAAACATGAGGGCAGAGAAAATCACAGGGAATAAAAAAATAGCAGAATGCTGAATTTTTTTATTTATCCCTGCTAAGGTTTCTCAAGTAAAACTAAGGTATATTGTCCTGGGTGGATTTATGTGTCAACATGACACAGATAGAGTCATCAGAGGAAGGAACCTCAGTTGAGGACATTTCTTGATGAGATCCAGCCGTAAGGCACTTTCTCCTTTAATAACCAATGCAGGAGGATCCAACCCACAGTGAGTTATGTCATCCCTGGGCTGTTGGTAATTCGTTCCATAAGAAAGTGGGATGAACAAGCAATAGGAAGCAAGCCAGTAAGCAGCTTACCTCCATGGCCGATGTATCAGCTGCTGCCTTAGCTCCTGGCCTGACTTCCTTCAGTGAAGAATAATAATGTTGAAGTCTAAGACAAATAAACCCATTCTTTCCCAACTTGCTTTTTTGTTGTGGTGTTTCATCACAAAAAATAGAATCCCTAAATAAGACATTTATCATAGAAAATACAATGGTGATCAGGGTATTAGAAAGCAAACAAGAATAGGGCTGCAAAAATATTTGGAAACATTTTTTAAAATTAAACATTGAACCATGATTTTATAAGTAATTCATATATTTTCCATCTTTTTACCACTGGAACAGAGGCATGGGTTCATGTTGGAAAGATAGAGTCCTAATGGTATGACCTGACTTCATAATACATATTATTAAACAGGAAAAGGTAAGGCAGTCTGTGAACTTCAACTCACAAAATGTTATACACCAGAACATATCACTACCCTATTCATAAGTCTCTTAGTTGATTTCTTGTATTTCCTATCATGAAAAGCAATGAGAAACCAAGACCCCAAGGTTTAGGATACCCAGAAGAAAAGCCTGCATTCTTATTGGGCTTTTCATTCCATTTGTATTATGGCCCAGCCTCTTTCATTTCTTATTGCCATTCTGGACTCTTGGAATTTCTTGGACTTTCCAAGCATGGTTATATACTTGCCCACTGGAAATGTGGTTTATTTGGGCAATAAAAAGTTATAATCCCTCACTTCTTTGTTCTTCAAAATTCATCTTAAAGGTACATTCCCTCAAACCACTCTATTATTCTATTAAAAGATGCACAGCAAATGGCATTAGTCTTTTGTTCATTCAATGATTCCTTGTCCTTATCACTATCTCCTACTTCCAAAATAGAGACTCCAGGAGAGTAGAGGTTTATATTTACTTACTGTTTTGGAGGATAGTTGAAAAGCTATTCATTGACACCAAAATTGTGCATAAAGCAAATGATACCACCACCATGGCCTGAATACCTGCAAGTTGCTATCAAAGTGATTGTGAGTATAGCTAAACATCAATATTCCTTGAAATTGTAAGTCCTCCAACTGCACCAAATGAATTTGTATCTTTTTAAATGAGGTGCAGGAATATGAATATGGTTTCAAACTGCTCTCATTTCAATAAATGCATAGCCAAGCTCAAGTTCCACTGATTGTAAGACATATACATTCCAATACCAAGCTCTAGGTCATCATCAACTGCATAGTGAATTTGAGCCTTGCTAAAGCATTGATATCACATTAAAAATAGAATCTTCCTCTTGGAGTAGTTTTGATCAACTATGAGCCCAAATTTATTCCCCACTTCTCTATGTCTTCCATCTGTTCCTAGTTTGTTGTCTGCGGTCTCTCTGTTGTTACTCTGTTGTGTGTGTGTCTTTCTGTCCCTTTCTATTATCTTTCTGCATATAGGTAGATAGATGATAATAGACAGACAGACAGATAGATAGATGATAGATATAAAAGGGCTTTGCTTTGTGTATTTATTGAACTCCACAAATATCACATATGGAAAAAGACTGAGGAACTTTTTACAGAGTTTTACAAGGGAAGGACTTAGTATATTGACTCCATTGTTGCTAGAATAACATTCAAAACTATACACAGATGTTATCAACCTATATCCACATGTTGCTTTGCATTCATTTTGTTGAGGGTTGTTTTCAAGTTGTCTGTTTTCAGCAAATGACTATCAACACACACACACACACACACACACATACACACACACACACACACACACACACACACACACACACACACGAGAGAGAGAGAGAGAGAGACAGAGAGACAGAGACAGAGAGAGAGCAAGAGACAGAGAGACAGACAGACAGTGAGAGAGAAATTCTGAATCAGGTGTATGGAAGCATTATACTTTAAGATTAAAGCTATTTATTTAGCTTAGGTAAAGATGAGTTAAGCAGGCTGAATACACAGTAGGATATCAGGCTAAGTATAGTTTTAAATGACTGTGGGGTATTATTAACTTGGTTTCAAGGTCTACCAGTAGTTCAGCTTCTGAAGGAAAGCGACATTTAAGAAGAAAAGCCATTCCCATAGCTAAATAACATGAAAGTTTGTCTCGTTAAAATAAAAGGAAGGAAAGAGAAAAAGTCTGGCAATATGTAGATAGACAAATGAGAATTTTTAATTTTATTCAATGGTACTGGAAATGCAGACTAATCTAACCACTATGAAAATCACAATGAGAACTCCACACATACTGAAACTAGATCTACAACACTAGCTACTCCATATCCAGGTGATTGCCAGAAGACTCCAACTCAGCTTATACACCAATACTTATTGCAACACAAATCAAATCACATACACTTGGGAATCAATAAAGTATGAAAGAGAGGAATGGAGAATGGAAATATAATTTATATACGCAGTGGATTTTTCTCAAACTAAAGAACTACACTTTCTTTTGCAGGAATATGGATTAAGCCAGGGATAAGTTAAGCAAATGAAGTCAGTATCTAACAAATACCATGTATTTTCCCTTATTTACAGGTCCCAGATGTTATAGATACATAATATCATATATGTACTCATGAGGTGAAAATATTGCACACTTTTGGCTTTAGTTTTATGAAGATCCACACATATCATACCTCTTTATATAAATCTCACTTCCCAAACAGACATTATAACACAATTGAGGATAGCAATGATTTTCCTATCTTTTCCATTGCTTCTTAATAATTTTGTGTAGTGTAGAACTCAACCTTTTTTTCAGGTTTTTTTTTCACTTATTTTATTTACTGATAACTTCTGTGCTTCAAAAAATGTCTTTGCAGCTTTCTCTGTTAAATCTGGATAATGCTTTACTTACTAAAATTTTTTAAACTTGTATTCTTCTCTCATACATTACATCCTGACCACAGTTTCTCCACCCTCCATAATTCTTCCTAGTAACTCCCATCACCTCATTTCTCCCAGAGATCCATTTCTCCTACATTTCCCTTTAAAACAAAACAAAAGAAAAAAAAAACATCTCAGAGATATCCATTGAGTATAGCTGAACAAGACACAATAAGACAGGGCACAAACCCTCATATAAAGGATTATATGACAACCGAGTAGGAGGGAAGGGGTCCCACATGGAGGCAAAAGAGTCAGAGAGATCCACACACACTCCCACTATTGGGAGTGCCACAAGAATACCATGGGTCACAACCATAATGTTTATGCACAGAACCTAGATTGGATCTCTACAGAGTCCCTGTTTGTCACTTTAGTCTCTATGAGTCCCAGAAGGCCTGTTTGACTGATGCTGGGGGAACTTGTATTGTGGTGTTCCTAACACCTCTGGTTCCAAAAATCCTTCTCCCCCTTCTCCAGGTTCCCCTGACTGTCTAGTGTTTGGCTGTGGCTCTCTACATCTGCCCCAGTCTCACATAAGTTGCTGAATGATGCTCCACTGATGACAGCTGGGCTAGGCACCAATCTATGAATACAGCAGGCTGTCATTAGGAATCACTTCATTGACTTTTTTGGCCTGGGTGTTTGGGCTGTCCAGCCTCAAGGTTCTATACATTCAGGCAATTTCACCCATGGGCTCCCTCACCTGGTATGGGCCTCAATTTGGACCCGTCATTGTTTGGCCACTCCCACAAGTTCTATGCTACTATTATCCCAACACATCTTACAGGCAAGACAGATTGTAGGTTAAAGGTTATGTGTCTGGGTTTATGTCACAATCACACTGCTAGGATCCTTGACTGGTTATAGAAGATGGCCAGTTTGGGTCCTATATGCCCCATTACTAGGATACTTCATTGGGGTCACTCTTGTAGATTCCAGGAAGTTTCCACTGCAAATAGTTTTCTATATTACTTCCTAAAGCCCACCAATTTCTGTAGTATCTCCCAGTACTCCTTCCTTCCATCCTTCTCACAAACACACCCACCTGATTCTTTCTTTCCCCATCCTAAACCTTCCCCAGTTCACCAACAAAATCTATTCAATTTCCCTTTCCCAGGGATATTCATGCATCCCCACTTGAGTACTCCTTGTTACTTGGCCTCTCTGGGTCTGTGGATTAATGATTCTATTTCCAATTTCAGGTTTTGAACAACCTTATTGATTTCCTTCAACTGTTTGTTTTTTCTTGGCTTTCATTACGGGGTTTATCTATTTCTTTCAGTTGTTTGTAATTTGCTGAATTCATTCATTTATTTATTTATCTATTTATTTGACTTACTGTCTTATATGCCATCCTATAGCCTTCATCCAGCAGCTGGTTGAAGTAGAAGCAGACACCTACAGCTAAACCTTGAACTGAACTGGAATCCAATTGCAGAGAAGAACGAGTGATGGGCAAAGGGATCCAGACTAGGCTGGTGAAACCTTCAGAAACAGCTTACCTGAACAACAGGGAGCTCTTTGTTCCCAGACTGAAAGCTGGGAATACCAGCATGGGACTGCTCCAGAGCCCATGAACATGGGTTTCAGTGAGGAGACCTCGGAAATCTACGGGACCTCCTGTAGTAGTAGTTCAGTACTTATCCCTAACATAGGTGTGGACTGTGGGATACCCCTGAGCCAAGACACACGGGAGTCAGCCTAAGCCCTATCCCAAAGGATATGATAAACTCTGTGATCCCCTCTAGAAGGCTTCACCCTTCCTGGAGAGCAGAAAGGATATGTGATAGGTTTGCGGGGTGGGGGTGGGGTGATAGGGGAGGAGCAGAGGGAGTGGGAACTGGGATTGACATGTAAAACAATCTTGTTTCTAATTCAAATTAAAAAAAAAAAACATAAAAAACAAAAGAAAAGGAAAACTAGCCAGTAGGCTAGCCACTGTCATTTTTACCTGTTCAAGACGGAAAGGTAAAAAAGAAAGAAAGAAAGAAAGAAAGAAAGAAAGAAAGAAAGAAAGAAAGAAAGAACATTTCTCTGTGTAACTGTTCTGGCTGTCCAGGAACTCACATTGTGTAGACCAGGATGACCTAGAATACATAGAGATCAGCCTGCCTCTATTTCCTGAGTGCTAGGATTAAAGGTGTGTGCCACCACTCTCTAGCATTTTACTGAGTTTCTTTAATTGATTTATTCATTTCCTCCTTAAGAATTACAATCATCTTTATTAAGTTGATTTTTTTTCATTTTATCTATTTTCAGGAAGTTTTGTAATTCCTCTTTCCATTCATCAGTCAGTAGTGAGTTTTTAATCTCCATGCTTTTGTGTACTTGCTAGAATTTTGCTTGTTTTTTATTTTAACTTTCAGTTTATTGTGGTAAGACAAAATACATGGAGTTATTCCAGTCTTTCTGGGTTTGGTATGATTTGTTTGATTCCCAGGATGTGTTGGATATTTTGAATATTCTGTGGGATGCCACAAAAGATGTACATTATTCAATGTTTGGGAGGAGCATTCTATATGTATCTATTAAGTACAAATTGCTTTATGATGTAATTTATTCAGATGTTTCCTTGCTTTTTTGTTGGTGTTCAAATTATCTGTCTATAAGGAAAGGGGGTATTGAAATTAGCTCTTAAAAATTGGGTGACGCCGGGCGTTGGCAGAGGCAGGCGGATCTCTGTGAGTTCGAGGCCAGCCTGATCTCCAGAGCGAGTTCCAGGATAGGCTCCAAAGCTACACAGAGCAACCCTGTCTTGAAAAACCAAAAAAAAATGGGTGACATTGATATGTTTCTTTAATTCCAGTAATATATTTTTTTCTTTGAAATTGGATGTACCTGAATGCTGTGCATATATGATGCTTGGATAGTAATGCTGTTTTGGTTAATTCTTTCCTTGGTTAGAAGGAAATGACCTTCTTTATCCATTGTGATTCGTTTTAATTTTCAGTTTATTTTGGCAGATATTAAGACAGCCATACCTGCGTGCTGCTTGGCTTGATTGGAGTATGATTCCTCATTCTTGTACAAGTTGGTGTCTATCTTCAAAGCTGAGATATAGGCCTGGGTGCTGGTGGTGCACACCTTTAATCCCAGCACAGGCAGATACAGGCAGATCTCTGTGGGTTTGAGGCAGGCTGGTCTTCAGACAGAGTTCCAGGAGAGCCTCCAAAGCTACAGAGAAACCCTGTCTCAAAAAACAAAAAACAAACAAAAAAGCTAAGATATTTTTCTACACAATAGATAACTGGATTTTGTTAATCTGTTCAGCCAACCTATGTCTATTGAATGGAGAATTGAGGCTATTAACATTTAAAGTTATTCTTGAACGGTATGTGTTGACTGAAGTAATGTTATGAAATTGCACATTACTCAATAAATTCCAGCTATATATGGAGATGAACTGACTAAATATACCAGAACCTGGAGGGGATCACAAGTAAGCAGGATGTCTTTCAGGTCTTTGCCACCTACCACACAATATCTATTTTCAATGCCTTAGTTTATTATAGATATATTTTATATCCTCTAAAATTGTACTAAATACAAATTTCTGTGAAGGAAACTTTTATTGGTAGGATTCATCATTTAGAGTAATACATATCAAGTCTTAAAGGAATACAGATGACACATTTAAAATAAGATAACTGCCGAGGCTACACCACTTACAAGGAGACTTTATGAAAGTAGAGGTAGAGAAACTGCAAGAAACACTATTTTAACTAACGCTTTAGTGCCACTGAGGATTTATTATCACTAGATAACCAAGGACCAGGGAAGGTCAGTTGCTGCAATCAAAAAAATAAAGAATTGTGAAGTCACTACTGTGAGAGGGCAACAGCTACATCCAGCTTAAGAGAGAACCCAGGAAAGGAGCTACTGTTTTTCTCCCCCTCATCCTCTTGGAGCTTCCACTTTAGCCAAACCTAACTTAAGGGTAAATAAACTCAGCACCCACTCGTATCAGTCACATAAACCAGTCTGGGTAGATAAGGATGGAGAGGAACTGACTGCAGAAATAACCTGTCAGGTCTGTGTTAAAGAAATGACAAAGAGACTCAGAGTAACTCTCACATACCTTCAGTCTTCTTTTCTGTGAGCTGAAGTACTCAGATCAGAGACAAATTAAAGCATTTATGAAAGTTAAAAGAGTGGACAGAAGGCCTTTCACCAAAGGAACTTATCTGATTGTGTACCACATAGATACACTTCGATATTTTGTGTGTCTTTTTTGATGTAGATGAATTTCTACATGATTTCTAAGATACTCATGACATGTTCATGATTCAGTCTCTCTATGGATCATCCTAACACCTAACTTTTTCCTAAAGTTTAACAGTGTCTTTAAGACAGACCTCCAGGTAATTGTGTCACACAGAAAAGAAATCATTTCCTTTTCTTCCTCCTATTGCACTGCCTGTATTGTGATATTGGACAGCTGTCTTGCATTCTGCAACAGCTAGGTAGCAAAGGTCTACTGTGAAAATTGAAGCACCAGAGCTCATTAACCTTTCCAGGAGCTCGGAGACAAGAGTTAGGAAGGCATGACTCAGAGAAATAATTCCCCGTGAGCAAGTAGCAGCAATTTTCCAAATAGAAAGCACTAAAGTAGCAGGAGGAGAACACACAAAGGAAGCTGTCTGTGTTAACGAACCAGACTCTGAGCTTATCATGGCAAAGGGAAAATAAAAACGGAAACTAGTTACTGCAGAATCATTTAAAGGGAGGCCATAAGTAGGAGGACTCGGTGAGTTACTTCCTAAAATTTACTGTTGCCTAGTACCCATGCTAAAAGATAAAGGGCCAAGTGGCTGGGGACAGAAACCAGGCCATCCTGACAGGTGGAGAGAGGAAAAGAGAGTCAGATGATCACATCCACATGCTTGCCATGTTGAAAAAGGTCTGGGTGCCCAGTTGCTATCAAATCTAATGTCCATCTTCAGTGTAATTTCCTCCAATTGAGATGGCAGATATAACAAAGGCAGTTATCTTTTGAAAGAGGAATACATGCCTGGTTTTCCAGTAGTACATTTACCATAAATGTTGCACAAAAGCTATAAATGGCATTCGATTCCATTAAGAACTGTAAGCAGTCTGACAAATTTTCTATTCTACTATTGATGTTCTCCTATTGTGAGAAGAATATTTAGTCCAAATGTATATCTAATTCTATTAAAAGAAATAAATGAAGGCTGTGACAGTAAAGCCAGTGAACTTATCAGCATTGAGTATCCTTAGATGTTATTCTGTAATCAAGATGCTGCCTTACAACTCTATTAGTGACAATCTTCATTCGGAAGATCCTTCTTGCCCTCTCCCTGTTTCAAGCAGAGAACTAGAAGAAACCTCTGCAGTAGAAGAGACACTTCACTTGTCTTCCTGAGTTTCCCAGGGTCTTATTATTTGCTTATTTTTTTCAGTGGGGGGTGGGAAAGTAGTGTTTCACATTAACGTTCCACATAAAAGCCTTTTTCCATTTCTGGAGACTAATTGTTTTCATCACCTGTTCCTGCAGGCCCATTGTTTCCTGTAAATATGTCCCACATTGAGCCATGCATGACATTTTTCCACTTGTGTTTTATTCCCTACCACAACAAAGAGTTATATTAGCTATACAAATTTTCCCGGGTTATAGCCCAATCAGGTAAATGATCTGATAATGTTTGTAGACTAAGACTGAAATATGTACATTTCAACTAATTTGTTATCTTGCTTCTTTTTTTTTTCTTTTTGGGTTTTCAAGACAGGGTTTCTCTGTGTAGCTTTGGAGCCTATCCTGGCACTTGCTCTGGAGACCAGGCTGGCCTCGAACTCACAGAGATCCACATGCCTCTGCCTCCCGAGTGCTGGGATTAAAGGCGGGTGCCACCAATGCCCGGCTTTATTATCTGGCTTCTTAAAAATAGTCTTATTAAATTTAGTAGTAAACTTTTAGCTTAGGTTTGGGAGGAATTGTGTTTCACAGTTGTCTCTAAACTATGTGGTTTTAAGTTATAGTTTTATTCATCTTAGTTATTCTAACTGAGGTAAGAAGAAATCTTGAAGTAGTTTGATTTGCATTCCCCTTGTGACTAAGGATGTTGAACATTTCTAACTATATTCCTGAGTCATTTTTGTCATCTTTTGAGAATACTTTGATTGTATACCTGATTCTATATCTTCATTGGGTTCGGTTTTTTGAGAATTTTCTTTAAAACTTTAGAGACAAAATATTATATAAAACTGATAGAAATGTATTCCCATTAAGTAGCCTGCCACTTTGTTTGAATAATGGCATCCTTTGCTGCATAGAAACTTTTCAATTTCATGAGGTCCTATTTATTAATTGTAGGACCTATGCTATCAATATTCTGTTCAGAAAGTCTTTTGCTGTATGTGTGAGTTCAAAACTGTTCTACTTTCTCTTCTGAAATATTCAGTGTATCTAGTCTTAAGTTGACAAACTTGATCCATATAGAGTTAAGTTTTGGCCAGGGTAATAAATATGGATCTATTTGCATTTTTCACATGCAATGATCTAATTTGACCAGCCGATTTGTTGATGATTGTAGGTACCTCTGTGGGTCCTGGGAAACCAGGAATATTTCCAGGGTTGTCTTCTCAAAGTGAGAGATGTAAAACCAGTTTTCCATCCAGAAAGTTGGGAGCAGGTGTGGTTAATAACCTGGTAACCTCTGTGCTATCTGTGTGACGAAGCGACCCTGCTTCCTCCCAAACCTTCTCTTGAGCCTGTTTATCTCAGTCTATCTATAGCAGTAGTATCCTCCCATAGACCCTTATTATGAGCGTTGTTTACCTGGAGCCTGCTTCCTTAGTTAATCTGTATTACTTGTCTTTATGGACATGTCACTTGTACTCTACAAGACTTTTGATGTAATCATGTTTCAAGCATTGTTGGGCACATGGGATTGAATTAGTTATCACCATAAAGCTTTTATCAAACTGTGGTCTCCTTAAATATGCACACAATAAACTATCCACTGTCAGACTCTCAAGGTTTAAACCAACATTAGTTACTCAGTTGTGTTGAAATGAGTTTCCTTCTTCCCTCCTCTGGACTCTACTAACTGTGGTGTTTGGAGAGACTACCCAATGAAGTGTGTATGACTGGATTCTTTGTCAGATATTAGGTGTCCACAGTGGTATATTTCTATCTGTATCTTTAATTAGATTTGCTTACCATCAACAAGGCTGTCTTTATGTCCGAACCATGTTATTTTTATTACTATAACCCTGTGATATAGCTTAAATCCCATCCAGGATGCTGGTACATCCAGCAGTTCTTTTATTATTCAGGAGCATTTTAGATATTATGGTTTTTTTATGTTTGCATATGAATTTTTCCAATAAAAAAGTATTGTTTTTCAATTTCTGTGAAGAATTGTGGTAGAATTTTGATTGGGATTCCATTGAGTATGTAAATTGATTTTGGTGTATATGGTAGTATAAATGGTATAATGATAATAAATTATATTACATTATATTATATTAATGCTATCATTCCATTAGCATGGGAGACCTTTTCTGCTTTCGATGTCTTCTTTAATTACTTTTCTCAATGTCTTAAAGATTTTATCATACAAATCTTTCACTGGCTTGCTTAGAATTATACAAAGTTATTTTTGTTTATTTTAGATGGCTGTAAAAGGCATCAATTCCCTGGTTTCTTTCTGAGTCTGTCATTTGTTTATAGGAATACTACTACTTGTGTGTGTGTGTGTGTGTGTGTGTGTGTGTGTGTGTGCATGTGGTGTTAATTGCATAGCCTTCTATTTTACTTTAGCTGCAGAAGTATCCTTCCTGGTGGGAAGTTTTTGGGTCCTCTATGTATAAGATCACATCATCTGTAAATAAATACTCCTTGAATTCTTTCTTCCCTATTTACGTCTCCTTGATCTTGAGTTGTCTTACTGCTTTAGCTAAGATTTAAAGTATTGTATTGAATAGAAACAAAAAGGATAAACAACCTTGTTTTTTTCAGATTTTAATAGAAATGTTTTTCTCCATTTAGGCTGAATTTCCTGTTGAGGTAGTGTAATTTCTCTTAATGAAGTTGTAGTATGCTCCTTGTATCCATGCTCTTCCAAACACCTTTACTGTAAAGAGGTATTGGATATTGTCAAAGGCTTTCCCACATCTAATGGGAGGATCATGTGTTTTTTGTCTTTCAGTGTGTTCAGTTAGTAGTTTATGTTTATCAATTTACATATATTGAAGCATCCCTGCAGATCTTGAACAACACTTACTTAATCATGTTGGATGATCATTTTGATATGTCTTTGCATTCAGTTTAAAAATATTTTATTGGGAATTTTTGCATCTATGTCCATAAGGGAAATTGGTCTGCAATTTTCTTTCTTTGTTGAGACTTTTTATTGTTAAGGTAGCAGGGTAATTGTAGCATTATTAACATAATTCAGAAATCTATCTTCTGGTTCTATTTTGCTGAAGTGTTTGAGGACTATTAGTGTTTCTTCTCTGAAGGTCTGGTGGAATTCTGATATGAATCCATCTAACCCTGGTCATTTTTTGGTTGGCAGAATTTTAATTACTGCTTCTATTTCCCTAGATGTTATGGGTCTGCTTAAATTGTTTATCTGATTATCTGATCTTTTAGATTTGGTTGATCATACATACTATGGAATTTGTTCATTTCTTTTAGGGTTTTTATAAAATACAGATTTTTAGGGTATGCCTTATGATTCTCTGAATTTTTTCTCAGTGTCTCTTATGACGTCCACCTTTAATCTCTAAGTTTCTTAATTTGTGCATTCCCTTTCTGTGTTTTATTTAATCTAACTATGGGTTTATTAATATTATTAATTTTCTCAAAGAATTATTTTCTTTGTGTGTTTGTTTCTGTTTTATTGATATGAGCCATGAATTTAATGATTTCTTGTTGTCTTACCCTGCTACCTTGTCTTTCTGGAGTTATTTCTTTTTTTCCTAGATCTTCTGGGTGTGACATTAAGTTACTAATATGTCTCCAATATTCTTTTTTTTTTTTAATGTAAAAACTTAGTGCTCTGACTTTGTCTCCCTCAACTGCCTTCATTGTATAGCATTGGTTTTGGTATGTTGTGTTTTCATCTTCATTCAATTCTAAAACATAATGTCCCCAGGAATGGGACTCCTGAGCTAATTGGGAGCATGAGGGAAGGGGAGAGGGAACGACCACAATAAGAGCAAGAGAAGAGGAGTAGAGGAGAGGAAATGGAGAAGCAGAAATATTGAGTTGGGGGAAGAATAGAAGAGAGAGAGCAGGATGAGATGAGAAATACCATATCAGAGGGAGCCACTATAGGTACCAGAAGAGATCTGGAACTAGGGAGATCACCAGAGACCTACAAGGATGACACGATCTGACACTCCAGGCAATGGAGGAGAGGATAACCTAAAAGCCCTTCCCCTAAAATAAGATTGATGACTACTTTTTATGCCATGCTAGAGCCCTCATGCAGTGGCTGATGGAAGCAGAGACAGACATCCACAGATATACACTGAGCTGAAATCTGGAATTTAGTTGAAGAGAGGGAGGAATGAAGATGGAAGAGGCCTATACTAGGTTGCAGAAACCCACAGAAACAGTTGGCCTGAACAAGGGAGAGCACATCACCCCCCAGATGCTATCTGGGAGGCCAGTACAAGACTGATCCAGCCCCCTGAACATGGATGCCAATAAGGAGGCCTCTGCACTCCAGGGAGCCTCTGATAGTGGATTAGTATTTTTCCCTGGTACAAGAAGGAACTTTGAGAGCCCATCCCATGTGAAGGGTTACACTCTGGCTCTGGACACAAGAGTAAGGGCCCAGGGCCAGCACAAGAAGATTTGGTGGACTTTGCAGAGCCCCTGTTGAGGGCCCTACCCTGCCTGGGGAGTGGTGGGTGGATGGGGTGGGGGTGGGGGAGGAGGGATGGGGTGAGGGGAGGGAGAGGGAGAAGGGACTTACATGTGAAACAAGCTTGTTCCCTAACTTGAACTAATAAATAATAAAAAAATACCTTGATTTTTGTCTTGAGCCCATTTTTTTATTTAGTGGTGAGTTGTTCAACTTCCATGAGTTCCTATAATTTTTGTTGTTGTTATCCAACTTTAATCCATAGAAGTCAGATAGGGGCCAGGCATTGGTGGTACACGTCTTTAATCCCAGCACTTGTGAGGCAGAGGAAGGAGGATCTCTGTGAATTCGATGCCAGCCTGGTCTAGAGAGTGAGTTCCAGAACAGGCTCCAAAGCAATACAGAGAAGCCCTGTCTCTAAAAAACAACAAGAAGAAGAACAAGAAGAAGTCCTATAGAATGGGGATGCAGGGTGCCTCACTTTCTGTCCTAGTATATGGTCATTTGGAGGAAATTTCTATTAGGTATTGAAAAGACGGTACATTCTTTAGTGTTTGGGTGAAATGTTCTATAAATATTTGTTAGGTCTATTTGGTTTGTAATGTCTGTTAGCTCCAGCATTTCCCTATATGGTATTTATATAAATGATCTGTCTATTCATTAGAGCAGGATATAAAGTCTCCCATTATCAGTGTGCAAGGGTCAGTATGTGGTTTAAGCTGTAGTAATGATTCTTTTATGAACTTGTATGCCCTTGTGTTTGGTGGATACATATTTAGAGTTGCAATATCCTTTGGATGCATGTTTTCTTTGATAAGTATGTGATGTCCTTCCCTGTTCTTCTAGTTAGTTTTGGTTTGAAGTCTACTTTGTAAGGCATTAAATGGCTACACTTGCTTTATTTTTAGGTAGACTTTCTTAGAAAACTTTTTTGCATCCTCTTGTCGTAAGATGATGTATATCCTTAATAGTAAGTTGTTTTTTGTATTAAGCAGAAAAATGGACCTATTCACATGCACACTGTTAGTCTTTATCTATCTTTTTACAGCTAAATTGAGACAATTAATGTTGAGATATATAACAAGAACTGTTTATTGATTTCTATTATTTTCTTGTTGTGGCATTGATTTTTCCCCTCTTTTGATTTACTGGTCCAGCATTATTGATTCCTGTGTTTTCTTCTATGTGGTTAATCTCTTCAGAATGCAATCTAGTGCAATCTGGAGAACTTGATTTGTAGATACTTCTTGAATTTAGTTTTATTGTGGAATGTTCCCTAACCCACTCTTGTCTATTGTGGTTCACTGAATATAGTATTCTGTGAGGGCATCTAGGTTCTTTCAGAGTTTTTAAAACATATATCCATGACCTTGTATCTGAAAGAGTCTGCACTGAAAAATCAGATGTTATTCTCTTGAGACTGCCTTTATATTTTACTTCATGTTTTTCCCTTATAACTTTAACTATCTTTATATTGTTCTACATATTTGGTGTTTCATTATTATGTGTTGTGCTGGATGATTTTATGTCAACTTGGCACAAGCTAAAGTCATCAGGGGTGAGGGAATCTCGATGAAATAAATACCTCTATAAAATCATTTTGTAGGCAGGTCTGTAGGGCATTTTCTAAAATAGTGAGGGGGGAGGTCTCAGCCATAATGGGTGGATGTACCCCTGGTGTGCTGGTCCTGGATTCTATACAAATAATCAGTCTGAGAAAACCATGAGAAACAAGACAGTAAACATCACTCCTTCATGGCATCTAAATTAACTCCTGCCCCAGGTTTCAGAACTGCTTGATTTCCTGTACTGACTTCTTTTAATGATGAACTGTAATGTGAAAGCATAAGCTGAATAAATCTTTTCCTTCCAAAGATTCTTTGATAATTGTCTTAGTTATGGTTTCTGTTTCTATGAAGAGACACTATGACCATGGCAAATCTTATAAGGAAAAATATTTATTTATTTAGGGTGTCTTACAGTTTCATAGGTTCAGTCCTTTATCACCATGGCAGTAACACATTTGTCTTCTCTAGTGTTTCAGCTACATTGCATTTCTCAGCACTTACTGTAGTTGGGTTACCAAGTTCTGATGGAGGTATATTGTCTTTGCCATTCAAGTATGGCTTTTTTCACTGGTGTCTAAGTATCCATAGTCATGATGACTAAGATGATTATAGGTATGGATATTTACTCTTATCTTTGTTGTCTTAATGTTCCATTCCTTGGTTTTTATTGCCCTCTCAGGATTTTAGGAAAACCTGGAGGCTGGGGTTCCCCTGAAGAGAATACTTATGCAGGTCAGTACATGGCTGAAATAAATAGATTTGGAGAGGCTAGGAGAAAAGGCTGAAATGGTCTATGGGAAAGAGATGAGTTCCCATCTACATCAAGAAGCAGTGCTCTTAGGGAGTTGGAGGTGTGGTGAGACAACAGGATCCTACAAGTAGGCTGCAGTAGGACAAAGAATATGTCTAAAGAGGCAGGGATGAAAGGGCTAGAAGGACGCTGGGTCATTACTATGAATTGAAATCTCCAATTAAAAGTGGGAGGAAAGTCACCTGCAAGCAGGTTGCTACATGGCTGAAAGTGAGACTGAAGATAATGTAAAGGAAAACAGAAAGAACAGTGAAAATTGCCCGAATCTGATCTTAATGAGGCCACCAAGGTCCATGGTAGAAAGTGTTTCTAGGTACATGTGGCTGACAAAATGGAATGGAGATGAGCAAGAAGAGAAGGCTGAGAGTTTCTGAAGGAAGGTAATAAGCTAGGTCTCCACCAATAGCCAGAGTCCCCAGAGAATCACTTCCTGAAATTTTAATTATGGCAATCACAGTTTATAAAGAAAATAAATAAAAGTAAAGTGATTAACTCTTAAGCCTCTACTGACTTTGAATCAAAAAGAACCAAATTGCTGGGAGTGGTTATATACATGGATCTCTCAAAATTTGCATTTTGCTTACAAGTAAGGGATACCGGAATCTTGAAAAGCTATACATATATAGATTTTTAAGCAGTCTTCTTTCTGTTTCTTTGGCAATTAGAGACAGAAGCTTCTCCTACCTTTGCCTTTACTGTACCAAAGTGTATGTTTCATTCTAATAAACCATGTCACCATTCAATATACAAATCAGACTATAGCCAGGATATTTGCATTCCAAGCTGTAAGTTAAGGGATAGAGTTGAAGGACAAATGGCCTTTTACAGAAATACCATCCAACAAAGTCTCCTTATATCACAGCAATTTACATATCTTCTGAAATAATCCTCTAACATCATGTTTTGTATTCACTTCCACTTAGTGGAATTTTTCTAAGTACAGGTTCAATGATGAAAGATCATACTCTGTGTCTTATCAGTTCTAATAAACTGATTCATAGGATCACTTTCCTCAATCACTTAGCACATGAAGAGACAATGTCACACATTAATCCCTCAAAAGAATTGGCAATTTTATGTGCAAATATACCATGACTATTATTTTGCATTGTGACCTAAATTATTCTGTATAACAATTTAGGTTATGTATAAAGAGAGGTTGCTTGAACTTCAGCCATTTGCAAACAATCCACAGAGACAGCACAAGTCATATTACCCATTTAAATGTAATAGATTACTATGAAGACAATATGAATAACTAAGCCAGAAAAAGCATTATCAACCAGATAATCATAAGTAACTCCCACTCTGGCTTAGCTTTCTTTCCCAAACTTGGACTAGATTCTCATTTTGCCATATGCTGCCTAAAATTTGAATACTATGATCACTTCTATCTGACATGGTAATGGCACTCAAGAGGAAGTAAGTGTGTTTGACTTAAATGACTAAGTGAGAACTTGGAAGCAAAGGAGTCCCTGGGTACACATGAAAGAGGCACACACATTAGGTTCAGCTATAATTGCTGGAATGCTGACAGTACATTTCCACATTAAAAAACAAAAACACTGCATCTATCAATCTTTAGATCACAGTGAATAGATAAGTGATAATATAGTCCAACATCTCACTGCTCTTGTCCTTATTTCCAAAAAACCTGGCCAAAATCATAGATCCAAGTCATGGGATCCCCATCCAATACAGTTCACTAAATGGTTGCTTGTCTAGATGGTAGAGGGCCTGAGATTGCTTATCCCTATTCTAAAAAAAGAAAGTATTTTATCAAAATGCTCAGAGACAAAAAAGGAATCCTAGGCTGTCATGAGACAATTGACATTCAGGGATACCCATAAAAAACTGACTCTAGGTCCTTAACATGATGCCAAAGGGCAGATAAATGTGGCTGACCTAAAGACAACTGATGGTATCAACTTTCTACTGAATAATCTGAATATTTTGGGTACATAATAAGAGACTGAGTTCTGCATATATTAAGGAAAGTTCGTTATCTATCAGTCATCCCCACTATCACTGGCCTTAAATTTCATATTAGAATCCTTGAATTTTTAAGAACAGTGTTAGTCTTGGTCTTATCCCTATAGAGGTAGACAAGATAAGCATCTTATTTTTATGACAATGAAAAAGATGTCTAAACACAATAAGTAATGTTTCTTTTTCTTATGGTTTCTCTTTTTTATTTAATTTAGAAAAAATCTTATTTTACATATCAATCCCAGTTCCCTCTCCCTCCCATCCTCCCATGACCCCCACCAATCCCCCATCCCAACCACTATCCACTCCCCAGGTAGGATGAAGCCTTCCATGGGGGATCATCAAACTCTGTCGCATCATTTAGGACAAGGCCTAGGCCCTTCCCCATGTATCTAGACTGAGAGAGTCACCCACCATGGGGAATGGGCTCCAAAAGTCCATTTGTGCTCTAAGGATAAATACTGGTTCCACTGTCAGAGGTCTCATAGACTGCCCAGTCCTCCTAACTGACACCCACAATCAGAAGGCTTGGTTTGGTCCAATGCTGGTTCCCCAGTTTTACAACTGGGGTCTGTGTGCTCCCACTTGGTCAGTTCAAGTATTTCTGTGGGTTTCTCCAGCATGGTCATAACCTCATAACCTCTTTGCTCATCTCTCCTCCCTCTCAACAACTGGATTACAGGAGTTTGCTTCAGTACTTAGCTGTGAATGTCTGCTTCTGCTTCCATCAGCAACTGGATGACTCTAGGATGGCATTTAAGGTAGTCATCAATTTCATTATAGGGAAAGGGTATTTAAGGTAGCCTCTCCACTATTGCTTAGATTCTTAGTTGGGGTCATCCTTGTGGGTCCCTGGACATTTTCCTAGTTCCAGATTTCTCTTTAAACATTTAATGACTCCCTCTATTAATGTATCTCTTTCCTTGCTCTCCTCTATTCTTCCCCCAACTCAGTCTTCCTTATCCTTCATGTTCTCCTCCCCCCTCTTCTTCTCTCCTTTGCTTTCTCCTACCATTTACACAAGGGAGTACTACTCAGTAGAAAAACAATGAAATCTTGAAATTCACAGGCAAATGGATGAAACTAGAAGAAACCATCCTGAATGAGGTAACCCAGTCACAGAAGTCAGAAGTAACATTTTCAATAAGAAATTTAAGGTTCTCTTTAGTCAAAGATCAATTATACTGAATGTTTTCAATTTTAGACAATAAAACCCAATGAACTTTATTGCTTACAAAGCAAAATACTTTTACACAAAACCCATTTCTTGCTATCTCTCAGTTTGTCTTCTGAAGCTAGATATTTTTTTTCCAAAAGTTTTTCCTCATGTGTTGACAAGCTGATCCAGTCATCTAGTCTTCATTCCAAACAATCTTCCCAGAATGAAAGCATTCATTCCCATTGGCTTAAGCAGAAGTCTGAGACACATATCCTTACTATATAAGCAGTCACTGGAACTCATTGGCCAGGCTTGGCTCTTCATATTATTCTCTGGGACAAAACGAAAGGACAACTTTGAATTAAGACCATAGATGAAACAGTTTCCAAAGTGGCAAGTGGATCTCCATGCTCAGGAAGAGATTCTGAACACACCAAATTATCATATTTTCTCTCTGGCAAGGAAATGATGGTATGAGCCTATAACATAATGTTGATATATCACAAGACAAAACTATTGAATTATTGTTAGCATTTATTAACAAGAAAAAAAGCTATATAGAGATGGATGTTTGTGTCAGTACAAGTTTGAGAAAGAATGAATTGTTCCCAGCCACTATGCAAAAACTCAAGTATGAAACTGCACTTTTCTCAGTTAAATATGTCCTATGAATTATAAGAAGTAGGGACATTTGGAATTCATGAAATTCAACTCATTTGTGCTGCTTAACTTGATTTCTAGTTGATAATTCCGAAATTGATTATTTATTTTTGACAAATAGTAAAGAGCAGTCTTGAATTAAGAGCATTAAGTTTAGTTTTTATCCAATAGGCAAATCAGATTCTTAGTGTTTGCATATTGCTGGCATATGCTGTATGTCATGCTAAAATGTCTTAAATGTGCTTCTTGAATTTAAACAACTCAACAGCAAACCACAAAACTAAAACTAATGCTCACAGAACAAAGCCAGACAGCTTGGGCAACAGATTTGGTATAATGTACATGCTGTGGCAACTCAGAGCAGAGGATTTATATATTTATATTTCATATATATATATATATATATATATAAATTTCATATATATTTGCACATATATATGACTTTATATAATTAATGTTAAAATATACATATATGGATATAAATAAATAAAAAGGTTATTAATTTTAGTTTGGGACATGGATAGAATGGAGTGATAAGCTGGCTAAGGAAAATGATGTATATCATATTTTAGCAAAAATAAAATAAATAATAAAAAACTAGAAGTTTCAGTATCAATTTGATTACTCAGTTTTTGACTTCCCACCTTTGTGCTTCTGGTTCCCTCACAAAATCACATTAGCTAATGCTTTTGCTAAACTTACAAGACCACCTTCCAAATCGAGTTAAAGAATTAAGTTGATTATTTGTAGATTATTAATAGTTCTGTCTTGACTTTTATATGTTAGTATTTTCCACATTTGTTTGTCTTAAATGTATATGACTTAGAACAAAATCATGTTGTCTATCTTATTTTTACATCTTAATTGCAAAACTATAAAGAATTTATAAATATTTACAAATAACTTTTAACTTACTTTTAAATACATAGGTCAACCAAGTATAGTTTTGTAAACCCAATTGGTCATCTAGTTTTGAGGGTTATTTTTAAGATTAATGTAAAGGTATTAAGGTACATTTCAGTGGTAGAGCACTTGGTCTGTGGTAGAAGACCTTGGACTCAATCCCAAATTCTGCAAAACACACAAACAAATCATGTGCACTTTTTAAAATAGTTAATATATAATTAAATATATCCTGTGGCTTTTGAAGAACATAAATAGTTAATAGTAGTAGTAAACCATGTAACTAAAAGCCTAAACCATTAATAACAGAACTTCTTTTTAAAGTTTGTCTACACCTGTTTTAAAGAAAGTATAATACTATAAACTACATCATGTTTGTTAGGCTTTTCATCACTGTGAAACAAAAATGGCATTAACAGCTTTAATGGAAGAAGGAATTTTTTTCCAGTAACAGTTTCTAAGGCTTCAGACCAGGGACTGTCTGTCTCCACTACATAAAATCCATGCCAAGAGAGGGATATCATAGAGAAGACTATGCCATTTATCTCAAGGAACTGGCTGTGATGATTAGTTTTTGTTTGTCAAATGGGCATGTGCTAGAACTATCTGGGGAAAAAAACTCAATTGAGGGGAAAAAACTCAATTATGTTGCCCATAGGTGAGTTCATAGGACAATATTCTTAATTAATGGTTGATGTAGGGCTAGTTCATGAGTGTTCTTCCACATTTGGGTAGGTGGTACTGGGATTTATAAGAAAGTAGGCTGAGCAAGCCATAGAAAGCAAGACAGTAAGCAGTGTTCTTAGATGCCTGCTGCTTCAATTTCTTCCATATATTTCCTGTCCTCCTTGAGTGTCTGACTTCTCTCCTTGATTGACTAGAAGTGGAAGATAAAATCAACTCTCCTCTCCAAATTACTTTTGGTCAGAGTGTTCTATTGATGCAATAGAACCTAACTAGGACACTACCAGCCAAGATGCAAGGAGGAGACAGACAATTGTCTTATCCATTTTATCTAAGGTATAATTTAGCTCTAATGTCTTTGATGATGTTTACTTGGGAAGGCCTATGTAGATATGATTGTGTGTTCTAAAGTCCTCCAATATTACAGGGTTTGCTCTGTTAAATTAGAAGCCCAATTTTGGTGTACAAATTATTACAATTATGTCTTCCTGTGTGTGTGTGTGTGTGTGTGTGTGTGTGTGTGTTTGCCTGAATATGTATCTTTGTACCACATGTGTGCATGATGCTCTCAGAGCCCAGAAAAAGAGTAATAGATCCCCTGTAACTAGTGTTTTTCATTGTTATCAGCTATCACACGGTACTGAGAACCAAAACTGATTCTCCTGAAAGAGCAATAAATTTTCTTAGCCTATGAGGCATCTCTCTAACCCAATTTATTACACCTTCTCAATAATTTGTTCACTCGTCAACATTCATTCAACTGGACCGCTATTCCTCTGACTAACTTTTGTTTGGAGTCTCCTTTATCAACTTTAAGAATGTTACATCAGTTTGGTTACAACTCCTATGTGCAATGCAGGTTGATTTCTACTTCTTGATTCTGTTATTGAATGGTTTTGTAAAATAAGTGAGATTCTTGGAGATAGTAGGTAGTCAGATTTTGTATTTTAATCTTGTCAGCTAGTCTGGATCTTTGTCTTGATGAGTTGAAATGATTTGCATATGGTAGTAGGAGAGGCTATTATCTCTTAGTTTGGATAGTTGATATTGTAGTGTGTTGAATTGCTAGGACTTTTTATTCCTACTTTTAAGCTCAGCTTTTTTCTGTGCTGAACATTATTGATACCTTCCTGGCTCTCCTTCATTCATCACTTCCTTTCATACCATGCTTTTTCTCCCATGTGCTTGAAATGATAAAACTTAATGAGAGCCTTTGGGACTTAGATTGGACACTACAACAAGTGAAAGGGACTTTTTTTTAGAATATCTGAAGTGAATGAGCAAACTTTCTACATGCTTTTCCAAATCAGTCTCTCTATTCTCCTGCTTCTATTTTATTCTGATTCTGCTGTCCTACTTCTAGTTCCTCCTCACTTCTTCTCTACTGCAAATACTTCTCCCAGGATCCTTGAAGCAGTAAACAAATTACAAGAGTTACTTCTCATTGGTCAAAAGCACATTCCTAGTGTAAGAAATAGAGAGCTGAGCCTTTGCCGTAACAACAAAAGGTCCAAGAATAAATTAGTAATGCCATGACCAGACTGGGGGTGGAGGAAAGAGCACAGAGCCCAGTGACAAACTTTGAGATATGAGTCTATTTTTAGCAGACTGGCAAGGAAAAACTTGGCATGCTTTTTTTAAGGTGCATTGTATAGCAACCTGGTTAGACATCTGTGTTTTAAACTTATTATCCATTTACAAAAAGCCCTTAGTTTGAACTTTCTTTGAGGTGAAAGTGAACTAATTGTGTGTAGATAGTCTCAGCAAGCGTAACAAAGCAGGCTTTTAAGTGTCTACAGTCCTCTAAGGACAAATAAATTTAATTATGAAGCATAACCCAGCATATATTCTATATATCAAAACTGTATAGAATGAAAAGTCATTCTTCTGACCATCCACAGATATGTGCCAATAAGATTGAGATGTAATCATTAGCTTACATATACACATCACATGAGATTACACACTGCAGTGTAGGTACTGGGGAGAAACCAAACTGCTTTAGCAAAAGTGAGCAACCATTTCCAGGTCCTGTAGGCCTTGTCTGGACAAGATTAACCTCCATCAGAGTCACTCCTCTAGTGGGTTGACATCTGAATTATCAATTGTCATATACTGTATATTTCCATGACCCTTGACAAAAAAGTGACACAGAAAAACATAGGGAAATACTTTAAATACACATATAGGCAAGAACTTTCTGAATAGGGCTCAAATCATAGAAAATAGCTTCCACAATTGGCAAGTGGGATTATGTGCAATTAAAAACCTTCTGCATAACAAAAAAACTATATGCATAGTGAATAGGGAAGCTGTGGAACAGGAAGAAGTTTTTGACAGCCATATTTCAGACAGGAGTTAATCTCTAAAATATATATTATAAACTTAAAAGATTAAATGTCAGAAAAATAAAATTGCCAATAAATGGGGAAATGTAATGGACAGATAAATACAGAAAATTTGTATTTATCTCAAAGGAATAAATGGAAGTTGCCAGTATCATTCAACGTTTCAACCATCCTTATCCACCAAATAAATGCAAATTAAAGAAACTTTGAAATTCTTATAAATCAGAGTGACTATCATTGAAGAAATGAAAAATACTGGAGAGGATGTGGAAAAATAGGAATCTTTATAAAGTATCATGGAAATATGAACTAGTAAGCAGCCACTAAGAGAACTGGTATAGAATTTTTACAAAGAAAAAAATAGAACTAGGTATTTACTCAGAAATTTGCAACTCAATATGTCACAGAGACACTTGAAGATGCACTTTTATTGTTGCTTCATCTACAGTAGGAAGGAAACAAAAATCAGACTAGATGTCCATTAATAAATGAATAATCAAATAAAATGCATAACATACACAAAATGGAATTTTATGCCTATATAAATAAAAATGAAATTCTGAAACTTGCAGGAAAATGCATCTAGAAATGATTAAGAAATGTAGATGCTGAATGACAAATATGTGTTCTCTTCCAAATGCATATGTCTAGCTGTGTGTGTGTGTGTGTGTGTGTGTGTGTGTGTGTGTGTGTGTATGTGTATGTGTGTGTTTGTATTTGTGTGAGTAGGATATGAAACTAGAAACAGTGCCATTAGAAGGGAATGAAAGCTCTGAGGAATGGAGAAGGAGAGTAAAAGAACACGTGAATTGATAGCAGCAAAACTGCTGGATGTGAAGTGGTACAGGTGAGGCAATAGGAAGGAGAGCAGAGGGCAGATGTGAGTCAACAAAATAAATATTTGTTAAAATATTATACTGAAACATTACTTTATGCACTAATTTAAAATGTACAATATATGTCTAAGTAGACATATTACAATCAAATCAAGTAATAGGCCGGAGTTAGTGGAGCACACCTTTAATCCCAGCACTTGGGAGGCAGAGGCAGGTGGATCTTTGTGAGTTCGAGGCCAGCCTGGTCTCCAGAGTGAGTGCCAGGATAGGCTCCAAAGCTCCAAAGAGAAACCCTGTCTCAAAAAACCAAAAAAAAAAAAAATCAAGTAATAAATGAAACAAATTAGCATTAATAATTATAAAGGTAAAAATAAACTAAAATAGATACAGGAAAGGTCCAGGAACACACTTACGTCAACCAGTCCTCTAATTCCCAAGTTTCTCGAACCCCCCAGCAATGCCATTAACTGTTGAGTTTTTCAGTGGATGAATTCACTGATGGAGGCATAACACTTCTCACCTAGTTACAAGGAGTTGGTAGGTAAGGAAAAATAAAATGCCAAGGTTTTCTGCAGCAATAACTTTCCAACCACCATAACTGCTTCTCAGAGATTTTATAGATCTCCACACTGCAGTGAGCATCCATGGCATGGGAAAGGATTCAATCCAGAATCTTCTGTGAATCCCACATCTTTCCTTCCCATTAATTCAAGGTCTTAAAAATGTAAATAAAAGCTTAAGGCTAAGAAAATAAAAGCAATATCACCTGTATAATTTATTTCACATAGTATTTGGTAATGTGGAAAACAGAGAAGATAAATTATAAATATGCAAAGTCAAAGAAAAGTTAAGTAACTTCCCAGGGTTGCTTCCCAGGAACTACAGGGTTCCTGACTTCTGACTTCTGCCACCAGTAACTAACCTTCCCCAAGGTATAAGTTTCTCAGTACAAAAAGAACTTCATTAGCTCTGAATTCCTGCCTGGGAATCCTTGTCATTCCTCTTGCCACATCCACTATTGTCTTCCTTTTCTCACCTAATTAAACTCAAAATGTTCCAAATTCCAAAGAGCATAAGTCATTAAGAAACTCATATACAATCTTTTCCTTTGTACTTGAATATTGTGAGCTTCCTGTTGTATCTACCATGTAAAAGTTAATGCAATCTTCAGTTTATCTTCTTTCTACTCTCTTTCTAAACAATTTTCCTGGCATGTTTTTTCTTCTTTTGGCTTCAGGACTTCTATGGAAGGGAATAAAACCTTTGCTGATTATCTCATGGCCAAAGGTACATTCTCCAATGAAAGATAGTTGGACAGGACTGTATGCATTACACACTGCAGTGTAGATACTGGGGAGACACCAAGCTGCTTGAGATAGAAGGAATCACGGGGGAAGATAGAATATGAAACTAGATCACAGTGTGAATTTCATCAGTATGCTATAGAAATATCATGGTTCAATGGGTTGAGAATGCCACATGCATTTATTTTCCTAAATGGCAAATGAATCCAAAGCATATGCTTAACGTAACTTCAATTTTGAAATTTAATTTTAGAACCTTCCATGTATACATGGCTGCTATTTATGAGCTTCTATGGACTGAACCCATAAAATTATAGTCCGTTTATAAGAGGGTGTGAATAATTGGCCTTGCAGAGAAGACATCATAATACTAAACCACACTTTCAAGCAGCTGGTTTTATGAACCCTAGCAGATCACTTATTTTGGAGATTCCATGTTTGAAATGAGTGCACTAAGCAAAATTGCTGCAGTGAATGCATTATACATACAACTGAATGGGAATATGCAAAGTATTCACAAGTTTTTACTATGAAAATGTCTAAATACCACACCAACCCCAAATCCAACCATCCCCTGACACCTCATCAGCTCCCTGAGACAAAGACAGTGACTGTACCAATTGGTTCAAAAGAAAATCTCTGAGACACAGACACTGGTTGTACAGATTGGAACAAAACATGGGTAGAAGTCAATTCAAGAATAAATTAAATGACCTAAAGAGCAATTTGGCAATTCAAGAACCTAGTAGTCACACAACAGGAAGACATGAACAATCCAATACAAAAGAAGTAGAAAAAATGACCTTAAAATAACTTTATGAAGATGACAGAGACTATTAAAGAGAAAATGAAAAGTTCCCTTAAAGAAATTGAGGAAAAGACAAACAAAAATGGAAGAAATTAATAAATCTCTTGAAGAAACCCATGAAAAAGCAATCAAACATGTGAAGGAAACAGTTAAGACTTGAAAAATGAAATAGAGGAAATGAAGAAAATACAAACTGAGTGAATGCTGGAAATGGAAAAATCAAGGTAATGAACAGGAACCACAGATGCAAACATTACCAACAGAATGCAAGAGATGGAAGAGAAAATATCAGGCATTGAAGATATGATAAAGGAAACAGATTCATCATTCAAAAAAAAAACCTTAAATCCAAAAAAGTCATAACACAAAACATCCAGGAAATCTGGGACACCATGAATAAACCAATCCTAAGAATAATAGGTATAGAAGAACAATACCAGCTGAAATGCACAGAAAATATATTCAACAAAATCATAGAAGAAAACTCTCCCAATTTAAAGAAGGAAATGCTTATGAAGATATAAGAAGCTTACAGAACATCAAATAAACTGAACAAAAAATATACCCTTTGCAACATAATAATCAAAACATAAAACATACAGAATAAAGAAGGTATATTAAGAGCTGAAAAAGGAAAAAGGCCAAATAATATATAAATGCCAACCAATAAGCATAACACACAACTTCTAAATGGAGACTATGAAAGCAACAAGAGACCATGGATGAAAACTCAAGACAATGGACGTATGGGCACTATTCTGGTCCCAACAACCACTATCACCCCTCCTGGGATCTGCATGGGCCTTCCCCTTGCATAGAGTGGACAAATCCAGGCAGGAAGGCCCACCCTAAGTCTGGCCACATCTCATCTTTGGCCCACCCTCCAACTTCTGCTTGAGTGAGAAGAATACCAGGAGAGCCCAGATCACCCAGAGTTGCAGACACTGAAGTTTTGACCCACATACTTCACCAGGAGTCTAGAAGAGAGGGAGAGACCACACTTGAACCCACTTGAAGAAGGGGTGAAAAGGCAAAAGTATAAGAACACAACAACAGAAAGACCAATATGACACAACCAGAATGTAGCCTCTACATCAGCAAGACCTGAAAAGTCCAATGCAGAGGAAGAAGAGACAGAACTTAAAACTATCTTATGAAAATGATAGAAACCCTTAAAGAGGAAATGAGAAAATCCCTTAAAGAAATAAAAGAAAACAAACAAACAAAAAATACATGAAATGGAGGCAAAGACAAACCAAAAAATTCAAGTAATAAACAAATCTCTTAAAGAACCTAAAGAAAACCAAGAAAAGAAAGAAAGAAAGAAAATTTCCCCAACCTAAAGAAGGCTATGCCTATGAAAGCACAAGAAGCTTAGAGAACACCAAATAGACTGGGCCAAAAAAAGAAGACCCCTCACCACATAAAAATCAAAACACCAAACTTACAGATAAAGAAAAATATTAAGAGAAGCAAAAGAAAACTGCCAAGTAACATACGAAGGTAGACCTATCCGAATTACACCCTACTTCTGAATGGAAACTTTGAAAGCCAGAAGGTCCTGGATAGATGTTTTACAAACACTAAGGGAAAATGGATGTCACCCCACACTACTGTGTCCAGCAAAGCTTTCAATCATGATAGATGGAGAAAACAAGATACTCCACTTTACCAAAAGCCAAAAGAAAAAGCAGGGTAAATCAATCCACACACAATGTCACCCCCAACAACAAATCAAAAACAATCCAGAATTAACACTTTTTGGTTTTAATTTCCCTCAATATTAATGGTCTTAACTTGCCTATAAAAAGACACAGGCTAACCGAATGGACATGAAGACAGAAACACACCTCAACTTCAAAGACAGACATTACCTCAAATGAACTCAAGAAACAAGCTGGAGTAGCTACCCTAGTATCTAAAAATTTAGACTTTAAGCTAAAATCAATCAAAAGAGATGAAGAAAGTCATTTCATATTCATCACAAGAAAAATCCATTAGAAAGAAGTCAAAATTTTGAACCCTTATGCCCCAAATAAAAAGGAACACCCATTCATAAAATAAACATTATTAAAACTCAAATCACACATAAGACCTCACAAAGTTATAGTGGGAGACTTCAACACCCTACTCTCACCACTAGACAGGACCACCAGAGAGAAACTTAAAAAGAGACAAAGGAACTAACAGAAGTTTTGATCCAATTGGGATTAACAGACATAAATAGAACATTCCATCCAAACACAAAAGAATATAACTTCTTTTCAGCACCACATGGAACCTTCTCTAAAATTGACAATACACTTGGCAGCATAGCAAACCTCAACAGGTAAAAAAAAAAAAAATGGAATGATCCCCTGTGATTTATCAGATCACCATGCTTTAAAGTTAGAATTCAGCAACAATAACACAAATTGCAGAAAACAAAATCAAGGAAATTGAACAATGTGCAATTGCACCATTTCTGGATCAAGGAGTAAATAAAAAAAGAAATTAAAGACTTCCTAGAATTCTTCGAAAATGAAGACACAACATATCTAAACTTATAAGACACTTTGAAAGCAATACTAAAAGGAAAGTTCATAGCTCTAAGTGCTCACATGAAGAAACTAGAGAATAGCCACATCAGAGAAGTGACAGCACAGCTGAAAGCTCTAGAAGAAATAGAAACAAATTCACCCCAGGGGAGTAGATGCCAGGAAATAATCAATCTGAAGGCAGAAAACAATAAAGTCAAAACAAAGAAAACAATTCAAAGAATCAATGTAATGAAGAGTTGGTTCTTCCAGAAAATTAACAAAATAAACAAACCTTTATCCAAACTAACTAAAAGGCAGAAAGAGAACATACAAATTAACAAAAATCAGAAATTAAAATGGGGACATGACAATGAACACTGAGTAAATGAAGAGAATCTTCAGGTAATACTTTGAAAACCTGTAATCCACAAAATTTGAAAAGTTAATGGGAAGGGGCAATTTTCTAGACAGACATCACTTACCAAAATAGAATCAAGAACAGATAAGCAACTTAAACAGACCTATAACCCTTAATGAAATAGAAATAATCATCAAAATTCTCCCAACCAAAAATAAATAAATAAATAAAAAAGCCCAGGACCAGATGGCTTCATGGCAGAATTTTACCAGAAATTCAAACAAGAGCTAATACCAGTACTCCTCAAATTGTTCCACACAATAGCAGCATAAGGGACATTGCCAAACTCTTTTTATGAGGTTACAATTACCTTGGTACCCAAGCCACACAAAGACACAACTGAGAAAGAGAACTACAGACCAATATCCCTCATGAACATTCATGCAAAAATACTAATTAAAATACTGGCAAATTGAATCCAATAACACATCAGAAAAATTATCCACCGTGTTCAAGTAGACTTCATCAGAAGGATGCAGGGATGGTTCAACATAAGAAAATCCATCAATGTAATCCACCATATAAACAAACTGAAAAAGAAAAAGGTCATGATCATCTCACTAGATGCTGAAAAAGCCTTTGACAAAATCCAACATCCCTTCATGATAAAGGTATTGGAGGGATCAGGAATAACAGGAACATACCTAAACATGATAAAAGCAATATTTAACAAACCAACAGCCAACATCAAACTAAATGGAGAGAAACTCAATGTAACTCCTCTAAAATCATAAACAAGACAGGCTGCCCACTCTTCCCATAGCTCCTCAATACTGTACTTGAAGTTCTAACAAGAGCAATAAGAAAACAAATGGGGATCAAGGTGATGCAAAATGGAAAGGAAGAAGTCAAACTTTCACTATTTGCAGATGACATGATAATTTACATAAGTCACCCCAAAAGCTATTCTAGGAAACTCCTACAGCTGAAAAGTACCTTCAGCAAAGTGGAAGGATACAAACTTTAAAAAAAGAAAGTAGCCCTACTATATACAGATGATAAACTCGCTGAGAAAGAAATCAGAGAAACATCATCCTTTACAGTAGCCACAAACAACATAAAGTATCCAGGGGTAAGGCTAACTAAACACATGAAAGACCTATATAGTAAGAACTTTGAGTCTTGAAAGAAAGAAATTAAAGAAGACACCACAAAATGAAAAGATATTCCATGTTCTTGGATAGGTAGGATCAACATAGTAAAAATGGGAATCTTGCTAAAAGCAATCTATAGATTCAATGCAATCCCCATCAAAATCCCAACAAAATTCTTCACAGACCTTGAAACTTGAACAATACTCAAGTTTATAAGGAAAAACAGAAAAACCCAGGATAGCAAAAACAATCCTGTACAATAAAGGAACTTGCAGAGGCATCATCATCCCTGATTTCAAGCACTATTATAGATCCATACTCCTGAAAACATCTTGGTATTGGCACAAAAGTAGACAGGTAGACCAGTGAAATAAAATGGAAAACTCTGACATTAACCCACACACCTTCTAACACCTGATTTTTGACAAAGAACCTAAAGTTATACAGTGGAAAAAAGAAAGCATCTTCAACAAATGGTGCTGGCATAAATGGATTCGGACATTAGAAGACTGCAGATAGATCCATATCTATACCCATGCACAAAACTTAAGTCCAAATGGATCAAAGACCTCAACATAAATCCAGCCACACTGAACCTCTTAGAAGGGAAAGTGGGAGGCACGCTTGAATGAATTGGTACAGGAGACAGGTTCCTGAAGACAGCACCATTAGGACAGATGAATTGAGATGAAAATTAATAAATGGGACCTCCTGAAACTGAGAAGCTTCTGTAAGGCAAAGGACACAATCAGCAAGCAAAAAAAGTGGAAGCCCACAGAATGGGAAAAGATCTTCACCAACACCACATCCGACAGAGGGATGATTTCTAAAATATACAATGAACTCAAGAAGCTAGTCTCCAAAACACCAAATAATTGAATTAAAAAGTGGGGTGCAGAACTAAATAGAGAATTCTCAACAGAGGAATCTAAAATGGCTGAAAGGCACTTGAGAATGTGCTCAACATTCTTAGCCATCAGGGAAATGTAATTCAAAACCACTCTGAGATTGCATCCTATTCCTTTCAGAATGGCTAAAATAAAAAACACCAATGACACTCTATGCTGAAGAGGATGTGGAGAAAGAGTAACACACCTCCATTGCTGGTAGGAATATGAACTTGTTCAACCTCTTTGGAAATCAGTATGGCAGTTTCTCAGGAAATTGGGAATCAGTCTACCTCAAGATTCAGCAATTCTACTCTTCGGCATATACCCAAAGAATGCACATTCATACAACAAGGACATATGTTCAACTATGTTCATAGCAGTGTTGTTTGTAATAGCCAGTTAGATGCCCCTCAACTGAAGAATGGATAGAGAAAATGGGGTACATTTACACAATGGATTACTACTCAGCAAGAATAAAAACAATGGAATCTTGAAATTCACAGGCAAATGGAACTTGAAGAAACAATTCTGAGTGACATAACCCAGTCACAAAAGACAAACACCATATGTACTCATTCATATTGGATTTTAGACATAGAGCAAAGAATTATGAGCCTACAATCCACACTGCTAGAGGAGTTAGGAAACAAGGAGTACCCCAAGAGAAGATTCCATGGTCCCTCAAATAAGGGAGCATGGGTAGAAGTATGTGGGAATGAGAGATGGGGAGAAGTGGAGGGGGAGGAGAACAGGAGGAATGAGACAGGGGAGGAACAGAGGTGGGCAAGAAAGGAGATGCCTTGATAGAGGGAGACTGTACAGGTTTAATGAGAGGTGTGGCACAGGGGAAGTGTTAGGGGATCCACATTGATGACCACAACTAAGAATCTAGGCATTGGTGTAGAGGCTGCCTTCCCCAATAATGAGACTGATGACTGACTACCTTGGTTACCATTACTATAGTCTTAATCCAGTAGCTGATCAAAGCAGAAACAGGCACCCACAGCTAAACACTGAGCCATACTCCTAGAATCCAGTTGTGGTGATTGAGGAAGGATCAGCAAAGAATCCAAGAAAGACTATGCTGGAGAAATCGGCAGAAATAGTTGACCTGACCCAATGAGAGCACAGAGACCCCATTCATAAATCTGGGGAACCAACATTGTACAGAACCAAGTCCTCAGAATGTGGATGCCAGCTAGGAGGCCAAGAAAGTCTGTGGGACCTCTAACAGTGGAGCCAGTGTTTATCCCTAGAGCACAAATGGACTTTGGGAGCCCATTCTGTGTGGAGGCATAGTATTGCAACCGAGATACACAACGGGGGTCCTGGGACCTTCCCCAAATGATGTGATGGATTTTGAAGGTCCCCGTGGAGGGCTGCATTATCCCTGGGGAGGGGGTGAGGTGTGAGTTGGGGGGTTGTTGGGGAGCATGAGAAATTGGGAGGATGAGGGAATGGGGAGTGAAGATGTAAATAAGAGTGATTCTAAAAGAAAAGAAAACTCAGACTATGATACCTAGCAAAACTTCCAATCATCATAGATGGAGAAAATAGTATATTCCATGATGAAACCAGATTTAAACAACACCTATCCACAAACCCAGCCTTGCAAAAAGCACTGGAAGGAAAACTCCAACTGAAGGAGCTTAGCTGTAATCAAAAATCAGAGGTAATAGATAATTCCACACTATCAAAACCTAAAGAAGGCAAACACATACACTACCTTGAAAAAAAATAACAGGAATCAACATTCACTGGTCATAAATTTCCTTGGAAACCTTGGAAATCTATGGGACTTCCTGCAGTAGTTCAATACTTATCCCTAGCATAAGTGTGGAATTTAGGAGACGATTCCATATAGAGGGATACTCCCTGAGCCAAGACACATGGGGGTGTGCCTAGGACCTATCCCAAGGATGCGATAAACTCTGATGACACCCTATGGAAGGCCTCACCCTCCCTGGGGAGCAGAAAGAATATGTGATAGGGTTTTAGTTGGGGTGGGGGGTGGTAGGGGAGGGAGGGGAAACTGGGATTGACATGTAAAACAATCTTGTTTCTAATTCAAATAAAAAATAACATCTGTAAAAAAAATAGAAGCAGGCTACTACCATAAAAAATAAATATCCTTTAGCATCAATGGACTGAACTCATATATAAAAAGATACAGGTTAATATGGATAATGGATAATACAACAGGATCTATCCTTCTGCTGCATGCAAGAAACACGCCTCACCTTCAATGACAGACATTTCCCCAGAGCAAAGGGAGGGGAAAAGACTTTTTAATCAAGCCAAATGGACTTAAGAAGCAAGCTGATGTAGCTATCCTAATATGTAACAAAATAGACTTTAAACTACATTTCATGTTTGTCACAGGAAATACCCATCAAGATGAAGGGTATTAAGGGTAAGGGAACTAACAGATGTTATGTTTCAAATGGGCTTAACAGGTATCTATAGAACATTCCATCCAAATACAAAAGAATATACCTTCTTCTCACCACCTCATGGAACCTTCTCTAAAGTTGACTACATACAAACCAAATCTCAACATGTACAAAAAAATTAGAATAACCACCTGTATCTTATCGGAGCACCATGACTTAAAATTAGAATTCAACAACAACACAAATTCCAGAAAGCCCATAAACTCATGGAAACTGAAATAGGCCAAACTGGATCATTCCTAGAAAATGATATAAAGGAAAGAAATTAAAAACTTCCTATAATTTACTGGAATTGAACGTACAACATACCCAAACTTGCTGGACATTATGAAAGCAGTAATAAGAAGGAAATCCATAGCACTAAATACCTACATAAAGAAGTTGTAAAAATCCCACACTAGGGAATTAACAGAACACATGAAAGCTCCTGAGCAAAAAGAAGCAAACTCATCTGGAGGAGTAGATGCCAGCAAATAATCAAATTGAGGACTTGAAATCAATAAAATATAAACAAAGAGTACAATACAAACAACCACTGAAATAAAGAGCTGTTTCTTTGAGAAAACAACAAGATAGACAAATCCTTATCCAAACTAACCAAAAGGCAGAGAATGAATATTCAAATTAAAAAAATCAGAAATGAAAAGGGGTAAATAACAACAGACACTGAGGAAATCCAGTGAATCATCAGGTCATATACTCCACAAAATTGCAAAATCTAAAAGAAATGGATGATTTTCTTAATAGTTGCCCATATCAAAAGTAAAATAAGACCAACTATCTCATCTTTCCTCTTTCCTCTACTTTCTTTACTGTCAGGTACCCTTTACCCTTATTTGTTTTTCTTTGTGCTTTAAGAATAGAACATTACACTGGATTTTCATAGCCTCTGGCATAAAACAAACATTTTATTTGATATCTAATAGCACTTTCATTTCAGAAGGCACTAAGACAGAAGTGGAGAAATACTGCCAAAATGAGCAACAGAATGCACAGATTACAGACATTTTCACTCGACTGTCCATATCATAATTATTTGTTTTTGTATTGTTGATGTTGTAGTGTCTGTGTAAGTATCTGTGCATGAATATGTGTGTGTGTGTGTGTGTGTGTGTGTGTGTGTGTGTGTGTGTGTGTGTGTACATGTCCTCATTTCAACTGCCTTTTCCAGGAGTGGACCAGGACCAGTTCAAACCACAAGATATTTGAGAACATTCAAATATTGTCTTTGGTATAAGGGCCATAATATCTGTCCCATCTCTGGGGAAAAAACTATTTCTTTTGCTGTTCTCTACCTGGTGACTCCATAAGTGTCATAATGGGTACAGTTCTCAAGTACCTATGGACTCTCCTCAGATATCTTTTACATAAATTGAAAATGCTTTTTCCTGGGGAGATCAGAAAATGTATCTGGTCACATTCTAAACCAGAAAATTTGCCTGAAAATATTAATTTTGACACCAAAATTCTTATCATCTTGGATAACTACTTGTGATTTGACAGCAAGCAACTGGGGCCAGGATTCAAAGTTTTAAAAACCCACACCATTTTCCAATAGCTGTCTCTGCCTCATGTGTGTGGATTGAGATGAAAGCTCTTAGCTAATGCTCTAGAACTATGTCTACCTGCCTGCTGCCATGCCTTTCATGATGGTTATGAACCCCAACCCTCTCTGGAACTGTGAGCCCCACTCTAAATGTGTTTTTTCATAAGTTTCCTTCTTCTTGGTGTTTTATCACAGCAATAAAATAGTAACTAAGACATGCTACTATGTACTAAGCTATTTTTTTACTCTGCTTTCGAGAGAACAAATTAATAACCAACCTAACTTGCCTTGAATTTCCATGTAATTGGCTTTTACAGCCAAAGCTAATGCATAGCTTTAATCTTACATTATATGCTCTTTATGCCCCTGACATAGAGTAACACATGTCTGTTATAACAATCATTTGCTGAAATCAGCAAAAATAGAGGCAATAAGCAATCTTATAAAATGAATATCCACCATAATGTTGAACATAATATATGGATATTGCTTAATAAACAATAATGTTTATGGTACTATTTGCTATCTGGGTCAGTGAGTTTTCTTCAAGTTAGTGACTCAACACCTTATAAAACTCTGATAAATACCTCTATAAAGTAACCCTCATTTCTTCCCTATATGATGCTTTGTGTACATTTGAATAAAGACAAAGGAAAACCCTTTGTCAGAATGAGAAAATATAGATATAGATACACATGGACAGACACAGATATAGCAGAAGATTCACAAGACAGCCTTCATGCAGACACAAATTCAGACTCATACAGCAAACAGATAAAGGATAAAAGACACAATGAAAATGAAGTACAGAATTCAAATCTGAACTTGCTCTTGGTTAAATGACACCAAGTTATTTCATTTCTTTCCTTAATACAAAACTGATTCATTGTTGATAAGTTGGAATTTATTATTAATGTGTCCAAACCATAGTGCCTGATTTCTCTTTAAACTTACAATGACTCCCTCTATTATGGTATCTCTTATCATTCTCTCCTCTATTCTTCCTGATTCCTCATGTTCTGCTCACCACTCCTCTTCTCCCCTTCTCATTCTCCTATCTCCTTCTCACCTCCCCTCATGCTCCCAATTTGATCAAGAGATCTTGACCCTTTCCCCTTCTCTGGGGGACCATGTATGTCTCTCTTAGAGTCCTCCTTGTTTCCTAGCTTCTCTGGCAGTGTGGATTGTAGGCTGATAATCCTTTGCTCTATGTCTAAAATCCATATATGAGTGAGTACACACCATGTTTCTCCTTTTGTGACTGGGTTACCTCACTCAGAATGGTTTCTTCTAGTTCCATCCATTTGCCTGCAAAATCAGGCACTAGGGAAATGTCTGGATATCTACAAGGATGACACCAACTAACAATCTAAGCAATCAGAGTAGAGGATACCTTAAATGCCCTCCCCCGATAATGAGATTGATGACTAACTTATATGTCATCCTAGAGCCTTCATCCAGCACCTGATGGAATAGAAGCAGACACTTATAAAGCTACACATTGAACTGAACTGGAATCCAGTTGCAGAGAAAGAGGAGTGGTGAGCAAAAGGGTCAAGACCAGTCTGGTGAAACCCACAGAAACAGCTGACTTAAACAAGAGGGAGCTCTTGGTCCCCAGACTGATAGTTGGGAAACCAGCATGGGACTTATCCAGACCCCATGAATGTGGGTGTCAGTGAGGAGGCCATGGAAATCTATGGGGCTTCATGTAGTAGATCAGTACTTATCGCTAGCATAGGAATGGACTTCTGGAGCCCATTCAACATAGAGGGATACTCCCTGAGCCTAGACACATAGGGGGGGACCTATGCCCTATCCCAAAGGATATGACAGACTCTGAAGACCCCCTCCATGGAAGGCCTCACCCTCACTGGGGAGCAGAAAGGGCATGGGATAGGTAGGGTGGTAGTGGGGGCAGGGGAGGAGGGGAGGGAGAGGGAACTGGGATTAACATGTAGAACAGTCTTGTTTCTAATTTAAATAAAAAATGGGAAAAAATGTGTCCTAACCAACCACCCTTTGGTGACCTGAATGAGGAATCATAAATGTATTTAAATCATACATTGTATACTCTGTAAAGCTAGCTTTTTGGACATAAATTGCTTTAAACTTTTTACCATGGAAAAATTTTCTTTCTTCTTTAATGGCAGCTTACATATTTTGTTGAGTATAATATTCTATGTTGGCATCTGTGATGTTTTAGAACTTGTTGAACTTCTATCAAGGCCCTCACAGCTTTCAGTCTTCATTGAAAAATCAGCCATTATTTTATCAGCCTCCTTTTGTATATGACTTGAGATTCTCGCTTGTGGTTTCAATATCCTTTTCTTGTTCTATATACTCAACGTTTTGATTATTGTATAACATGGGGAGTTTTGTTTCTGAAACATATTTGTTTGGAAATCATTTGCATGCTCTTTGTACCCTAGCAGGCACCTCCTCTCTTAGATTTGGGAAATTTTCTTCTATAACTTGAAAATATTTTCTGTCTTTGACATAGTCTTCTCTTTTCTTCTTCTATGCCTATGATTTGGAATTTGGTATTTTTATAATGTCTCAGAGTTTTATTCCTAAACTTTTTTTTATCTTTGTCTTTGAGTCTATGTTTTATTTTCTCTTTTGTCTTCAAAACCTGATATTCTCTCTTCTACTTGATAAGTCTATTGGTAAGTTGTTCCTCTGAACTTCTTCCCTGACTTCCCGAGGTTTTTATTTCAAATTTTACTTCAGTTTAGATTTTCTCTATCTATCACCTTTGATAAAGAGATAAAAATTCAATTTTCATATCTTGAATTGTTTTCATTATTTTACTCAGTGGTTTATGTTATCATGGAGTTGACTTAGATATTTATAAGTTCTTATTTCATTGAATATACTTACAACTCATATTTTGAAATCTTGTGTTGTATTTCAGCTATGTTGCTTTTCTCATCACAATGAGGTATTTATTTCTAAGGGAAACACATTGTATTATTTATTTGTGTTTTATAATTTTAGTGTGAGACCCGGGCATCTGAACTTATGTTAGTTATGATCATTGTATATAATTTAGTTACTGATGTATCACTATGAAAAGACACCATGGTCAAAGCAAACCCCAGGGGTAAAACATTTAAATGGAGACTTGCTTACAGTTTTAGACAATTGTTCCAGTATCATCATGGTAGAGTTGTTGTTTAAGCTTCCTATGAACTTCATCAGTCCTTTTCCTTTCATTGGATGTAGGATTAGCTGGGTAGGGACTTTCCCTGGGGTTACCATGCCCTTTATTCCATTTTGAACTGGCCTTTTCTTCAAATTTGTTTATCTCCTTGAGCACCAGACTTGGCTGAAACATTACATTTCTAGCTGCTCTTTTTTTTTCTTTAAACTGTACATTTTTTTACTTTTCTTTGCCCACTTTCTCCTTTTTGTTGTGATGTGCAAAAGAGACATTACTATTAATCACACAACAGTCAATGTTAGGCTGTCTTGAAATTTCTTCTATCAACATTAATCCAAAATTCTATAACTTAGCTTCCAACAATTTTTAGGACAAGACAAAAAGCAGCAATATTTTTTTTGCCAAAACTGTCATAAAACTGGCATCTACACCAGCTGCTACTATTCTTACTTTCTGTAACTTCTTAAGTTGGGCTCCCACAGTCCACAGGACCCTCAGAACTGTTGTCTTAAAGCATTTGACTACTTTTCTAGGCCCAAATCCCAGCTCTTCTATATTCTTATAAACAACAGCATGTCAGGCCTGACACAGCAATATACCAACCCTTGGTACCAACTTTTATCTTCGTCTCTATTGCTGTGAAGAAGCATCTGGACTTAGTTTCTTAGCCCTGATCTTAGTATGTGTTGTATTTCTATGAAGAAGCACCATGAGCAAGGCAACTCTTATAAAAGAAAACATTTAATTGGGGGTTTCCATTCAGTTTGAGAAAGTCCATTATCATCATGTAGAAAGGCTGGCATAGTTATAGAGAAGTATCTGAGTGCTTTATCTTGATCCACAGGCAGCAGAGATGGGTGGGGGAAGAAAAACAGAGACTGGGCCTAGCACGGACTTTTAAACTAAAAATCCACCCCCAGTGACACACCTCCTCCAATAAGACCATATCTCCTAATCTTTTCCAAACTGTTCCACTTGCTGGTGACTAAGCTTTCAAATGTATGAGTCTATGGGGGTCATTCTCCTTCAAACTACTATAATATGACTATCTGGTCTCACTTTTATTAAGTGGATATTTAGATCTATGTTTGTTGTTATTCTAGCTTGTCAAATTACAGACCAATTCTGTGGTGTTTGGTGTTCAGCACTACTGTAACTTTGTGTTGATATGAAAAGGGTGTTTCAGAAGTTGCTACATCTCAGCTACAGATAAATGTAACGTGTAAGCTCAGGAGAAAAAAAAAAAAACTTCTGTAGCCTTTGCAGATTCTTGTTGCCAATTGCAACCTTCAGAAATCTGTAAAGGGTTCACTGTAGAGGGTTGTAAAGGTGACTTTGGGTGGCAGGGGCTGGTGTTGCTCTGGGGAAGCAGGGAACAGGATGCCACACAATCATCAGGCAGATGTGGGTAGGGTTGAGGCCAGGCTGGGGGTCTCTACCTGGTATCTCAGTGACAGGAGTCCTTGAAGCCCTAAAGAATGTGGTGGGTGGGATGGCTGGAACACTGAGTAACTGGTTCTGATACTCCTATATTGGGTCATAGCATCTGATACTATCTTCTGGTAGTATGATAAACAGGGTGAACAGTAGGTGGATGTCTTAGTTAAGGTTACTATTATTGTGATGAAACACTATGACAAAAAGAAGCTTGGGGAAGAAAGGCTTTATTTGGCTTATACTTCCACAACAGTGCTCATCATCAAATGAGGTAAAGATAGGAACTTAAATAGGGAAGGAACCTAGAGGCAGGAGCTGATACAGAGGCCATTCATGAAGAGGTACTGATTGCTGGCTTTCTCATTTTGGCTTTCTCAGTTTGATTTTTTTAGAACTGAAGACCACCAGCCCAGGAATGGCACCACCCACAATGGTCTGGCCTCATTCACATCAATCACTAATTGATAAGGTGCCCTAAAGACTTGCCTACAGGTATGTCTTTTGGTGGCATTTTCTTAATTGAGGTTCCTCCTTGTCAGATGACATTAGTTTGTGTCGAGTTGCCAAAACATCAGCCAGCACAATGGGTTGTACTGGCTCTGGTTGTCTGTTATCTTCGTTGTGGTTGCTAGACACTACTTCCTAAGTAGTGTGGTAGGTGAGTTAGCTAGCAGGTGAGCAGGCCAACTGCCTAAATCCCTGGAGTATTGTGTAAATACTGGGCAGACTTTTCTTGAACAACATCAACAGTGTAGCTTGTGGCCACAAAATCCTAAAAATGATATTTTTACCTGTCTTTTTCTTCTGATATGCTCAAAGCAATTCAGTCTTCTAACTATTCAAGATTTGGCTTTAGGTTAATTGGGACATGTCCCAGCTTTAGTTTACATGCACAAAGGGTACACAGTTAAATTTGAATTGAAGATAAAGCAAAGGGGCTGCAATGGGATACTGGCCTGGCATGAGAGACACCACAGAGCCCCTGCCCCCAAGCAGTTAGGGCAGAAGATATTGAAGTGGCCCCTGCTTACCACCACACAATGGGGAAGGGTGCTAAGACATAGGAGAGCCACCCCTTCTGGCAGTAACATGGTGCAGGTAGGACAGAAGACAACAGAGAGGATCCTATGTACAGCCATGTCACCCAAGCAAGGCTAGTGCCAATATAATGAGCAAGTATGTGGTGGAGAGAAGAGAGAGAAAGAGAATGATTTGTGCACTATGAAAAGATAAGGAGAAGCCTGATGTGAGCAGCCTGCCACCTGAAAACTTGGAGATGTCCTGGCTCCTGCTGTCACTGAGGACCATGTTTAGGTTTAGGACTAATTTGTCTTTGTTTCACAAATATGAATGGGTATACAATTAAAATTAGTACTGTAACATTTATTTGATATTTTCAACCTTTTTAAAATATTATTTATTCCATGAATGTTTTGTTACACATATAGAATCTTTATTGAAAATATTCCAGTAGCTCACATAAGAAATGAAACATGACAATTCTCACTCGAGGAACACTAGATAATTGCCTTGAAAAATATTCAAGGGGAACTTAGATATCTACATAATTAAAACTAAAAGCCTGAATGATTGTCTATACAGAACAAGAAGGACAAACATAGTATCCTTTTGCTCCTTCTACTAAGTGTTGTTCCTGAGAATGCAGTCAGTGTCATGAAAGAATAAAAATAAATGAAGGCCATTTGGATTGGAAAAGAAGTGGCACAACCATTTCTGTTTTGAAACAGCATGGCTATGAGGCATTTTGTAAGAAAATCCACAAAAAAATATACCCTAACTAAAGAGCAAATTTAATGAGGCTGCAGAAAAAGGTCAATAAACAAAGATAAGTTGTATTTGTAAACATTAGTAACAAACTCAAAAGATTACAATTAAATAAATAATTCCACTTATCCTATCATCCAAGTACATGAAGGCATTAACAATAGCTTAAGAATTTAAAGAATAGCCAAAAAAATGAATAAGTGTAGAGATTTGTTCCATGGGTTGGATGAGTCCATCTTGCTAAAATATCAAATCGGTGTTAATTAAAATTCTATTAGACTTTTTTTTTTGCAAAAATTGACACCCATTCCAAGATGTAATTAGAAATGCAGAATATCTAGAATAGCTGTGTTTAAATTTAGGTGTTAATTTTAATGGATGAGTGAATGCAGCAAGATCTGGGAATGCATTATTGTTGGTGTCTATCAAAAACTTTCTCAAAAGGATCAAGGTGAGTCTGAGTGGCTGAGGTGTGGAAGATCTTCCATGTTGGTTAGGCAGTAGTCAATCAGCGGGAAGCACAAAAAGAACCAACAGATAAGGCAAATTTATCTTCTCCAAGAGGTGGGATAGACATTTTTGGCTGCCTGGACTTTAGTACTCTAGGTTCATCTACCTTTGGACTCTGATGTAGGACTTATACCAGTTCAGTTTCTCAAACCTGCCGTATCAGATGGAAAGTTACAGCAAGAGCTGTCTTTCACTGTAGAACTTTAACTTGGAATTGTACATATGATACCCCAAGTGCGCAGCTTGTAAAAAAGACACCTTAACTGCCATAATTATGTGGGCCAACTGTGACAAATCTCTTCTCCCTTGTTTATTACAAATATCCTATGGCTTTTGTCTGTCAAGAGAAACTTGACTTGTGAAATAACCAGAAATAATTTTTAAAAACTAAGTACAAGGATGGAAGACAGCTCAATTAGTAAATTTCCTGACTTGCAAACAGGAATACCTGAGTTAAATCCCCAGAACACAAATAAAACAGACCAGATGTGGTGACACATGCTTGTTATCCCAGTACTGGGAAAACGGAGATAGGTGGATCTCTGGAGTCACTGCCCAGCTGGCCCAGCATATTTGGTGACTTCCAGAGCAGTAAAAGGCCCTCTCTCTTAATAAAAGGTGGATGGCACCTGTAGAATAATATCAGAAGTTGTCCTTTTGCCTGCACATGCACGTGTTTATAAGCATCAACATGTATATCTACGTCTGCATACATGAACACACACACACACACACACACTCACACACACACACACACACACACACAGTGCAAAGTAAAATAACATCTTTGAAGACACCAATAATCAATATAAGAACTACCATACACATTTATGGCACCAAATTGAGAATCCAGAAGTATTTCTATACACTAGATTTTCAAAAATTGTTTGAGAAAAGAAATATGTTTTCCATAAGCAATAAATACATAAAAGTATATCCTTAATATATTCCACACCAAATAAGATTTGTTGAAATTACTTGTAAGCTTAAGTATAATATTTATGGCTATTAAAAATGTTTTAAAATAAAATATAATATCCTGAGGTGGGCAAAGATCTCTTAGGCATAATAAAGTTCAAAATGTATAAGAAACAATAATTCATTGGATGTGAAACTTTTGCTTTTCAAATTTTCAGCATTTAAAAATACAAGACAAAGGCTAGAGAGCTCATTGATTAAGTACATTGGCTTCTCTTCCACAGAACCCAGTTTTAATTTCTAGTACCTACATAGTGGCTAAGAATCATTCATAACTTCAGTTTTAGAGGATACGAAGCCCCTCTTCTGGCCTCAACAGGTACTGCATGTATGTGGTATACAGCCACATATATAGCACAACATGCATACACATAAAATAAATTAAACTTAAAAATAAATATTCAATCCAGGGCTGGAGATTTCTGTAGAAAAATTTTGGCTCAAGAAATGCAAGCCAAAATAGGCTATAAAATACAGGACATGCATACAGAGGCAGGAAAGGAAGGAGGGAGACACATACAAAAAAAAAAGAGCTTGTACCTAAAACCATAGTTTTAGGAAGCAGACTGTGAGTATATATGGTCAGTCTATAAATAACAATGGATTTATTTAGATTGCTTTACCTCAAATGTTTGCTCGGTGTAAGAGTGACACTGGAAAATCCATACTTGAGTTTTTACCTGGAATCCATTGAAAAGTAATATTGTGCAGCTCAGCCTGCTGTATAGTGCTATCAGGAATGACTGGACCACAGCTCACAGTCGGAAACAACAACAGAGCCCAACAGATGATACTCTACAATATATTATGGGGAAAACTTTGTTTAGATATTAGTAGCAATGAATCAAATGAGATATTTAAAATTTGGGAGGATAACCTTTATGTTTATTTAAAGTTGTGATTACTTTACTCAACAATAGTGGCCTTGTATATTGTATATTGTATATTGAAGAATGAGCTATGATGCTTAGGCATATTAAATGTTTTATTTAAGTTATATTCAAAGATTTATCACAGTATCAACCCATCATAAGTTGAGAAATACCTGCATTTAAAGGTACATAAAAATTCCAAAAAAACATTTTTTAGTCAGGACTGTCTAGAGGAAGAGACAAAAGGATGAGCACAGACATACACACACGCATGCACACAGAATTTATGAAGTCAGCTTTAAAATACTCACTGCAGCAAAATTAGAGCTGAGAAGCTGAGGACATGGCTATTACTAGGTCCTAGGGGCTGAATCAATAGTCAGAGTAGCTGTCTCCCACTATTGGGGCAACAACTTGCTAATTACTGAGTCCACAAGGCAGGGTGCCTCAGTAGTCCAAATCTGATGCCAGAAGTCCAAATTTTCCTGGAGAGCCTAGTCCCTAGTTCATAGAGAAAGCTTGGTTCTGCTCTTAGTGAAGGGATTGGAAGTGGCAGCTGAAGGGCTAATCCACACAGCTGCAAGATGGGGGACCTAGTGGGATAACAACCTTCCTTCTGACCTGCCCTTTTCTTTTAACTAGACTGCTACCAGCAGGTGCTTTCCACCACAAGAATGGTTCTTCTCACATCTCTTAAGGCAACCAGGAAGGATACTTAGGTGTGGCTCCATACTCAGGTGAGTCTAACTTACGTCAAGTTGGCATCAAGCCAACCATAACATACTTCATACAATAAAAACCAGTTGCCAAGAAGGATAATAAAAGATGTCCACTCTCATTATACTACAACAACAACAAAAATTATGATTTTAGTCACAATGACACTCCAACTAACTGCTATGATGTAACTGAAACTATTATGTTTTACTGGTTAGGAATGATTAAATTCTATGAGAAAGTTGGGTCATTTCTTTAAAAGTTACAATTTTCCTACTGTATCATGTGGTTATCCCACCTCTAGATGTTTACTCAAGGAAAATGAAGTTCTACACAGCATCTATACTCACAATTCATATTCCCTCCAAATTGAATACAAATATAACACATATGGCTGCTAGCAAATAAATGGGTAAGCAAATCATGGTGTGTGTGTGTGTGTGTGTGTGTGTGTGTGTGTGTGTGTGTGTGTGTGTACACGTTGCTATACATGAAGAGAAAAGCCAAGATGACAAGATCACTTTGAGGACTAGTAAAACAATACAACTGAGCATACACTGTGTGGTTAAGTTCATTTGAAAATTCCCAAAACAGTAATATACTCCACAGTGATGGGAGACAGCCCAGTGTTTAGGATCAGCAATGTGAGATGAGTAAATAAGGAAGGGATAAAACTATATTTTGTGACTGTATAATGTAGCCTTTCATCATTTTAATAAAATACTTGGAATAAATAATTTACAGCAATGAAAACTTCATCTATGGTCACAGTTCCAAAGATTTTCGATTGTGGCACAGTACATCACGGTGAGAATGAAGAGCCAAGCATGTTTTCTACCTTAATAGCAGCCAGAAGCAACAATAGAGCCAAAAGGGACAAGGATCCCATCAAGAGCATCTCACTGATGACCTAACATTTTTCACTAGGGTCCATCCCCTGACAGTGAGCAAATTACAAGAATGATGAAAGCATTCTCGGTATTGGCCATAATAATGAGCATATAAGTGTAAATATTTAGTGAAAATTTACCAAACTGTACAGTTTAGACAGGCATACCATACCTCAATCAAGCCAAATAATGGACTTCATTTAAATATGACCCTCAAAATTTAACCACTAAGAAATGGTCCCATCTTTCCCCATTGCCATTTCCATCTCCAAAGAAGCCAAACCATAGCACTTGTAGATAAGAGTGCACTGACATCTTTCTCATGGAGCCACCAAAGGGTGTATACCTTTTAAAACTTCATTGTAGAAAACTAAATGCTAAGTGTTTATATTTGAATATATAAGCCTTATTTAAGTAGTCATTTAATTTAAATCTATTTCCTTTCTTTTCACTCAGCTTTGAAATCTACCTTTAGAGCTTCTCCATAAGCAAAACTATCCAAGACAAGCAACAAATGAGAAATGAATACATGGTAAAGTAGATACTGAAAAATCAACTATTTCAGCCTTGCCTGCCCTCACCACAGGCTGCCAAGCTACCTATTCAAGCCCACTTATGCTATTTACCATTCTTTTCCTTCCTTCTTTCCTTCCTTCCTTCCTTCCTACCTTCCTTCCTTCCTTCCTTTGGTGTTTTTTTTCCAGACAGGGTTTCTCTGTAGCTTTAGAGCCTGTCCTGGAACTTGCTCTGTAGGCCAGACTGGCCTCAAACTCACAGAGATCTGCCTGCCTCTGCCTTCCAAGTGCTGTGATTAAAGGTGTGTGCCACCTCTACCCAACTGCTATTCACCTTCATATGATGGAAGGGGAAACCCATGATAGTTGCCAAGGGTCCTGGCTGATATTGAGTTTCACAGATGAAGTCAGCACTTCATACCACAAAAATAGATTACAGGATTTCTTATACTTCCTTTCAAAGATAAACCCTCCCTTCTTACAAAACAAAACAAACAAAAAAAACTGACCATCTTATTACTGTCAAAGCATTCCAATTTCATAATATGGAAGTTAATATATATATAATGGCTAGCCAAACAGTAGTAGATTATCTATAACAGACAACTGCTAGATTACACGATTCTTTCTTGTGCTCTCAAGATTATAGGAATACAGAGAAAAATTGAACATTTCTTCCATCCTCATATACTTCCCACACAAGCCTTACATTCTAAATTTTCTAAAATTTGATGGTTTTTATTTTATTTTTTGTTACTGCCTAGAAACCTATGCTTTTCAAATGAAAGGCATAAAGGGAGTTGATCCAAATGTGGGGGCACTGGATAGAGTAGAAGGATGGGAAACTGTAATCAGATATATTGTATGGTAAAAGGAACTATTTTCAATATAAGGGAAAAAAGAAAAAAATCTGCTCAAATTAATATTTTTGTTTTCTTGTTAGTCCTATCTTGCTAGCACTTTATGAAATGTGTTTCTGGAGTGGCTGCTACAAGTCCCAAAAATATGAATTGGAAGCCAAGAAAAAAAACATATTAAACATATGCCTGGGGTTTCGAAAAATGTCACATGAGGCAGCTGAGGTGGTCAGTCCAGGCTGCTGAGACCACTTCTCTCAGGTAAGGAACAGAGCCTACTCTCCCAGACCCACAGTGAGGGATGGGGAGGGCTTTCTCAAATGTGGGAGAGCAGTTCTAGGAGCTGGAGCAGCTTTCCTTGCTGGGTCATCAGGGTCTGTTATCCCAGGCCAGGAAAGGTTCAGGGTCAGCTAACCTGGGGAGTGGGGGAGCAGGTAACTCTGGGTCAGTGAGGAGTGGGGCCATTTCAGCAGGGCCCTGTACTTGCACACACGTTTCAACACATGATTTGCTTGGGCCACTATAGCAACATGGGCAACAGAGATCCTCACAAATTCAAGTTGTTGCAGGACCATGGACCCAGACATGGTCATCTGCAGCAGCTTAGGGACAGATGTCTCATGGCCCTGGGTGGCTGCACAGGACTCTCAGATATGAATGGGCCCAAAAGCAGGATGGCCCCAGGGCTCCAGTCAGGCCCCATGTGGAGGATCTAACTCCATCCAGTTGCTTGGCCCCAGTGGCAACAGGAGCCACAGATCTTAATAGAGACTCTGGCAGTGGTGGGCCACTGACAAAGAAATGTCCCCCAACCATAGCTTGGGCCCTGGGTGCCAATATGGTCCTGTGTGTCAGCACAAATCACCCAGACCTGTAGGATTCGGGAGGCATCATGACCTTCAGACACCAAGATGACTTCAGGTGTTGGCTCTGACCCTGAGCATCTGCAATATCTTCAGAGGTAACCAGAGCCTGAGATAACAAAGCAGACCCTCGTTGCAGTGGGTCCAAGGACCCAGACATGGCCCCTGTCAGAAGCGTAGAACCTGGTCAATGCCATGGTCACTGATAGCAGTACAGACCACCCATATCATCAGGGCCCCAGTCTCCACACATTCCTTGGTCCCCACCATGGCCACAGGTGGTGATCCAGAACCCAGGCTTCCTTGTGACCCTTGGTGGCAACATAAGCCATGGACATCATCACAGACCCCAGGTGCTGTAGGACCACCATGGACCCAGATATGGTCCTTGGAAGCAGTTCAGGTCCAGATGCCATCATAGCCCTGGTGGCAGTGCAGGCTGCTCAAGGTCAGCATCACCCCGCTGCAGGATGGCTAAAGGGTATTTGTTAGATTCTTTACTAGCTTTTCTTCCCAAATGTTTTTAGCATGTCAAAAATTCTTTCAGATCTTCATTATGTAATGTCCAGAAAAGTTATAAATTAATAAATTATCCTTTATTCTTTACCTTTTCTGAAGGTATTTACTCCCTTAAGTGTTTGGTTAACATTTGAGCAAGGAAATGATTGGAAATGTTCTGATCCACACTCGTCATGCGTTCCACTCCACACATGAGTTTCTTGTGAAAAAAAATCAATGAATGTTCTTTTCTTCTCTTTCTTCTTCCCCATGACCCCACTTTCCTCCCCAAACTCCTTCTCTTTCTTTGTTTTGTTCTTCATTGTCCTTCTGAAATTACAAACCACATATAAGTATGAATTTGTTATTCCACAAATGTTTAGGTTTGTATTATGTTTAATTGTAGTATTTATTTGCTGGTTTGTATGCTCCATGGCTTGACTCTGTTCTTAAAACATATTTAAAAGGAAGCAGACAGTTCTCTTTTGACAGTCTTCCCTTATCTTTTCCACCTGCTATCTTATATATTAGCCTAAATACATGCATTATCTTATAAAATATTTTGCTCAGAATTCACTCTTGGTAAATTTTTATCCTCTAAGTAAAGGATATCTTAAAAATATATAGAATTAAAACTAAAGTGTGAAACTATTTAATACATTTAAATAACTATACAAATAGCAGTAATCATTTTTAAAATGAGGACACTAGAAAGCAAGATTACATAAATCAAGTGCAAGAATTAAATGTGTATAGTATTAACATAGACTTTGTATTACCACTTGATTAAATGCCCTCCACTTGATATATGTCATGTATTAGTCTACTAAAATCTTGAAACTAAATATGGATTACCTGTGATCATTTTTGAAACTTCAGAAACATTCTTGCATTCTGCTTTTTTCACTTTGAAGTCTTGAGAAGATCAAAGAGACTTGTGCAACTGAGAAAACCTTCTGAAGATGCTACACATCACACACATTTCACAAATTGTCAAGATTTAGAGGAATTCGGGCCACATTGATATAAATTTCAGACTTATTTGCCTTTAATATAGATAATACGAATATTCTTTTTAACAATCATCATCAGACTCTGCTTGCTGGTGAAATAGAGAAGCAGATAGCCCATTCAGATAATAAAAACAAACTATTTTAATATAGAAAATTTGAGAAAAAATAAAGGACTAGGAAGTGGGTTGTAAAGCTCCATTTAGATAATAATATTCTAGTTAGATAGTATGGAGTGAGCTCACTCACAGATTCACTTTGGAAATTCAAGTAGAGATGCTGGGCCTGCCTACAGTTTACAATTATCATGATACTTTGTTTCTGCTTGCTGTTAGAACACTATCTCTTTAATTAAAGATCCAACATAATGTCCAAACAATAGTTATCAACAGTATTCAAAAAAGATGGGAATCTAATGCTATAAATGTTATGAAGTGGGGAATGGAAAAAACAGGAAGATGACTTTAATTAGGGAGGGGGATAAATACAGAAGGAGATTAAGTGAGGGAGCAAAACAACACACAGAATTCTTAAATTACATATAATACACATGAGTATGCTTATTCACACACATGTGAAGGTTAAACAAAATGTATCTTCCTAGGCTGAAATGCTCCTCCCAAGAGCCATTGACTATCTAACAAAATTCCCACTACCAAAGAATTCAGCCTCTTGTTATGAACTCAGGTCTCCTTAGTTCTTCCTGGTGGCCCTTTACGTTCTTTCCTTCTAAACTCCGGGGGTTCCCTTTATTTTCATAATCTGCATGACCACCAGTCCATAAGAACAAAGGAGTAGAAACAACAACAGATATTCTTGGACAGCCATTGAACATGATGGAGACAGCTCTCTGGGATATGACTTCAGTGAATCAGCTCAGCTTTATTCCAGAGTATAGGAAATATATGGGATTGTGAAGGCTGGGGATAAACCTTAATTTGCACTAAGTAGTGCAATCCTATCTGTAAATGGATGTTCCAACCACCTGTCCCCAAATACCTGGTACTCATTCCCAAATTACCACAAAGAGGCTTTTGCTAATTATAAATGCTAGCTCTTACAACTTAAATTAACCCATTTCTATTAATCTTCATATTGCCACATGGCTCATGGCTTTACCATGACTTGCTTCCTGGGTGGCTTGTGGCACCTCTCCTAACTTCTTCCTCCTTCCCATCATTCTCAGTTTGGCTTTCCCACCCAACTTCCTGTCCAGCTACTGGTCTGACAGCTTTTTATTGACCAATGAGAGTAATACATACTCAAAATGTAGAAAAGGATTGTTCCACAGCACCTATCATAAAGCTTTGTGGCAGCAGGGTCCTATAGCAAAGCTCCTAGTAAACTCTTAGTTACCAAATGTGTAGCAAGGTAAAGGCTTCTAGTATTAAACTGTGCCAAGGGTCACCCTACAGATAATCCAGGCATCCAGGCTTAGAAACAGCTTTCCCAACAAGGTCAGTCCCCTGGCCAAGAGACATTTCATAGATAAGGGCAGGTAGAGAGCAGAAGTCTCCATGGTGGTGGTGGTGGGAATCGGTCCTCATATTTCTGGGCTTTGGAGAAAGCTTCCAAGCCATGATAGACTACAACCTCTGACCAACAAGGCCTCCCAATACTAATCCACTTCTAATACTCTGTGACTTCCTGTAAACCTGAAGAAAAACACTCTACATGGGTTCTTATACCCACCACACTTGGCTGGAACCCAAACTGCTCTCTTCCAGAAACTCTACATTTAGCTAGAACTTAGACCCCACAGCCATGACACATGGCAAGGAACAACATTAGGAAACAACAACCAAAGAACAGAACATACAAACAACAATGACTAGAATAGATATTGACACTAAGACACTAAAACATCATAATTGTAGATTCTATGTCCTGATACAAAAATTCAAACATGGACAATATGTTTCCTCCAGAAGCCTGCAACCCTGTTGTAATAAGCCCTGAGAAATGCAACTTATCTAAAGCTCAAAGTCTTCAAAATAGAAGTTACAAATATATTCAAAGAACTTTTAAAAGCTATGAATAAATATCTTAATAAAGATCATTGAAATAAAAACAGGTGAATAAAATAATAAAAACTGTTCAAGACATGAGTCTATAGTTTAATAAAGAAATATAATCACTAAAGAAAACACGGACTGAAATAAAATTGGAAATGAAAAATTTGAGGTGTCAAAAAATACCTAGGTGAGACCCACCAACATATTAAAACTAATGGAAGAAATAATCTCAAGTCTTTAAGACATGTTCCAAAAATAGGTAGTTTAGTCAAGTAAAATTTTAACTCTAAAAATAATCCAGGCATAAAACATCCAGGAAATAAGGATACTATAAAAAGATCAAATCAAATAGAGTAGGGTGAAGAAACCCAGGTCAAAGTCCAGGAAATAATCTTCAACAGAACCAGAGATGAAAATTTCTGCAAACTAAAGAAAGGTATCAGCCAGGCATTGGTGGCACATGCCTTTAATCCCAGCACTCGGGGGGCAGAGACGGGCAGATCTCTGTGAGTTCGAGGTCAGCCTGGTCTCAAGAGGGAGTACCAGAATAGGCTCCAAAGCTACACAGAGAAACGCTGTCTCCAAAAACCAAAAAAAAAAAGTGTCTATCAAAGGACAAGAAAAAAAAAAACATAAGAACACCAATTAAGAGGTAGCAAAAAGAATTCCCCTACAATGCATAATAATCAAAACATTAGATATGTAAAAGAGAGAAAGAATAATAAAACGTGCAAGGGAAAAGGAACAAGTGACATATAAAGTCAGGACAATTAGAATAATACCTGACTTTCCAATGTAGACTGTGGCAGCTAGATTGGCTTAAATGATGTCTAAGTGACCATAGGTGACAGCCCAGACTATAATTCCACCAATCTGGAAAACCTAAAAGAAATTAGTAAATGTCATGAAATATACAATCTGCCAAAGTTAAATCAACATGAAATAAGTAGTTAAAACAGACTCATAATTCCTAGTGAAATAAAGGCAGTAATTAAAAATCTCCCAAGCAAAAAAAGCCCAGGCCAGATGGATTCCATGCAAAATTCTACCAGTCTTTCAAAGAATTAATGCTAATATTCCTCAATTACTCTGCAAACTAGAAATTAAAGGAACATTTCATAATATTTTTGTGATGCCACAACTACCCTGATGCCTAAACCATATGACTCAAAAAAAAGAAAATTACAGACAAGTATCTCATATGAACATAGATGCAAACTTTCTCACTTTATTACTTGCAAACCAAATCCAAGAACACATCCAAATTTTATCTTCTATGATCAAGTAGGCATCATCCCAGAGATACAGAGATGGTTCGCATATATAAGTCTATAAACAATGACACAAATGTTATGGAGATAGCAATCCACTTTTTTAAATCGGATTTAAGGAATGATCCATGAGACTGAACTCCAACCTGACACTACTAAATTGTTCCAGATCCTGAGATTTGATATGTCATGGGCCTAGGGGGAAAATATTAGTAACATTCTGATAAAGAAACACAGCAATAAAATGACTCCTAGTAACATATTTCTGTACATATAGATGTATAAAACCATACACACACACATAAATACACAAGACATGAATTTGGAAGCCAAAATATCAACAGAATGTCATATTTTGTTTACTGAACTGGAAGAAGGAAGAAGATTCATGGAAGGTGGAAAAGAAGGTACTGAATAGCACTTGCAATGAAAGCAGGTCTTCACATTTTTTTGCAACAATCAAGTGTGTTCTTGATTCTTTCATACAAAGTACTAAGAGACTGAGTGGAAAGTGACACAGACTTAGGCTGACTATCAAACAGATAACTTTGTCCAAGTTTGACTCCACAGAGGGTTCAATCACCTGAAACAGCAAGATGAAGCCCCCCTCCAGCAGAAGAATGAACATTTGACAGTTTATGGCCTTGACTATGATTAGGGTGGTTAATTACAAGGCTTAAACATAGAAAAGCCTCTCTTCAAGATGATGTAGGTATTCAGGGTTTCTCTGAACATTGCTTCAAATGGTTTCTTTTCATCAATTGCTATATTGCTCATGTTACATGCATGCTCCCAGTGAAATGAGTCACACAGACAATTCAGATGCTACTATGTCTTGCTAGAGGTTGATGGCAACCAACAACGAATTGTCACCCAAACCTGGGGTATTGTTCTCTTTAGTGATTCTTATAGTTTTCTTTTGTTATTAGCATAGAAAGGTATGTTTGTGCCATGGTATGCACATGGAGTCAGAGTCTATGGAATCAGCTCTCTTCTACCTTTCAGTGAGTTCTAGAAATTAAACACAAGTTGTCATTCTTGCATGACAAGTGGCTATACCATGTGAGCCATTTTACTCATGCCATGTAATATTATTCTATTGGCACTATCCTTTCTAGATCCTTATCTCTTTCTGTTGCTGTAATGAACACTATTATTAAAATCTTTTTTATAACCCAGAACCACATCCCCAGAGGTGGGAGTGCCCAAAGTGTGCTGCACCCTCCCACATCAATAAACTATAAAGATAATCTGCAGAAATATGGTTATGAGCCAATTTTATCTTGCTATCCCTTAATTCAAAGTCCCTCTTCCAAGGTGATTCTTGGTTGTATCAAGTTGAAAAAACTGACAAGGACCTTATCTATTAAGGGATCTTGAAAATCAAATTACCTTAAAAATAACATCCATTAATATACTGGATGTTGGGTTATATGAAAGTGCCTGTATTTCTATCCTTAGAATTAGTTGAAGGATCCCACTTCTCATTTTAGTACCTAGCTTAGAAGTACATTAAATAGAGCAAAATTAAGTGTTGAAATATGGCACAGACTCTGTATCAGCAAGTAAAATACATAATACATTCCAGGTATGGGGAAGAAACAAACAGGAACTTAGGGAGATGCTGCAGATACTGAAGGGGCAGTATTTCTAAACAGAGTAAGAGAAAAGAACCTGTGACACAAACATGTGGAATACATACAACTGTAACCTGATTTATTAATTATTACCTCAGTGAAGAATCAAAACATCATGGTCTCTCAACCAAACAAAATATTCTGGTCTCTGCCTTTTTGGATTGTAAGCTGCAGTCTTCAATTGCCGGTGGATCACTGTGTCTTGGGATAGACCATGCATATTCTTAACCACACTTGAGCAAAACAATGGCTGCTTGACACAGTTCAAAGTAGATGAAGTGTTTGGTTTCATGTATCACATGACTAGAACAGTTCCTCTTTGCCATTCAGTGTCCTGTTGGACTACTTGTCAGACTCCTTTATTTGGGCTGCAATATCCATTTCTGTGATTTATTTCTCCAATCCTTGGGTAGCACACTCAACCACCCTGCTGATTCTCTTCGGCCATGTCTGCACTTCCCATCACTACCCTTTGGACACATGTGGTTACTGTGGACTTCAGGCTGGCCACACCCAGTGCTCAGCTCAGGTCTAAAAGGCTATGCCATGGCTACAGAAGTGGTAGAGTTGATAAAAGTTTCACATGTTGAATCACAGTAGTACAGGTCCATGCTCGGGTGAAGGTGGGGCTAATGAGTTCACTAGACCCAAGATAAATAAAAATGGGTGTTTTATTGGGGAACAATTTACACAGATTATAATAAAGAACCGCCGCAGCATTTCTGCTCCAGAAGATGCAGTCTCTCTCCTCCCGATCTGGTCCACGGCCCGAGAGAGAGAGAGAGAGAGAGAGAGAGAGAGAGAGAGAGACAGAGACACAGAGAGAGAGACAGAGACAGACAGACAGAGACAGACAGACAGACAGAGACAGACAGAGACAGAGACAGACAGAGACAGAGAGACAGAGCGAGAGCCAGAGAGAGAGAGCCAGAGAGAGAGAGAAAGAGAGAGAAGCAGAGACAGAGACAGAGAGACAGAGACAGAGAGAGACAGAGAGAGAGAAAGAGGTCGCCTTCTGGTTTCATCAGCACCTGAAGCCATGCCCAAACGGGTGTGGCCACTAACACAAGTACACTGGCAATGCTAGATGCCACTACACTCAAGAACAACAAGTAAAAAAGTGTAGTCTGGCTGGGAGTTGGTGGCGCACGCCTTTAATCCCAGCACTCGGGAGGCAGAGACAGGTGGATCTCTGTGAGTTCGAGGCCAGCCAGGACAGGCTCCAAAGTCACAGAGAAGCCCTGTCTCAAAAAACAAAAAACAAAACAAACAAAGAAAAAGTGTAGTCTGCCCTCTGCTGGTTATCGGATAGCTACTTATGCAACAGGAATTGAACCCAAAATCAAAGCAGAAATGTCACTTAAAATTATTTTAAGATTTAGTTTTTTTTAATTTTAGCTCCTTTTTTTATTAGATTCTTCTTTAGTAACCAATTTGAACTCTAAAATTCTGGACACATTGGTTTTATTTATCTTGGCTGGGAGGTTTAAACTTCAAATTACAAGTACCACTAAAACATTGGACATTCCTGATTTTAATAAGTAGGCAAGTAATTAAGTCTTGCTGTCTGCAGTATTTGTAAATTTGAAGATGAAATCATGATTTTCAGCAAGAACTAGGTTTTCTGAGCCTTCACTATCTACTGCAAACTCTGCCAGAAGCCGAACAACCCTTCACCCTGTAAGCTCTGTCTACTGAATCTTGAATAGATGCCCTCCCTTATACCTTTTCTACATCTAAGTTGTTTTAGCCATAATGAAATTGCAAATGTCTAAGATATTGAGAGTAATATCCATCTACGTCCATGCTATAACAGATATCTAATATCATTCCAAAATTTGTAACAGCAGCGGTGGTGAATTTTAAAAGAAAAGTTTAAGTGCTACATAGCTTTATTACTTTCACTTACAGCCATTATGGCTTGTAAATAACCTTTAGCTTCCTTCTGCAGTGTATAAGTGTTTCTTAATGTTTTGAAATATTTCGTGATTTTTCTGTAAGCAGCAGTTTTAAATGAGCTAGGAAAGCATCTTCCTTAAATTCCAGTAGGTGGCAGCATAGAGCTTCAGTTCTGGCAGGGATGCTGCTTTTCTCCTAAATTTAGCGCTGAAACCTAGCTGCTACTTCCTGGTCTGGAATCTGAGCCAGAGTCTGTAAACCAAGCCCAACCTACTGACACATAGTATATCTCCAAATACTCCTGTACAGTAGCCAACAGTGTACAGAGTGAATAGTACAATGTTGCACACATATTACACTTTTTATACACAAGTGACTCACAGACACCATTTGGAAAAGCAATTAAAAAAACATTTTTTTAAGGGGGGAAGTAAACTAGATTCTTTAAGAGCTTCTTATTGACTTGTTTTGTCAAAACTGATATTAAATGTTAACTGCCTTTAGTCAACAGAAGTCACTAGACTAAGCAACCAAGGACACAGAACTACCCCTTCCAGCCTTACCATGCTGAGTAATGAATGCCCTCCTTCCTCTGAATAGCGAGACTACTGGAGTCCTGTTACTAAAAGATCTAGAAGCAGCCTCTAAGTCCTTTTGTGATACAGTCTTTTCAATTGATTCCTTTATGGGAATGGTGGGCATCATGAGATGGCAACAGAATCATACCAGCAATCACGGGATATACTGAAACACCAAAGTCTGATGAAACAACAGTGAACCTGAAGCCACCAAGGAAAGCTTGAATACCAATCAATCAATGTGGAACAAATAGCTCAAACCTCACTAGTTCTAATGGGAATTCAATTCAGTGACTCATATACCATGTGTTTCAGGGTTTCTATCCCTATGATAAAGATCATGACCAAAAGTAACTTGGAAAGGGGAAGGTTTATGTCATATTATATTTCTAGAAAATAGCCCATTACTAGGGAAGTCAGTGCAGGAACACAAGCAGGGCAGAAATACATTTGGATGGTTATATTATTCCTATTTACTAAAATTAAATACACAGATTCTCTTTGCACTAGTCTAAGAACAATATGCTCAGTCCTTGCTCTTTTATCCTGATATTTTTGTTTTATATTCTTTTCTAGAGTCATAGAACACTGAGTGAAAAGGCATTTCAAGATCCTAAATTAAACACCTACTTCCTCTGGATTTGTGTCATCCAACATAAATAAAATCAGAGTACATTTGAATATTCTAGTATTCATAAAAAGAAAATTAAATCTAAATATTGTCTCTAAAAGATTATACTTCAACAAATAAGTGCTATAAAGTGATTAGCAATAAAATAGCTTACATTTGTGTGTTATGTTCAAAACTTGACTTGTTTTTCACACTTATATCTCAGTTCAGACTGCTCATATTTCAAATGTTCAGTGACCACATTGACTAGTGTTGGCCAGGCTGGCCGGCACAGCTCTGGATTCTGACTGACAAGTGTTTGGTTCAGGAAGTGAAATGACTTGCCCAGGAGTGTTGAGCTACGATGAGTCTCTGCTTGATACACAGATCCCAACATCATGACATCATGGATATAGGCAACATTACTAATTTAACAATGTCAATTCTATTTCCTTAGATCAAACAACTTATCCAGATACGAATCTTTTAAATTTAAAATACATACATAAGTATATAAAAGTGGAAAAGATTCTTGGAATATATTAGGTAAGAATGAAAATTACCCCTGAAATCGATCACAAATATGAATAATAACATGTCACATTTTTAAAACCCAAAGTTTTCTAATTATTGTTTGGAGGTTTATTCTGTCTTTAACCTTTCTTTAGAGTTCATGATTAGCTCTTTCCTTTGGAAAATTGTATGACATTCTTCTTATCTGTGCATTTAAAATGCTGTGCAATTTTAAAATCCTATTTTCAAACAGCAACAGCCCTCTGAAATATCAATCGTTTAGCAAGGAAGAATAGAAACACACCCTGAATTTATCCCCAGGATGCTTTTAAATATCTGCAAAAATCCAAGAACAAATCTGCCAGCTTCTCCCAGCTGTTAGGAAAGGTAGGTACAGACTTATGAATGCTTTTATCCTGGATCAAATTATTTCTAGAGTAAAGCCTTCCTCTTGTGAACTGACACTGTTGCTGTGTGTTCCTTATGTATAGCTTTACATGAAAATTCAAGCAAGGTCTATGTAGAACAGAAAGGCAGCATGTGCGATGATAGAATCCTGCTTGGAAACCCTCAGGAAAGAAGCCCCCTAGGCACTTATGCACAGGAATAAAGCTGTGATTTCAAATAACAAAAAGGAAATGATGTGAAAATGAAGAAAATGTGAAACCATGTGGTGTCTGCAGGGAAGTGTAGGGTCTCAAACCACAGCATAAAAATAAAAAGAAAATTGAAAAAGTGAATTAGGGTAGGTGAGGGGGTAATTGAGTTATTTCCAGCTAATATTGCAGAAATTGGATTGCACCTAATTGTGACCGTTTCAGATAGCACCAAATGCTCATGCAAATTGGCACTTCATTGCATTATAGGCAAACTGGCAGTCAGGGAAGAGTTACAGCCTTATTCAAAAGACACGGTGTTTGAGTTTTGCTTTTACAAAACACCCAACAATCACCAAGCAAACTAATCCCAGAACAACCTGTGAGGAACTCAGAGCCAGTTTCCCTCACAGCTGACTACTCACTACAATTTATCATACTTGGCCTCACATTTCTCAGTCTGTGCTGGAACACATTTGACCTGGCTTTGATTGCACATTTAGAGATCTGTTCTGACTAGGGCTCTCCAGCTGGACAGACATTTCCTGGCCTCTTGCCATGCAAAACAGGCTGCTTTCTGGATCTCTGCTAGCGACCTTGGCAATCGTTTCACAATGTAAATGAGAGTTGGGCGATCTTTCTTGGGGAGATTTCTCCTCTGAGCCTCTAGATTTAGCTGCCTGTGGATTAGAGCAGTTTTGAGGAGGAATTTCTATTACCCACCAAATTTAGGTTAAAGAAAATTAAACCAGGCACTCCAGGCTCAGGAAACTTTACCCCAAATACTCATCAGTCTTATCTCTTCCTGAATATTTGCATAAATCTCTTTTGGTTGAATTAGTTTATTCAATGTCATTTCCCATAGGATAATATTCAAACTTCCCTCCCCCTTTCTTGTGTGAAAAGCATCTTTGCCACAAGCATTTCTCCATCTCTTTAAATGCCTATTATTCTTAAGGATTGCTTTCTTTACGAATGCTCTCCAAGTTTTTGTAGCATTTCTAGTCTGCCTGTACTTCCAATGCAGGGAGGGAACAACACATAACTGGTATACTGTGAAGGAAGACTCTGTTACTGTCAATATATATTCCTGATCATCTAAGCATAGATTAGACCTGTTCAGGGTGCTAGGGAAGTAACTGGGAAAAGACAGAATAGGATTCCACCCTCATAGAGCTTGTAGACTAACGTGTGTAATAACAATTAAATCAATTGGTAGCTTTGTCTTCAGCCCTAGCAGTGCCTCCTTATATTAGTAGAGACTATATGTTTATTTTTTGCACATTTGTCTATATCCTCTAATTATATTGAAAACTTGTAAGTTAACAAAAGGGGGGGAGAATCATTGAACAATTGACCATGGAGGCATTCCAGGTACTATGATTTGTCACTTAGCACTTGTGACATAGCATATGTTATCATGTTATTTCTATTTGTACCACATGCTACAATTTCACCATCATTGGCATCATTCACACCTTTGGATTCTGTACCTCAAGAGACCAGTCAGTGTGTGGTATTACTGGTATGTGCTATCCCAGAAATAAGCAGTAGTGTTTAAACCAATGAATTATTTACTGGGAGTGACATGATATAGTCATAAGTATACCATCATATCATTGTAAATCAAGAACTTAAATTGGTTTGAAACCATTAACAATTACTGTAAATGAAAAACTCTGGGGGAAACATCATTCTTTATCTCCTCCAGTCTTTTTTTACAACTCTAAGTTTCTCTGAATTTCTCTTAGTTCCACAGTCCTTAACATGGAAACACACACTCAGAGAGCATTTCTATTTCATTGCTGTGAGAATACACCATGGCCAAGGAAATTTATAAAAGGAAGCGTTAAATTGGGGGCTCACTTATAGTTTCAAAGGGTTAGTTACTCCATGGCTATTGTGACAGAGAGCAGGGAGGTATTTTACTGGATGACTATTGTGGGGAGCAGGCAGGTATGGCTCTGTAGAAGTATGAGAACTCACTGCTCTGCCATGTTCGTGATACCCCAAAAGGAGCTGCCTCTGATGCAACATACAAGGTTTAATGTTACAAGCCTGGGCAGGGACCCTGTGCAGCAAACTGGCACAGCAGCTGCAGGAAAAGGGTGCCTGGCCTCAATTGTAAGGGGTTTTTAAAGGAAAAAAAAAAACTGCAAGCAGGGTAGTATGTGCCTTGGCTGTTCAGGACTAGGTAAGGAGTAGGTGACCTTTGGATTCACCGACGTGGGGGCTAGGGAAATTTCAAAATTGTTACTAACAGTTGCCCACAAGGACAGTTGTGATGAGATGTTATTTACCAAAATTAGCCATTTCCCGACCACCAGGATGGGGTCACTTTGTCCGGGGTTGGCACAGTTTGGGTGTTCCTTGGAACTGCTTATGGTCCCTTGGCTGGTGCTGAATCAGCCTTGTGCCAAGCAAGGAATTTCTCAGGGTGGGTTTTTCTGAGGATGGTGTTAACTCCATCCTTTCCAGTTTTACCTTTCTTTTACACTCACATGATCCAAAAGTTGCAGGCAGAGAGAGAGAGAGAGAGAGAGAGAGAGAGAGAGAGAGAGAGAGAGACAGACAGACAGACAGACGGACAGAGACACAGACACACAGACACACAGACACACAGACACAGACACGGACACACAGACACACAGACACAGACACAGACACAGACACAGACACAGACACAGACACAGACACAGACACAGACACAGACACAGACACAGACACAGACACAGACACAGACACAGACACAGACAGAGGGGCAGGGGGAGGGAAAACACCAATCTGGGCCTGGCATGGGCTTTTGAAACCCAAAAGATCACTCCCAGGAACACACTTCCTCCAAAAAAAGCCACACCTACTCTAACAAAGCCTTACTTATCTCCCAACCTTTCCCAAACAGTTTCATCAATTGGGGAATAAGAATTCAAGTACCTATGGGTGTCATTTTCATTCAAACCATCACACATACTGACTTGTTCTCAATGTGCTTTCCAGGAAGACTTGAGAAAATCCAGTGACTGCATGCTATAACTCAGGAAAACAATGTACATTATGAGAGAACACTTTGTCCATTAGAACCTGTTAAGTAAATTTCTCCACTGAACAAACTACACACCTGGTGTTCTGATAGAGAAAAATTGTGTCAAGGGGTGTCATTGTTTTATCTCTATGGCTGAAGAACTCCTAAGAAACAAGATTAAATACAGAGCATTGACACCAAGATAATGCAACTTTTCAAAATCCCACAAATCCTTCAAACTTCACACTTCTCTTTTTAATTGTGTTGTAGTTTATCTGGTATTAGTGAGCTAGTTGCCAGAGGTTTAAATTCAGAACAATAACAAAAAAAAATTTCAGTCATTATAAAATATAAACATTTGCTTTACTTCCGTTAAGTTTTCCTTACTGTTTCTTGATTGTTTGAAGTTTGGGGACAGAGGTTCTGATAAATTATCAATAACTAACTAGGATTAGCAATTATTTACACTAAGGGACAATGTAGCAAGATTAAATATTCCCATGTCAAATGCTGATCTATTGAACCCCGCCTTTGGTGAGAGGCAGCCCATGAGCACAAATTAAGTAAGTTTGCTTTAATTAACTTGGCCTTGATGATTTGGGTCTATGGTCTTTCTCCTCACATCTGTGGGATTAATATTAATTCTTATCTATGTATGATGGTTCTCACCTAAAGTACCAGGATTTGTGTGGTTGAATGAAGCAAGAGGATTGTTGTGAGTTCTAGCCCAGAGTGGGATAAAGTATGATAACCTGTGTTGTGTGACAAGACTTTTCTGGAGGAAACACTAAGCACATGTCTACTTACCCCAGATAGAGAACCAGGACAGAATAAAGTACAGATACCACCAAATCCAACTTTTTATTGAACCAGGAGTTTTATTGAGCTTACTTGCAGGAATAAGCTGGCCTCTACTTTTTCCAGGCAACTTGTCTAGTTTCAGAATCTTTGAAGTTGGGCTTGTCTAAGAGTGGCTCTCAATAGTCTTTATTGTTTACTCTTAGTAGGGAAGGGCCAACTGAATCTCCTCAGGTTCAGAGACTTCCTGAAGCCATTTGAGTTGTTTGCTTCTGACTTAAAGGGCTTCCCTGATGAAACAGAAAGTTTGAATATTGAGGAAACTGCTATACAACATCTTGTCTCAAAATACTACTACTACTAATAATAATAATAAATACTAATACCACTAATAATAATAAAATAAAACATCTTCTGTTTTCTTACGTTTTTAAGCTACCTGTTGGAAAAGTGCTTATGTGCATCATTTATTTATTGAACAAAAGTGGTCTCAAACTTTTTTAAGTAGACACGTAAAAACATCTCGTCCAGTCATTTGCCAAAAAACATTTGCATTCTTCCTTACATTCTTGCAACTATCGTGGTGAGAATGAAGACATTCTAGCAAAACACTTACATCCTTCTTTCTGGCTACAAGACTATTCAAACCATAGCCCTGTACCCTGGAATTTCCCCCAAGAATCTCATGCTAGAAAAAAAAAAAAAAAAGCAGTAAGCTTGGTGCCAGTTAGATGGGGAGCTTGTCTCTTGGTAAGACATTTCACATCATTTTGACAACTTTTTAGAGGACTGTGGAGGAGGTAATTGGGACAAGGTGATGGATGAGACCTTATCTTGACCAGAACTGCCCAATTATGCAAACTTCATTCCCTTCATTGAAACTTGACCTTACAACAAGACCTCTAAGATGAACTGGTGATAGAGGTGAGGGTCACTGGCCTATTTTGTTAATATTCTTAATATGACCATATTGAATAAATCTACTTTTTCTGCTTTTCACTATCACTTATTTAGTTGGCTTTTTAGATGTGGCTAGACAGTATGGGTTATAAGGTTTTCCAGGATCCAGGCTCTGTCTTAACAACTCCAGTAACATTTTTACCATGAATTTGGTGTTGACTTCAATGAGAATGGCCCCTACAGGCTCATCAGCTTGAATACTTGATCTCAGTTGGTGGGACTGTTTGGAAGGATTAGGAAATGTGGCCTTGTTGGGGAAGGTGTGTTACTGAAGTAAGATTTTGAGCTTTCAAAATACCTGAACCATTTTCAATGGGCTTACTACCTCTGCCTCTTGCTTAAAGATCAAGATGTAAGCTCTCTGCTGTTTCTACCACTATGTCTTTGGTCCACCATCATGGTAACTAGCCTTCTGAAACCATAGTCCTAATTAAATACTTTCCTTAATATGTTACCTTGGGCATGGTTTTGTCATAGTGATAGAAAATTAACTAAGCTTTTAATCCCACTTTTCACTATTCATTTTAATCCCCATTTTTTGCCATGAACTTCAATCTACAGTTTAGACAATGAACTTTAGTCCCAACTGTGATTTTTCTTGTCCAACTTGGACTCTATGCCTATTTGTTCCTCCACACAATGCTCAGTATCTCCTAAAAACTAACTTTGATGTCTTTCTCTATAATCAGATTTATGATGCTGCTCAGAGCTCCCCAGTCCTGACCATCCAGAATAGTCAATCATTCATGGAGCTTTTCAGAAAGTCAGAGTAGGAGCCCAGGCTCCTGATGTGTATAAAGCCTCCATGGATACTTCTAAATTGACAGCCACAGCCCTAAGGTGAACTTCCCTAAGCATTGATGTGTGAGTAAAATACTCATTAGAAATTGGGAGTATTCTAGCCAGACATTTTTATGTTAACAGTAAGAACAGGAGATAGAAACTGGTCAGATAGTTCAGGGACTGGGGCCTTAATCATTGTCAGAATCCAAGGCCAAAGTATCCATAGTTTTGTCCTGGTAGGAGAGAGAAATGCCAAAGGAATTTGGGTTCCTGCTCTGGTTTCTTGTCTTTCTTCCTTAACACAAAATCATTAGTCTCCCTGCCTATACATGAGGACATGACCTTAACTGAGAGTCAGTCTACTTGTAAAACTAGACTGATTGTCCACAGCCTGACTAACCTGCCATGCCTAACCCCAGATGTGAACCTTTGTTGGTAGTGGTACCTCATCTTTGGGATATGTTCCTGCAGCATAGGGTCTCTGCTTTCTTTTTCCTAAATTTCTATTTATATTCCCATAGTAAAATATCTTTATAAATGCACCCTGTTGTTGTCTGTGAAATTCATTATTTGAGTTGGTCTATCTGTTGACTAGGTTTATGTCACTGGAGTTTTGGGAAGAGGGAAACTTAATCGAGAAAGGGACCCCACTATACTGGCCTGTGTGCAATCTATGGTGCATTTGCTTGATTGATGATTGATGTGGTAATACCACCGTAGCCTGATGGTGCTGAGTACTATTAGAAAGCAAGCTGAGCAAGCCAAAAGGAGCAAGCCAGTAAGCAGCACTCCTCCATGGCCTCTGCATCAGCTCCTGCCTCCAGATTTCTGCCCCATTTAAGTTCCTGACATAAATTACTTTAGTAATGAAGTGTTACCTAAAAGTTGTAAAGTGAAATAAACCCTGTCCTCCTCAGGTTGTTCATGGTTATAGCATTTTTGTTACAGAAACAGAAACCCTAAGACACTATAACAAGGGCCCTAGATGCCATTCTTGGGGATGGCCCCAGATTCACCTACCAGACCTTTAGGAACTTGAGGTGGTAAAGCCTCTGGCTACTCTGAATGCCCCTCACTTTTCTTGTCTCACTGTGGCTCCTTCTTTGGGAATCAAATGTGATTACACAGACCAATATTGTATTTCTTTCCTGCTTTAACTTCCTCTTCTCCATTTCTTCTTCCATTTTCTCATAGATCTTGTGTTAACACGAGAGGCACTTCTCCCTCTGTCTCCCTTTCATCCTTGCAGCCACAGCTTATGACATACCAGACTGGGGTCCCAAAGGAAGTTAGTGGAGTTTATAAGAAGCTCATAACCTTAGATTGTCCTGTATTTAGCCAGGATTCACTCAGTTTTACTTCCTAGACCACTTAGAAAGTGAGAGGATTTCTGTGGGAGATCTAATCAAACCCTTTCCTCCCATCTTTCCTTTCTGTAACTTGTGAGGCTACAGAGAGCATTGATTGTGCCTGGACCCCTTCCTAAATTTAGGTCTGGATGGGAAAGAACACGACAGTTGAATGTGGCAGAACCAGTGCTTTAAAGTACTGGTCCTGAGAGACGACGAAGATTCACAGCACCCTGCATCTGTGAAATTGACAGCTCATGCTAGCATTCCAAATTGGCTTGTACTTGCACTGAACCTTGTATGTCTCTACCAGCAGGAGTGCAAATGCTTCATCTGAGTAACAGGCATCTGCAAAGTCAGAGATGAGTCAGGATTGAAGGACCATGTAGCTGACAGAGATTCTCTGAGTATCTTCTCCACTTGTGATACCTTATAACAGAATTTCAGCTATCAAACAATTTCGAGACTTGAGTCACCTTGTAGACCCAAAACCCCTGAAATGAAGGGAAGGTTAGGTCCTTTACCAGAATGATCTTGCTGATATACTTGAGAGTTTTACTGTCATCCTTTCTCCCATCCTTTCTCAGAGGAAGCCATTGCTTTTTACTGGGATAACTGTACCTAGGGGGCAAAGAAAACCATCAGACATTACAAGGTCTATTAGATATTGGTTCTGAGTTAACAATGATTCCAAGTTGAATGCATTGGGCCACTTTCTTCATGGATTCATCTTTTCTATACATAATGCTTCTGTCAAAACTACCATCTGTGGATGTGCAGAATGCCTTATTCACTATCATAATCTTCCACACGGCACTGCTTCTGACCAAGGAATTCATTTTATAGAGAAATACAACAATGGCTCTACCCTCATGGGACCCACTGGTCATATGTTTCACACCATCCTGAAGCAGCTGGCTTAACAAAACATTTGAGAACCTTTGGGTATTTTAGAGAAACTTTGATCTTTTAAATAGATTCAATATTTTAGTGTTTGAAAATCTAAATACTGTAGGATTAGTAAAAGCTGGGATGACATGGCATCAGAAATGAAAAGGGGATATAACAACAGACACTGAGGAAATCCAGAGAATTATCAGGTCATACTTTGAAAATCTGTACTCCACAAAATTTGAAAATCTAAAGGAAATGAACAATTTTTCTGGATAGATATCACTTACCAAAATTAAGCCAAGAACAGATAAGCAGTTTAAATCGAATTTAACCCCTAATGAAGTAGAATCAGTCATCAAAAGACTCCCAACCAAAAAAAGCCCAGGGCCAGATGGCTTCACTGCAGATTTCTACCAGAAGTTCAAACACCAGAAATTCAAACAAGAGCTAATACCAGTACTCCTCAAATTGTTCCACACAATAGAAGCAGAAGGGACATTGCCAAACTCTTTTTATGAGGGTACAATCACTTTGATACCCAAGCCACCCAAAGATATACCTGAAAAGAGAACTACAGACCAATATCCATCATGAAAATCAATGCAAAAATAATCAACAAAATATCGGCGAATTGAATTCAAGAACACATCAGAAAAATCATCCCCTATGAGGAAGTAGGCTTCATCCCAGGGATGCAAGGATGGTTCAGCATAAGAAAACTCATTAATGTAATCTACCATATAAACAAACTGAAAAAGAAAAATCACTGATCATCTCACTAGATGCTGAAAAAGCCTTTTGACAAAATCCAACATCCCTTCATGATAAAGATCTTAGAGAGAACAGGAATAAGAGGAATATATCTAAACATGATAAAAGCAATATACCCAAACCAACAGCCAACATCAAACTAAATGGAGAGAAACCCAAAGTGATTCCTCTAAAATCAGGAACAAGACAAGGCTGTCGACTCTCTCCATATCTCTTCAATATTGTACTTGAAGTTCTAGCTAGAGCCATAAGAAAACAAAAGGAGAGCAAAGGGATACAAATTGGACAGGAAGAAGTCAAACTTTCACTATTTGCAGATGACATGATAGTCTACATAAGTGATCCAAAAAACTCTACCAGGGAACTCCTACAGCTGATAAACACCTTCAGCAAAGTAACAAGATACAAAAATAACTCAAAAAATGAGTAGCCCTACTATATACAGATGATAAATGCAATGAGAAAGAAATCAGAGAAATATCACCCTTCACAATATCCACAAGCAACATAAAATATCTCGGGAGTAACTCTAACCAAAAAAGTGAAAGACCTGTACAGTAAGAACTTTGAGTATTTAAAGAAAGAAATTAAAGAAGATACCAGAAAATGGAAAGATCTCCCATGTTCTTGGATAGATAGAATCAACATTGTAAAAATGGCAATCTTGCCAAAAGTAATTTACATATTCAACACAATCCCCATCAAAATCCCAACACAGTTCTTCACAGACCTTGAAAGAATAATACTCAACTTTATATGGAAAAACAAAACCCCAGGATAGCCAAAACAACTCTGAATAATATAAGGTCTTCTGGAGGCATCATCATCCCTGACTTCAAGCTCTATTATAGCGCCATAGTTCTGAAAACAGGTTGGTATTGGCACAAAAAATAGACAGGTAGACCAATGGAATCAAATTGAAAACCCTGATTTTAACCCACACACCTATGAACCCCTTATTTTTACAGAGATGCTAAATCTATACAATGGAAAAAAGATAACATCTTCAACAAATGGTGCTGGTACTACTGGATTCAGACATGCATAAGATTGCAGATAAATTCATATCTATCACCATGCACAAAACTTAAGTGCAAATGGATTAAAGATCTCAACATAAATCCAGCCACACTGAATCTTCTAGAAGAGAAAGTGGGAGATACCCTTGAACGAATTGGCACAGGAGACCGCTTCCTAAACATTATACCAGTAACACAGATATTGAGATCTGCAGTTAATAAATGGGACCTCCTGAAACTGAGAAGCTTCTGTAAGGCAAAGGACACAGTCAGTAAGACAAAACCACAGCCCACAGAATGGGAAAAGATCTTCACCAACCCCACGTCTGACAGAGGGCTGATTTCCAAACTACACAATGAACTCAAGAAGCTAGCCACCAAAACACCAAACAATGAAATTAAAAAGTGGGTTGCAGAACTAAGTAGAGAATTCTCAACAGAGGAATCTGAAATGGCTGAAAGACAATTAAGAAAGTGCTCAAAATCCTTGGCCCTCAGAGAAATGCAACTCAAAACAACTCTGAGATACCATCTTACACTGGCCAGAATGGCTAAAATCAAAACACCAATGACAGTCTATGCTGGAGAGGATGTGGAGAAAAAGGAACACTCCTCCATTGCTGGTGGGAGTGCTAAGTTGTAATACCACTTTGGAAATCAGTATGGCAGTTGCTCAGAAAAATGGGAATCAGTCTACTTCAAGATCCAGTAAGTCCTCTCTTGGGCATATACCCAAATAATGCATGTCCATATAACAAGGGCATATGTTCAACCATGCTCATAGCAGCATTGTTTGTAATATCCAGAAACTGGAAGCAACCTAGATGCCCCTCAACTGAAGTGTGGATAGAGAAAATGTAGTACATTTATACAATGGAGTACTACTCAGCAGAAAAAAGCAACGGAATCTTGAAATTCACAGGCAAATGGATGGAACTAGAAGAAACCATCCTGAGTGAGGTAGCCCAGTCACAAAAAGACAAATATGGTATGTACTCATATATGAATTTTAGACACAGAGGAAAGGATTACAATCCTACAATCCTCTTTACCAAAGAAAATAGGAAACAAGAAGGACTCTAAGGGAAAAATGCATGGACCTCAGGAATGGGAAGGGGCAGGAACTCCTGCGCTAATTGGGAGCATGAGGGTAGGGGAAAGGGAGCTGCCAGAATGAGTTGAGGAGAAGAGGAGAGGATAGGAAGAAATGGAGGAGTAGAAATATTGATTTGGAGGAAGAATAGAAGAGAACAGGATGAGATACCATATTAGAAGGAGCCAATATAGGTCTGAGGAGAGATCTGGGACTAGGGAGATTTCCAGTGATCTACAAGGATGACATGAACTGACAATCCAGGCAATGGTGGAGAGGATAACCTAAATGACCTTCCCCTATAATGAGACTGATGGTTACTTTTTATGCCATCCTAAAGCCCTCATCCAGTGGCTGATGGAAGCAGAGGCAGACATCCACAGATATACACTGAACTAAACTCTGGAACTTAGTTGCATAGAGGGAGGAATGAAGATCAAAAGGGTCAGTATCAGGGTGAAACCCACAGAAACAGCTGGCCTGTACAAGGGGGAGCACATGGACCCCAGACTGCTCTCTGGGAGGCCAGTACAGGACTGATCCAGACCTCTGAACATGAATGTCAATTAGGCGGCCTTCGAACTATAGGGGGCTGATGGGGAACGTACTGTGTATTTTTATCTTATTGATTGTTAAATAAAATACTGTTTAGCCAATGACACAGGAAGTTAGAAAGGACTAGAAGTCAAAGAGGATTCTGGGAAATATAGTAGAGAAGTGCTTTTCCAGGTAGGAACTGACATAGCAAGGAGACTCATATTTAAGCGAAGGAGAAACAGGAAGGGCCCTCTTTTTCCCCTCCACTCCTGCTCCAGTGGCAAGATGTGATCCACAGGCAAGGAGGGACGCCAATAAGGCATCCGATAAGATAAGTCTTATAAAACATATAGATTTATGATAGTTAAGATTGAGTTAGCAGATGAGAAGTCCTAGTCATTGGTCAAGCAGCTTTGAACCTAATACAAGTTTCTGTGTATTCATTTGGGCCCTAACTCAGGCGGGCGGCTGGCGTAAAGCTCACATGTGGCGGTGGGGCAGCAGCTTTTGGCGGAAAGATTTATCGTAACGGTATTGGATTAGTATTTTCCCCTGGTGTATGAAGGGACTTTGAAAGCCCATCCCATGTGAAGGGATACACTCTAGACCTGAGCACAAGGGCGTGGGCCTATGCCCGGCCCAGGATGATGTGGTAGACTTTGGGGAGCCCCTGTCGAGGGCCCTACCCTGCCTCGGAAGTGGAGGGTGGATGGGCGGGGGTGGGGGGAGTGGTGGAGGGTAGGGGAGGGAGAGGGAATGGGAGAGGGAGAAGGGATTGACATGTGAAGCAAGCTTGTTCCAAATTTGAACTAATAAAAAATTACAAAAAAAATCAATAAGCTCCTGACCAGGATATATAATGAGGAAGAGAGAAGTCAAAAGGTGAAAGGAAAATAAGCAACATAAAAGCAGTCATCAATATTCAGTATGAGAAATCCCAAAATGCATATTACTACTTTTGTTGCTAAATGTATTCACCATCTTGTGGAAGCTGCCAGGGGGTGATAAGAAAAAAAATGACTATTTGTTTTCAAGTCAGGTACCAACAACAGACTAAACAAAAATAGACCAAAGTAGTGATTCCATCAAAGGCCAACTTGGTAAACCAGTGAGTTTCTAGAGCCCGCTTAATAGGGTGATAAGTAATGTCCAGGAATGTGAGTGGCACCCCCAAACAACAGTATTGCTGCTGAGTTTTGACTTCTCATACATGATAACCTCATAGAAGCGGTATATACAATTTCACTTTCAGTTAGCTTTCTACTTCATATGTACTCTAGAATTTCCCAAGATCACTTGCAGCTATTGGTGTAGGAGGTAACCAAAGATAGAATCCTAGGAGAAGGTCCAGTGTACATTCCCTTCTTCTGCAATGAAGTATTAACAGCTCCATCACGATCATATAGACACAGCCATCACTGCAATGCTTGGGTTTCTTAGTTGCTTAGGACTTCTAAGCCAAGGACTCTGGCTTTCAAAATGGCAATGACATGATCATGCTATGCCTGGGGGAAAAGTCATACTGCAACAATTTTTGTAATTCATGTATTATATTCCCCCATGTTAATACAAAAACAAAACTCTCACCTCAAAGGGATAAATGATAGCTTATTGTACAGTCAAATATGAATTTCCATGCTTGGGAACACATTTGTGTTACCCCAAATTCTGTGTTCCAACATGGAAGTAGTTTCATAAGGTTTTTATAATAACAGAACAAATAAAGTCATAAACAATAGACTTTTAAATATATTAGTTGAAACATTAACTAGACTGATTAAAGGAAAACCTGTTATTGACCTTAGATGCTACCAGATGGTGTTCTTGGCCTTTTGGTTGGTAAGAGCTAGATGTTTGTTAATTCCAAAGGATTTAACTAATGGTCAAAAAGACATACATAGAAGGGTGTAAATGGCTACTAAGAACCAAAAGATGACCCAAGGTAATTTGATTCTGGAACTATAAAATTCCAAACTCTCCACAGTCACTAAGCTCTTTTAGTTGGCTCATCAGCTGCATCTCATCAGAGGGAGGTGTAGCCTTTTCCTAGGAACTTTCATCCACAACTAATAAACTAACGTAATAACACACTTCTGAGTTCAGTAAATTATTTCCTAAGGCCCTGAAGAAGCAGACTTCATGCAGCTGTCTTCATTACTTCTACCACAAGACATTAGCTCCTTCAGTGGTAAGCATGTTTTCTTCCTTTCCTGGTGATGGAGTAATGAGATAGAGGAAATGCTTATCTTCACAGCAGTTTTAAAGAGTCTGCCTGGACAGGCAATGATGGTGCAGACCTTTAATCCCAGCACTCAAGAGGCAGAGGCAGGCAGATCTCTGTGAGTTTGAGGCCAACCTGGCCTACTGAGTGAGTTCCAGGATAGCCAGGACTGTTACAGAGAAACCCTGTCTCAAAAAAAAAAAAAAAAAAAAAAAAAAAAAAAAAAAAAAAAAAGAAAGGAAAAAAGAGGCTGTCTGGATATATTTAAATTTTGAAAGTAACATGATCACATAGCAAACATGACACAGTAACTTCCCCCCTTTTGATAAAATTCACCTAAATTCAGTTAGCACAGATACGGCAAAAGACTGAAGTACAAATGGATCTTGAAAATAGGAGAGGTCCTACAGCCATGCACAGAAGCACAAGACCAGAAGAGAATTTTAGGCATACAGAAGAAAAGGATCTCATCATTTCTACCCAAGGAAGGGGAGCACATACCTAACCATAACAAGAAAAGGCCATTTAAAGCTGGGGACATCAAATTATGTCACATGGATCTCATTATTAATTATTTCTCTGCTCTTCAGTCCTTAGACTTATAAGCTCTTATTGGAACAGGAGCCTATGTGAAAGAAGCCTGAGGATGGGGAAGTGTGCCCAATATTCATAGCTGTTGCTTTCAAAGTATGGGAAAATTGGAAAGAGAAATATTCCACAGTGTGACCTTGCTCCCTGAGGATAGCATGAGCTCATACCATGCTGTAAACTTAGAATCCAAGTTTCTAAAAATAGTTAACTCTAATTTGAAGCCTTAGCATGCTAATTTCTTCTACCAATGAAAAAGCAAATGCTTAAAGAACAGTTATTCTGATTAAGGAGAGACTTTTAAATTGTAGGTATGTTGGAGAGAACAGCCAGACACATCTGGAAGAGAGAGGAAGTAGACAAAACATGACAACTAACCTGGAAATGCCCCAAAAGAAACAGTAGCAGAGAGAGAGAGACAAAGAGAGAGAGAGAGAGAGAGAGAGAGAGAGAGAGAGAGAGAGAGAGAGAGAGAGAGAGCATGCAAGAAAAGAGGCAAAATTATTAGGTTTACGAGGCGAATGAGAAGCTAAGGTAGGGAAGCCCCATGACCTGGAGAGCTTTAGGGTAGGAGAGGAGGCAAGATGAGCTTGGATGTTATCATGGACTTTGAAATATGTAACAGCTACTTGTGATAGTAAAGGAGCCTGGAGGACAGCATGTTATTTGATATGCTAGTAGGCAATACAGATTGGCAATTGTCCCTTTCTGCCTTTTGATATGTATGGAAATGGAGTTTTCTAGGGAGGGGCCTAACCAGAACCTTGTACAATGCCAAGTTAGGTAAGAATATCAAGCAGACTTTGTGGTAAAGAAATCAATAGTCTACACTTAGAGTGAGCCCCACAGTGTAGAAACTGTATCAGAGTCTGTTGTTTCCATCTAAAAAGAAATGAAATTAATATGGATTACCCTGGAGAATCTGTGATTATCTTAGTTAGCTTTCTATTGCTGCGATAAAACATCATGACCAGAAGCAACTTAGAGAGGAAAGAGATTATTTTGCTTACACTTTTATATCATGATCTACAATCAATGGAACGCAAGGAGGAAACCTGGAGGCATAAACTGAAGCAGAAGCCATGGAAGAGGTCTGCTTACTGCTTTGGTCCCCATGGCTCACTAAATCTGCTTTCTTATACATCTCAGGACAACTTGCCAAGTGCTTTGTGCTAGAATATTATGTTAAGGTGTATGACTTTTGATGGTGCTGTATTGTTAACTCTGTGCAGCTGTGATTCTTACCTGTCTAAAACACCTGATGGTCCTAATAAAGAGCTGAATGGCGAAGCAGGAGCAAGGATAGGTGGGGCTGGCAGGCAGAGAGTTTAAAGAGAAGGAGAACTGAGGAAAAGGAACAACGAGAGAACAAGGAGAGAAGGACGTCAGGGGCCAGCCACCCAGCCACCCATCCAGCTGAGTAAGAAGGAAAGTAAGATATGCAGCAGTAAGACAGATAACATCCTAAAGGGAAAAATGTAAAAGGGTTAGAAACAAGCCAAGCTAAGGCCAGCATTCATTAGTGATAATAAGTCAACTTGTGTGTGATTTGTTTGGGAGCTGGGTGACGGGCCCGTCAAAAAGACCTAAAGAACAAAAAGCCAAAAGAGTAAAAAAAAAAAAAAAATCACTAGAGGGCTTGGTCCTGTAACATCAGTCACCAATTAATCCACACCAGCTTGCCTACAGACAAATCATATGGAGACATTTTCTTAATTGTGGTTCAGTATTTTCATATAACTCTACCTTGTGAGAAGTTGACAATAAATAGATAGCATAATTGACTTCTTGTAAACTTGACCCACAAATGAATCACTATTTAACTACAACCTTTCCTTTCTCATTTGTCTTTGACATGGCATGCCTTTTCATTTCTGATTTTGTTAATTTGCATGCTCTCTCTCTGATTTTTGGTTATTTTGGATAGAGTTTTGCCTATCTTGTTGATCTTCTCAAAGAACCAACTCTTTGTTTCATTGATTCTTTGTAATGTTTTCCTAGTTTCTACTTTATTGAGTTCAGCCCTCAGTTTGATTATTTCATGGTGTCTACTCCTTCTCGGTGAGTTTGCTTCTTTTTCACTAAATCTTTCAGTTGTTTTGTCAATTCTCTAGTGTGACTTTTCTCCAGTTTCTTCATGTGAGCACTTAGTACTGTGAACTTTCCTCTTAGCACTACTTTCAGAGTGTTCCATAAGTTTGGGTATGTTGTGTCTATATTCTCATTAAATTCTAGGAAGTCTTTAGTTTCTTTTTTTATTTCTTCCTTGACTCAGGAATGGTGCAATTGGGTGTTATTTAATTTCCATGAGTTTGTAGCTTTTCTGCAATTTGTATTGCTGTTGAATTCTAACTTTAAAGCATGGTGATCTGATGAGATACAGGGGGTTATTTCAATTCATTTGTATCTGTGGAGGTTCTATAAATATCTATTAAACCCAGTTGGTTTATTTCTTTTATTTCTTTGTTAAGTTTCTGCCTGGTGGTCCTGTCTAGTGGTGAAAGCTGGGGGTTGAAATCTCCTACTATAAGTGTGTGTGGTTTTTTGTGTGGTTTGAGCTTTAGTAATGTTTTTTACAAATGTGGGTGCCTTTGTATTTGGGGCATTGATGTTCAGGATTGAGACTTCATCTTGATGGACTTTTCCTGTGATGAGTATGAAATGCCCTTCTTCATCTCTTTTCATTGATTATAGTTTGAAGTCTAATTTGTTAGATATTAGGATTGTTGCACCAGCCTTTTTCTTGGGTCCATTTGATTGGAAAATCTTTTCCAAAACCTTTACTCTGAGGTAAGCCTGTCTTTGAAGTTGAGATGTGTTTCTTGTATACAGCAGAAGGATGGATTCTGTCTTTGTATCCATTCTGTTAGCCTGTATCTTTCTATAGGCAGGTTAAGACCATTGACATTGAGGGATATTAAAGTCCATTGAATGTTGGTTCTTATTTGTTTTGGATTTATTGTTGGTGGTGTCATTGTGTGTAGATTTCACCCTGCTGTTTCTTTTCATGTTTGGTAAAATTGAATTATCTATTACCTATGTTTTTGTGAGTTTAGTTATCTTCATTGGGTTGGAGTTTTCCCTCCAGAACTTTCTGTAGTGCTGGATGTGTGGATATGTATTGTTTAAGTCTGTTTTTGTCATGGGATACCTTGTTTTTTCCAACTATAGTGATTGAAAGTTTTGCTGGGTACAGTAGTCTGGGTTGCCATCCATGCTCCATTAGTGTTTGTAGGATATCTATCCAGGACCTTCTGGCTTTCAGTTTTCATTGATAAGTGGAGTGTGATTCTGATAGGTCTGCCTTTATATGTTTCTTGGTCTTTTTCCTTTCCTGTCTTAATATTTTCTCTTTATTCTGTAGGTTTGGTGTTTTGATTATTATGTGTCTAGGGGACTTCTTTTTGTGGTCCAGTCTGTTTGGTGTTCTGTAAGCTTCTTGTACTTTCATAGGCATATCCTTCTGTATGTTGGGGAAGTTTTCTTCTATGATTTGGTTGAATATGTTTTCTGTACCTTTGAGCTTTATTTCTTCACCTTCTTCTATACCTATTATGCTTAGGTTCGGCCTTTTCACAGTGTCCCATATTTCCTGGATATTTTGTGTTAGGGATTTGTTGGACTTGAGATTTTCTTTGGTCCATGGCTGTATATCCTCTAGGGAGTCTTCGACAACTGGGATTCTCTCTTTCATCTCTTAAATTCTATTGTTTATACTCACATCTTTAGTTCTTGATTGTTTAACCAGCCTTTCTATTTCCAGCATCCCCTCGTTCTGTGTTCTCTTTATTGTGTCTATTGCAGCTTTCATGCCTTGAACTGTTTCGAGTGCTTCCTTCACTTTTTGGTTGTTTTATCTTGGCTTTCTTTAGATTCTGTAAGAGATTTGCTTACTTCTTGAATTTTTTGTTTGTCTTTTCCTCCATTTCATGCAATTTTTTGCTTGTTTTTTCTTCTATTTCTTTAAGGGATTTTTTGTTTCCTCTTTAAAGGTCTCTATCATCTTCCTAAGATAATTTTTTGTTCCATCTCTTCTTCATCATCTGTGCTGGGTTTTTCAGATATTGCTGGTGTGGAGTTCCTAGATTCTGGTGGTGTCATATTGGTCTTTCTGTTGTTGAGTGTGTTCTTTCTCTGTCTTCTTCCTATCCCTTCTTCCAGTGAGTGCAGGTGGGTTCTCTCCCTCTCTCTGGTGCCAGGTGGAGGGCTCAGCCTCTGGTGGCAACTGGATGGCAGAGGGTGGTGGGTGGACAAGGGTGAGATGTGTCCAGACTCAGGATGGGCCTTCCCGGTCTAGGCAGGTCCACTCTTGCCCGGGTGGGCTCAGGCAGAAGTGAGCAGGGGTGGATGGGTGAGGTTGGGGAGCAGAGCATCGCCCAGAATCACCTGAGGCTTGGGCACCCTCCACAGGACAGACTGAGCTTATTGATTTTTACTGGTATCTACAGAAGATTATTTGGAACAACTTTTTTTAAATCTGGGAATTAGTCAAAAACTATTGGTGTAAGGTATTTATTTCCTTAGTCAATACTAATAATTTGTAGCAATGACTGGTGGTGGAATGCTTATCATGAGTTTGCAAGACGGGGTGACCGAAAACAAATTGTCTCCATTGTCACCAGTAAAAGATATAAAACAGTAAGAAATACATTCTATTCTAGTCATTTAAAAATCATTCTTTAAGGAGAAAAATCAGCAAAAATGAACCCAAGAAGCAAACTTCAAAATATTATCAAGAATTTCCCCTCCTGATTCTCATTCCATCAGTGATTGACCTATACTTAATACAGTCTGCCAAATGGTAGAGGCTTGCAGAATATAAGTTGAATATTGAAGTAACTTAAGTTAACTATTTCAAAGAATATGCTGGTTGTCACTAAACTGAACTTGAAACTTGAATACCAGTGAAATGAGAAGAATTTCAGATGGAATTTTTATAATTATTCATACTTACCTGTAATTATCATTTACATGGCTCTATTGTTGAAGAACTCTGTTTAGCTTAATAAAATGTAGTACAGCATCACAGTTAATAGCATCCATGTGATTAAAAATACTTATTTTGTGTTTATCATGTGGATTACTATGAATAAATTACTTAACCCTCACTAAAGTTCAGTTTTCATAATGAATATAAATCAGTTTCATCACTGTAAAGATATTAATAAACTGTAAAGTACTAATTACTTAATGTAATTGTCTTAGAGTCTTTCTCATTGCTGTGATACCATACTCTAAGAGAAATGACTTAAGGGATTGAGGACTTATTTTTATCCACAGCTTCAGGGTATAGTCCATCATGGTAAAGTAGTCAAGAAATCAGGGCTGATAATCAAAGTGAGAAGATGAGAATAATGAAGATTTGCATGCTAATTCTCAGCTCATTTTCTCTACTGCTATACATTCTGTTACCCCTTGATTAAGGAAAGGTATCATCCACATTTGGTGAGTCTTCCCACCTTAATTTAATCTAGATAGTGACCCCACAGACATGCTATAGGCTTGCTTAATATAGATAATACCTTGCTGAGGCTCCTTTTCCTAATGATTCAATACTCTATCAAGATGAAATTTACATTACCCATCACAGTAATTAACTATTTTCAAAGTTAACAGGATAGTACACTTATGAAATAGTAGATAAGTGTGAAAAGTACTACAATTATAAATCATATTTATACCTGAAAGTAAGATACTGACCCCAAATGAAAGAAAGTGAAAACAACTAATGGAAAATGAATTTCTAGAATTTAATAGTAATAAATTTAATAGTAATAAAAATATTAGCTAAGAAAATTTCTAAACCAGTATTATTTTGTTATGTTGGGCCTACTTTATGTTCTCAGTACCCAAGGCAGTCTCATTCATGGCTTTGGGAGTTTGTAGAGCTGGAATTGTGGGAAACTATAAATCCAGGAGCAGTATTCACATTGGCCCAGAATCTCGTAAGAAGAGGAAGAGACCAGTGGCTACTTAGAGTTCAATTTTGCGATTACTTCATAGAAACAATGGATTTCTTGAAACAGTGAGAAATCTGGTAGAATGGGCAATGCAGAGACAAAAGAAAATATCCAAAAGTAAACAGCAAAATTCTTCAATGTAGCTGCCTAGAGCAGAACCCATTTACTTGAGTTTCCTTACACAGTCAAGCGGGGCCTGTTATAGTGTCATTTCTGTGGCTGTGATAAATTATCCTGGCAAAAAAGCAACCTAGGAGGATAGAGAAGATGGGTGACAGGAGCTTAAAATGGCTAGTCCCATCACCCTCACAGTTAAGAGTAGGGGAACTAAATGCACATAGTCTTCTTGTTTGCTTGTGCTCTGCTGAATTCCCTTGTGCACAATTCAGGAGCTCCTCCTAGGGACTGGTGTCATCCACAGAGGGTATGACCACAACACACCAATTCAATTAAGACAATTCCCATAGGTCAACCTAATATTGACAATACCCCAGAGTCTGTTTCCAAATGATTCTAGATTATGTCAATCTGACAATTAAAGCTAACCATTTTATAGCCTACCTTCTAAGGGCTCCTGGTACTTCTTTTACTTCAAATGAACAATCTCAGAGAAGACAAATGATGCTATAAACTCTACCACTTCAACAAAGTGTACTGTATACCATAAGAGGCACACAGACAAGGCAAAATAACTTAGCTACTGCAGAAAGGTCTTCTTCCCTCCCCTGGAGAGGGTGATTGCTCTCTATATACCTCTTTCTTGCCTGCAAAATAAGCCCGGTATGTTTCTTTCCAGTATCTTCACTTTATTAAAACTTCTACATCACTTTTGATCTGATAAATACTTTAACCTCCTCACTTTAAGATCCCAGCTCCCAGTAAAACAAGCAACAAGGAGCAAGATGCCCAGGTTCAATTAAGAAGAGGTGGGACAGAGCATATACATTACACTTAGTTTTTCTCCTCCCAGAGTTACTTTATGACAACCATAAATGAATTAAAAAATTTTCTTAGTTTTAAAGACTAAAGTTATAGAGTCAAAAAACAAGGGGAAAAAGAAATTAAAGAAGATACCAGAAAATGGAAAGATCTCCCATGCTCTTGGATAGGTAGGATCAACATAGTAAAAATGGCAATCTTGCCAAAAGCAATCTACAGATTCAATGCAATCCCCATCAAAATCCCAACCCTATTCTTCACAGACCTTGAAAGAACAATTCTGAACTTTATATGGAGAAACAAAAGACCCAGGATAGCCAAAACATCCCTATACAATAAAGGAACCTCTGGAGGCATCACCATCCTGACTTCAAGCTCTATTACAGAGCTATAGTCCTGAAAACAGCTTGGTATTGGCACAAAAATAGACAGGTAGACCAATGGAATAGAATTGAAAACCCTGATATTACCACCCCACATACCTATGAACACCTGATTTTTGACAAACAATCCAAATTTATACGATGGAACAAAGAGAACATCTTCAACAAATGGTGCTGGCATAACTGGTTGCAGACATGTAGAAGACTGCAGTTAGATCCAACCCTATCGCCTTGCACAAAACTTAAGTCCAAATGGATCAAAGATCTCAACATAAATCCAGCTACACTGAACCTATTAGAAGACAAAGTGGGAAATACCCTTGAATTAATCGGTACTGGAGACCGCTTCCTGAACATTACACCAGTAGCACAGACACTGAGGTCAACAATTGATAAATGGGACCTCCTGAGACTGAGAAGCTTCTGTAAGGCAAAGGAGACAGTCAGCAATACAAAACGGCAGCCCACAGACTGGGAAAAGATATTCACCAACCTCACATCTGACAGAAGGCTGGTCTCCAAAATATACATAGAACTCAAGAAGCTAGTCCCCCAAACACCAAACAATCCAATTAAAAAATGGGGTACAGAACTAAATAGACAATTCTCAATAGAGGAATCTAAAATGGCTGAAAGATACATAAGAAAGTGTACAACATCCTTAGTCATCAGGGAAACGCAACTCAAAACAACTCTGAGATACCATCTTACTCCTGTCAGAATGGCTAAAATCAAAAACACCAATGACAGTTTATGCTGGAGAGGATGTGGAGAAAGAGGAACACTCCTCCATTGCTGGTGGAAGTGCCAACTTGTACAGCCACTGTGGAAATCAGTGTGGTGACTCCTCAAGAAAATGGGAATGAGTCTACCACAAGATCCAGCAATTCCACTCTTAGGCATATACCCAAAAGAAGCACATTCATATAACAAGGACATATGTTCAACCATGTTCATAGCAGCATTATTTTTAATAGCCAGAAACTGGAAGCAGCCTAGATGCCCCTCAACCAAAGAATGGATAGAGAAAATACTACTCAGCAGAAAAAAACAAAGGAATCTTGAAATTTGCAGGAAAATGGATGGAACTCGAAGAAACATTCTGAGCGAGGTAACCCAATCACAAAAAGACACACATGATATGTACTCACTCATAGGTGTACGTACTTTATGATGCATAGTAGTGACCATGCTTTATCAGAGCTTTTTTTAATGATGTTGCTCAGAATAGTTTCCTCCCAGATGATGACTGAGAAGCTAATTAAAAAAAAATGGTGCCAAGTACCTCAAGAGTAACAGAACTGCGCTGTTTTCTGGGATTTTGTTTTTTACTTTGTTGTTGTTGTTTGTTTGTTTGTTTGTTTGTTTTGTTTTTTTGTTTTTTAAATGAATTGTGCTGGATGTCTCTACAATTTTGTTCAAATGACTGCAGATCCTGGAAAAGTTGTTGCTGCTATTGATGCATAAAATATTGCCATTATTGCTCTTTTTATATAAATAAATATATATATATATATATGTTAATTGAAACTCAAATATGTGATGAATCCAAGGTGTTTCAGAGAGTGCTCACCTGTGCATGCAAATTTGATTTCATCTTTAGTAAGTAGTAAAGTTATATGCTTGCCAAAAAAAAAAAAAAGTGACACACTGGAAGACAAATATCACACAATTTCAATTTTATGTGTAACCTAGAAATGATAAACTTATGGGAACAGAGAGCAGAATTGTGGCTATTAGGCTTCAATGTGGTTCTTTTAACAATGGGGAAATGAATTGGTTTTAGGATATAAAACTGCAGTTGGACAAGAGGCATGGACTCTGTGAAGTCTTGAGGTCTACTGAGAGCATGATAAATATGGTTGATAACAATATGCTATATTTTAAAAGTTGTGAGACAGTATACTTTAAGTGTTCTCAAAACAAAAATGAGGAATCTGTGTGATATAACATGTTAATTAGTTTAATTTAGCCATGCCATTGTGAATATACTGTATTGTGTATCATAATTGTGCATGACTTTATTTATGAGCTAAATAAATGAATGAAAAAATGTATCAAAAAGACAATGGAGAAAAGTGAAAGAGTAGTAAAGGCCTCAGAATTCTTAAGATAGTTGAATCCTAAACCCTAAACTCATTATCTTGAAATTAAGAAGAAAAAAGGTAGACGCAGGAAAAAACATCCCCCCTGCCCCACCTCTCGGTCTTTCTGTCTCTCTCTCTCTCTCTCTCTCTCTCTCTCTCTCTCTCTCTCTCTCTCTCTCTCTCTCTCTCTCTCTGTGTCTCTCTCTGTGTGTCTCTCTCTGTGTGTCTCTCTCTCTCTTACACACACACACATACGTGTGTGTGTGTGTGTGTGTGTGTGTGTGTGTCTATGTATGTAAATGGGAACCAGAATACTATTTGAAAGTCACTTAAGAAATGCATAATTTCCAAACCCTCTCCCTATATCCATGCAAATAAAGGGATTACCTTCCAACCTCTCAGAAACTAGAAACCGTAAACTTTCTAGACTGAAGAATATCACACGTATTAAAAGGTTGGAATTTTAGTTTAGTATAAAATGTCTCCCAGGTCCTCATGTATTTACACACTTGGTCCCCAGCTTATGACAATAACTGAGTAGGTTATGGAACCTTCAGGAGGCAGAATTTTGCTGGAGGAAGTGGTTCATGAGGGTGGGCTTTCTGGTTTCATAATCCAGCTGTATTTCTTCTTCACTTTCTTCTTCCTGACTGTGGATTCAATATGACCAATTGTCTTCCCAGGCCTGCTTCAATACACTGCCTGTGTTAATGGATATATCCCCTTAAACTATATGGCAGAATAAATCCCTTGTCTTAAATTGCTTATTGTTGAGTGTTTTGTCACAGCAAAAATAAAGTAACTAATTAACTTGGGAATGCATAATCAAAGAGATTTTAAGAAAGTTCACACACTGAGTTTTCATTTTCACACTGTTCACATCATTGCTGTCAGGGCCCAAGGTCATCTCACTGGTAACTTCACCATTAAGTACAAAAGCATGACTTTATATGACAGACCCTTTGAAAATCCTGTGAGCATTTTTTCATCACAAAGCCTTAGAGGCAGTACCACTTGTCTTCTCTAAGGAAATTAGTTTGCAAACCAACATGCATTAAATCATGGAATACATGCAAACTTGCAGGAAGAGCACAGGAGGAGGAAGTGCTGGAGGTAGAAAAGCATCAGCAAAAGCGGTAGCAGCCACTAGAAGAGAAATTGAAAAAATAAAGCTATATTCTCAGAAAAGTTAGAGGTGCGCAGTTCAAACACAAAAAAAGGAATATAGCTCAGGCCACATCCATGAATATGAGTATAGCATAAATTGCAATTCAGTAGAAGGTTGTAAAGATAAGATTAAGAAAAATATCTCAAAGAGTAAAATAAAATTATAGGGAGGTAGAATAGTGAACTGAAAAGTAGATCAGATAATTTCAGGAAGACCAGTACTTAAATAAAGAGCTGTTTGGAAAGAAGGAAGAAAATAAGTGTGGGCAAAGAAAAGGTGGGAGAACCCAACATAAAATGAGATGTTTCTATCTTGCCAGGGTCCACTGGATGCCCACCATGGTGGGTAAACAGTAACACATGCGACAAGTGTAAGACAAGTAGAAACAGTTAAGGAAGCCATGGAATGCAAACCAAAATAAAAAAAAATGTCCTGAAGGCAACTTAAGAATTCATTTTTAAAAGTTTTATTTATTCAGTTTGTAGTAGTTTTATTTACTCAGTAGTTTCTGTATGAGTGCACGCTGGATGAGGGCATATCACACTACAGATGGTTGTGAACTGATGTGTGGTTGCTGGGAATTGAACTCAGGACCTCTAGAAGAGCAGCCAGTCTTCTTAAATACTGAGCTAATCAAAGAATAGAAAAATACAAAATATTTTTAATCTGAGGGGATAATCATGAACATTTTTATGCCAGCACTCAAACCATTAATTTATTGTGTTTTACAACTTCCATATATTCAATTGTCACCAATATTTTATCTCCTAAGTACATTTGTTCTCAAAGATACTGGGAAAAAGTTTTCTAATAGTAAATGTTGAAGAATCCAAGAAAATGGCAAACACCTTTACTAGGAAGTTTGTTAGAGCATGTGTGGAGTCCCCTACCTATTCCTGGAGAGTTTTTGCTTTATTTTTTCATGGCACACAGGAAATTTAAGTTGATAAAAATCAAATTATCAAAATTTCCATTGCAATTTTCTCATTTTGTTTGTTTTAATTTGTTTTTATTTATTTGTATCTCGCTCTCTCTCTCTTTCTTGTGTGTGTGTGTGTGTGTGTGTGTGTGTGTGTGTGTGTGTGTGTAGGTATATACACATGTGTGTCTGAAGGCATGTACACCACTATGTGTGAGTGCTTGCATAAACCAGAAGAGAGTATTGGATTCCCTGTACCTGGAGATAAAGTGGCTGTGAGCCACCCTACATGGATGCTGGGAATCAAACTATGGTCCTCTGCAATAGCACACGCACACAGAACTGCCAAGCCACATCTCTAGACCCATAGTTTTTGTTTTGTAAAGGTATTTCCTACTTGAGATTTAAAATGTTTATATTTCTTCACTTGTTCTTAAACAATTTTAATGTTTACATTTAACTGAATTATCTGGATATATAAAGATGTCGTTTGAGCTACATTGATTTTTTTGTAAATACAAAAATTAAGCAACCAAGAAAAAAGAAGCCATGACAGTCAGGAATCAGAGTAACTAAACCAAGAAAGGTGTGAAGGGAGGAAGTTGCAAGACATACTTGGCCACAAGAGGAAGAGCAGAACCAGAGAAGTGGGAACAAGCCAGAGACTCCAAGAGGATTTGCTACTGGTATGTGTGGATGGATTTAAACCACTGCAGAAAGTTTGTGGTTAGAAATGTACATAGAAAAACCATACAAAAAATAAGACAAGTATTAATTGTAAGAAAGTAAATATACAACAGAGAACAAATAATCTCAATCATCTACATGGCTTAACTCTTGCAATTAATTAAAAATTGTCATGTTACTATAAATGTAGGATAATTCGCCAAGGCTTTAATGCAACTATATTAAATAGATTAGAGGATATGAAATTATGAAGACATGGCTTTGGATTCTGTACTTGGACACCAGAATGAAAAAACAGAAAAATTGAAGAATGGCAAGTCATTGTGGTTAGAAAAATAGAAGTATAAGAAATAAGAAAAATAGTAATAAAAACAAAAATAAAGAAACAAAAAAAGAAAATTTTAAATATGGAAGTGAATATTGAAGGAATCAGATAAAACTGACTGTAGAGCTTGGCCATGAGGGGCTAGATATGTGGCAAGAAATATACAAACATAAAACTGCTGTTTTTGTTATATAAGATTATGTTATTTAAATAATAAAATTGTACTTTAAAATAACAGTAAAAATAATAAAATGTTCTTATCTAAAATTATAGAAATTATTTTAAAATATTTTCTTATTTAAAATTATAATTTTATATTGCATGGATCTTTGAGTAAAACCAAACTAAATTGAAAAAGAAAAAGGAGGACAAAAAGAGGAGACAGAGAAAGCCATGCGGTTGGACTCTTAGCTGTGTTTCTTCTGTGAAATTGCATACAGAAGCACACACCCCCTTTCCCTGCTGTTCAGAAAAGAAGACTGTAAGGGCAGCACTCTTCCCAACTAGGGGATCCCACAGGAAGAATTGGAGCCCCAAATAGAAGGATGGCCTTCCTGATAATCCAGACCCAGAAAATTTAAAGTATGGGTCCAAACAGCACATGGACTTCACATTCATAGGCCTTCTTAACTAACTGGCTATAAGGATTCTGAATAGAAATATAAATCCAACAAGGGGGATGACAAATACATGTTTTATTCAACATTTAATAAATTGCAAATTTTTATCACATAATCTGAATGACCACATGAAAAATCCATACAGCCACACATTTCTAGTGTGGAATATTCCCAATTTGTGAGCTCCCACCATACAATTTCTAAGTAGAAACATTGTATATAAATATTGACTACTAGCTAGTTCCTCACAGTCAATCTAGTTCCTCACAGTCAATAGACTGAGGATCAAATACCAGTATCATACTTTCAGATTTTGTGGCATTACACGAGGTCTTTAAAATTAAATATTTGCTTGCACTTGTGAGAAATGATAAAATAGTATAAAAACTTTGGTCAATTTAAGGATTATGAATGTGTATAAGGAACTAAGCATTGTGAGTGATATACAGAGAACATCAAATAAATAATAGCTATTACTGTCATCTCAGGAAAAGACTATAGAAAATCCAGGACAGTGCAACTGAAATACGTTATTCTGTTTGTTACCACTCCACACTCTGTGCTGTGAAATCTGTAAGTGCTCTTATCTAAACTAAACAGTTCACCCAAGAGCACAAAAATGGTAAATTGTAGATCTTAGATTTGAAGGCAGGACTATCTGACTTCAAGGATGGTGTGCTTTTCACACTGAATTTGTTATTATATTATTAAAAATTAAGCCATCAGAGGAACACTCCTTTTTCTGGTAGTAACACATCTCTTAGAAGAATCCCTTGAGGAAACGGTAAGTTGACAAAAAATTCTGTTATCAGAAGAATAAAGTAAGAAAAACCTCAGGGGGGACCCAAAGTGAGGATCTAAGGAACACCAGCACCACCATAGACAGACAAGGTGTCAAGGTAGAAAGGGTGATAAAATGGGGACAAAATGAAAGCAAAAGTCCCAACATGGAAATAAAATACATAAAAAGCTCTATCCAACTATAAAGCTTCTCAGGCCGAATATTTAAGTTTTTAGTTGTATTAATAGCCTTTTTTCTTTTATGCTATTTTTCATGTGGGTATGGCATCATGTGTGTCTATGCATGATTTTACATTTGTATGTGTGTTACATATATCTTTGTGTAAGTGAAGTCCTGCCTGAAACAATGTGTCCTAAACTCATAGCTTACCTGATAGGTTAGTCTCTTTTTCTTTCTACCTATCTTTTATGTTTGTTTGTTTTTCAAGACAGGGTTTCTCTGTGTAACTGCTGTAGATGTCCTGGAACTCACTCTGTAGACCAGGCTGGTCTGGAACTTACAGAGATCCGCATGCCTCTGCCTCTTAAGAGTGGGGATTAAAAGCATGCGCCATAAATGCCCAGGTCTGATAGGTTAGTCTTGCCAGCTATTTTGCTTCAGGGATATCATGTGTCCATCTTCAGGAAATTAAATTAAAAGCAGACTGATACACCCACCTGGTGTTTCTAGGAGTCTGAGCTAGAGACTTCACACTTGTATGGTAGTACCTTTAACTTCTGAGGCATCTCTCAAGTCCCCAGGAATCTTAGTATTAGTATTTCCAATATTAGAAATGAATATGCTTGCTCTAATTTATATAAAAGCATATCAGTTATTTGTACTGTACATCCTCATGTTCTATAGCAGGAGTCTTCCATCCACGTCCACAGACTCTGCAAGGAGTTGCTTATAACAACAATAGAGTAGAAAAACTCCTGGTCAAGACTAGTCTCTGGCCTAGGTGGAGCCCCACACTCCAGCCGGCCTGGTTCAATCACTTTGTATAAGGGACCACCTTACAAAGGTGGGTTCACCTTAAGACCTGCTAAAGAGATTGGCAAAATTGTTCATTGAGAGATGGCACTTTTCCTTCCCAGAATCCCCACCCCTTGTTTGGAAACTTATGAGCTACAGTCATGTAGAGTTATAAGTATGCCAAGAAGTTATCCTGAGAATGGTAACATTATCTTCTGTCTTTCTGCATCTCTTCTAAGCATGCCATCTTAACACTTTGGGTTTTCTCATAGCATTTTAGGCTTCCCTACTCTTTCTCTAATATTTCCCTCCATCCCATGTGACTCATTGTCCATCATGTGCCAGACCTCCATGCTAACGTAAATGGTGTGACTTTTTTTTCTTATCTTCCCCATTCTCCTTCTGGGTGAAGCAGCTGGGGTTTTCAAAGCTTGTCTGTCATGTGGCTTTTCTTTAGAACACTCTATGATTCCATTTAAGTCTATTCTTAGATTCTTTAATTAATAAAAACATGGTATGTACTCACTCATAAGTGGACATTAGACATACAGCAAAGGATAACTGGGCTACAATCCACAACCCCAAAGAAGCCAGGAAACAAGGAGGACCCTAAGAGAGATATATATGGACCCTCTGCAAAGGGGAGAAGGACAAGATCTCCTGAGTACATTGGGAACATGGGGGAGGGGGAGGGAGGTAGGAGAAAGAGGAGGGGAGAAGGGGAGCAGGGAGGAAAACATGAGGGATGGGGAAGGTCAAGTTGGGGATAGAACAGAGAAGGAGACCAATGAAAGAGATATCTTAATAGAGGGAGCCATTACCTGATGCTAGGGAAAATTCCAGGAATCCACAAGGGTGAGCCAACTAAGAATCTAAGCAATAGTAGAGAACTTCCCGAAATGTCCTTCCGCTATAATGAGATTGATGACTACCTTAAATGCCATCATAAAGCCTTAATTCAGTAGCTGGTGGAAACAGAAGCAGAGATTCACAGGTAAGTACTAAGCTGAACTCCTGGAATCCAGTTGAAGAGAGGGAGGAGTGATGAGCAAGGGGGTCAAGAGCATGCTGGGGAAACCAACAGAAACAGCTGATCTAAGCAAGTGGTAGTTCATGGACCCCACTCTGACATCTGGGGAACCAGCCCAAGACCAAACCAGGCTCCCTGAATGTGGGTGTCAGTTGGGGCTCTTGGCAGTTTATGGGCCTCTGGCAGTGGAACAAGTATTTATCTTTAGTGCACAAACTGGCTTTTGGAGCCCATTTCCTATGGAGGGATGGTCTCCCAGCCTAGATACATGGGGAAGGGCTTAGGTCCTGCCCCAAGTGATGTGACAGACTTTGATGAACACCCATGGAAAGCCTCATGCTCACTGAGGAGTAAATGGGGAGTAGGATGGGGATTGATGGGGCAAATAGGAGGATGGGAGGGAAAGAGAATAGGAACTAGTATATAAAATAAGATTGTTTTTAATTTAAATAAAATTAATAATAATAAAAAATGGAGAAACCCATAGAGTGACCTCAATCTTCTTCCTATTGATATGACATTCTCAGATAACAAGGACAACAAAACAGTAACAGTGTGGTTGATTGACTATGGATTAAGTATGTTTCTAAACAGTCTATAAATAGTACTAATATGTAGAAGTCACTTAAAAGCAGACTTGATGGTCAGTTGGATAAATGAGGAAAACTTTTGTTTGGATTAAAGTTTGAAAGTTAATTGTATTGGAATTTAAATTAAGGATAGAATATTTTCTTAGGGTTGAGGGTAGAAGTAGAGATGGGAGATATTGATAAATGTCATAAACTTTCATCTATAAAATAGGTTCTGGGAATAGTGATTGGTATGTTCGTTTGATCATAGTGGCCGCCATTGTATAAACCATGATCATATTGGACACTTTGATGATATGCAATCATCATTCATCAAATAAATATTTAAAATAAAAGGATGAAAATGTTTTTAAATAGAAATGGAGAAGGAAGCAGGATATTGCAAGAGCAAAGCAAGGTGTGAAATCCTTGTAATGAGAACGCTAAAGTGCTTTGGGAGGTCAGTGACAGCTTTAATTAGTCATGAAAGTCCACACTGAGCAGCTAAAGAACTAATGTTGGAAAAATAAATTGCTGCAGAGTAATTGAAACCTTAGAATGCCAAGGTGAGACTTTGAACTGGAACTTGTTTTCAGAAGGAACCATAAAGGTGTGGGTTCTGTGTGCTTGTATTCTTTTCTAATAAATGTATGATGACTGAAACTTCATCACTCACGGGACGGGAGTATTGATTGGTTCAATACAGCTAAGCTCATTTTGTCTTTTAATGGCTTGTTTTTTATATGTTTATGTTACTCAGCAAAGTGCAAATCAGATATGAGCTATCATGGTGACCATTTCAAGGAAGGACAAATGGACACCAGCCTGCCCATCCCATTTCATTTACAACTTGTATGACCGTTGATCAGGGAATCCATGGGAAGACAACGAATGACCTCTAGAAACAATGTCCACAAAAGCAGCTCCTTGGTGTGCTAAAATATAGAGTACATATTCAATTGTTCTATAGTTATTCTAGAAATAGCTGTAGCAATTTGCCTGGGGAAAAATGAAATGAAAGATCATTTGTTATGAAAAGTATGGCAATGAGCATGGAGTAAGATGTAAAGTCCTTTGTACATATGCTAAAGAGTGGTAATTATTCACTTGTAGTTTTTAAACATGTTCCACACTGATTTCCAGAATAGCTAGAAATAGAAACAACATAAATGTCCTCAAACCGAGGGATGGATTATGAAAGTGTGCTACATATACACTATGGAATACTATTTAGCTGTAAAAAGAATATCAAACCATGACAATTGTAGGTCAGACCCAGAAAGACAGATTCCACATGTTTCTCACCTGTGGTTCCTAGCTCCAAATCTTCAGACATGAGTATACTGTCAGAACACTGTCAAAGGAATGTCACATGGCGAACAGTGCCTTGGGGAACTGTGAGAGAGGAGAAAAGGCAGATGGCCTTTTACCTCAAGTGCATGCTGTTTCCTGGATTGTTATAGGATGTGATTTGGTGCCTCCAGTGACAAACATTTACATTCGATTTATAAGACATGTTTATTTGTGATGGACATCAGAACATAGCTATAGAACCCAACATAGTGAAAAGATATACTGAGTGTTGTCCTCAGTGTACCCTCAAATCTGCATATAGCCTCTGCCTTGCTTTCAAGGCTTCCCAGATATGATCCATAGTACATGGCAGACAATTGTGTTTAAATTAGTATGCCCTGAGAGAGTTCTGAGAAAGGGTGCTCTGTTAATAATTAGCAGATGCTTACTTATATTTATTTATATGCTTTCTGAACTCAAGAAACCTTTCTTGGATCACTGCTTTCTTTGTTTCATTCATGTATAAATGTATACTGAAACAGAAGTAAAATAGTCTACAACTTTAGAATGTAGTCTGCCCCATTCTTTTAGGTCCTCAAATCCCAAATCTCACAGACACACATCAGCATAGGTGGATGAAAATAGACACTATATAACCAGAATTAACCATAGGAACCAGGGAAGTAAAATGTGCTATGAGGGGTGATAGAGGTGGCAAGAGGGGAATATCAGGATACAAGGCTATGAAGGGGGAAATGGGGAATTGGAGGCTTTTATTGAAGAGTATGGGTAAAAGTCAATATAGAACGAAAAGGAGAGAGGAAGGAAAAATAACTGTAATGATTTTTTAAAAGCCATAGGAAGCATTTTTACTTAACTAAAATGGCATATTAGTGCACATGTATAGTTTTAATGAAACTATAGCACTTGAGTAGACAATGCTCTGTCCAAGTGTCATAGAGTATCTAACAAAACCCCCAATAAATACTGGGCATAAGAAATCCCCTTTAGAATTATTGGTCAAGGGAGAAAAAAAAACAATTCCAAAATACTATGGACTATTTATTTTTGCCCTGTGTTGTCTCTCAGAGATTGGAGGTAAGTACCTCTTGCTGAGGAAAGCATCCAATTCAGCCATACGACTCAGAATCTGAGCTGGAGCTGACATGAAAGCCTCCTCCATGAGACTAGCTTTAACAGTACTGAAAGGTGTTATGCAAGTTGCCAAGAGATGGAAGCAACCAATAGTCCTACGAAGCTGTGATGCCTATGAACTACAACAATGACCCGCACAGCAAAGTAGTCCAAAGAGTGCAATAGTAGCTTCATATTTTGAAGTAAGTACTTCATATTTTGAAGTAACCAATATCTGTCTAGTTGTAGTTAAGGTCTGATCACATTTGAGAAATCATGTCTGAGACTAATGAGGTCTTGAATCATAGAGAAGAAATTACTACCCCCACTTTGGTAGACTAACATGACTCCAATCTATGTTCTAAATAATTATTCTTTTACTCACAGCTAATTGTAACTCTCATCCCTCATCGAAGAATCTTCTTTTTCAACAAGAGGAAGACCATTACAGAAACTCCAAGTGGTCAAAATGCAGAGAACAACTCATAGTTGGTGTTCAGCTCTAAATGATAAACACACAACATAGTTCTTACACCTAAGCCTAGGGGTGCATGACAGTAGAGGAGTCAGAAAGATTCTAAAATCAGAGGACCAGGAAATCTGCTGTGAGATTGTGTATCCTAGAAAAGATGGGGAAGCATAACCCATGATATCACAACAATGTGGCTTCCTAAACAAGGCTCAAGCACTGACAATATCAATGAACATGATAATGTGGAAGGGGAAATCCTCACAGGAGTCCCACTCATAGACAAAGGACTATAGGCAACTAATGACTGAGGAGAGAGGAAGATTTAATCTTCCCTAAGGATGAGTTCCTTAATTGGTTATCCACTGTCATGTGGTATGCACATACAAATAACATGAAATGGACTCAGTAGTTTTGTTTATATGTTACATATATACATATATAATACATTAATATTACACCCACATATGGGGGCATGAATGGGAGGGGTGTCAGAGGGGTTAGGAGAAGCAAAGGTGTTGCATAGCAATTTCTTGTGAGATTGAAACCTTCTATCTTAGAAGTAAACTCCTTAAGACTCAGGATGTGAAAGCAGGAAAAACATTTTAAGATAGGATGTTTAAAGGAAAGTGAGACAACAGGAGCTTTTAAGGAGAGGTGAAACATTCTGTCCTACAGGAATGCTCATTAAGCTCAAGAATAAACAACTCAAAATAGCTTCAGGAAATCCCTGAAACTCACCAGGTCCTTCCCTCCTCATGGATGTATGGAAATAGTAAGGACGCTGAAAGACAAGCCCTGAAGAGGCTCAGAAAAGCCCAGGTGTCTGGGAAAAGCAGAGATCACCTGAGCAGACCACAAGAAACAGAAACTTAGCTGAGCTACCTGGAAGAGGCTCATACTAACTAAACTCCCTGCAATCGTGGTTATTCTCCAACCTGTTGAGTAGCCTGCAAGTTGTGCAAGGTACTTCAGGTTTCCCAATTTTGTGAGCTGTCACTCATGTTGGGGTGGGAATTGGTGATGCAGCTGTCTTTGAGTCATTTCTGCTTCTGTAAGTAAGCCCTCACTCATTCTCTTATAAGTAAGCCTGCAAAATCTCATTGGCTCACCAAGTTGGACTTTGATGGGGTCTGTACTTTCTCAGTCATTAGTTCTCTATCTGGAGTGAGTCAACATTTGTTCATGCTTCCCCGAGTACAGCATCATACAACAAAAGGTAAGAGAAGGGATGTAATTATATTTTAGCTTTTAAAACAAAAGTCAACAGCAAAACCCAACCAACCAACCAACAACAAAAACAAAAAACAAAACAAACAAAAAAACCCACCTTTTATAAAGCAATGCCACATTTAGCCAGTAGATAGCAGTGCAGATATTCTAGTAAGTGGAGAAAGGCATTGGTGTGACTACTGTACTGCCAAGAAACATTAGACAAGCTCAATTTAGAACAGTGCATGAGGAAAATAGAAACCCCTAGAGTTTTAGAGAGTGGGATTTTAAAATATCAAATCCCAGATGCCTCATAAGCCTGCACATCCAGCCCACTGTTTCCTAACACAGTTTCTGTGAGGAGGTAGGAAGGTATGCATTTGGCACAGAAATAAAACATGAACATAGCACTTTAATAATGCCAAGATCAAAAGACCACAAAGTAGAACAGTAAGTAGATGAGTACGTCAGCAGTTTGTTTTAATAATGAATGAATATGAAAACAAATAAACTTACTATACTCATTAATACCGCCATAGGGCATACTTAAAAAGTCACACACGTTTGATAATGCACTGCTTTAATAAATAAAAGCCCAATTGTAAACAAAACTGCTTCATAGTTATACAAAGACGGTGGACAGCACCTTACCAGAGTTAAACATACTACTATGTGCAGCTTCTGCTATCTTTGGACAAATGATGGCATTTATCCTTTATATATAAGGAGTAAAATCAGGTTCCTTTCTAGATAAAACACAGTGAAGAGAACTCATGTGACATGGAACCATCCTTCTATGAGGATCAACTTCGTTCATCAAAGCATATTATAAAGCTTAATGTGAGAATTCAGGGGGTGACTCTCAAGGATCTATCAAAGAAAAACAAAACTGGGGACATTAGGGCAATGAAAGTATATGTTAATAGAAAAGTACATATAAAAATGATAAAGCTAAAGAGACAACTTCAAATTCCTTCTTCAATTTAGTTTGTGATACTAGGATGGAGAAACAGACTCTTTTGGGGGGTTTTCAAGACAGGGTTTCTCTGCGGCTTTGGAGCCTATCCTGGCACTCACACTGTAGACCAGGCTGGCCTCAAACTCACAGAGATCCACCTGCCTCTGCCTCCCAAGTGCTGGGATTAAAGACGAATGCGCCACCAACACTCAGCAAAAAACTCTTGTAAAGATTAGGAATTGGATTTTCTTCCCAAATTTTCAGGCCCACATTTATGGCTTTTCTAGGTTAATAGACTTACACCTGTGTACACATAGCCTCAAATAGCCTAAGATGACCTTCAGCCTTTGAACTTCTTAATTGTGTTAGCTATGGCATCCTTTATCTTGTAGTCGGGTTATGTTTGGACACAGGCAATCAGATGCAGGCTGCAGGAAGCGTGAGCATCTGAGGACATCTGTTCCCTGCTTTTTCTGCACTTAGGAAGCAATGTCTGAAGTGTGTTGGGAGATCACACCAGGAATAGTACATACTGTATCTGATGTACCAGAAGAAAAGGCTATCACTATCACTTCCTTAAGTAATTTTCTGTATTTGTACATGGACATTACATAAGATTATACATGGAAAGAGGATGCCACACATACCAAAATCTGCCTGGTTTGGTGAAGATGCACATTAGTTAGCACATCACTAAGCTTCTGCACCATTTGTCCAGTCCCACTCAGTGCCAGCACCTCACAGCCTGCCTGCACCTGGCTTCCTTCACCACTGGCTTCTCTTTGGTAGCTGACAATTGACATCTACTGCTAAAGTAATCCTATGACTGCCTTCCAACATCTAGGAGAAAGGATAATGACGAGAGTGTTGCCACTAAAGGAAGGGCATGTGTACTCTCACTATGATGAATATTTCAGTTTGTGACTGGGCACACACATACCATGAAACTTGCTAACCCCTCCACCTATGCCCAATATATCCAATAAGTTGCCTAGTTCTCTTCTTAACAAGATCGCTAGAACCAAGGATATAAGGAGATTCTAATGACATTCTGTTAAAGCCTCAGTGTAGTGTTTTCCCACAAGTTGATTAAAAAAAGAAGAGAAAGAAAAGAAGTAAAAAGCCAGGGAGGTAAATAAAACAAAGTTTCTAATGGAATAGTAAAACCATCACTTCTTAATCTTACCCTCAGAGAAAGTTAAAGGCCTCAGTGACTCTATTGTTCAACCAGGGTTAATATTTAATACAATGCAGCATTATACTCTATTAAATGACTTAAGGGTATTTGATTCCTCAAGAATTATAGGACTCAAAAGGATGTTAGTTAAGAATGGAATCAAAGAGCCCACCAGCTTCTTAATGTCCAACCATAAGAAGCCAGAGGCTCCTTGAAAATCTCTTAGTACTTGAGGTAAATGACACTGTCTTCTTAAACCCCAGGCTTCACCTCTCTGAGACTGCACATTAGCACTAAGTCATGTCATTCTCCTGACCTCTCAACTCTTCAAAATTATTGCAAGATCAATGCTTCAGGCTTGGTAGAGTGGAATCTACTTTCCTGATAATGATACAGATTTTGTAGCTTTAGTCATATGTAGATCATCCCCACATTTCTTATTAGCTAGAGGCGCAATCATTCACTACATTTATAACTGCCAGAGAGTTGAGTAATATCTAAGGTGGAATGATAAATAGGAAAGAGCCATTCACTATGGATCGCAGTGACTTAAATCAAATTGCAGACTTGCTCATGTCTCATAAGATGACCTGAAGCAAGTCATATAACCTTTACAGTCAGTTTCTGTAAATGTAAAATGAGAAAGTTGCATAATATCTAATATCCATTCCAACTCTGAAATGCCAGCCTGCATATTATTTTTCTGTCACTTTTTGGTATTGATACTAATGAAGAGTAAATGATGAGAAATAAGTACAGAGGAAAAATACAAAAACTCTAACCATCCCGAACTGCCACAGGTGGGCAGATATGATCTCAAAGCTTTGAGCTTATCCATGCACATTACAGTTTTCAAAAGGCCAAAGTAGAATAACATGGATGCAAAATTTGGTTGGCTCAGTTTTCTGCTACTAGTTGACATGAAAATACTGTTCTCACTCTCCCTCAACTATGGCAAAAAAAATTCTTAAAACAATAATTCAGTGATATGATACTCAAATTATTAGATAAATTCTAAGACAAAGAAAATGGCGGTAAAAAATCTTCTAGTTTGTCAGGAAAATAATTAAAAATCCAAGCATCAAGCTCAATATATCATTCTGTAGCAAAGTCTTGCACCTCCGTTTCTCTCATCCTAGCTTCCAATTACCATGACCCTGAGCCACCTCCTCCTCAAGGCATCCTGCATGTTGCCACTGCATAAATTTGTATGCCTGTTGACATTGTTTTGAGCCTCCCTGAAGATTGTAGCTAAACTGTTTAGCTTGGCACTCCAGATTTCTACAGACCACTTTTCTTCTTGCCTTTTCTCAACACATTTCTTCCACCCACTCTACACTTGTTGTTTATTCCTCAGCTGAGCAGTCTCAAGTCATTTGGCTTTGCTTTTGCTCACACTTCCCTCCCTTGTCCCAATATGGAATTGCCTTCTTCATCTTTCTTAGCATAGACTACACATGGTCATTGTTGGAAGCTAAGCAAACTAACATTTCATATCTTCCCTGAAGCACCGGTGTTACAGTGATCTTTCTTTCCACCAACTATGTTAAGCAGCTCTTATTCCTTTCTGTATCAACTGCTATGCTTTGCTTATTGCATATTTCCTGATGTAACTACTGGCTTGTGTGGAACAAATCCAATATGAAAAATTATTCTTTCTACCTCTCTCCTTTTCTTCTCTCTCTCTCTCTCTCTCTCTCTCTCTCTCTCTCTCTCTCTCACTTTCTCTCTCTCTCTCTTTCCTTTCTGTTCTCATTCCCCATCTCATTCACTTCCCACTGCTTTTCATTGTCTCTTGTCTCATAATTTATAAAGTAAATTTGTGAAATCTAGAAAAAAATCAATTGTCACTTTATAAGTAAACATTGAAATCAATAGTATAAACCTTGTGGCTTCTCTTTTACATAGTTCTCTTATGTCCTATACATGCTAGTTTGGAATTCATCTCCCAACCCAACACATCTTCTGTGAGAATACATAGTTTGAAAACATGCAGCTAACTCCAGGTTCCACTTTTAAATTTGATTTACAAGTTTTCCTAGAAAAGAAACATTCTAATAAATATGAATGAACTAAGATAGTAAACTATGAATTATTTGATGTGTTTATGTCTTAAATGCTCATCTTACTAACCATTGGTGATACAGGGTTACAAGGTGAGTTAAGAAGAGACTTCGATTTTACTTTGCAGGTGATTTGGTCATGCTCAGGTGGAAAATGAATTACTCCAAATGAGAGGCTGAATCTGGCTAATGTTTTCTTTTCCTACCCCTGTAGTTACATTTCTTCAAAGAGGAGTTTACATCTTTTATACAGTTGTCTATAAATGAAATAAAAATCTACTCCCAAACTCAGAGCCAGGAAATTAACCATTAGGAATCTCTTTCAATTTTTAAAATGATCTTATTTATCCTTATAGGTCAGAATAATTTTCTAGTGCTACCAATGCAGCTTAATGGGAGGGAGCTCGTCTAGCATATGTGAGACCTCAGGTCCAATCGTCACACTTAGAGTGAAAACACACACACAACACACACACACACACACACACAGAGAGAGAGAGAGAGAGAGAGAGAGAGAGAGAGAGAGAGAGAGAGAGAGAGAGAGAGAGAGGTGGACTTAAGCTCTAAAAACCATTGATAAAGAGAATTTTGGGGTGGGTAGCAACAGAATAGTGACACTGTTTGTCTTTCCCACAAGGTCCTTAGAAGACCAAAATCAGGCTTGGCAAATGCTTGAAGGATACATTGCTTATACTGCCTGCATCTCTCCATACATAAATGAAATTTTATCGAGAGATACTCCCTCCATAGCTTCAGGAACAACATGCTTCAAAATCAGAGTGGAATCGTACAACACTCTGGAATGATGTCTTTTTTTTAATTCACAATCTTAGCACATCCACTGAGAGGATTGGCAGGACTTTTCCCTCTTCTTATTAATCCTGCATTAGACCTGGAACCAAGGCTTCTTTTCCCCAAGCCTGGCCTTGGATCACTAAAGGAATTCACAAACCACCTTCCTTTGTTTGGGAATCCAGCATGCTAGGAGAAGTAAACACAACTTTATTGCTTTTGTTTTTCTTCCTGTCCCAAACTACAACACATACTGCTTGTTTTCCTGTATTTTGTCTTTTTAAGGCTTGGCTATAGTTGCAACTCTACTTCCTTGACCCGACACTTTCCTTTGGTAAGGGCAATTTGTCTCTAGATTCAGGAGGCCAGTTAATTTTGGATTTTTAACCTCTCTAGGTCTGAGGTTTTCCATATGTTCAGTAATCGATCATCATGGATTGTACTTAGATTTCCACCGAATGACAATTGTGACTGTTCTCGAGACCCATTGCCTGTAACTTTTCCACTTTGAGGGTTAAGGAGCCAGCAAAGGAGACAGGTTAACACGGAAGTTGAGGCTCAGAGTTGAGGTTTGCAGGCTTGCCTGCCTCCAAGATCGCCTCTGATGTGATTCTCTGAGTGCTGGCTTTCCTCTCTTCTTTCTCCTCTCCCTAAGCCAGGGGCAGATGTTACAGTGTCACAGCTCACAGTCCTCTGGATCTCCTAAACACCTGGTGTCCACATCATTCCAAGCACCCTTAGCTCCTTTACTCACCATCCTGCCACTGGCAGTTTAAGGTCCCCCAAGGGTCCCACAAGAACCCAACTCCAGAAATTCGTCCATCCCTCCCAGCAACTCTGGTGTTTCTTGCCGAACTCCAGTAGAGAACTCCAGTAGGTGTTCTTCTGAGACCCTGGTTGAGCCCACTTCCCTTTCATAAGACCCCACTTCCCATCCCGCCACCCTCGCGTCTTCCAGGGACCCTGAGTAACCCTCCCGACATATTTCCCAAGGACTGTCACTGAGCATTCTTCTTGCATCAGTCCAGGGAGAACCCTTCTGCCTCCCTAGCCAAGCGCCAGAGGAATGCTGCTCCCGCTCCGCAATAGGTACCACTAACAGCCCCTGTCGCTGGGCGGGGCACGGTCTGGTCTGTGCAGAACTCTGCACCCAGCTCCTGGGCTACAGCCTCTGGCTGTCCCACGTCCGGTGCAGTCGGGATCATAATCTCCCTGGACCCTAAACCTTCAAGCCCCCAGCCTCTCATCCCAGAAGCACAGCGCAGCCTGAGAGAGTGTACTGGAACCCTGCAGGTCAGCGCGCCTTCTTGTCACTCGAAAGAGGAACCGGGCGCGTGCGGACCCCACCTCCCGCCCGTCCTTCCTGCTGGCCTCTCCGCCCACCGACCACTGGGTCCCCGGCGTCCTTGGGTCTCTACCCGAAGTGGAGATGTGCGAGAGGCTGGCGAGGGCGCGCAGCTCCTGAGATCGCGCCAGCTGGCACCATGCGCCTGCGGCCGCTGCCCCTTGTCGTAGTCCCCGGCTTGCTGCAGCTGGTGAGTGCCCGGCCTGCGGTGCTGTCCATGTGCCGGGATGCGTTTCGGCGGGAAATCATCTTCTGTAAGGGACTTGGGAGCCGAGTTGCTCCAGAACTCGGCTAGAAGCTCAGGCCGTGATGGGAGTTTATATTGCCCTTACTGTTGATGGGTAAGAAAGGCACTTTGAGAGAGGCACCTGGGGTGAGTTAAAGGGCTTAGTAAATAAAGATTGCGATGTGCTGTTTGAGTAAGTAGGAAGGAAGTATCTAAAACAGAAGTGCCAGCTAAAAAGAGGCGCCCTGCTAGGCTCTCTGTGTAGACCAGGGCTGATGGACAGGATCCGATCAAGGGATTGAAAGACCTTCCTGCAGCCCCTGGGACAGGTTTGGCGTCTCTGTTTTACACGTTTCTTGCAAAACAAGGGTGAATTTTAGATATAAACTGATTTTAGAGACGGCCTGGATTTCATTCTGTTCCGTCTGACCTTCGGGACTGAAACGGGGTTTCTATCCGCTACAGATGTACTTTTTTGATGCCCAACTCCGTGCAGTTAGTAGCCGGATCCGCGGTCCCAGATCTCACAGCCTGAAAGTCTGTGACTGCAGAGCAAGATAATAGGATGTGAAAAGATCGTTGAGGATGTGCCAGGGTCAGTCAGGCTGTCATTGCTGCCCTCCGTGGCTCTCTAGGTTTCCTGAAGAATAGCTCGCTCTCCTTCACATTATGCTTTCCTAGTTAATTGTATTTAAGGTAGACCCAAAGTAAAAACCTTTAAAAAGTAACTTGACCACGATTGTAGACATGGGTTTCTGTTTTCTGATTTGTTCTGCCACTGCCAGATTTCTCCTGGCTTTTCCTTGATACCAGGGCTTCTTTGGTCCTGACACTTTAAGTTTTAAATGCTTACACCTTGGGTTGTTAAAAACAAGGGCTACACTTTCCTAGTGCTTGCAGAATAAAGACCACTCCTCTTTCCTTATAACCCTTTAGAGGAAAGACTAAGTTATGACAAAAATTATAAAAGGCAAAGGTTGTAGTGGTAGGCGCTTTGCAATTGTTAAGGGTTGGATGGACTCCAAAGGTAAAGATGTTTAAGCAGAAACCTAATATACTTGCACAGTATTTAATAAGAAAATCGTCCATGGCATCATGAAGAAATGCTGTATGGCCGATTGTCTTTGAGTGAGCCAGCACATGTTTGTTGTATTCAATAGGGTATCATAAAATGAACTACAATTAAGTTCTTAGGTATCTAAGATTCATGCCTATGATCTTTAGTATCACTTGCTTAAAAAAAATTAATCCTAATTCCAATAAGTAATCCAACAAAACAGCACTTGTGCCATATTTAAAGGAAACGCCTGAGGAAATCGGCTGCTTTCATGGAGTCTTCAGCTCAGCCTCATGAATTTGATTTTACATGCGGTGATCATGGACCATTCATGTGTTCCATAAGCACCGCATTAGGTCCTTAAAGGTGAGGAAATACATGTGGGATGCTATGAAGGAGAGTTCTATCAGCCCCAATACTGGGAATGTTGGAGTTCCCCCTCCTCCACCAGGAAATAGGAAATAAATATGGAAGGAATTCTAATATTACAGCATGTGTTGATTGATGAATTTTTAAGGAAGCATTTGCCAAATTCTAATCGGGTTTTTTTTTTTATAATGTCCTGGGAATGTAATTTTTTTTTTTTTCCTGGAGCACTTTATCATGGAAAGTGAGTTGGGGAGCTGCAGCCCTGTGATAAGCACTCAGGCCTGAGCTGCCATCCTCCTGGACAATGAAAGGCTGTTTACATTCTACACATTCTTAGAGCTGTTCCCAGCCTTATACAAGCCAGAGACCATGTGAAAGGAAGGCAGAGCAGGTTGAGCAGGGGAGATCTAAATAAAAACACTCCCAACCCCACCCAGCAGATTTCACAAAACGTTTAATAATTTGCTGCTTGGATGATTCCTAGTTGTGTTATGTTCAGCTAATGTTGAACTTCATTATTAAATCCTAAGAGGAAATAAATTAAAAAGGTTAGCTAGATTTGAAAAGTAGTCTTTATTTTGTAGGAACCATCTGTACTCAAAAGTCATGCCCTATGTGGGATGCAAGGCGTATACTACATGTCTGTCAGACACACATTTATATAGAGATAAATAACATAAAAATGTATAAGGAAGTATGTAAAATTTGTTGTGGGGAGGAGTAGATTTGCAGTTAGAATTAGACTTCACTTTTTCATCTGCACTGGCAGCCTAAAGAATATTCTCTCAAAAAATATTAAGTGAATATTGAATTTCTTTGGGAAGAGTGATAATTGAATGAAAATTCTCTGCTTAATCTGAAAGGGTGATAGGAAGTAGGGTTTAAATAAGTCTTCAATGAAAAATTTTAAGGGGGAAATAAGCTGAGCTGATGAACGTTACATATAGGCAGCATATAAAAACTTTGTGTATGCTACCCCCAGCTTTGTACAGTTTCCATGGCCTATACTCAGCCTTTTAGACTAATTAATGAGATTATTAGGCATGTGCACAATTTGAACACTCATTTTATTCTTTTCTTAGTGTTGTTATTCAGTACACTATTTCTTTTCTGTCACTTCATGAAGACAATTAACATATCGAATTAATAGTATAACAAAGCAAATGCTGTCTCATGACATGACTTCACCACATATCAATTTGTGACTCATGATGAGGCTGATTTTAATTTTCAGTAAAATGCAGGCTGTTAAAAACATTACATTTGAATTTAAATAAATAATAATTCGGATTTAAGGCAAAATCGACCAGTGACTTAAAAATATGCATTTTTCTGAATTGGTTTTGTGTTATTTACGTTATAACTAAGCAACCCCCAGTTGTATAAAATTGGAATACTTGAAAGATAAGATAGGTAACGGTGCATTCATTCTCCTCGCTATGTAATGTCATCTCACTCACAATTATGAAGTGTATTTTTGCTTGCTTTCTTGAATTTGTAACTTTAACAGTTATTCGGTGTAGTTTTCTTACACATCCTCTCTTTTGTTTGGATCTAGAAATGATAACTCATCACTGTCTTCCATTTATCAATCACAGTTTCCCTTGTACTGTCTTGATCAATAAACATCAAAACAGCATTTCCCAGTGTGGGATCAATAGTCATCTGTTGTCCCGATGACAGTGCAGAAGAAAAGAATCACATCATGCCTGAGATTTAGTTACCTGGGCTTTCAGATCAACTCTCCTATGGACATTGTTAGTTTAGAACTTTTAATAATGGCCCTTGGACTCCAGTACCCTCTGGCCTGTTCTGAGATTGTGTTTCAGATCTAGGTTTTAGTATTTTTCACATACAAAACTGGCAAACTGGCTCCTCTTGGGAATTTAATATGTTGTCAAAAAGAGTTTCAAACAGAAAAGAAGGTCTTTCTTAATGATTGTTTTCTGTGTTCCCTCCATTTTCTGCCTTTTTTTTTTTTTTTTTGCCTGATAAGTGTCCAGGTTACATGGTAGCTTAAAATGTGTAACTATCACATCACATGAATTAAGGAACCCCTGCTTTTGTCAAGAACAATATGATGTGTCAACAATGTGCATTTTATAATGCATGATGTAACTTTTATATATTAAGTAGCTAATTATATACCACCATGATCTCATTACTTAATGGTAGCAATCAAAGATGAATATGAACATGTCATAGGTCTTTATGACTTTATGAAAGCTCCAGAATTGCCTCCTAACTGTTTATATATTCTCTAAACTCCTGTACCTGAGGCATTGCTTGGTAAGATCTGAAAAGAAAGAATTATAGCTGTACACTCTGTAGCTGACAGCCAGGGCTGTGTCAGCATTTCTGTGAAGAATCTCATTTCTATCTTAGCCATAAGCATTTTTGGTAGTTAGAAGCTGACATTTAATATCTTGATTTCTGAAGTAGGTTGTTTTAAGGCTGCTTTAAAAAATCGTTCTGAATGATTCTGAGCACTCATGCACGAGAGGTTACCTTCTAGGTATTGTTAGGATATATTATTCAACAAGCTAATCTCTGTATTGATCTGGTGACTAAATTAAGAGGCAAATCTTACAGTTTTGATTTGTACATGGTTACAACTTTAGATGTGGTATTTAAAAATTATTTTTTACAAGATAATGTTTCCAATTAGCATATTTATTATACAGCTGTATGATTTTATGAGGCAGCTTTTGAATAAGTATTTTCAATTATGTCAAATCACGTATTCTAGTCAATGTTTTTTATGACATTTCCTAACATTCTTTATTACTGGTGACATGACCAATGATGGAAACTCCATTTTTTGTTATCATAAAATCCTTTCACTGAACAAAGTGATCTATAATAACTTACAGGGTACATTTTCATATTATAGAAGAAAACTAGTATATTATTGATAGAGAACTTCCAATTTATCTTAATTTCTGACCACTTTAATATGGATCCACAAACACCTGTCTGGTTCATCGAGCTCTATGATAAGCATTAGTACGAAATTCTGTTTCTGTGTAAACATTTAATCCAAAATGGATGTTTTCTTATTTTACTCTAAATGCTATGGGGAAAAAGGATTTTTCCTAATAAGTTAATTCAAGAAGTTCAGGTAGTCCTAAAGATGGCATTCTTGTCATTTTTCCTTTTTTAGACATATAGACTGGTGGTAAGGGATTGGGGCATTTTAGAAAATCAAACCATAATGATGACTAAGCATCAGATTTGCATGTTTTTTTTTTTCAAATTCAGATCTACCAACAATTCATTGAATTCTATTCTGCTAATTGAGACTAGGAACCATAAGATACCTTAAATGTTTCTATTCTTGTTCTGCAAAGAACAATGAACACTGTGTCAAAAGACTTGAATTCTCCTTACAAATCAATTAAACATTCTACAAATATTACTATAAATTTTGACCCATATTGTTTTTTACAAGACTATCCCAAGCACTGTGGAAATAGAATTGAACAAAACAGAATGAATCCAGATGTGTGTGTGTGTGACTTGGGCAGCTTATTGTATAGTATCAGACACACATCTGTAAAAATGAAAATATCATGATAAAGGAAATAAAAAGCTGCTTCTAACATTTGCTTTTAAGAACACTTTCTGACAGTGGTTCATATTTTTCTTTTTATGAATTACATCTTTATTTTTTATGCAATTTATATTACTTCTTAGACACAAACATGGATTTAATCAAAAGCTTTTCATGGGGTTTCACATATCACAAATGAGACATATTTAGAAGTATACATAATAACTGTTTGGGGCTTATGACTCCTATCTCTGCTTATAGAAAAGGAAGTTCAGTCTAAGAAAATGAAATTAGCACTTATTAAGCATATAATTAGCAAAACCAATAGAATTTAAATTAAAACAGTACTTTCAGATATTATGCCATCTTTGTAAACTATTAACATGTACTCATTTCTTTCATTTAAATAAAAAGTGAATTGATGCTTAGTTAAATACTGATTACTAAATTAAGTATTTATGGTGTATTAGAGTTTTACAACCAGAAAAGTAGCCTGTGGCTTCTGCATGCCTCAGTTGAATACACCTTATTTAAATTGAAGATATCCTTAACTTCAAAATACTTCAGAAATTCAAATACAAGTGTCACAAAACTAAAAAGGTAAGGCCAGCAACAAGTTTAACATGGTACCTATCAAATGTGGAGAAAATCACCAGTTAGTACAATTGTAGGAGACAATAGAAGGAAATAGAAAACCTACTCTTGCAGTTTGTTCCTTTAGTGGACATCTTAAATACCTTCAACAGCAAAATTTGACTTTCTGATAATGCTGGGTTTGGGATAAATATACTGAGTTAAAAGGCATAAAAACACTTGTATACATCTCTTTATAAAATGTTCAAGACTATGATATTTAAAATTATGACATGTAATAGGCAATTTTAAAATTGACCAGTTTATGTTAAGCAATGTAGCATGTATAGGTATACTCTCTAAACAATAATGAAAGAAATAATGTAGATTAATGTAGAAAAACCCCATGTATAATTTCTGTGACTTTTCACAATGTGTGTGGTGTCTTTTCCACAATTCTTCTCATTTTGTTCCATTCAGGTTTAGTGGTAAAAGTAATTGGTGAGTATGAGCCTTCACATTTTGCATAGTTAACATGTTCAATAAGTGAATGAGGAGTAAAAGGAACCTCTTAGCATTTTGTAGTGACAGTAACATGTATTAATAGATCTGTGCAGGTTGGTAACTCAAACCAGGGGTTGATTTGGAGCACTTTGAAGAGAATGGCTATTGAAATAGAATTGGAGGCAGAATTCAAAGGCTCTTGATGTTATGACTTAGCAGTTTTAGCCTGTTTCTAACCCATTGATCAGCATCCAAGCCCATTTGCTATTCATTTAAATTTAGATTTTACTGCCAATTCATATTCAACAGTCTAAAACCAAACACATCTCTTTAAACTGCCAACATGTCATTGTATACTGGTGCATTTACTTTATGTGTGAAGAATCAAAAGCTCCCAGTGGTTTCACAAATTGCCCTGATGGACTTGCCCACCAACTTTATTAAACTCTCAGTTCATGGCAGGATCCATTTGTAGCCAATTGTGGGGTTCATGATGACTGCCATACTCAGGAATATGAAATTGAGGGACATTTCCCTGAAAGATCCTGTTCTGCACAGAAGCCACACTAAGGTGATCCCAATTCTTTTGTCTGGGAATAGACTAAACGAGTCTTGCCATAATCTCAAACAAGTTAAACAACATAAACAGACGTTCAGAGCATTTTCCTGAATTGAGAGTTCTATTGTGAGCATACATTACCAAGTCTGTTTTCTAATGGTATCCAGTTTACAGACAGCCTTCATGTTTGGTTTACAGCTGAGGAATGCACTTCCAGTTAGGATCATTAGAGGATTTCAGAGTCCCTACCCTTTAATATCCCTTCTGTGCTGCTTCAGAGACTGGACAATGGATAGCAGAAAGGGAAAGGCCGATTCAGTCTGGTATTCTAGAGAACAAGGAGGATATGAGAAGAAGTTGCCTGGCATGGGAACTGTCAAGTAGATACCCACACTTCTGCAGAATTTTAAATTTTGTTTTGCTTTTAGCACACTGCTATCTCTCTCTTTCCCTTTCTCACTATTTATGGGATCCCATTTTCTTATGAAAGTAACACATTGTAGCAAATATTGTTGGTGCTTTGGGGATACACTTCCCAAAACTGGAGTTTGATTTCCAAGTGACATTCCCTTTCTTTGAAACTCTCTGGACCAGGAACTAGCAGATAAAACAGCATGGAAAGTCCAACTCCTTTGTAAAGCTTTGAGGTGTAAAAGACACTCAAAGTGTCTCTGGAGCAGCAGGCCAAAGCTGCCTTCTGTGGTGCTCTGTCTGGAACCAAGCTTTGTTGGCTTTCTCCAATTCTCACAGACTCCCAGGATGTAATTCCTGGATAAATCAATCACTTGTACTCAAGTGCTTGACTCAGCAGCAACTGCCTCTGGGGACTCCAACCTAATGTTTTTGTTTCAGTTTTTCTTCAGTATTCAGAAAGCTTAAAGTGGCCACTAATCTCGTCATTCCTTTGAACTATTAACAGGGTAATGATGCTTTTCCAGATCTGATGCATATGCGTATTTTTATCATGATGTGATGCAGAACATCAAGTTTTCTAACATGCCACTATAATACGGTGATAAATGTGGGTGTCTTTTGTGTAGAGCTATTCTGTTTTGAGAATCATAGTATTCACAGCATCGATGCATCAAAATATATTTAAGTAGCCCTTCATTAGTAGTTAGAATTTTTAAGTCTAGAAAACATTTGTAGCTATAGCTATAAAAAATTCCTAAAAGTGAAGGTGCTAGCTTAATTTTACTTTATTATTCCTTGATATTTTAAACATTTAGAACATTATGATTAGTATTTTTAGGCCTGATATTTAGAATTGCTTTCACTGGAATTTAGGAAATACTAATTTTTGTATATTTAAGTTTATATCTGTTACATTTATGAACTGAATTGCTATTTCTAATCATTTGTGTTTGATTGTTTTGGATTTTCTATTTTTGATAGGTCATACAGTTTGCAAATGATCTTTTATTTGGTTCTTTTTATTGAGCATTATGTCTTACTAAAATTAATTTGCTTGTTACAATAAATAAACCTTTTAAAATATTGTTGAGTGAAAGCAAAAGTAGGCACTGTTCTCAGGTTTCCAAATTTAACCAATATTTTAGTAAATACAAAATTTGTTTTTTTTGTTTCTGAGAATCTATCAAGTTAACCATATACTTTTAGAATCCACAATAAAATTAGTTTATGTCAGGAATAGAGATTAATTTAAGTACTTGTTGAGCATTTTACATGATCACATAGTTTTTAAATGTAAATTGTGCATTTAATAAAATTCATAATAGGCTAACATTACTCCACTTTGAGAAAGCTGGAATTACCTATTATTTCATAAACTGATATCACAGTATTAGTAAATTAATATTTCTCTTAAGTTAGGACTCTGTATTTGTATGTAAAGTGTAACAAGAGTGAAGTACCCTAGCTAGAGTGTGCTCTAAGGTTGTTCTATGGCTACAGTTAGAGAGACGGTGTTTGTCTACCCCTCAGCCCATTACTGGGGGAGAAGTTAAAATATGATTATTTTCCCCTTAAAAGTCTGTCACCTTAACTCACCTGTACCCTTTAGTTGGAGAGGGGAGACCCTTTATAAGCTTTACATTTCTTCTGTGGTTACTTATTCAGGTTTATTTTTAGCTGTGACTGAAACCTTGCTATTGAATTTCAAGGAATATTGTGGACTTTATTATTCATGAGGTTTATTTAGCATAATTATATATACTGTTACTTTGATTTTCAAAGTTATATCCCATAATTTTGAATTTGTACACCATATTTTCTCATTTATTTTACACACTTTAAAACAGTAGTGATCAAATGATTATACTTTATTCCCCTTAGGGCTATGCTCTAAATAGGAGAGTTTTTATAGTAAATTCCATGATACTTTCTAAATGGACTGGGATGAATGAATTACTGGGCAGAGGATGAGTGTTCAGAACCATTTTCTGTTCATGGTGGCCATGCAGTGGTTGGCAGATGCTCTGGTCTGGTTTTACCTAGGGTTGTGCTAGGGGGAGGTCCCCAGTTTTTCTGCCTGTTGCTCTCTTTTCCAATTGTTTGGTTATAGGTTGTTTGGCTCATCTGGATTTTCTATCATTCTGATTTATTCTTTATTTATTTGTTGATTTTTTTAGAGGTAGTATTGTACTATGGAGCTCACCCTGGCTTTGTCTTGGGACTTCCCTACAGAATGCTAGAATTGGCACGCACCATCATGTCTGTCTTGTCTCATTCTTCTTTATGTCTTCCAGAACCTCTCTTTGGCCTCCTTCCCTCTTTCTAGCACCCTTAGGTTTGCAATCTGAGATCATTTCTTTAGTGTTTGAAAAGTGTGTTTCAGGGGGCTGGAGAGATGGCCAGGGGTTTAAGAGCAGTGGCTGTTCTTACAGAGGTCCTGAGTTCAATTCCCAGCAACCACATGGTGGCTCACAACCATCTGTCATGAGATCTGGTGCCCTTGTCTGGCATGCAGGCATATATGGAGGCAGAATGTTGTAAACATAATAAATAAATAATTTTTTTAAAAAAAGAAAGAAAAGTGTTTTCAGGAAAATGATATTTTCCTCTTGTGATAGAGTACCCTGACCAAAGCAACTTATGGGAAAGTAAAGTTTATTGGGCTATGGTTTCTGAGATAAATAGTGCATTCTGATGGGCAAGACATGGCATTAGTCAGGGATGGCATGGTGACATGAGAAGAAGGTTATTTGGTCACATCACATTCATACTCAGGAAGGAGAGACTCACAAATGCATAGTACTGTTCAGTCCTCTGTCTCCATTTACAGTCTATGCTTCTAGCTGGGAAATTGCGTGATGGTTGGAGTGTTTCCTCTTAATTCCTCTTAGTAAGTGTAGGAAAGCTGATTCCCCACAGAAATGTCCCCAAAGAATGATCACCCAGGTAATTCTAGATTACATCAAGTTGACAACTGACATTAACCATTACAACTATACCTTTGTCAAATTGACACTGAAATAGTACTTTTAAAATAATTTTCTATTGATAATAAAGTTATTTTAATACAATATATTATGATAATAGTTTTTCTTCCCCCATTCAATTTCACCCATTCCTTTCTACCTACCTGCCCTTCCAACTCTACACCTTCTTTTTCTCTCTCCTGAGAAAACAAACAGGTAGATAAAAAAGACAAACAAGTATAAAACTGTTATGATAAATCTTTCTGCCAAAAGTTGCCTGAGCCCCACCGCAATGTGTGAGCTTTACGCCAGCTGCCCACCCGAGTTAGGCCCAAATGAATACACAGAAACTTGTATTAGGTTCAAAGCTGCTTGGCCAATGACTAGGATTCTCATCTGATAGCTCAGTCTTAATTATCATAAAATCTATATATTTTATAAGACTTATCTTATCAGACGCCTTATTGGCGTCCCTCCTTGCTGGTGGATCACATTGTGCCACTAGAGCAGGAGCGGAGGGGAAAAGACAGATGCTTCCTGTTCCTCCTTCTTTAAATATGAGTCTCCTTGCTATGTCACTTCCTGCCTGGATCACCACTTCTCTACTACATTTCCCAGAATCCTCTTTGACTCCTAGTCCTGTCTACTCTGCTGTCTCATTGGCCAAACAGTATTTTATTTAACAATCAATAAGATAAACATACACAGAAGTACTTCCCCCATCATAAAACAAAATAAATAAACTAAAAAAAAGAAAGAGCACAAGAAAAACATGTACACATAAACACCCACACCCACACCCACACCCCCCCCACACACACATACACAAACACACCACAACACAACACATACAAGCAACCCCCCCCAAAAAAGCTTAAAATCAGAAACCATAATATATAAGTAAAAGACAAGGTTGAAAAATACCCAGATAAAGCAATATGAGACAAAAAAGTCTCCAAATGATACTCCCTTGGAGAAACTAGTTTCTGTTTGTAAATGATTGTTAGAGATATCTTCTTGGGTATGGATGGGAGCTTATGGATAATTCCTCATCTCAGTGATGGGACTCTAGTTTGGATCTGTGCATGGCATACAAATGCTGTCACAGTATATGTGAGTTCATATATGTGTCAGTCCTGTTGCTTCTGGGAGACTCTGTTTCCTTAGTCTCATCCATCCCCTCTCACAATACTTCCACTTTCCCTTCTGAAAAGTTACATGAGACCTGAGTTGAGAAATACAATGAAGGCATCCCATTTAGGACTGTTCAGCCAGGAGGTAGTGACACACACTTTTAATACCAGCACTTGGAAGGTAGAGGCAGGTAGATCTCAGTGAGTTCAAGGTCAGCCTGTTCTACAAAGAGAGTTCCAGGACAATTAGGACTACACAGAGAAACCTTTTCTCAGAAAAAAAAAAGACTGAATATTCTGAGATTTCTCACTGTCTGCACATTATCCAGTTGTGGGTCTCCTCTGTATTCTACTTCAGGAGAAAATTTCTTAAATGATGGCTAAATGAGATACTGGATAATGGGTATAGCAGAATATCATGAGGAGCCATTTTATTGGCATGTCCTTTAGCAGAACAATAGTATTTGGTTTTCCCCTAGGCTCATGGCCTATCCTGTCTCCAGTTCTTGGTACCAGAGCAGTGTTAGGCATGGGTTTCATCTCCTGAAAACAGCCAATGAAAGTATCCATAAGCCAATCAAATAGTGTTCAGTTACTCCCACAATGTTTGTGCAGCTATTGCACTAGCATATCATGCAGGCAGATCACCACTGTAGATCAAAAGGTTTGTAGCAGGATGGTAAACACATTATTTTTTAGCCATTGTCTTCCATTCCTTGTCTCCACTCCACTAACAATGTTATAATTTAAAATGCATTCCATTTAGCTTTAAAAGTCCAAATCACAATAATTTAAAAGTATAAAGTCTGTTAACTGTGAACTACTATGAAATAAAAACCAAGTTACATACTTTTATATATAATTCCGATGTATAATGCAAAAAACATACATTTTTATTCAAAAAAAGAAGAGGCGGGGCACAGTAAATAATGATGACATCAAAGTAGAGCCAAATCCAACAGAGAAGACACTAGATCCTATAGTTCTATGTTCAACATCTGGGGTTTGTGATGAAACCCAAAGGGCTTGGGTAGCCATACTCCCCTCAATTTGCCACCCACAGCACACATAGTCTCTCTTGGGTTAACTACACTCAATATTACTACTCTCTTTGCATCTCCAATATCCAAGACTCTCCATTAAGACTTTAGCTTCACATACACAGTGTATTGGTCACTGTTCTATTGCTGTGAAGACATATCATGATCATGAAAACTCTTGCAAAAGAAAGTATTTAACTGGAGGTTGGCTTACTATTTCAGAGTCTTAGTCCATTATCATGCCTGGGAGCATGGCACTGGAGTAGTAGCTTGAGAGCTACATCTTGATCTATAGGCCGAGAGATAGACTATGGTCTTGTGGTGGGCTTTTGAAGCCTCAGCTCAAACCTGGTAACACACTTTTGTAGGGGATGCTGTAGCCATGCCTGCTTAGGGGCTGGCTACAGCATCCCCTACACACTTTCCCCAACAAAGCCATACCTACTACAGCAAAGCCACTTCTCATAGTACTTATAATCCTGTCAAATAGTTGCACTCCCTGGTAACTAAGGATTCAAACATAGACCATGGGGGCTATTATTATTCCAACTATCTCACACAATGGCCTCCAAGGGCCTCCTTGAAGAAACTGACCATTCCACAAGTAATCTGGTGTCAGTTGCTATCTGTGGCCCCTCCTCAGCTCAAGCTTTCACGCCTTCAAAACCAGTACCATATAGGGAATGCTAACAAGCTCTGTTGCCAGCTGAAGCTGTAAGCTGGTCCTTTATCCCATAGATTCTGACCCTGAGAGAATAGTTTTCTAGGTAGTTGATTTAGAAGATCAGTGAACATCTCCCAAAACACATTCAAAATTCAGTCTTTCTCTTTTCTTATAAATCCATGTCTTTACAAGCCTAGGATGAGTAGGGTTTTGCACTCGAGGCGTCAGTTTGTTCTTTAAGGCTACCAGTCTTTAACAGTGACAGTTGTTTGCTTGTCTGCACTTACCTTGTCCTAAACTTCAATCTTGTTTACACATATCTTCTCCAAGGAAATGAATGTATTCCTTTTAAGTTCAACTTCTCTCAGGAAATTGTTCTCAGAAACTGGGCAGAACAAATCTAGATTCTTGCCTGATATATAACGCAAATGATCCCATTTCAGTTCCAAATAGAGGAACTTCTAAAACCTCAGGATCCAGGACTCCATAGTCCATGTTCTGTTTCAGTTCTTGACTTTTAGTCTCCCACCAGAATGACCATTTAGTTCTTCTTACAGCACTTAAGTGGCTTTTCTTACCCAACATATTAGACTATTCCATATCCAAAGACCTATAAGCAACCTGGACAGGTCTATTAGGGCAGTTTTTCCAATCCCCAATTCTAAGTACCAGTTTTTGTTTCTTTTCTCTTTTGATATGATAAAAAATCAGTTGACTGAGACAACATAAAAGAAATGGATATATTTGGGCTCTCAATTCCAGAAGGATACAGTCCTTCATGGTGTGGAAGATGCAGCAGCAAATAGAGAAGGCTTGATAGCAGGAGCAGGAGCAGGATGGAGGCTGATTTTAGTGATGAATATTTGGTTCCTCTTAGATCCCATTCTCCATTTATACAGTCTATGATCCTAGCCAGGGAATAGTGTCACCCACTATGAATAGATCTTCTAGCTTTGATTAGTATAATAATATGCACAGACATGCCTCATCCATTGGGTGATTTTGGACTTTCCCAAGTTGATAGTTAATACTCACCATTTCAGAGAGGGAAGAAAAGTAAATGTATTTATTCAACCATTTCTATGTTATATGTGCATTTTGAAGTAATTTTGACCCATCTCTCCTTATCCCCTGTAATATCCATTTTGACACAGACTCTTCTGAAATTTCTTTCCAAATTCTCTCACAAACACCTTCTTCCTGACTCTGTGTCATTTTATCACTACTGCAACATCTCAGGTGTACCTTACCCTAACATGAATGTTCTACGTTCACAGAATCATCTTCATTAAATTTTCTTTTTGTTTACCATGGCATTCCACAAATTAAGAATGAGAGTATGATATTTTGTTTATTTGATGCCATACCTCTCAATAGTGCCACTCCTTTTGGGGATCATCTTCTTTCAAACCACAACATTCTGCTCCCTAGCCCCCCAAAATTCTTGTAGCCATATCATAATGTAAAAATGTATTCAGACCAGTTTCAAAAGTCCTCATAATCTCATGTAACAGTCTGAGGCCAGCCTGGAATACAGAGAAAGTTCCAGAACAGCCAAGTTTAGGTAGCAAAAGACAGAAAGCTGGTGAAGATGTAATTGAAAGAGGAGGCCATATTTCAGCCCCAGCAAGCAGCCCTTGTCAGCTTTAGCCACATGGTCTGGCTTTAGAGGTAAGGATAGAAAAGACAGGTTATGGAATCTGCCTCCATGTCCAAGGCAAGCCACTGAGGCAAACCATCCATGTGTCAGGAATGTCCCTAAATTGAGGCTTAGAGAGTCATTGCACGAAGCTGTGAAGGAGAAGCTTGGAATTCCTTGGGGATCCCAGGAGGTTAGAGATGTCAGAGTCTTGGGATACCTACCAAGAAAAGCTGCTAACAGGGAGTGGAACAAGCCCAAGAGAAAGAAGTATGTTGCCATCAGCAAAGCTGAGAGAAGTTGGATATCTGAAGAGCATTTTGATATCAGACATGGAGATGCAGATATTAGAGTTTGCCCAGCTGGTTTTTGGTCTTGCTTTGGTCCAGTATGTCCTCATTTTACTCCTTTTCATATATTTTGGAATGGTAATACATATAATGTGCCATTATATGTTTAGGTATGTGATTTGCTTTTTAAATTTAATTTTAGAGGGGATTGCAGTTAAAAGATTACATGAATCTCAGATGTGACTTTGAACTTTATACTTTTAAATATTTTTTCATACTGTTACATGAGTCTATGAGGACTTTTGAAGCTGGTCTGAATACATTTTTACATTATGACATGGCTACAAGCATTTTGGGGGGCTAGGGAGCAGAATGTGGTGGTTTGAAAGAAGATGATCCCCAAAAGGAGTGGCACTAATGAGAGGTATGGCCTTGTTGGTTTAGGTGTAGTTTTGCAGGAAGAAGTGTGTTATTGTAGAGGTGGGCTTTGAGGTCTCATATGTGGTGAAAGCAAGTCCAGTAAGACAGACCACTCCTTGCTGTCTGTGCATCTAAATAACAGCCCCTTCTCCAGTGCCATGCTTCTAGCTATGATAACAATGGACTAAACCTCTGAAAATGTAAGCTGCCACCTCAGTTATATGCTTTTTATAAGAGTTGTGGTGATGGTGTCTTTTCACAGCAATAGAAACCCTAACTAAGAGAATGACCTTCATGGCAATGTCATCACTAAGATGAAAAAGTGGCATAAATAGTAGCTCTCTGTTTGGACTCAAAGTCTGCTCAACTAGAGGTAAATCATGCTAGTACTGTAATCCTAGCTAACTACTTATCTATTGGGGCATAGTGAACTCACAGATCTTGGAGCAGAACCTACAATAGTTGCTTTACTCAAAGAAGATAATTATTAACTACATTCTAAATATGTATCCTTATACTCATAGATCAGAATAGGTTTGAGCCCACAAGGAAACTTTACCTTTCAGTAGTTAAAGACAATTACAGAAAACCACAGGCAGTCAGAATGAAGAGAACAATTGACTGTCACAGCTCCACCAATACAGCTGTGTCACAATTTCTGTACTAAAATTCAGGAATCCTAGTGGTAAAGTGGGTAAAAAGATTTAAAAGTGAGAGAAACATGAAGTTTTGTGTGAGAGAATTTTTCTTCTAGAAATGTCAGAGAAGCTATATTCATTAAGTCTTACCAACATGGCTGCCTAAACAAGACCTGAACAAATACAGTAAGAGACATATTAACTTGCTGCGGGTAAAGTGTATGGAAACTCAACCCGAGACAAAGAACTGGAGAAATGCCTTACCTGAAGAACTCCCAAATTGATTATATAGTCCTAAATGCTCAGCCATGAAATCATTTACATGCCAGTTATAAGGATCATATAGGTTTTATTTGTGTAATTAGGTATATACTTAGGATCACACACACACACACACACACACACACACACACACAGAGAGAGAGAGAGAGAGAGAGAGAGAGAGAGAGAGAGAGAGAGAGAGAGAACACTTTGCAATAGCAATTAAAGAAGTAGTGATCATGAATTTGAAACAGCAAGGGACTTGCAAAAAGTGATTGGAGGGAGAAAAAGGAACAGGGAAACCAATGTGATTATTTTTCAGTTTTAAAAAATGGAAAGTATTTAAAAGACAAAGCAAAACAAAACACCTCATTTTTGCACTTTAATAATGAGATAGGGGATGTTAAGAGCTTTCAAAGAAATATGGTACAGCAGTGATGACACAGTAAATCACACTGTATGTTAGAAGTATTAAGGTTTTGAGTGGAGAGATATATTGAATCACATTGTTCATAAACTATTAAGGAACAAGGAAGAGGGCAAAGAGGAAGAGAAACTGAAGAAAGCAAAAAAGGTTCTTGGAGATCACAAAGTTCTACAAGGAATAGTTCTGTTTTCTCCATGCAGAAAATCTTCAAAAACATTTCAAAGCAAGAAAAGAAGGCAGGGCACAGGGACAATGAGGGACAGTTGCAGTCAAGTCTTAGTATGTCTAGACCTCTAACTCAGGAAAGTGAGTATTCTTCTCTTCCCTTTGTGGTGCAGTGACTGTTTGGCCCCACAGGGCCATGCACTAAAACTGCATCAGACTTTAAAATGCTACTGTTAATGGTGCTCCAAATAGATTTATGCATAAATCCTGAATTAACAAATAGTTTAAAGAGTATAACATAAATGCAGATGAAAATGTCAAATGTGGAAGTAAAAGGAATGTAAAGCGTGAATTAACAAAATATGACAGATTCCTTAGCTTATATATCAGGTAGTTAATAGGAGATGTCTAATCTTCATCAATAAAGGTAAACATGAAGTCTTAAAGGTTACCAAATATTTGAAGAATTAAAATGATGTAACCACCAAAACTTTAGTATATAAATGTAATTATCACTTCTTCTGCAGCTTGACTATATTAGAAAGCATTTAAAATTAGCACAAGAAAAAGGCAGACACTCAATTTCCCATTTTGATCTGAAAGCACACTCTTTTATGCTGTGTTTTAACAAGTGTTTACTATTCTATGAATTTCATACCCAAGTGTCTATTTAGTGCAGAATATGCTTGTCAAATGGTCAGACTTTTCATGAAGCCATGAGCTCTCCAGAAGTTATGTGGCCAAACTTGTCTAAAGGCTCTGGGGCCATCAGACCATGAGCACTGTTGTCATTCACTGTGGGATAGTCATTTGTTTTGATTTATTCTGTGCTTTGAAGGTTGCTGTGCTGCGAAATTGTTGTCAACGACATAAACTGGTGTTTTCTTGGAACAGAGAACCTCAGCTGAGTAATTGCCCATTATATTGAGCTGGAGGTGGGCCCATGTGGTATTTTTTTTTAATCAAGGATTGATATTGGGGGACCCAGGCTACTATGGGTTATGACACACCTGAGCAGGTGATTCTGAGTTTTATCAGAAAGCAGACTGAGCAAGATTTGCTGAGCAAACCAGCATGCAGCATACTACCATGGTCTCTGCTTCAGTTCCTGCCTCTGAGTTCCTGCTTTGAGTTTCCTCTCCAACTTCCCTCAGTGATGGACTATGATGCAGAAATGTAAGATGAAATACATGCCGTTCCTCCCCAAGTTACTTCTGGTCATTTTTTTTTAAATCACAGAAATAGCAAATAATGAGGATAAGTGCTAAACAGACCCCTGGTTTTTAGTCTTTAGAAGCCAATAGCCCCACTCCACTGAGACAACCACAGATGTCTCCAAGTGTTATCAAGTGTCCCCAAGGTAGTGAAAGTGTCCTACCTGCAAATCTCTGGATATGCCTTTTGGCTAGGAAGCAGAAAAACAATTGACCTTTTTGGAAAGAAAGCAAGTAATTTACTCGCTTTTTGTTTGCAAAAGCATTTTTGTTTCTGTTCTAACTCCATGAAATTTCTTTAGTTCTCTTAAATTCAATCAGTACTTTTGAGTGCCAACTCTGTCCGGCTCTGTGCCCAGTACACACATCTCTGACAAAATTTTGTTCTTAATAAAAATGAATGAAGACTATCCCCCCCCTGAATATTTATCATATGATCTTAGCAGTTGCTAGGTCTGGTTCAGAAAGTTTTAGTGAAGCCTTCTGATTTCCATATGTTAAAATATAGCAGTGAGAAAAATTACTTTTTGAAGATAGCAAATAAAACTGAAAGTAGCAATCATGAATACTGGTTGGTTCATGAAAACATGAAAAATAAATCAAACATTTGACAAGTACATTTGTTACCATTAAAAGATAGTGGAAGAGTATGCACCAAAGCATTAAAAAACAAACAAACAAACAAAAAAACCAGGTTCTATTGTGAATATCAAAACTGGAAAATTTTAATTTGCAACCTAAGTTTTTATTCATTGTATTTTAGGCTTAAACTTTATGAAAGCTATATTTGCCTCTAAGGAAATTGCATTTCCCTTAAAAGTTAGAGTTTCTGAGACAGGCGGCACATGCCTTTAATCCCAACACTTGGGAGGCAGAGGCAGGTGGATCTCTGTGAGTTCGAGACTAGCCTGGTCTACAAGAGGTAGTTCCAGGACAGCCTCCAAAGCCATAGAGAAACCTGGTCTGGAAAAAACAACAACAGCAAAAAAGTTAGAGTTACTATAGTTTGCCTAAAAGTAAATTGTAAGTTATTTTTATAAGATGTGAATTACTTTCTTTTACTTTTAGAATATAGTTATAATTATGTTTTATTTAAAGAAAATCATTTTTAAAAAGTATATTTATCTATGAATGTGTTCTGTGGGTGCTTAATCATAACTCTTAGAGATAACATGTTAATATGAAAGTAAACAGTTTCTGCTGTGGTGGAGATTCGAAATTTATTTTCACAAATTATATTTATGCATAACTAATTATCTTATTCATGAGAAAAAAGTGTGAGAACCATAGTGGTTTACTTTAGTCCTCTTATATGGAGGATGAGTCTGTGATCCTCAGAGTGAATATGTCAGCGGATGCTCTGGGAAGGCGAACTCATCTTTGTCGTGGTGGTGGTGGTGATGGTGGTGGTGGTGGTGGTGTGTGTGTGTGTGTGTGTGTGTGTGTGTGTGTGTGTGTGTGTGTGATATAACACACATAAGTGCATATATATAACATAGCTAGCATATGTTAGCTTACCTATATAAATGGGCACACAAACCATTATTTGTTAATGTATTATTAGAAAATGGCCACTGTTAAGTGTTTACCAACAGTACTTGTGTTTTCATTCATTTACTACCCAGTATTTTTGTAGGAAAATATGCTAAAGTTGTCCTTGTACTATATTCTCAGGGAAGAATTTTTTCAAGATAAATCCTGTACCCTTCTTTAAAAAACAAAAGTTTCAAATGTTTTTATATATATATTTGCCTTTGAACAGAGTTTCCCACTGTGTAACTCTTTACTGAGAATGTTTATATATGATTTATGTCATCTGCTTTGGGAATATTTTGTTTGCCAGATTTCTCTTCATTGCTATCCCAGTGTACCTAGTGACTAATTTGATGAATTAATTTTTATTCCTGTGTATGGATTCTTTTTATTTATTTAATTCTGAACGTTCAGATGTTGGGATTCAGTGATTCCCAAATTGGCCAATGGGACAGCTATAACAACTGCAGAAGAAATCATCCACCAAACCTTCCTTCCTTGTCTGGGCTTATGGTAAGCATCAGGAAATAGCTATCACCTTTGGGAGCTCATGGAAAATCTTGTCTTTTCAGTGACATTTGGTGTAATAAATTCATGGTACTTTGGGAGCTCCAGATACTGGTGAGTGAAATAAGAGCCTTTTCTAGGGTAAGTTCCAGATTCAGGAAAGCAAATACTCCCAGTCATGAAAAGCTTTTCCATAATTTACAGCCTACAACTACAAAGGTATGTGGACTCGTTGCATGACCTCTCCTACCTCCTTTATTGAAAATAGATTCTTTTCTCATACAGTATATTCTGATTATAGTTTGCCTGCCTCTACTCCTCCCTTCCAGACCTTCCCATTTGGATCCACACTCTTTCTGTCTCTCATTAGAAAAGAACAGGCTTTTTAAAGAGATAATGAAGTAAAACATATTAAGATACAACCAGATCATCAAATAGAAGTTGGACAGGCAAACCAACAGAAGGAAAAAGGCCCAATAGAAGGCACAAGGGTCAGAGACCCACTCATGCAGCATGACCTTTGCTCAGTTGATTTAGAAGGCCTTGTTGATGGTGTGTGCTCTACCCCCTCTAGTTCTTACACTCTTTCTCCCTCCTCTTCTATAGCATTCTATGAGCTCTGAGGAGAGGAATTTGATAGAGATTTCCAATTTAGAGCTCTCTCTGTCTCTCTCTCACTCTGTCGCTTGCTCATTCACTACTTTATCTTCTCCTTCCTCTCTGTAATGTCAGGCTGTGGTTCTCTGAATTTGTTCCAATCTTCTGAAGGAAAAATCATCTGTGGTGATGGCTGAACAAGGCACTAATTTAGGAATGTTGGACACTATAATTGGGAGTCACTTATCACTACTTTTTGTATGATTTCTTTTGTGGAGAGATATGAATAAATGTCTATTCTCCAGATATGGTACTGATAACAAAACAAATCCATGATTCTCACATTAGTGAACCAATGAGTTTACTAGCATTACTTACTGCAACATGGTTGACTCAAATATAGTTTATCATACTTCCTGCCATGCTTTACTACACAGAAGTTTCCTTTCATAGTGTTTTACACTAGTAAATTTTGCTTTTATGTAGCTTGGAGCACAGGCCTTGTGAATGTTTTAACTGCCTGAGCTTTTCCTGCCTTGTACACTTCTAAGCTTTATGGGCTCCTTCTATTTTGTTACCTTTCTGAGTCTTATAAGCCAGGGAAGATGGTGCAATTCAGAAGTAAGAGCACAACATAAATTCTTCATGCTGGTCTATGTACTGTCTTCATTGTTTCACCATTACACTTATCTCAAGATATTGCAAGTGTAGATGTTTATCTCTGGATATTCCTCTTAATCAAAATACACGAATACAGAAAATATGAATGTCAGTCTCTTTACCAGGACAGGCCATCTATCAGACAGACACATGAATGAAAGTTAAGTAATGAATTACTGAAATAAATTGTTCAATAACTCCCCCAGTAGTCTATGATTTAGAGCATAGATGTCCCTTCTGATAGATTATAGAGAAGACATTTTTGGTGGTCTGTTAATTCTGTTCCAGTTTTCAGCTGTGCCTTCAGGTGTACCCAGAGCTTCTTTGTTTAGTTGCTCAAAATTTATATAGAAAACATGTCTTGTCTTTAAGAGTATGGTACAAGAATCTATTGGGACAAGTCTTCTATGACTAGGTTATGTACTCTGCCTAATTCTTTTAAGACCATCTCCATCTTCTACCAACAACAAAAACAGAGACTAGGAAAAAGATTGTTAATCTTTTGAAAGAAAATATAAATATCTAGTTTATAATATATAATATTGTCTTTTTTAACTTGCATGTTTTTAGTATATGTCATGAAGTTGTCCTAATTAATGATGTTTAAAAGATTAGAGACATTAGTAAGTAAATACTGTGAATGTTAGATCCAATTGTTTGATAGAACATGCCAAAATAATAATTTGAAAATGACTTTAGCAGTGAATAATTTTAAATTTATGATCAAGATTTTTGGTCTAGTATGTCTTCTGATTTCTTAGGGTTAATCTGCATTAATTTTCTTATTTATTTTCATACTTTTCATGATATGATAGTTTTAAATTTACTGTCATTTATGTACTAAGGATAAGTTTTTCTTAGTGTAGCTCAATTTACCATCTTTTCAAATTCTAAGCATCATATATCAGATTTTTATTGGGCTTAATTAAGATATTTCATGAATGACTAAAAATTTGTAAAAATTAGATGATTTCTAGTAGCATTATGTTACCTATCTTTAAGTGCTGCAGCTTTCCTTCCTTCTTTCTTCCTTTCTTTCTTTCTTCCTTTCTTTCTTTCTTCCTTTCTTTCTTTCTTTCTTTCTTTCTTTCTCTCTGTATTTCTTTCTTTCATTTGTTTTTCAAGACAGGGTTTCTTGGCTGTCCTGGCTCTCACTTTGTAGACCAGCCTGGCCTGAAACTCACAGAGATCCACCTGCCTCTGCCTCCTGAGTTCTGGGATTAAATTTGTTGCATCTCTCTAATAATAATGGACCATTTACAACTCTCCAATGTATGTGGAAATGGATACAGCATAATATAAGGATGGAATATACAAAATGAGCATGTATCTAATAGAGGAGGGGGCAGATACCCTTTCTAGTGAATACTGTTATTTGTAGATTGTAATGGTTTAAGTGAGACAGGGCTCATAGTTTAATCTGATGAAGTATTTGTTCATTCACAGCATCCACCTTAAAGGTCTATCAGAGAAGAAACTTGAGCAATAATTGTACTTCTAGGTTGTGGGAGGGCATTATTAAGCTATGATAAGCCATTTCCATATATCATGTTACATTTATGTAAGAGACTGGAATCAACATGAGAAAAACACATGGACCAACTATTTCTTCCATGATTCTCAATTTTGATTTGTCTTTCGATTTCTTTTGAGGTGAAGTGAGACATAAGCAGTATTTAATGTGTTCTTAGATAAGATGTCTTCATTGAAGTACTAATATTGTTTCGGTGTCTGCAATGGGCAAAGGGTTTTGGCCCTTGATATTTGTTAATGATATATTTGAAGATTTTCAGTAACAATCTTGTGACTCTGGGCCTTTTTGCATAGCATGTGAATCATGGTGAGTGATGTACCAGGATTGGTGTGAAATTTGGTTCCTTTAAACATAGGGAACATATCACAGATTCTGATTTCCTAAGATCTCCAGTTGAGCCATGCTGATGCAGAGCTCAAGGTTGACTGTCCATAGATCCCATGGAGAAGCAAGTAGGTGTGTCTTGAAGGAGGGAAGAACTGTGGCTCTTGTCACATTTGCTCCTTTCTTCCTTCTCATTCAGTTCTGAATCTGTTTAATGTTATCGCCAACAGAAATTCTTGCTGAACTTACTCTCTCAAGATCTATGTTGTCTTGAATGCTTCTTAATTTACTTTATATCTAAAAATAACATTAATATTATTAGTTTAACGGATGCATACTTTTTCTAATCAGGGAAGATTAGATACTCTGGATTTTAGACTGTACTGTCTTTCTGTGTATTCTCTGAAATGCAATAGCACTTTATATTTTACATTAATCCTTGACATCCTCTCTGCACTTACTAGTGCTTTATATGATTAGCTTTCAACTTCTATATTTCCGTTTTTTTTTAAACTCTCAGAACTTTTAGCTTTCTTTTTAACTGAATCTGTCAACCCGCTTTTTAATCTTCAGATAGTGCATACATTTGGATGTATATAGTGAAAGGTATAGCTTTAAATATGTACTTTAGTCAGAACCTTTGAGAAATCCTATGTCTTCAATAGACCTGAAAAATCTCTTTAGCAACTTATTTTAGTGAACTTTGGGGGTGGAAGAAGATTTAGTTTGCAATCAAAGCCCAAGACAGGATCCTACTTTGTCAGAATCAAATGGCACAGGAAACCCCTTCCAACTCACAACATCCTCTCTCAGAATAGCACTCATTTTTTTTCTGCTATAGAATATGTATTCCTTGCTTGCAGCCAGCAGGAGGCATAGCCAATGTACTCATAAACCAAAGAAATTTTAAAACCCCAGAGACATTTGGCAAGTAGCATTGAAAACATTTGGTGCATTAATATGGCCTGATGTGTGCCATTGCCTCTGACTGGTGAAAACCTGTACCAGAATGAGTATCCAGTCAATCTTATTGCTAAGACTCGCTGACAGCCTTATAAGTTTAGAGAGAGGGGCGGCAGTGAGATAAAATGACTGAATACGTATGTATCCAGGGGTGTTTTAGGAAATTCGAAGTGAAAGAATTACTTGAAAATGAACACAACATAGGTAGGGTTGGGTAGGCTCAGATAGAGGTAAAACTTGGGACAGAGGGAAGGGAGTTTAGACAAAAGCTTTAGACCTTCAAGGATCTCTAATACTGGTCAAAAGGAAGCTTTCAAATAAAGAACCAATACTCATCATATGACTGTTCTTATTCCAGATACTTGCTTGACCAAGAGAATTCAAGTGTTTGTCTTGAGCCAAGGAATGAAATGATTACCCTTCCCTAGAATTTCATTGTACCTAATCTGACTGAAAACTTTGTCCATTGCTATGGTACACAAGATCATACATTGCAATGTCAGTTGACAAATTCACCAGGCTACCCATCTGAATTCTGCTGGAGAAAAATCCCTACTTACAAAGCCTTGGGGATACTTACCTTTTGAATAGTCACTGTCATCCCTGTAAGACCCTTCTGAAACCACAGTGCTCCCCTTTTTCCATAGTGGGATTCATCCTCCAAAACTTCATCAGTATATTAATCAATTACTGGGCACAACTTCCTCTTATACTGGTAAACTGGATAACCTTCCCCAACCCTGTGGGACCCTGGTGTGAAAGTATTCACAAAGTCAAGGAAACCTTTAGTCCTCATAGACAAATCTACGTAACTTAGAAGCTAGCTTCCTACAATTACCTCTTATGGAAGGACACCTGACAAGGAAAGGAGCCTTGTACCACATTCAGAGCTTCAAAAGACACAAATGTCTGCCCCCATTGACAAGCAGGACTGGGTGGAGCTGATTCCTCTAACAGCCTACTCAGGAGAGTGCAGCGTACTGGCCCCTGCTTTTTCTAAAAAAGCTATCAATATCCTGTACTCGTCTCCACCTCAATTCTACTGATACAGGATCTTAATCTAGGAAACTGTTTGCGCCTTTACTCTTAGTATTGAGAAAAAGAGCATAGGATTGATTAGCCAGCCCCAGAGAAATTAATCTCTTCTCACCAGGGTGTCAGCGGTACCAACACCCCTTCTACTTAGCCCTCAGCTCAGCCAGAAGCTGCAGCCTCTGGATCTCACATAGCTTCTTCATTTGATCTAGTATTGAGAGAATACACTAGCAATTGTCCGAAATTCTAATATTGATTAAGGGTCCACTTTCCTTCCACAGCTTGTGCAAAGTCACCATGACTACTGTGACACTGTGTTTTCAGCTACCTTGGAGGTAATAGCAAAACCCAATGCATACAGTGTCTCTTCCTTTTTTACATTTATCTCTTCCTTATTAACTATAAGCTTCTAGTATATCTTCCTTGTTTTACATTTATCAATTATAGACTTCTAGCTTAACTAACCACATAAATTTAGTGTGATGCACTAACATTTTTCTCCCTTCTTGGTGATAATCAGCACTTTACTCCATTTAACCCTTCTTCCACCTCTTGAGTTTTTCCCTAAAGCTTCACAAGTCACATGCCCCTTGAGGCATGAGGCATCAGCTTTTCTCAAGGTTTTATCTGCCTTTTTGGTTCTGAGAGATATGTATGAACCATATCCCTGCTATTGTCAAAGCTGGTAATTGTATCTGTACTGGGTGTGTAAACTGTGGGATAGAATCCCCCCACATACTAATTGAAGAATAAAGAGCCATGAAAGGAATGGGCATGTGAGACAGTTTTTTTTTTTAAGCCTCAGATTCCATTTTGCCAAGCCTTACCAGCTTTCTGTAACCCCCTAGCCTGCACCCTGAGAGAGCATGGAGGCTGTAACTTGAATGCTCTTCTAAGTCAGGCATGAATGTGGTGTATCAATCTAAGAAAGTATTTTCAAATTTAAGTATTGGGTGATTTCAGAAAATTAGAAATGGTGCAAGTTTTTAGCCTGGAAGACAGATACCAGTGGACTTAAATAGTGGATCCCAAGATCCTCAACTTTAAGCACATTCTAGAAATCTCAATGCAGGTTTTAGAGATGATATTTTGAGAAGTAATTGTCTTAAAGGAATGTAGTTCTATTTTGTTTTAAGAAATAATAATTTAATTATGCTACAAAATTAGCTACAGATATATAAAAATAACTTTTATGCATCTGATGGCATATGATTTCTAAATTTTAGAAGTAACTTTTCATGATATCAGCATTGATGAACATGCTTCTTATGTGGACTTCTTTTGTTTTAAAGATCAGAGTGAATGATCCTAAAGCTTGAGAAGATATGAGGATAGAAACAGGTTAGACTGGATTTGTGTAGCAAGAAAGAAAAGACATTGATTTATAGATAAGTTTATTATCACTCATTTTGCATTGGGAGACTGTTTTGTGGCTGTTTATCTGAGACAGGGATCAGGAGCATTTCTGAAATGAAGAACAGAGGTTGATATTTTCCAAGTCCTCTGGGACTGAACAAATTGAGTTAGTTTTAATGTTTTGACATAAAATAAAATGGTTTTGGAATTACGTTTTGAGTGTGAAGCCTTATTTTGAATGATGAGTCAGAGGGGAAGGAGGACCCCCCCCCAAAAAAAAAAAACAAAAACAAAAAAACAAGACCATCTAAATAGACATGTTTGAAACATGTCTAAATGATGAGATCGATCTGTAGTCCGTAAGGCTAAGGTTTCTTTATTCAGATAAACACCAGCCCAAACGGAAGCCAGAGCATGCTAGGGGCAGCAAGGCAGCCAGGTCAGAGAGCGGGGCCAGAAAGAAGGGACTATTCACATGTGCGTGGTCCCTTAAGAATCATTACCATGTCACCTTAGACCTCCCCTGACCACGCCCACATGGGCATGTCCCAGCACACCTGTCTAGGCTACTAGGAGGCGGGGCTACAGTGTCTCCCTACAATTCCCCTTTTAGTCTAAAAGAGGATAATACTTAATAGTGTAAAACATCCAAAATTAACAATCATAAAGGTGAAATATAAGAAGATACAATAATCTGCTATTGCACATCCTAACTATGTCTATTCCAGCTAAGCCCTAAAGTCATGAGGAAAGGGTGTCTAACTTGAACACCTCCTTCCATTCCCAACTCTAAACAATAAGAAAGTTATTCCTAACTAGGGGGGCTACAGTGTCTCCCTACATCTAAATGCATAGAGACAGACACAATATGCACAGTGGCTATGTGGGTCTGTACCAGTTGGAGTCATAGAACAAAAAGGAGAAATGGACATATGACCCCATCCTTAACTCAGAAGCAATCAATTGATAATTTATTTTCCTCCAAGGGATTCTCACTGGGCAAACTAACTAGTCTTAAGTATAACCTACACGATAAGCACTAGGTGACCAACAGAAAATGAATACAATTGAGTCTTTGGCAATTCTTTGTTTCACAATATTGTGTTAGGACTCTACCTCTCTCTTTTTTTAACTTTGTCTTACTAGATTTTTATTTATCTATTTTTTCTTTTCTCTTTTTACCATTCAGGTCCTTTGAGTATATATCATGTCTCCCAGTTTAGTGTCTTTACAAGATTCCCAAGTGTACAAATGAGTAGGTCTCTGTTTCTTTTTTTAAAAACTTTACTTATTTTTATTTTACGTGCATTGATGTTTTGCCATGGATGCCGGCTGGACTTGGAATTACAGACAATTGTAAGCAGTCATGTGGGTGTTAGGCATTGAACCCAGGTCCTCAGATCTTAACCACCGAACCATCTCTCCAGCTCTGCTCTGTTTCTTCTGCCTTCTCTATGGCTCTTTTCCTTCTGTTTGTTTGTTTTATCCGATTCTAATGTGTTAGTTTCTGTCTTATCATATTTTATTTTATTATTATCCCTTAGAAGTCTGTTTGTTTTCTAATGAGAGAACAGAAAGGGGGTGGATGAAGATGGGAGGAGTGGTGGGGAAGAGCTGGGAGGAGTAGAAGAAGGGGGAAATCACTGTCAGGTTATGCTATGTAAGAAAAAAAATTCTATTTTCAATGAAAGAAAATATGAAATCATCAAATATCTAACTAAGTGGAAATGTAATATGTGTTCACTGATCAAAGACAGATAGCTACGAAACTAGCACAGAACTGACCCAGACCCCCTGAACGTGGATGTCAGTTAGGAGGACTGGCAGTCTATTAGTCCTCTGGTAGTAGATCAGTATTTATCCCTAGTGTATGATTGGACATTGGGAGCCCATTCCACATAGAGGGATACTCTCTCAGCCTACACACATAGGGAGGGCCTAGGCCCTGCTCCAAATGATATGACACACTTTGAAGATCCCCTATGGAAGTCCTCACCCTCACTGGGGAGCAGAAAGGAGATAGGATAGGGGGCTGGTGGGTGGGGGATGGGAGGAGGGCAGGGAGAGGGAGGTGGGATTGACATGTAAAACAAGCTTGTTTCTAAATTTAAAAAATCATAAAAAAGAAGACTTAACATAATTTTTATGTTAAGAATTTTAATTCTTTCTGTAAATTAATCTATATATTCAACTCAATGCTAATTAAAAGCCCAGCAAACTGTTGTGTAGATTGACAAATTGGTTCCATTGTCTAGGCAAATATCTCCACACTCTCTAGCATAGTGCTGAGGAATGATATTGGAGACCCTTCACTACGAGGCTTTTCAGACTTACTCTTGGGCTTTAATAGTTATGATATTATTATTTTGTTAAGAGTATAAAGAAATAAATCAGTAAAGCAGAATAGAGAGCCCAGAAATATATCTGCTAAGGTTTGACAAACGAGCAAGGGAAATAAATGGAGGGGACAGTTTTTCCACAGAAGAAGCTGGAACATTTGGACATCTACATGTAGCATGTATACTGTAACAGTAACCCAGTACTCCTCACAAAATGAACTCAAAACAAATTATAGTTATAAATGTAAAATATAAACTTTGGGGTCATGACCCTTTGGGGGATGTCAAACAACCCTTTCTGAAGGGTTGCCTAAGACTATCAGAAAACACATATATTTACATTATGATTCATAATTGTAGCAAAATTATAGTTATGAAGTAGCAGCAAAAATAATTTTTTGGATGGGGGGTCACTCCAACACGAGGAACTATATTAAAGGGTCACAGCATTAGGATGTTGAGAACTACTGGTCTTGAAGAAAACAGTAGAAAATGCGAGGGAGCTTGGGTTTGTGATACAATTTTAAATACAGAACTCAGAGTATAATATATGAAAGAAAATCCAGTAGGTTGGACTTTAGTAAAATTTAAAACTTCTTAGCAAAGTATAACAGAGTAGAAAGAAACCCAAAATATAGGAGAAATGGATTTGTGTATGCAATATACAAAAAGTTAACTTTTTTTTGTTCTAGTTGTCTATGTATTTAGTTTTGAGATAGGATCTCATGACATGGCTCACACTGGTCTTCAACCTCTAGAACTAAGTGTCCTCCCCTGCCTCAGAATTCACAGACATGCATGCTCTACATAAAAAAGAAAACAACTAAAATATGTAAAATATATAAAGAAAAACCTCATCACAGAAGCTAGGCAGATGGCACATAAGCATAAGAAAAGGTGTGCCGCATAATTTGTTGTTAGAGAAATGCAAACAAAACAGTGATAATATAGGACTACACTGTTAGTATTCAAGCATCTTTATTTGCCTTTCCTTGGGATTCTGACAGTATTTGCCCTCAGCTGCAGCCACTCAGTACATCACCTGTGCACATTCCCTACCTTCCCTTTTAAAAGGGCCCTGCCTACCTCCCACCCTTTTCTCTCTCTTTCTTTCCCTCTCTCTGTCTGTTCCCCCTTTCTCTCCCTCTACCTACTTCTCTTTCCCTCCCCCATTTCCTTTCTCCTCTCTCCTGCTCCTGTATCTGGCCTCCCCATTTCCCTTTCCCCTTTTAATGATGCTTTTCCCTAATAAAAAACCCTCTGCTTGAATCCTGTTGCATGACATCTTTCACTGGCTAGGCACTTTTCTTAAATTACAACATACACAACAAACTATGAGAACACCCCAAAATGAAAATTCCGTCTCTTGATGATAGAAACTCTTCATTGTTCAAGGAATGCAAATAACACTGACACATTAGAATAACAATTCAATAGTTTTCACACAGTTAAGTATAGTTTTATTTTATTTTGAACTCCTAGGCATTTACACAAAACGTCTGTAGACTTGTCTTTGAGTTTCTCTGTTTTTGTATGTTTTTCTATATGTTGCAGGCTGGTCTAATCTCCAGAGTTAAGTGATGCTCCATAGCGATTTCCTCACTAAATTCTACACTAAAATAGTTTTTATATCTACTTTAACTATAACCACCAAAAGCTAGAAGGATAAAAAACTGTCTCTTGATAAACAGATGTACAGATAAACCAACTATTGTGTAGTGAGGCAATGGAATTCAATGTTATTCAGTGATGAAAACTTTGAGTGGACCAATATGTAAATATATGCAGAATGGTCTCAGGTGACCCCTAGAGGGCTTATGACCCACAGGGTGAGAACCACTGAGATATATCAAGGCTCAGTCTTTGTGTTTGAACATTACATGGGATTTCACAAGGTCCAGGCTCTTAAATGTTGCAGTGTCACCATAACAAAGAGAGTAGTTTACACTGAAAGTCCGTGCTTTGCCTTTTTGATAACCATTTCCTGCTGATCTTCTGGCAACCCCCAATCTTTTCATTGTCTTTATAGTTTTGCCTTTTTCAGAATGTGATGTAATTATAGAAAAATATGTAATCTTTCAGTTTGGCATCTTTTACTTCTGAATATACATTTAAGGTTCATTTCATAAGTTCATATCTGTATAATGGAATATTGGGTCATAACCAAAAGCATAAAGGATATACTCAGACATTCTTGCCAATAGAAATTAGTGAATAGTAAACCAAAGGAGAACAAATATCACATGTAAAAGAATAAACACTCTACCAAAGAGAAGAAACAATTCCTCAATTCTTAAATATGGGCTGTGCAAGGAGACTTGGTTTTGGTAAAAGCACTGTTATGAAAGGGAAAATACAAACATGTAGTAGAGAAAATCTAACAGACACCAGCCAGATGAGCAAGGTCAGATTCCTGTTATTAGGATGACAATAGAGCTTGAGCATTTGGACAAATGACACTACTTCTCTGTTGTCTTTCCCCTCAAAGCACACAACCCCAGTCCAGTAGAGAGGGAAAAAAACCCATATGCAAATACGGTTGGAAAGGTATTCTACTGCACAAACTGACTTGTGGTCCTCATAATACAGATGTCAGCAAATAAAAGCCTTGGTGAAATTACAATCAAGAGGAGATAGAGATGCAACAGAAATGTGTACTATGTACCCAAGTTGGGGACTGGTTCAGAAGAAGACATTAGGAAAGAAAGAATGGGTTTGGGTAAAGACAATATCAGAACTTGTTTATTAAAGGAGAATAGAACACCATACAGATACAAGCTGTCGGTAATAGTGAAAATTAGGTGTAGGCACATGAACATGTATCTTACACTTTTCTTATAATTTAAAACAGTTTTACAATTAAAAGTCTAGTGAGGCATCAGTTTATAAGTCTATAGACCCAGCTCTCAGGAGAACCCAGATCAATTCCCTTTCTAGTGACTTCTGGAAAGACCCACTGAAGCTATATAGCAAGACTGTCTCAAAGCAACCCAGTAATAGTGATAAGGTTGTCCTTAAATTAAACAAAAAGTTTTAAATAGAATTACTCTTTAAATTATTATTATTGTGAATTTGATGTCAAATCTCTGGTGTGGCTATTTTCTAGTTTCTTCACGAGAGCACTTAGAGCTATGAACGTTCCTCTTAGTGCTGCTTTCAAAGTGTCCCATAAGTTTGGATATGTTGTGTCAACATTTTCATTGAAATTGAGGAAGTCTTTAATTTCTTTCTTTATTTCTTCCTTGACCCAGGAATGTTGCAATTGCATGTTGTTCAATTTCCATGAGTTGGTAGGTTTTTTGCACTTTGATTTGTTTTTGATTTAAAGCATGGTAAGACACAGGGCATTATTTCAATTTTTTGTACCTGTTGAGGTTTGCTATGTTGCGAAGAATCTGGTCAATTTTTGAGAAGGTTCCATGTGATGCTGAAAAAAAGGTATATTCTTTTGTGTTTGGATAGAAAGTTCTCTAAATGTCTGTTAATCCCAATTGGGATTTCTGTTAGTTCCTTTGTCTCTTTGTTAAGTTTCTGTCTGGTGGTCCTGTCCAGTGGTGAGAGTGGGATGTTGAAGTCTCCCACTATGAATGTGTGAGGCCTTATTTGTGACTTGAGTTTTAATAATGTTTCTTTTACGAATGTTGGTGCCTTTGTATTTGGGGCATAGATGTTTAGAATTGAGAGTTCTTCCTGATTGATTTTTCCTGTGATGAATATGAAATGACATTCTTCATCTCTTTTGATTGATTTTAGTTTGATGTCTATCTTGTTAGATACTAGGATAGCTACTCCAGCTCATTTCTTGGGTCCATTTGATTGGAGTATCTTATCCCAACCCTTTACTCTGAGGTAATGTCTGTCTTTGAATTTGAGGTGTGTCTCTTGTATGCAGCAGAAGGATGGATTCTGTCTTTGTATACAATCTGTTAGCCTGTGTCTTTTTATAGGCGAGTTAAGATCATTAATATTGAGGGAAATTAAGGTCCATTGAGTTTATTCTTGTTTATTTTGGGTTTGTTGTTGATACTGGTATTGTATGTGGATTTACCCTGCCTTTTCTTTTGTGTTTTTGTAGAGTGGGATTATCTATTGCCTATGTTTATGAGAGTGTAGTTAATTTCGTTAGGTTGGAGTTTTTTTATTTTTTCTTTATTCTGTACTTTTGGTGTTTTAATTATTATGTGATGAAGGGACTTTCTTTTGTGGTCCACTCTATTTGGCGTTCTGTAGGCTTCTTGTACTTTCATTGGCATGTCTTTCTTTAGGTTGGGAAAGTTTTCTTCTATGATTTTGTTGAATATGTTTTCTGCACCTTTGAGTTGGGTTTTTTCACCTTCTTCTATACCTATTATCCTTAGGTTTGGTCTTTTCACGGTGCCCCTTTTTCCTGGATATTTTGTGTTATGGATTTGTTAGACTTCAGATTTTCTTTGCTTGACGAGTTTATTTCCTCTTGTTTGTCTTCAGCGTCTTCCATCTCTTGTATTCTATTGGTTATGCTTGCATCTGTGGTTCCTGATTGTTTACTTAGCTTTTCCACTTCCAGCATTCCCTCAGTTTGTGTTTTCTTTATTGTCTCTAATTCAGTTTTCAGGCCTTGAACTGTTTCCTTCAGCTGTTTAATTGTATTTTCTTGGCTTTTTTGGCTTTCCTTGATTTCTTGCATCTTTTGGTTTGTCTTTTCTTCCATTTCTCTGAAGGATTTTCTGATTTCCTCTCTTAGGTTCTCTATCATCTGCATGAAGTTGTTTTTAAGGTTGCTCTTTTCTGCTTCTGTGTGGGGATGTTCGTGTCTTGCTGACGTAGAGTCCCTAGACTCTGGTGGTGTCATATTGGTTTTCCTGTTGTTGGATGTGTTCTTAGATTTTCGTCTTCCCATCTCTTGTTCCAGTGGGTACAGTTGGTGTCACTTCCTTTCCTGGTGTGCATGGGTCCGGTGTTCTCTTCAGGTGTGTGCAATTGACTTTGATACTTTGATGGGTTTCAACTTGGGTGCAGGCAGGTCTAAGGCACTCACTCTCCAGGTGGGTGAGAGCAGCACTGGCACAGATATATCAGCAGACTCTGGGTTGCTTTTTCCTCAGGGGTCAACTCATCCTGTAGAAGATCCTGGGGCAGGATTTGCCAGGGTGGGCAGGTGGAAGTTGGGCCCAAGTTAGGGACCAAATCAACTTGCCTCTGCACTCTCTGTACTCTGTGAGGGCCGGAATCTGTATATGCTTCTTGTGTCAAGTAGTTTTCTGTCAACTTGATACAGCTATAGTCATTTCTGAAGTTGATACAGGTATAGTCATTTCTGAAGGGGGAACCTCAATTGAAAAGAAAAATGTCCCACCATATTGTCCTGTGGGCAAATCTATGCTACATTTTCTTGACTGATGATTGATGCAGGAGGGACCAAATAATATGGGTAGTGCTTGCCCCCTCCAGATTGCTTGCTGTTCTGGGTGCAATAATAAAGAAGGCTGTCATAAGTAAGAAGGTAGATATGAGAAATTGGTATTAGAAATCTTATGCTGAGGGTCATAACACCAAGTTCATACTATGTTCCTAATCCGGTCCTAAACCTGTCTCCCATGTCTTAACTAAAGGCCAAGTCTAGTCTCTAACTAGTCTCTGACTCAAAAGATAGGATCCTGTGGAACACTCTACAGCCACAAGGGAGGTCAAGGTGGAATTTTTCCAGATGTGCCATGCAGAACATTGTTCTTGGTCCCTTCTTACATTGTGTAGTGGGCATCATGGGGTTCTAGTTCCGTATCTGGTTATCTGGAGTAAGTAATGTCACTGGGTTCTGATTATCAGGTGCAGCCTTGGATGTAGTGAGATTCCTGACTATGCTAATTTTGCACATCTAAAAGGCATTTTTACTATGCTAACTATAAAGACTGAACAAGCCTGAGAGCAAGCCAGTAAGCAACACCTCTCTATGGCCTCCACTTCTGTTCCTGCTTCCAGGTTTCTACCTTGAGTTACTGTCCTGGCTCTTTTCAATGTAGGACTGTGACCGGAACATTATAAGCTGAAATAAACCTTTTCCCACCCAAATTGCTTTTGGTCATTTTATATTATCACAGCAATAGAAATCCTAAGATAGTTCCCATAAGAGCCATTTTGCAGTCTGAAGCCATACAAATGAAAGGTGATTCAATATACTCATAGTGATATTAATGTAATCCATATATACTACATTATACTTACTCCAAATTTCAATTCACTTTGAAAATATAGTGGATTACCAGTAAAATTATGTAGGAAGCTATCTTGTTTCTAAGGTTACCACCTCTAAATACTGTCTTTCCCATCTGGGTTTCTGTGGTTCTTGAGGTGAACATGGAGTAGTTTTAACGTTATCTGTACTGATGATTGATTCCTTATACAAATATTTATTTCTGAGTAATATCAGTGTCCCAAGATAAACTGGTTCATCTTGAAAACAGATTCCCATTCTTCTAATCATCTAATGTGAGAAACAACAAGGAGATAGATCATTGGGAGTCTTGATAGCAGTAAAGGATGTTGTTTAGGGGAAGCACCCATGGTAATGAGAAAGTATGTAAAATATGGGACAATTTTAGAGTTCCTAAGAGAAATCCTATATGATTCAATCTCTGAACTAAGACCACAGTGAAATGAAGAACTTGAAATAGGGGTAGGTGAAGAAAGAGCATGCTCCCCAGAGATGGAATGAGGGATCACATTTGTTTTCTAAACTGAAACAATGTTGAAATAATAAGGTAGAAAATTTTATTTTATATAATTTTAATCTATTCTATGTTGTCTTATTGAGACAGGGTCTCCTATTTGTAGTCCTGACTGTACTGGTATTCACTATGTAGACTATGGACTGGAACTTGCAGAGATTTTCCTGTTAGTGTCTCCCAAATGCTGATATTAGAGTCTTACATCACCACGTCCAACTCAGTAAGGTATAAATATGAAAAGAAAATGTTGAAGACCATCTTGGCATTGTAGCATTTGGATATCCTATGATGTTAGATGTTAGCAAGTTTTTTTGTTTTTGTTTTTGTTTTTGTTTTTGTTTTTTTTGCTTTCCCTGGTGATAGTTGAGTCATTACAACACAGTTTTTGAAAAAGCTCTCATAGAACAGAAGACTGTCACCATAAGAGATAGACTTACATTTTTCTTGCACTATTTTCCCTATAAAATGTGAATGTTTCTAAAGAATAGACTGCTTCTACTTTTTTTTAACTGAAAATAGTATTGGGAATTCAGAGTAAGAATTTTCAAAATTTGATATCATACTTGTCAGGTCCAAAGGAAACTCTAATTTCCCAGACTCCAAAAGGCAGTCCTGGATCATAGGAGGACACCTGTTGGTTAGCTCAAAGCTAGCATTCATCAGGAACTTGTGAAGCAGAAAAGAGGTCATTTCTCTTCATTGGCATGAGGGACAAATGGCTGTCGGTGGTGCCTTTTGGATTATCCAAGGGTGCACTGGCCTCCAGGCTCCCCATTATCACAAGTACCTGCTACACATTTCAAAGTCATGCTATCATCCTAGCTCTTCTCACCGCCCCCTCTACTTTAAATTCCCCTTAAGTCATAGGCTTCCCTCTCCCAGCTACTCAGCCTCCTTATAACCCTATAATTGCAGCTATCTTTCAATCTCCCTCCTTGTTCTCTCACTTCCCCCTCCCTCTCCTTTTCTATATCTCTGCTCTGCTCCTGCTTCTCTGAGTGCCAGGTCCAGTCTGCTGGCCATGTTTAGTTTGCTACTTTCTCTGCTCAGGACTTTTCCATATGCCTGGCTATTCTCTCTCTCTCTCTCTCTCTCTCTCTCTCTCTCTCTCTCTCTCTCTCATATCTACAATAAAAACCTTTTCTTTAACCATTCCATGATGCAGTTATGTCATCAGTTGATACAACATTGAACTACTATATTGGAGAAACCTAGTAAAGTAGTAGGTTATCGTCAGGAAAATGCACAATACCATTAGTTTTAAATTCAGTTATATATGTTATATCATCTTCTCACTAAAGCATGGAAAAAGGTGAAATAATCTGTGCTGAACAAGGCTAGTGCTTGAAGTTAATGAAATGAAACATATATAAGACAGTCCTTAAGTTATCCTGCAAGAAACTGAGACCACAAATTATAAAAAAAAATACTTCTTAGAACTAGGAAAGTCTTGTTACAAGTTAAAGTTGTATCATATATCATTTACCAAGAAATGTATTTCTCAACTTGTCCCAGTAATAATACACACACACACACACACACACACACACACACACACACACACACACATATATATATATATATATATATATATATATATATATATAATAGATTTAAAATGTGTATGTGTCTTAGGCAGGGTTTATATTGCTGTGAAGGGACACCATGACCATAGCAACTCTTATAATGTAAAACATTTAATTGGGGATGGTTTACTGGTTCAGAGGTTTAGTCCATTATCATCAAGGCAAGAAGAATGATGGCACACAGGTAGAAATGGTGCTAGAGAAGGAGCCAAGTTTTCAACATCTGGATCAACAGATAATAGGAAGAGAGAGGCACTGGGCCTGGTTTAGGCTTCTGTAACCCCAAAGCCCACATTCTGTGACACACTTCCTCCAATAAGGCCACATCTACTCCAACAAAGACATAATCCTTTAAAATAATGCTAATCCCCATGAGTCTGTGGGAACAATTTTCATTCAAGGCACCACAGTATGAATGTTTATTTTCTGTACACCACTTGCATGCCTGTTGACTGCCGAGACAAGAAAAGGGTGTTAGAATGCCTGGGATTGAAATTACCAATGATTGTAAATTACCATGTGGACATGAGAACCTAATTGGGGTATTCTGGAAAAGCAACAAGTGCTCTTAAACTCTCAGTCATCTTTCCAGACCCTCGTTTCATAATTTTTATTAATATCATTTGTAAAAATATTAGTAAGTAAATCATTTATATAAGTACAATTAACTTTTGATTAGATTCTTCAAAATATACATTTTAACCTAAACTGTGCTTTCTTTTGTAGTTATTTTATTTTTATCATATTCACAATTTTGGACTCAAGGCTCTTAATGTTTTCTTTTCTTTCTATCTTACTCTTTTTTTTTTTGAGGCAGGGTCTGTATACATAGCTGTGGCTATCCTGGGACTCATTATGTAGAACAGGCTGGCCTCTAACTCAGTTAGCGTGCCCTTGCCTGCAGAGTTTTAGGATTAAGTGTGTGCATTAATACACCTGGACCCACAATGTATTCTTACTTAATCCAGTTTCTTATGTCATTCTCCCAAAAGATCTACCCAGGTCACACTATGGGAGAAGCCACAAGTATTCTATAGTAACAGAATTCACCACTATTACATTTTTCATTGAGAGAATAAGAATATATAATCAACTATAGACTGCTGCATTTACATCTTTTGTTGTCTTGGAGTCTCTGATTTCTCTAAACATCTCCTTGTCCCTACTAATTTAATTTTGAAATCATATTTTCCTATAGTTGTGGCATAATCTTGTCTCTGTGGTTTTTGGAGACAGGATCTGTATCTCATCCACAGGTCTCATTCTTGGTAAACACTTAGCAAATGTATATGAAATAAGAATGAATATATAGACTAGTGAATATATGAGAAGTGAGACCTCACTCTGCTGTCACATTGGTAACTTTCTGGGCTGTATCCATGATGTTTCTAACTATTGTTGGACTGTTTTTCAGAATTCCTTTTAAATTTCAGAATGCTTGAATTTGTTTGATTATTCAATGTGGTATATCTGAACTGTGTGTTCCTGTTTTGGATTAAATTTTTGTTCTCTAAGTTATTTTGAACTCCGTGATAGACACTAAAAGCTAGAGACTGTCATCACATTCACAAGTGATACTTTTGATGGACTGTAAAATGAGACATCACAGTCTCACCAGTGGAATGGAAAAAGACCTTTGTTTTATAAGCTACACAAGTATAGAGTTCTTCTCATCCTGTAGGGGATGCTAGCTTCTGAGTCACAGCAGCAGCTTTGCTGCTTGACATTTATGAACAGATACAAAGAGAGTTCCAACCAGAATGCTGGGCCTGAAACGACAGAAACGACAGAAAAATTTCTTCAGATAAGCAACAGCCTCCCTCACACACTTGGTGTGGTGTGATTGATAACCCGGGAAATACTTCGATTTGTCTTAGTTTGTACAAGAACTTTTTCTCACTTAAATTCACCCATTATCAAGAACAAAACAGAATGTCATTGTAATTTATCATTTTATTTTGACATTTTAATTGTGATACCTTTAGTAGTTATTTTTTACTCTTATAACAGAAAGGAAAAAGGATTATAAAATCTCCAATTCTTGACTCTGCATTAAATTCTCCTTTCTTTTTTTAAAAAATTTTTTAACTTAAATTAGAAACAAGACTGTTTTACATGTCAATCCCAGTTCCCTCTCTCTCCCCTCCTCCCCTGGCCCCTACTAACACCCTACCTATCCAATACCATTTCTGCTCCCCAGGGGGGTGAGGCCTTTCATAGGGTGGGAGGTCTTCAGAGTCTGTCATATACTTTGGGATATGGTCTAGTCCCTCCCCCGTGTGTCTAGGCTGAGGTAGCATCCCTCTATGTGGAATGAGCTCCCAAAGTCCATTCTTACGCTAGGGATAAGTACTGATCTACAACAAGAGGCCCCATAGATTTCCGAGGTCACCTCACTGACACCCACATTTATGAGGTGTAGATCAGTTCCATGCTGGTTTCCCAGTGATCAGTCAGGGGGCCAAGAACTCCCTCTTGTTCAGGTCAGCTGTTTCTGTGGGTTTCACCAGCCTGGTCTTGACTCCTTTGCTCATCATTCCTCCTTCTTAGAAATTCTTATTTCTAAGAAACGTATTTTCTGAATACTTCTCCCCAAATATTTATGATTCTGTCATGTTTTAAATATATTGGTTATATATGTACATTAAGGTAATTTGTAAAATATAAGAGGATGTGAAAGGTAGTATTGTTATTACTAACTTTATTAACAATGAAGGCCTTTTGAACTAAGTCATAAGAACTTTCAGAATTTTGACAGGAGAAGTAATAAAGAACAATAAATGTAAAAATTACTATTTTATTTTATAATCATAGAGTAACCACTGAGTAATTGACTGAAGTTCATGATCATCTTTATATAAAAATGCCATTCTTATCCTAACCTTTGCTTTATATCCCCCTTATTCTCAGTTTTGCTGTAATACACCACCTTTTCTTTCTAAAATTAAACTCAGTAGTTAGCATCTAGAAGTTTCTATGCCTTCTGTTTAGGTATGGTAGCTTCAGATGATAATAATAAATAAATATACTTTTCATGGTGTATTTCACCCTCTCTCACCTTTGTATACTTTCTTTTTCTACTCCGTTTTTAACCTTCACAGGCGTAAACCTCTTTTGTTAGTACTAATTGATTCCATACTTTTTGTTGTATGTGCTATCAATTTTTAAAGACAGAATGGGAAAGCACAATTATTCAGCCCAGAAAGGGGTCCTGTTGAGCACCAGATACCTCCAGATTCCACTGACTTGTAGTGCCTATAAATTATGATAACTTTAATTTTTAATTTCATATTTTTGTGTACTTCTGTATTTTCATCATTTCCCCCATACCTCTTCTCCCTCCAACTTTTCCTGTGCTTTAGCATTCCATCTCAGATTATTGCCTCCATTTCTGTAATTATTATTGATACATATATATCAATAAATGTGTAGATACAATCTGCTGAATCCATTGAGTGCTACTTGCATGTGCTAAAGTAGAGTCTGTGGAGGAAAACTGCTTACTGACTTGCTACTCCTGGCTTGCAGATTTGCTTTCTTTTGCATCCTAGATCCACATGTCTATGGGTGGCACCACTCATTTAGGCTGGGCACTCACATGTCAATCATTAATTAAGAAAATTTCCCACAAGGTTGTCTATAGGCCAATCTTTTTTTTGTTTTTGTTTTTGTTTTGTTTTTGTTGTTGTTGTTGTTGTTTTGCAATAGTAGCAAGATTTATTTCTATGTTGGAGTTTTTTAAACATTTTTTTATTTGAATTAGAAACAAGATTGATTTACATGCCAATCCCAGTTCCCTTCTCCCTCCCATCCTCATCACATATCTATCACATAACCTTTGTTCTATTATTCTTCCCCTGACTCAACCTTTCTGCTCCCTCATTACCTTTGCATCCTTTCTCTTCTTCCCTTCTCATTCTCGTAACTCCCTCCCCCCCCTCCCATGCTCTCAATTTGCTCAGGGGATCGTGACCCTTTTCCCTTCTCTTTTACGGGACAATGTTTGTCTCTTTTAGGGTCCTCCTTGTTTACTAGTTTCTCTGGCAATGTGGATGGTAGGCTGGTAATCCTTTACTCTATGTCCAAAATCCACATATGAGTGAGTACATATCATGTTTGTCTTTTTGTGATTGGGTTACCTCGCTCAGAATGGTTTCTTCTAGTTCCATCCATTGTTCCTGCAAATTTCAAAATTCCATTGTTTTTTCCATTGAGTAGTACTCCATTGTATAAATGTACCAAATTTTCCCTATCCATTCTTCGGTAGAGGGGCATCTAGGCTGCTTCCAGTTTCTGGCTATTACAAATAGTGCTGCTATGAACATCGTTGACCAGATGTCCTTGTTGTATGATTATGCTTCCTTTTGTTATGTGCCTAGGAATGGAATTGCTGGATCTTGTGTATAGGCCTATCTTATGGAGGCATTTTCTCAGTTGAGATTCCTTCAGATGACTAGCATGTGTCAAGTTCACAAAAAGTCAACTAGGACATTTTTTGAGGATTTCAAGTAATGTATTTTTTGTTATAACCACTTCTTATCCAAGGCCCTCCCAGATCCTCCCAGGCCTACCCCTGGCTCTCCACTTATCCAACTAGATGATTGTGGTTTTGTCTTGTTTTGTTTTTAAACACATTGAGTACAATTTTTGTTGTTCAACTCTTCTTGTCTCTAAACCTTCACTGGAGTGTGGCTTCAGATTCTACTGACTTACTTAGGGTCACACCATCAAAGAAAACTGACTCTTTCTCTTCTATCAGGTATGAAACACTAGCTCCACAGCCAGTGGTTTAGGTTTGTGCCTAACTCTTTCCATGCTGGGAATGTCTTGTGCTTGTTATCTATCAAGTTAACCATGAGTTCACATGTACAGCTGCCCTACTGTGTCTGGAAAAAGCTGTCTCTTTGATACTATTTAACTACCTCTGGATCTTACAATCTTTCTGTCCCTCTTCCTGAAAGATCCCTGAGCCTTGTAGAGAAGGTTGTGATATAGATGTCCCATTTTAGGGCTCATTATTTTGCAGACTCTTATTGTCCACCAGTGAGTCTGTATACTAATATCCATCTACTCCAAGAAGAAGCTTCTCTGATGAGGTTTGAGAGTTTCACTATTCTATAGATACTACAATGTCAATTAGAAGTCATTTTAATAGTGTGTGTGCATTTAACCAAGTGATAACGGCAGGTTTTTCCCTAGAGCCTATGAACTACCTACCTAGCCATAAGTTTTGGGTTCTATTTTTAGTGCAAAGAATGAGTTCCATTTTGTAGATAGAGCATTAAATCCTAAAAGAAAGTGGTCGTTTTTTCTTTCCACTAATTCTCCTGTAGGCATATCAGTCTATTACAATTCAGAGGGTTCTCAGCAAGGTTAGATTAATGATAGCAATCCTCTGGTAGCAAGAGTAATGCTTTTATCACTATGTGAAGTTTCCAAGTTGTTTCCAACTTGATTTCTTCATGTTTATGACTCAAGTATATGGTATCTTCAGCAGTAGGGTCTGCCAGGTTCTGAAGAGTAACCAAGAGTATTGGCAATAGTCTGTAATGTTTAAAAGTCTATGGGATAGCACTGGATGATAACTTTAAGAGCGGTAACCCATTCCTTGTACTGGGGATTTTACATGCTAGCATATGGTGTATAGTTGGGGACTTGTCCTCTTGTTATAGGGTAACTCCATTTAAACAGTGTTTATATATGTATATGTCTGAAATTTAAGAAGCTTCATAATAGTTGTTTCCATATGGGTTCAGTGTTAGTTATCCCTCCTATGCCCTACTCTAACCTTCCCAATCACACCTTCCTCATTCAGTCTTTCTTGTTCCATTATTTGCTTCCCACCTTCATATCACTATAATCTCTCTCCCCTCTCTAAAAGATTCCCTCCTCCCCAATGCTGCCTTACTCATTTCATTTCCCTGCCTCTGTGGGTATTCCAAGTGAAACACACATATCTAAAGAACTAAAACTAGTATTCACATAAAAGTAGAATATCCAGTATTTATCACTCTGGGGTCGGTTTACCTCACTAAGGATGATCACTTGCAGTTACATCAATTTACCTGTGAATATTATTTTTCTTAATAGCTGAATAGTATAGCACATTTTAGGTGAGCCATACTTTTTTATTTTCTATGTAACAACATGAATATTAAAGCTATTTCTATTTCATGCCCCTTGTGAGTAGAGTAGTAATGAACATACATAGTTGAGCAAGCCTCTGCAGTAAGATATAGAATCCATTGGTTATCAATAGTAATACAGCTGGATAATGTATTAGATGCAATTTCAGCTTTTTGAGTAATTTCCCCCACTGTCTTCCATAGTGGTAGCACAAGTTTGTAGTCTCACCAGCATTGAATGAATGTTTCCCTTTTCCAGCATCCTTGATAGCATCTGCTGCCTTTTTAAAAAAAATCTTGGCCATTTTTACAGTGATAAAATGAAATCTCAAAGTAATTTTAATTTGCATTTCCCGGATGGCTTAGAATGTTAAAGTTCTTTAAAATATTTCTTAGGCATTTGTATTTCATCTTTTGAGAATTCTGTTTATTTCCATGCCTCTGAGTAATTTTCATCTTTGCTAATCCATATAGAAAGGCCCAGAACACTGTTGATGGTAATCCCTTATGGAGGTGGTCCTAGGTTGAATAAGAATGCTGGATAAACTGAACCATAGCCAAAGGAGTGAGACAGTAAGCGTCCTTCAGTTTTAAAAATACTAACCACAGTTAGAGCATACAAGACACACTGATTTAACTGTGGTTAGTATTTTAAAACTGACTTAATTAATTCTTCAGTGTGTATTCACCCACTTGGTTCTGTACTTCTAGAGAGCGCTGACACATACACCTCATCACTGGAGAAAGTCAGGAAGGAACTCAAGACAAGAAACCCGAGGAAGGATGCTTACTGTCTCACTCCCTGTGGCTTTAGAAGCCCTAAAGGTTGCTGGAGAGCCTCTGGTCCCTAGTTCACAAAGGAAGTTCACAAACAGTAGCTTTGCTATTGAAGAAATCAACATCAGAAGCAACAGGACTAAGAGGCCAGAGAGATGGCAAATCAAGATAATCTTCCTTCTGAAACACCCTTTTTATTCTGGATTGCTACTGAAGATACCACTCATGGACTTCTCACACCATTCCAGGCAATCAGGAATGTTCTTCAGGTGCTGCTTTCTTCTCATGCAATTGTAATTTATGTCAGCATGACATGAAATCCATCATAATAGTCACTTAATAACCCCCATACTTCATTTAGTCATAGTGCTTATCACAGCATCAGGAAGCAAACTAGAACATGCTATAAACTTAATGGAGTGAAACTAAGAAATGGCAAGGTTAATTAAGTGATAAACAACAGAGACCAGTAGCTCTATGTTGCTTTCCTACACATTCTGTTTAATAGTTTTGTTTATGAGTACTTAACTTTTTAAGGAACAGCCATATTCCTTATGTGGGTGCTCAAGTGGACAGCTAGGTATGTGATATAGATGTGACCACCACATCATCCTGTTGCCCAAAAAGTTGTTGACTAACCTTTAAACTAGATATAAATTGCTTTCAATTCTCTGCAAGGCAAAGACAGGTACGATGAGGGAGCATGTAAATTTATGGCCAATTTATCCCCGATAGAGCTTTTCATTTGTGGAGACAGCGTAGTGAAATATATATATGAAGATGTAAGTTGCCTTTCACAGTACACAAATGATCTTCTACTGGGCCTTTCTTGATGATAAGAGTGAGGGACAAGCGCATACATAAGGATACTTGGAGGTCTTGAAGATACTCTTTTGGAAAGTTAGAACATGTATATTAATATATCAAAATGAATGAAAACACAGACTTTGGTTCTAGTTTGGCTGCTCTTAGAAGACATTTTAGATGCTTCCCTTCCAGAATGGGCCAAAGGTAGCAGTTTAGTCCCTTTATATTACTATGTGAGAATGAATAATTCAAGTGTGTTTCACTACAGTCTTTGACTCTTGTCATCTTAACCATGAGCACTGTGGAATCTGGGTAATGATTTTGACCTTGTTTTGGTGGACAGGAGGAGAAGGACTAAGTGCAATGAGAGTAGGCCACTCTATGTTACTCATTAGAGTTATAGCTCATTAACCACTCTTCTACCCATTAACACTCTGACTAAAGGCAGCATAAGGGAGTACAGTGCTTATTACATCTTGTACTTCAGGTTACTGTCCAGCACTGAAAGAAGTCAGGGCAGGCACTTAAGTCAGGAACCTAAATGCAGCACTGCTAGATATGCCAGGCAACATTATCTCCAGCTAGGAAACTCATAACAAATGAAGTACAGGATGGATTATAGAGAATGCTGCTTGCTAGCTGGCTTTCTCATTGGCCTGCCTCACAGGCTCATGCTTAGCTCATTTTCTTACACATCCCATGATCATTTGCCCAGGGCAGATATGGCCTATGCTAGGCTGGGCATACTAATTACTACTTAGGACACTCTTACACACATGCCTTCAGGCCAATCTGACATAGGCAATTTGTCATCTGAGAGAAGCCTCAGATGACTTTTGGTTGTAACACAACAGACAATTAAGGCTAACCAGGATTTAGAGAGAACTTTACAGTCACTCTCTTATTTTTTTATCGTTACAGATTGACTTTAACAAAAATCTTTTTTTTATTGGAAAGAAAATTATTTTACATGCCAATCCCAGGCCCCTCTCCCTTCCCTCCTCCCCTGCCCCCCCAATGCCTACCTATCCCATACCCTTTCTGCTCCCCATGAAGGGTGAAGCCTTCCATAGGGGTTCTTCAAAGTCTGTCTTATTCTTTGGGCTAGGGCCTAGGCCAACCCCCTTGTGTCTAGGCTCAGGGAGTATCCCTCCATGTGGGATGGGCTCCTAAAGTCCATTCCTATGGTAGTGATAAGTACTGATCCACTACAAGAGGCCCCATAGATTTCCAAGGTCTCTTCACTGACACCCACATTCAGGGTGTCTGGTCTTTGAAGCTTGTGATATGGAATTTAAACTGACTACTTCCTTTTTATTTGGGTTTATCAAGTAATGTTGGCTTGTGCTGAGCACAGCAAGAGTATAGTGTCTGCTTCCCGGGGCACAGGGGGCATACACGGTATTGCTTCTCTGTTCTACTGATGCCCTAAACTCCTGTTATATTCATACATATGTCATCTGCCTGGGCACCCAAGGTGTGTGTGGAAGCCTCAGGAGCAAATAGTTAATACCACTTAGTTGACCCTACAGTAGTGCTAAGGTTTTTGAAACGAATATTTGGAAGAAAAATTCTCTCTATTATAGAAATAAACATAAAGAGTTGCTGTGATTAATTCTTTTACAAATGTATTCACTTAATTTGATCCAAATTACACAGGAATCTTTTTCATTTAAAATTCTAATGTAGTTAGGATTTCTATTGCTATGAAGAGACACCATGACCACTGAAACTCTTATAAAGGACAACATTTAATTGGGACTGACCATTGTCATTAGGGTGGTGTGTAGGCAGACATGGTGCTAGCTTCAGAAGTTGATGAGAGTTCTACACCTTGATCTGAAGGCAGCAGAAGCAGCTGTGTGTCACACTAGGCGTAGTTTGAGCATAGGAGACCTCAAAACTTGCCCCCCACAGTGACATATTTCCTCCAACAAGGCCACACCTCCTAACAGTGCCACTCCCTGAGGCCATTTCTTTGAAACCATCACATTGTACTTCATCTTCCCCATATACTTGTAGCAATACCGTAATGCAAAATGCATTCATTCTAACTCTAAAAGCCTCATAGTCTGTAACAGTCTCAATTTCAAAGTCTCTTCTGAGAGTCATAAATTTTCTTTCAAACCACCACAGCTACAAATTGAGTAGACAGGATTAATGATAGCAATAGATTGTCTTTGAAATGCAGTAGAGTGAATGTTGTGGTCAGCCTCTGAGAACATTAATGGAGAAGCAATGAGAAGACATTTTATCATGGTAACCGTCTCCTCAATCCAAATACAACATGTATAGTTCTTTCTCTTCTTTGGCTAGCCTCAATTTCTAGTTTGCATCTAATCAATCATGTAAGAGCAATGAATAAATATAAGAAAATATACATAGTATCTAGTTATTTCCTTTAGCTGTTTAGGATACTGTGACTTATACCTACCACAGGAAGTTCCTAATTTACTAAGTACTTTGCTTTCATGTCACTTTTTTCTATATTTACTTCTTTGGTGTAGATTCTTTTTCTTAGATAAATCAGGGCACTTTATGCATGTTGTTATGTATTAATGGTCTTAGTCTAAGGCAAATCAGTTAAATGACAAAAGTGCCATCACCAGTAGAAAAATAAGTTTGTGTTACTCTTCTTTTTTTTTTCAGTGAGAATTTGGATTTAAAGAATATCAAGACTACTTTAGTAAAATCTAATGTGTGGAGCATTCTCTGAAATCTGGCAGGGTAGCATTAAAGGACCATGTCCTAATTTCCTGACCTTGGGGCGCATAGTTGATGGGTTGCTCAAAAAAGCCTGTTATTTGGACCAGTGATGTTCTTGCTGTACCAGCACAGTCTTAGCCAGAGATCATGAATATTCCTGGATGTAACTTTACCATAGAATAATTCCCCTGCACATGTCACTTGTCCCAATCACTGCAAAGCTGAAAACTGAACATCATCCATGGATGATCAGGTCAAGTTGTCAGGCAACAGAGTTTTTCTGTCCTTTCTCCAATATGTGATGTAAGATATCTTCTCCACTTGAAATCAAACCACTCTTCCAAAACCTTGGCACAGCATCTTTTTTTTGACCAGGAAATATGTGTAAGGGAGGTAGAGAGCAATAGGAGTGTTCCCCCATTTTTCTGCCATTAAGGATTTACCTCAAGGTATATTTTCTCCACCTACATTCTAGTTGCATCGCTTTTTATATTGTCTTTTCAAAAACACCAAGAAATTCAATATACACATTTTCTCAGATCTGAAGCATAACCTTACTCCCTCAAACCCCTCTGCAAAGTAATTCCATATTATACTCTATAAAGTAGGCAACTTTATAAAGCAATATGAATTACAATTTGGATGATAAAAGTTATTATACATGAGTAAGTTTGTATCTCTAAATCAATGAAATAAATTAGGTTCCCCTGTTTTGTAGCATATGGTATCCTCAAAATTGCCTTCATATAATTATAACTCTATTTATTAAAAAGAATTATGTAAAAATATGGTTAATTTATTCTGGTGTGACTGCCTTAGTAACTTAATTATACTAAAAAGCATACTGAGATAAAATATAATTTAATTACCCAACTCATTTCTAGATGGATGGAAGCCCCTCACCTCATTTTGGTGATCTTCAAACGTATACAGGAAAACAGGCAGAGTTCAAGACAAGTTAGACACCTGTGTGCAGTGCCAATTAAGAAAAAAAGGCAAGAAAGACGTGCTACAATTCCAGATCACTTCCTGCCATGAAATTAAAAAATAATTTTATCTCATGCTATTTTCAAAGAACAGATTTTTTTTAAATGACTATGGCATTCCAGGACTGTCTTTCCCACATTATATAACACCAGTTCCTAAAACCTCTCTCTTCACCCTTTTCTGCCTTATTATTTTAGTCTTTCTCTCAACTAGTCTTACTATATTGGAGATCTCAGGTCCCAAAACATGAACCTGAACTAAGGAAGGGACAGTCTGTTTACACTACAACCATTTTCGTTTGTTGGTAAATATTTTGGGTTTCTGAATACATACATACAACTCGATTCACTCCAAAAATGGACCTAAAGCAAGTTCACCCCTCAGTGTTAACCTTACTTCCACCTTTGACCCTATGGTAGAGCAGACAGTTTCCCATTGTGTTACTTGTAGAGGAAAGCCACACCTCTTCCGTCTGGCCTCTAAGTTCCCCTGCAGGTTCCTGCCTATTCTATTCTCTATTCCTCTAGGTGGGTCTCATGTGCTTCGGTAACCCTTCATAATGGTAACATGAAACAATTTGTCACTGTGTTCCTTAGCCATTGCTTTCTCCCTGTTTTGTGCCCTTCATGTCTTAGCTCCTGCTTTATTCTATTTCCAAAATAGTTTGAATCTGAATTTCAGTATTGCTTCCCATATGAATCATTTGCTTATTTTTCCAGTGAGTGTTAATTCTCTTGCATTTGGTGTATGCATACATATATAATTTTGGTGTCACATACTGTGGTTATTTATAGATGCCTAGAGTTCATTTACATGGGTCCTGTGACCTTCTCCCTTCTCCCTCTGTGGTGACATATTATTTATGATTTATTGAAGCTTGCCTGAGGATACAGAAAGCAAAGCTAGCCACAAGCTATAGAGTCATGCAACAGTGATACACACCTTTAATCCCAGCAGCTGTACTAGCTAGCCATAGAGACGGGTGGCACAAACATTTACTCCCAGGACTCAAGAGACAAGCAGATGGATTTCTGTTACTTCAAGGCCACACTGAGCTACATGAAATTGATCCAGTCCTAAAGAGAAACAGCTCTCACAAAGATGATCTCAGCACTTGGGGATCACATGCCTTTAATCCCCACACTATCGAAGTATAAGAGGTAAAAGCAAAGGGCTTCATGTGATGACTTAGTTTCCAGACATGTTGAGGAGAAGCAGCAGTCTAGGATTTCAGTCTGAGGATTTGTGGAGCTAGCCAGACCACCTTTTCTCTCTGTGGCAGAGATAAGTGCTAGTGGCTAGCTGCTTTGCTTATCTGACTATCAGCTATAACCCAATATCTATCTCTGGAGTTTTATTTTTCACACTACACTCCTCACCCCAGTTCTTCTTCCTACAGTCATTTCATGTGCAAACTGGTGATTACTTTTGTTTGAAGGAAAGCATATTGTTATTTTTATTAGTATGTATGTGATGGTGGTGGTTGTGGCATTGGGGATTATTGATACTATATTGTGCACATCATGGACTCTTTAAAAAAAATTCCTTCCCTTCAGGCAATAACACTTTCTTACGGAAATCATAGTATACAAATATTCATTATTCCATCTCTCCTGTAAAATTTAAATTATTACTTTAAGAGATTTCCTCTCTAAAATAATAGAACTGTTTTCCCAGGAATTTGTGAATCTTTGAAGCCAACAAATCTTTCAGGGCTAGCTTACTTCCCTGTCTGTTGAATCAGATGGGGTGTGTGAGGGTGATGTTACAGGTATGTGTGTCTGCAAAAAAGCTGATGGGAGATAAGTCTCCAACTCATAAGATCCTGTATCCTTTGACACTGACCCACATGGCATGAGAGATAACACTGCTCTAATAGGGCAGTGCAAAGAGAGTGACTGACTGCAGACAGCCCCTTGGTTCAGACTCTTTGTTTCAGTGTAGTGCTGCCATGCATTGAACTTGGGTGCTTTGATTTGCTTTGTTACAGGAACAGAACTGCAAAAGAGAACAGAACAGAAGTACATTTATAACGAGCACTGAAGTGATCAAGGAAAAATACATTGGACAAAAGACCCATTTATCAGTGTCATGAAAATCTTTTGAATAACCACAATATTTTCTCTTTGCCAAAGTCTTTTATCCTTATGGACTGTTGTAATGGGTGTATCTCTAAAGACTAGATAAAGATTTCTGTACACAATGAAAGGAGATGAAAATGTTTTCCAAAATAAAAGTAGAATCATCAGTTATTCTTTGGAGGAAGTCCATAAATGTCATGCATTATGCCAGGTATTTCTTCCCTCATAATTGTATTTAATTATCAGAATAGGCTTGTAAGCTACATGCCATTCCCATTTTATAGATGAAATTTTAATATGTAATAAAGTCAGATTTGGGACCAAATTGTGATCTAAACTCTGCATGTTTTCTACTATGATGGACCATAATTACATACAAAAGTGAAGGTGCTCTGTTTAACAAGGCAATAGAGCTCGTTTGTGCATGATAAGTTTTATTGTCAACATCTTTTAATGAGGCCACACTGCATCATGATTCAGTGATGCCCTCTTCTATTTAGCTGCCTGAAATCATGTATTTTAAAGGGACTACTGGTGAGAATACTATCAAGTTAGCCTTGGGTTAAAAACTAAAGGGCTGGTAGGAGCATCTACTTCTGACCAATCTAAATACACTGCTCTACTGTTTACCTTAGAGAGAAGACTACAGAAAAGTTGACACATGCTACAGAGAGACAATTTGAAACATACACTTAAAATATGAGGGTAGTAGACGTTGTATACTTGAAAAATAAGGGTGCTGTAAAAGGATCCCAGCTATAAAACTTGTGCAATAATTGGACTAAATTTTCATGCTCATAAAAGCCAAATGAGGATGATGACATTTCAAATTATGAAACCAATATCTCCAACTTTAGGCATCTTTTATCATCTATTTTTCCAGATATCAGACCTACGGTTATGACTTACATAACACACTTTCTTCTCTGTCTCATGTGCTGACTATATAGCACAATTTTGTTCCTGCACTTCCTCTCGCTTGTATCTTCTGTACTATACCAAATTAGCACACTAATTACCACCTGTAAATTGATGACTCCTAAATCTGAATCAATAGTCTTGACTGTTTTCCTTTTCATTTTAAGCATTGTCAAGAATCTCTCTCAGCAGCTTCAAACTCAGTGAACAGAGCAAACTCAGTGAACAAAGGAAACTGATTTCCTTTCTGATTTCCCAGTGAGCATAAATCTGTCTCCTTCCTGCCTTTTTTTTGTTGATAGTACCTAGTGTTAAGTTTCTGCTGCAGTCATTGGTGGTGAAACTACGAATAAACAAACTACGAATAAACAAACCCACGAGGAGCTTTGTTGAAGGGGAGGTCAGATGAGGGTGGATTGGCAGCCAACCGGAGAGAAGAGAGAAAGGCGGGGAAGGTGGAACTTATAAAGGGAAAACTGAGCATGCGCACTGAGGCTTCAAGCATGCACAGAGACCTCACACAGGTCTGTAGTGCCTGAGGAGTGATATGGTGATGGAGTAGCATGTTACTGTGCATGCCCCGCCTGTCATCAGGGGGCGGGGACAGCCTGGTGTCGGGTCCTATCACCTAGTCATATGCGGCATCCACCCTTGACCAGCAAGAAAGACGCCACACCGAGGAATCTTCTTCAAACAGTTTAATCGGGAACCTCTTTGCTTTTACAGTGTATAATGGCGGCGGCGGCGGCCCTAGGCCGAGGGAGACGGGGCCTGATATAGTCTACATCTACCAATCACCTAACCCTACGTGGCACGCCAGGATAGGTTGTCTCCAAGCAGAATTAAGAGGATACATGACCTTTACCTAATTTGGAGTTGTTTACCACATAGAGAGCGCTCGCCGTCGGGCTGGCGGAGGGCAGAAACCGGCGCCATCTTTTGGGTGCGGTTTTCTGCAGCTCCCTACAGTCATAGACATAATAGATATAGGCATACCTAAACACCAGTTCTAGAGATCACCCTGAATTTTATTTATGACACCACATCAGAAATTAAGTCTCTTTTATTCTGTCTTCCAAATGTCCAACTGTTACTGCCATCAACCTCCAGCTAATTGTTTCCTTTTTTTGTGTGTGTGACAGTCATTCCCATTTCCAGGATCCTTCTACTATGGATTTAATCCTTCTACAAGTAGATATTCATTTGTTAACGATTCTGTTCAAACAAAACTTCCTCTATAAAGGTTTGCCTAGCTTGACTATTTTTTCCTGTTCTACTGTCATATTGAATAAGTAACTTAATCTCATTGTCTGTCCTCTAATATGTTCGATGGATAACAGAAACTCAGCCCTGTTAGCTTTGTGTTCTCAAAGGTCAAAATATAGCAGGCAATTAGATATTGATTGACTTGAATACCAAGCTGGGTTTTCCTCCAAAATAAGTCCTGTACATTCTGCAATTACTCTTTACAAATACCCAGAATTGATTATGCTTCTTTTATTTGACATTTCTTCTCAGGTTTAAAAAAAAGCACATATTTTCTCTCCTCTCCTCCTCTGACATAACTAATTTTGTTTTAGGACACTTACAAACATAGGTCAATGCCTTTTTCAGATCAAGCATGAATATCAAGATATGATCTTTGCTACATGAGGTGAATAACGTTTTGTACAATCTATAGTCTAATGTAGCTGAATCTTGTGAGAACATTCTTAGACATCATAGCCCTGTGTAACTAGGGGACAATTAAACGTTCAGATATTTTTTTTTACATTAATGAAAATTCTTGTAGGAAAGTTTTTCAAAGTTTAATTATCATATGACACTTCTAAAAGTTTTTTGAATATTTTTCATTGAAAATAAAATTGTTTCATGTAATTTGGGTTAGGGCTTCCCCTTCCCCAACTTCTTCCAGTTTCTTCTGACCTCCCACAGTAGACACTATCACAAAATAAACTCAATGGCATTTTTGTAGTTTCTTTGTTCATAATGCTTTATCAGATATTTTCCCCCTGTCTATTAGTTTTAACGTTCCCCCTTTGGCTTTCAAGACCATTTTGATTCTTAGTTTTTTGTTTTTCTTTCAGATTTTTTTTATTTGAATTAGAAACAAGATTGTTTTACATGACAACCCCAGTTCCCTTCTCCCTCCCATCCTCTCCTACCACACCCCCCAACTAAAACCCTACCTATCACATATCCTTTCTGCTCCCCCTGGATGGTGAGGCCTTCCATAGGGTGTCATCAGAGTCTATCATATCCTTTAGGATAGGGCCTAGGCCTATCCTCGTGTGTCTTGCTTCAGGGAATATTCCTGTATGTGGAATGGGCTCCCAAATTCCACACCTATGCTAGGAATAAGTACTGAACTACTACATTTCCTTAATGAAATCCATGTTCCTGGGGTCTGGATCAGTCCCATGCTGGTATCCCAGCTATTAGTCTGGGGAGCAAGAGTTCCCCGATGTTCAGGTCAGTTGTTTCTGTGGGTTTCACCAGCCTGGTCTAGACCCCTTTGCTCTTCACTCATCCTTCTCTGCATCTAGATTCCAGTTCAGTTCAGTGATTTGTTGTGGGTGTCTGCTTCTATTTCCACCAGCTGCTGGATGAGGGCTATCGGGTGGCATATAAGTCAGTCATCAATCTCACTATCAGAGGAAGGCATTTAAGGTAGCCTCTCCTCTGTTGCTTAGATTGTTAGCTGGTGTCATCTTTGTAGATCTCCAAGCCTTTCCCTAGTGCCTGATTTCTCTGTAAACCTACATTTTGATTCTTAGGTTTTAATGACATATGAGCTAGCTCTGCTTGAATATTGTTTCCTCCTAAGATCATATAGAAATAAATATTCTATAAGCTCATCCAATCCTTTTTTAAAATAAGTCTGTCAATAACTGAAACTCCTATCTTTTCATTTCTAGTTATCAAGTGAACTTAATTATGTTTACCTTGATTTATTTATAGACAGTAATCACTGAGGCACTTGCTCTAAAAAAATCTGTACAAATGTTTTAGTCAATGGCAAAATATCTTTATGTGAATTTATGTTTTCAAGTACATCCATTATAGTCCAACTAAATTACAAAAGAGTGAGAAAATACATAAAACATAATTGTCTTCAAAATATTCACTTTTCTCAAGGTTTCTTCCTAACAAAGGAAGGAGAGGGGAGGTTAAGAGGGAATTAGAAGAGACAAGTAAAGAGAATAATGCAGAAGGAAGGACAAGAGAGCATACAACAGAGAAGAGGCAGAGGAAGAGAAGAAAAGGAACATGCAATGTATTCGAAAGTTCTATGTGTCTTACAGGATAAAAGATGATCTAGAGAGAGGAGGGATGAGCAAAGGAGCCTAAATGGTGCTGGAGAAACCTGCAGAAACAGTTGACCTGACTCAGTGAGAGCACAGAGACCCTAGTCGTAAAGCTGTGGGACCAGCATTGAACCAACCAAGCCCTGTGAATGTGGGTGCCAGCTAGGAGGCCAAGCCAGTCTATGGGACTTCTAACAGAGGAGCCAGTGTTTATCCCTAGAGCACAAATGGACTTTGGGAGCCCATTCCCTATGGAGGGATACTATTGCAGCAGATACAGCAAGGAGAGCTTAGGTCCTCCCACAAAATGATATGACAGACTTTGACAGTCCCCCATGGAGGGCCTCACTGTCACTGGGGAGGAGATGGGGATGGGTTGGGGGCCTTGTTGGGGAACATGAGAGGATGGGAGCGCAAGAGAATGGGGGGATGGGTATGTAAATATGAGTGCATCTAAAAGAAAAAAGAAAACAAGAAATTTTTGAAAAAAGTTGATCTAAAAGTAAACAAGGAAGTCACATGAAGGCAAAGATAATAAATTGCCTAAAATTTATTTTATATGATATTACATATTAAATCTTCGCCTCAGAATTTTCCTTTTAACATACAGGTTTTGGCTTTTAGTTAAATTGTCATAACATACATAATCAAGGACAATGAGTAAATCTATAAAAGTGAAATAGATAAATAAGCAATGAACTAGAAAAAGTCATATCATTACAAAGAACCTGTTATTAGGAGTTTGAATATGAAATCAGAAACACAAACTGGAATCAGAGAGAGCAAATGGATGCAGTGTGGCTTCCACAGCCAAGCTTATAAATCAACAGGAGAGCAGAACTAGAAAGAACAGCCAAACTGTGAAATATGGGAATGACAAGGCTGAGCCAGCACACTCCAAAGAGCCTGATATCACCATGTTAAGAAGGATTCTCCTAGCCTTGAATCTGACACTGACAGAATTGCAGAGATTATCTACTGAAAGAATCCTGTTCTTCCCAGATTTACATTGGGGTTTCTACTTTTTCTTCCATGAGAAAAGTTTCAGTGTCAGATGGGCAGCAACAGTTCATTAGATATGCGCTCTTCACTATGACTTCCTTTGGATCAAATTTGTTTACAGGACAGTAGAACACTTTCAATTGCTTAAACTGATTACATCCCTAGCCCCTGATCTCCATGTGAAACAGTGTGTCTCCCGTCACTAAATTTCTAGAACCATGTGGTTCATAGTTAGTTGCTTTCAATATGAGAGACACAGATGCAAACTGATCTGTGTGGGAGCAAGCAAGCAGTTCTGTGACCTTTGACCTTTGCCTTATTACTCACATCACTCTTATTGTTTCTGTTTCCTCTCAATCCCTCTATCCATTTATTCAAAGATGTTTACAAAGGTATTTCTAGATGTGGGCATATATGGATCACAGGTTAAGTTAATGCCACAACCTTACACAAAGAACTACAGGCAACTGAAGGATGATGAGATGGGGAGAAATAGTCCTACACAGGGAAGAACACATCAATAGGTTATCCAATACCAAGTGGTTAGCCGTAGACTGGGCAGATTGTATTTATGCATCTAGAAATAAATAAATATATACATACACATATATGCATGTAACAACAATTAATGAAAAATAGATGCCTTGAATCTAAAAAAGAACAGAAAGAGGTATTTGGGAGGGTTTGCATGGAGGAAAGAGAACAGAAAATAAAAGAAATAACTAGATAATAAATTATCTAAAAACAATAATAAAATTTAGAGCAAAACAAAGTATACTTTTAAAAGGAAGGAGCTGCCAGGATCTTTTCTAAAAATTTAGATGCATTATACCCAGCATTTTAAATTTGCTAAAATTTGAAGAGTCTTTTAAGAAGTGTCTATTATTGTCTGATTATCAGATTAACAATATACTGTGATATAGTTAAAGATTGGTCTTTGTTATAGCAAACAAGATGGAAAAGTCCTTGTGGGATAAACTGTGTTCTTTTTTCTGTTGCAAGAAATTGTATAGATGAATTCAAGGTTAGAATTTATGCAAATTTTCACTTCTAATTATCAAGTAATGTTTCATAACACATGAAGGTTTATTCACAAGAAATACAAAGTCTTGAGAAGGAAATATATTCAATTCATAGTGCTGTGTCAGCTTCTAGGCTGAAGCTGTACTTGATCCTGGCTAGGTACCTGTTAACTCCTGACTGACCTGATGTCCCTACTTGCAATGTATAATAGTATGGCTTTGAGTTCTGGGCCACCAGTCCTGACCTGGAGCAGTCCTGTATTCTTTGTGGCTTATCTTGTTTTTAGCAGGTCTACCTATAAATGTACTGAAATCTATGATTCTGACTGACCATAAACTAATAGCTCAGCCTGGCATTTGGAGAATGTGAAAACTCAGATCTGGGTTTGTGGTATAGAGGATGATTAGTGTCTCTAGTCAGTATTAATCTTCACTGTTACCTTAGTTTGTCAAAACACTGGGGAGATTACATGCAACAGTAGATTATTTGTGAGTGACTGTGATGTTGTCAGTAAGCTATATCCCTACATTGACTATCATTACACCATCAGCCCATAGATTAAAGCTGGTGAGAGTAGGTATTAAATACATGTGAAATCCACAAATTTAATAGAGCCTCTCTCCAAATCCAATCACATTCCTTGAAATGACCTTTCCCTAAATAAAAAAACACAGCAATACGGGCTGCACAATCACTGATTTTTGTTTCCTTTTCAACAAAATATTTCCACAACCTCTTACTATAAGCATATTAAGCACAATTTCTTAAGGACCAAGAAGAACACAGAAATAAGAAATAATTCTCTAAATAAAAAACAAATTGCTAAATAAACCAATAAGTGAATAAAAGTAATCATAATAATAATAAATGTTTAAGTGAGTTTCTAAAGATGACAGTAAAGGGCAGAGAGCTGCCTGTGGGGAATATGAGCCTAACCAAGCATGTCATGGGGAAAACCTGTGGATTTGATGAGGGTAATGCTGATGAAGACAGAGAACCATGGGTCACACTCAAAACCAGATTAGACAAAGGAAGAACTGTGAATACCAAGAGAACTGGTTTTGGGAAAGATCACCAAAGGGCTTTGTTTTGAGAAATGTGTGTTATGAGGTGGGAAGAACGAGAGAAACAACCATTTGTAGTAGGAAGAGAAGAGCAGCTCAAAGCTTTAATATGGACAGCTGAAACATTAGACCTTTTCTCAGACGCAACTGCACAAGTCTCCTCTTCTCTGGGGGAACATCCTATAAGGAGATTCAAAATAAGTTATCTGGACCTCTCAAGGACAAGCATCAGAAAATTTAAAGGCAGAAATATTACTATGCAATATATACATTTCAGTCTTTACCATACTTTCAATTAAAAAGAAACTGATTTTGTTCAACTGTCATGGACATTTACTATAATAATACATATCTGTTCTATTAAATAACAACTAAATTCAATTTTGTGAGAAAATAAATGGAAGGTATTAGAGCTTTCTATACATCTGGAAAAAATAGAATTACAAGCATAATTCAATGTTAATTTTATCTTTAGAGAACGTATTTTCCCTCTAAGAATAAGTAAATCTTTTCTGTAATAAAATAATTGGGCAGAATCCCCCATGGAGAGCCTCACCCTCCCTGGGGAGTGGAGAGGGGGATGGGGTGGGGGATTGGTAGGAGCTGGGGAGGAGGGGAGAGACAGGGAGCTGGGATTGACATGTGAAGCAGGCTTGTTTCTAATTTAAATTTAAGAAAAGGAAAAAAGAATTGGGCAGACATAAGGAGAATTCAAACTATGTTCAAAGAAGATGGACCCATTTAGAAACCCATGGCTTTCTCCAGTAAACAATCCTGTCTAAGGGTTGATCCAGTATATACAAAGAGAAATGCCAGCAAAGGAATGATCTTTCTGATCCTTAAAATATATGTAGAGTCATAACATAATATAGTAAAGGAAGAATAAATGTGTTATGAAGAAATATAAACTCCTAGCAAGTCTTTGACTGTGTGTATGTATTCCCCTCACTAAAAGTTAAGAACAAACAGTTAAAAGGTCTTGTAACTCTCCATCTGAGTATTTACAAAGTGATTTCACTTTTGCTTCAGTTTATCATTTTCCTTGTTTGTTATACAAACTTTGTTTTCTAGGTAATGGCAAAATTTTATCATAAAAATCTATTGCATTATTTTGATGAGAATGTTTTCATGTACAGTTTTGTTTATTTATACCTGGTATTCATAGTCATTCGTATCTTAAAGGAAGGTAAAAATTAATGGTCTCTTGAATGCCTGTAGATAAAGTTTCTTACTATTTTTAAATACAGTTGAAATTTATTAGTTTCTATGTCAAATACTCTGGTAAGTCATTTGAATGGGGTTTTTTTGCCATTTTATCCTTTTTTAAATTTAAATTAGAAACAAACTCCTTTTACATATCAATCCCAGTTCCCTCTTCCTTCCCTCCTCCTCTGCCCCCCATCAGCCCCTATCCCATCTCTTTCTACTCCTCAGAGAGGGTGAGGTCTTCCGTGGGGGAACTTCAAAGTCTGTAATTTCATTTGGAGCAGGGCCTACGCCCTCCCCTGTGTGTCTAGGCTGAGAGAGTATCCCTTTATTAGGGATAAATACTGATCCACTACAGAGGCTTCATAGATTACCCAGGCTTTCTAACTGACACCCACATTCAGGGAGTCTGGATTGGTTCTATGCTAGTTTCCCAGCTATCAGTCTGGGGCCCATGAACTCCCCCTTGTTTAATCAAATAGTCTTTATGATATATGTATTATTTTTATCCTCAGAAGAAACAACAAGTTTTGTAAGTTGTATTAGTCTTCTGTGGCTTCCATATGAAAATGTCAGACTGGGTTATCATGTAACAGAAGTTTAATTTCCAAATTCCAAAACCAATATTCCATCAGAGAAAAGTCCTTGGTTTACAAATGGCTCTCCTCCTTTCTTGTCTTCAGAGTTTTTTCTCTTTGCATCTATGAATCTAGTGGAAGCTTTCTAGCATCTTGTCAGAGGGTCTCAGTCCTAATGCCTGATCCCCCATCCCTTTATCTCATTGGACCTGTCCACAGATAGTGGTTATAGCAGGGTCTGAGGCTTCAACATGTTTAACAAGGATATCAGGGTTAGAACATAGATAACCTATCATCAGAAAAATGAGCTTTCCACTTGTGATGTTTTCACTGTTTTTGCTCTGTTTTCAAGAATCTCTGGAAAGATGGAAAAAATTATAGGAACACTTAATAAATACAAATAAGTTGGTAGAAATTTACTTGGGTTGAGTATAGAAAAATACCTTATTAACACAGATTTCATTAACGTTAAAAACAATCTGCTTCTTCAGTGTCAAGAGAGTAAGTCAATGGAAAAAAACATTTACAAAAGATACATCTGGCAAATGTTCTACCATTGAGCTGTCTGTACTGACAGCGATGATGTAATAACCTCACTAGACCCAAGATAAATGATAAATGTACAATATAATTTGTTGGTTGTAGCAACTGTATACTCTGGAGGAGGATAATGTAGGAGGCTAAATATATGAAAACATTTGTACTTGCTGTTCAAATTTGAAAATAAAAATACAATACAAAACAAACCTAAAACTGCTTTACAGAATAAAGTCTGATTTTTAAAAAATACACCAGTGACTCAACCAAGAAAATTTTACCCTTGGTGGTAGATTGAGGAGACCTAAATGTTTTCCTTTAAAATATTTTATTACATCTTTTAGATTTTGAGATTGTAATATAATCTATTATTACACTATTTTACGCCCCCCCCCACACACACACTTCTTCCCTTTAAAACTTCTCCTGTACTCCTCCTCTCTTTCTTTTTAATTCATGGCTTATTTTTTTCATTAAGTGCTATTACAAACCTATAAATAATACATATATATTCCTAAATTTACCCTCTTGATCTGTAAAATACTACTTGTATATAAGTTTTCAGGGTGGTGATTTGATATTAGATTATCAGTTAGTGTGCTCTTCTGTGGGGAGAACTAACTATACTGCTTTAAGCATTCCTTTGTTACCTGTGTTCTCTGTGTAAGATTAAAGTCTCCTGGTCTTTCATCAGTCCACTTAGTCTTGACTCCTGTTGTTGCCATTGTGAACAACTGAAATTCATATTTAGGCAGTAATGTTGGTGAGAGATCGTGAGTGTTGTTTCTGACATTATAAGGAGACACAGTCTCAAAGCAAAATCTCTAATCTTCAGGCCTTTACCATCTTTCTTCCTACTCTTTCTTCCTGCTCTTCTGCAGTGTTCCCTGAGACTTGGGTATGGGGATTGTTTGGCAAATATATCTATTAGGGCAGCGAACTACAACCCTGCATTTTGATAGATTGTGGTTTTCTATTATAGTCTTTATTGTTGAAAAAAGAAGTTTCATTAATGAGGAGTGAGAATTACACTTAAATGTGGGCATAAGGACAAATATTTACAATGTAATTTGGGATTATGCTGACTTAATAAAGTGGTGATGGGATGGTAGGTTTTTCTCCAAGATCCATGACTTCTCTATCCCTGGTAGTTGGCTAGGTTTCCAGTACCAGCATGGTTTCCCTCTTGTTGGGTAAGTCTTAAGGTGGTTACCTCCATGGCATGCATGTCAGTACTGCACCCTTAGGGTTATCATACATGCTAGTCATTGTGTTTCATAGGTGTCATATCTGGGTGGGACTTTTGGTTGCTTCCTTTCTTTGGAAGCTTGCTAAGTAATGAAATTTATCATAGACTGAATATTTTTAATTTCATGATATCCTAAGGACAGTATAATAATGATCCAATTTATTAACACAGTTTCTGCATTTTTGACAAGTAATCTCATGGGAATCATCATTATTTTAATTAAACGCTTGTGCTTGCTACGTTTTGTATGTGTTATGAATGCTCATGAAGAGATACAACTATCTAGAATATCAAAATTTTTATCAGATTGTAAAAAATCATGTGTTGTCATCTATCCTGAAATGAGGGTAACTGACAATCAATACTAGAAGCAAGCATATCAAAATATTGACCATACTCCTTCTACCAGGACACTCAAAAACTCCAAACAACAGCAAATGTGTTTTTAAGCAAGAATGTAACAAAGCACAAATAAGCTGGCAGAGAAAGCCACTAATCACTGAGGCAGTAAGATACATTCATTGTTAGATTTTGAAATACAGTAAATCAACTGTATACATATATGGATGGACAAATACAAGATATAATATAGTAAAAACCCAGTATATCTGCATTGCCACGCATTATGTAACATAATTCTATAACATCCTTTTGCCCTAATGTTGAATTGAAGCTGTTAACTAATGGTTTTCCTCAGGAACTTTGCTTAAACAAAGTCATGATTTCCTTCTGATTCTGAGAGAACTATTATGGCAATGTTTGACTTCAAATAAATATTATTACGGAATCAGAATCACCCATCATGTAAGAAACTTAACTTTGTGGCTCCATCTCCTATATTTATCTTAACTAAGGAAGTTTTCAGCTATTCAGGACTGTGGTTAATATGAATAAAATGCAGCTAACATTGTTCCACAGTGTAAATATGTGGGTTTTTGTCTTACCTGTGCTGGGATGATGTCTCAGTATCATTTTATCAAAAAGTATGATGTAAGAAATTAGGCTGGTTGAGGTGGAATAAGTTTGTAATCTCAGCATTAGGGAGATAGAAACCAGAGCTTTGAAGTTCAAGGTCATTTTAAATTATACAGTTAGTTTGAGGTCAGCCTGAGCTAACTGAGATCCTGTCTCAAAGAAACAAAATAACAAAAATAAATAAATATCACTAGTGGTGGTTTGACTAATAATGCCCCCTTATAGGCTCACATGTTTGAGTGATTAGTCATCAGGGAATGATACTACTTGATTAGCAGGTATATCCTTATTGGAGTAGGTGTGGCTTTGTTGGAGGATGTGTCACTGTGGGTGGGCTTTCAAGTTTCAAAGGCCCAAGCCAGTCCCAGCAGCTCTCTTGTACTTCCGCCTGCCTGTGGATTCAAATGTAGAACTCTTAGCTACTTCTCCAGAACCATGTGTCTGTGCCAGCATTCTCCTTTCCATGATGATAATGGATTAAACCTCTGAAACTCTAAGTAAGCCTCCAATCAAATGCTTTCTTCTATAATAGTTCTTCTATAATAGTGTCTCTTCACAGCAATAGAATATGGAGCAAAACATCACTAAATATTTGTGGTCATTGTCTCAATAGCTGCAAATATGAATACTTGCATAGGTTTAAAATAATTAGGAAAAGGCAGTAGGAAGATGGCCGAACCAAGGTATGGTCATAGCTCCTACATAATGGCTCACAACTGTTTGTAAGTCCATTTCCAGGGACCCTGAAGCACTCTTCTATCCTCCAATGGGCACCAGCTATATACAGGATGCACAGACTTTTCATACAGGCAAATACTCACATACACAAATTATAATAAGTAATAAAAATAATAAGGAAATATTCCAGTAATTAAATGGGTCTTTCAACTCTTAGTACAGAGTAGACATAATCCTTACTTAGTTTCAGACTACACTTTTTTAGCAAATATAATTTGTCTTTCACTCATTCTGTATCTTAGCTCATCTTTCTCACTGCTCCCACGTGCTAGCACAGAAAGACATGAGCAACCCATAAATCTGATGAAACAGATGAAAGTTTATGTTAGGGCAAGTCCATCAGATAACGGCTACTCTCCCTAGTAGTGTGTCTTCATTTGCAGACTGATTTTTAACAATGTTAAATGCTGTTTGTGTGTATGTAGTTTCAGAGAGAACATATATCACACTCCTATCATATAAGTTCCCCCTTGCTATTTGTTTAATGTTTTAGCTAATTAATTAGTGTTTCCCTCCTTTAGCAACTGGCACACTCATTTGGAGAAAACACAGTAAAAAAGGCAGAACTTCGAGTGGTGTAGTTTTCCCACTTCCATGATTACATTAGCCCTGAAGCAGTAGTAACCATGCTGTGTACTCACTGTCCCACTACTTCTTGAACCTCTGTTTAGTGAAAGAGAAAGGCATCCAACAGTGAATGGTGATCTCTGATTCAAAAGGGATATAGCATACAAACAGTGTTTGTGAGCACGCACATAAAACAATCTCAGCACTTGGGAGATAGAAACCAGAATCTCAGAGTTTCAGGGTCATCTTAAATTGCATAGTGAGTTTGAGGTCAGGCTGAACTAAATGAGACCCTGTTGCAAAGAAACAACATAACAAAAAGAAACAAATAGCTATCATATATTTTGGGTACATCACCTCAATACACATGGATATTTGCATGAGTTTAAAGTAATAAGGAATGGAGCTTGAGAGATGGATCAGTAGTGGAAAGGCCGTCGAAGTTAGAGCTGACATGTGGCTAATACAGACTCTGAAAATAAGATTGATGGACAAAATTTAGGAATGCTAAATGGATACACCACTTCCAGAAGTTGACAAAATATTTGACTGCCTAAAACCATTCTTGACCAAATGTATTAATATAACATAAAATGAATGGTTTATTAATAGTGATAAAAATGAAGGGTTCAAAGAGCAACATACAAGACAGTAATATGCAAAGAAGGACAGCTGAGGCCTCAGTTCAAGGCTCCGAACTTCAACACAAGAACATGGAGGCCCAAGTGATTTACCTGGAATTTGTTACTGGGGTGGTTTGAATGAGAATGGCCCCCATAGGCTCATATATTTGGATTTTTACTTACCAGTTAGTGGAACTGTTTTGGCAGTGATGGGGGAAGTGCTTCTGTGTATGTGTTTGTCTTATTGGATGAGAAATAAAGTACTGTTTGACCAATGAGGCAGCAAGTTAGGCAGGACTAGGAGTCAAGGAGGATTCTGGGAAAAGTAGAAAAGAAGTGGTGATCCAGGCAGGAAGTGATATAGCAGGTAGACTCATATATAAACAAGAGCAAGAAGGAAGTCGTCCCTTTTTCTCTTCCTCCTGGTCTCAGCTCTGGAGTCGCCATGTGATACGCTGGCAAGAGAGGGCACCAGCGGGAGGCATCCTCCATAAGATAAGTCTTATAAAATATATAGATTTATGGTAATTAAGACTGAGATAGCAGATAAGAAATCCTAGTCATTGGCCAAGCAGCATTTGTACCTAATATAAGTCTCTGTGTGTTACCTAGGACCTTAACATGGTGGTGTTGAGGCCTGACAGAAAGTGGCCATGTGGCTGCAGGGCTCCAGCAGTTTGGTGGAAAGACGTATCGTTACAGGACAGTATTAGACATGGTGGCCTTGTTTGAGAGGGTATATCACTGGGTTGGGATTTTAAGATTTCCAAAGACAATGCCAAACCCAGTCTCTGTCCTTTTCCACCTGCTATCTGCAGATAAGGATGTAAAACTCTGAACTCCTGCTCCTGTGCCATGTTTGTCTGCTTCCTGCCATGATGAACATTGGTTCGCCCTCTAAAACTGTAGGCACACCCACACTTTAAGCTTTCTTTTATGAGTTGCCTTCATCATGGTGTCTCATCTTCATAGCACTAGAACAGTGACCAAGTAATTTCCCTTTATAACCTATAAAGAGAAAAGGAATGTTCCTCAACCTAGTAGTGTTCTTCTGTGAACACTGATCTGAGGACCAAGGAACTGATAGGAAGCCATGTCCAGCAGGTGTCAAGTTCCACATATTAAGGAAAAGCAGATGGCCTGTTAGATGCCAGGCTTAGTAAGTGCAAGATCCAGCCCAGCTTTAAATACAGGATATTAACAAAACCCTAACAGTTGGCTTAATGTGAAAACCTAAGCCCTGAAAATTAGATTTCAGGGACAAGTTTGAGCCAAATGAGTTAGTTTTTTCTTCAGATGCCAAGTAGTTTGCTGTGTAGACTTAACTGTGGTCTTCCAACTCATTTGTCAACATTATAATTGTCAAATGATTTCTTGATTTTATTGATGCATTTTGGAACTTCATCCTGTACTCCTGCTCTTTAGTTTCACGGAAGCTGAATGGATTGAAGTTTGCAACAAGAGATGCAGTCTGTGCATGCTTGTCAGTGTTGCTCAGTTCCTCTTTCAAATGAAACTGCCAGCCACTCTCCTTGTCCCTTGTTTGGAAGGACAGTTGTATGACTTGGCTCTGTTTACCCTAGAGGACAATGAGGATGAAAGGGTACATGACCTTTTCATTCACCTAGAAAAAAAGATAGGTGGAGAGAAAGCAACAAGCCATATCTGACAAAGTATCTAATGCAACTCTTGACTGTTCCAGAGAGGCTGAGCTAAAAATTCCTGGAGCTGCTCAAGATGAAGAACTTTAAGAGAAGGCAGGAAGAAACTCATATTTTTGAACAGTGGTAGTTACTTTGTTTACTCTGTCTTGTTCTCACATAGATAGCCAAAGTTCCTTAATACAAAGATGGCACCTTTAGCATCCATAATTAAATAAAGCAGAATGCATCCACCCCAACCACAATACTTCCACATTAGATGCTCTTGGCCTTGTTCACTGCACTGTTGGGTCACTGTAGAATGACTTGCTGATGCACTTACAGTCTTCACTCCACACTTGTGTCCTATCCATAGATCCGAAAGGCAGGTTATGTGGTACTGCTGCTGTGCACAGAAATTCCACCCCTCAATCTGACAAGACGTTGGCATAGGCACCTGCCCATTTGTTTACTGGGTGACTCTCCACACTTCCTCTATGCTCTAGAGTCTACATCTCCTTGTTGGACTACTTCCTTCCAATTTTTCCTTTCTAGAGCCAGTTTAACTATACATATTTCCTGATGCTAGTTTTTTTTTTTTTTTTTTTTTTTTTTTTTTTTTTTTTGCTGCCTCAGGGCCTTTGTTCTCTCTGTTTTATAAGTCAAGATTTCTTTTTCCCAAGTATCTTAAACACTTGTTTTCTGTTAACCCTAGCACTTAACATTGAAACAAAATATTTATGCTCCACCAATTGCTATTATAGACCTGAAAATTTAATAAAGACAGAATGCTAGAAGTGCCACAGAGTTTCATATCTACTTGTTACATCTAATCCACTTTCTGAAAGACTTACTTAAGACTCAACTAATCTTCAAAACTCTCTCATTCCTTCAAATCCAGTACCAAGTCTAAGATTTACAAAATTACCAAGTTTACAAGATCATTGAGATTGAGGCCTTGCCTCCTCTCATTCCATCCTCTGGACCACAGCTCTGTGTGCTGACCCTAAGAAAACAGTTCCCAGAGTATTTCACCCCAGAGGTTCTGGTCTTTTTTTAGTCTCACCTGACTTGTTTTTTAGACTCAACTAACAACTGTTCATTATTCTAGTTCAGCAAGGTTTCACTTCCAGATTAAAAACCTAAAATACCACCCAGTCTCCAGAGTGTTTGTATTTATCTCTGAAATTTGACAAGCCAATCTCCAGCATCTGCATTTCACTTAGCATTCTCTAATTCTCACAGAACAGCCCATGAAGCTCTAAGTACTCAGCCTGTTTTCCAGAATGTTGCTCTCAAATCATTCCACAACCCTCCCCAAAAAATCATGGTCAGGTCCTTGATAGGACACGTGGTACAAATGTCTCTTGTAGATTGTTTCTCTCTTGTTGAACACTGACCAATAGAATGTTGTGGAAGAAAGGGTTTATTTGGCTTATAAATGAGAATCCCCATGTAGGGAAGCTTAGTCAGGAAGCTGAAGGCACAAATATAAGTGGAAACAATGGTGGAAAACTACTTAGTGGCTTGTTCTTCATTTGGTCAGCCTGCATTCTTTTCTTTTTCATTGCCTTTTTGTCTTTTCTTATTATGTTTTTGAGACATGGTATCACTATCCCACACTGGCCTGGAACTTGCTATGTATACCAGTCTCAGTCTAGCCTTAAACTCACAGATTCACCTGCTTCAGCCTCCCCAGTGCTGGGATTTCACCACACCTGACATCAGCCTGCTTTCTTATACAACCTAGGACCACCTGCCCAGGAACGGCTCTGCCCACAGTGAATTGGGCCCTCCTACATCAATCAGCAATGAAAGAATGCCCATAGCGGTCTAATGAAGGCAATTCTGCAACTGAGGTTTTCTCTTCCTGTGTCAGAGTGACAGCTAACAAGGACAGCAGGTTTAGATGAGTGTCCCACAGCTGAATGCATCAGTATAACCATCACTGATGAGAGTGACATCTGCACACATTTATACTTCAAATTCACTTCCAGGCTTTTCATTGATTCAGGAATTTCATTCTGATATGTTAACATGTGGAATTGTTTTACTCATTTTTGCTGGGCTATTATTGGTAAATTTTTCTCATTTTCATTAGGGCTGGATCATTCTCAGGTATTCACTCGCTAAAAACTTTCCGTATCTTGTACTCTCTACCTTTTATGAGTTTCTCTGATACATATTATAACTTTTCATTCTTCATTCACTTTGTAGTTTGCAACATTTCTTTCCTGTCTCCCATCACCATATCTCTCCATGCTGCTGGCATTGTGTTCCTTCTTTCTCTCTTTCTTTCTCTTTCTTTCTTTCTTTCTCTTTCTTCCTTCCTTCCTTCCTTTCTTTCCTTCTTTCTATGTCCCGTCTCTCTGTATCCAACTAACATCTATACCTTTTTTATGTTCCAAGTGTATTTTTCATTTTTATGACTTTCTGTTTTATTCTTTTATGAGGCAGCATGCTTGCTAGTAAGAATTTCTTGTTTACTTGTTTGTCTTTGAATTTCCTCTTTCATTTTTCATGTTTCATATGAGTACTGCACATGCATTAACTGACAGATTTAACTTCTACAGACCTTGAAGTCCAAATCTATCCCATGCCGTTTCTTCTGACTTCTTACCTTCTCCCATCCTTACTGATTTGATTGTATTTTTTGATCATTTTATGGTGATTCTGAGGCTCTGCTTTTCACAAGAGAAGATTTAATCCTGTTTCCACTGTGCATCTGTGTCTTTAGCAGCCTATGATCAATTGGCCCCTTTGAGAACCGAAATTCGGCATACAAATGTTGCTGGCCCAGGACTCAATATCTACTTTATTGTAGCAGTTTAGGCACAGATTTCAGGGCCATTTTGGTCTTCCTTAAGGTTATTGGCTATCTAATTCCAGTTCTGGATAGCTTATGATTTTTATTTTTATTTTTAAAACAAAGAAAAATCATATTCTAACTAGGATCTTTTCAATTGCAGAAAAATCCTACAGAACAACACATGGCATAGCATATGGCTGGAAGCAGTTGTCTTTATGAAATAATTTTATCAATGTACTAGGAAATGGTGCATGATTATATCAAAAGTAAATGAGCAAAGAATGAATTTGTATGACAAATTAGGAAAAACTAGAATCTGCTGGCTACTTACTTAATTAAGTGAAAATAACTCTGGTCTCTTTTGCACTATTCCAGCATCTTCTTCTGGCCTCTCAAATTAATTCCTAAATTAATTATCTTGTCTGCAGTGTTCTACAGATATTCATTAAAAGTTGTGAGGAAATGTGTTAATATGCCTTTTAAACTAACTTCATAAGTAAGCTTAACAGTTCTGTTGCACACTTGTAATGTTTTCTCCAGTGCTATTTTTTTCTACCTAAATAAACCACAGAACTGATGCTATTGATTATCCACAATAAGCAATACATACAATAATACAATAAGCAATAATATTATATGTAATGTGATTATTATATACTTATTAATATATGTATAATATATTATGTTATATTAATAAAGTTCATTTAATACAGTGCTTAATTGATTTGAGATGCTGGACTTTCATTTCTGTACTCTTGTCCCACTAATCTATTCACCTAAACAGAAAATTTATAGGTTGAAGTTATAGCAGAAGAGACGTAACTCATTTGAATCAATACTACACACATGAAGAAAACAGCCCATCAGTATATCATCATTATTTTATTTTTTAAATCAAAGTAAGAAGAGAAAAGTGTTGTTTTCAGTTGATGGGAGTGAGTCTAGCTGTCTTCTGCCTCTATAAGAGAGGAATCCAGTATTTTCTGCCTCTATAATGGAGGAACCCAGTATTTTCTCCTATACAGTATTTTCAAAGGCACCAGGAATAGGGAAGTTTCACATTTATGTGAAATTCACTCCTAGGAACTTCATTTCTAGGAATTCAAAGACCTGAGAATACGAAGACTTCTGAGTGAGGGTATATCCAGAATCATGTGGGTTGTGTGGCATTTTGAAACAGACAGCCAGAATTACAAAAATATTGTGTTGCATGATCTCACATTTAGCTTCTATTGCCTCTTTTCCTTAGCCTGCCTTCGGCCCTGACCATATCACACATCAAGAGAAGGCTAAGTAAAGAAAATTGATTAAATTTGTTTTAATATGAATTATGAGACTACATGAGTTATCTGTTATATAACTAATATGTAGGACTGTGAATTTAGACTCCTATAATTTTATAAGAAAGATAAGCCATTCTGGCTTTAATTATGTTTGAGTCGAAGCTATAGTAGCAGCAAAGGCATGGGGGCAGGAATGTCAGTCTAGTGGTCAAATTGAATTCACAGTCAAGAAACGGATTGATGAATATTTCTTCTTAGTTTTCTCCTTTTTGTGCAATCTGGGGTACAGCTCATGAACAGTGCCACTAACATTTAGGATAGTGCTATCTGTATCAACTAACAGAATTTTGAAAATTCCCTTTAGACACTTCTAAGAATTTATCTCCAGGGTGGTTCTAGAACCCATCAAGGTGACAATCAATATGAGACACAGTATCAATAATTTATTTTGCTGTGATGATATACATGAAACAAACAATTTAATGGGGAAAAGATGTATTGGGGCTTAAAGTAAATGGGTTGCATCTCATCACTGTTAGCACTACAGCTCTGACAGAAAGGTATCCTGGCAATTGGGAGCCAAGGAATACCATAAAGTCATACCACACAACAAACCTCACACAAGAAATTTATTAAGAGGAAAAAAAACAGGAGGGTGGCTGCCTCTGCTTGGGTAAGAATCAGCAGTGAACTGAGCAGAAGGCAGGGCTTAAACAGAGTTTCTTGGGGAGGCAGGTGGAGCTTTTCAGAATGGGGATTGGTGGAATTTCATGTCTAGAGTTTGGGCCTTTTCTCTGTAGGGTGGGGGTTAGGTCCAGTCATTAGGGTGTTTTGTGGGTCAAACCTGGTAATTAGAGGTCGTCAGCGGAACGGGCCTAGGCACTTGTGTGCCTTAAGGGGCTTACAGTCATGGAGGGGAAAACATGAGAGTAGGAATTCGATGTGGGCTGGTAAACACACAGAGAGAGGACAGTGGGGTGGGGCCATAAAGGCTTCAGGGCTTGCTCTCAGTGGGCACTTCCTCTACCTTCTAAACATTCCACAACTTTCCAACACAGCACCAATAGCTGTGGATTAAATATTCAAACACCTCTTTCACACAAAACACAACAGTCTCATATTAACAGTTCATTAAAGTCAGGGTCTCCCTCATCCCTATAGAATGGGGACTCTAAACAGCATACTTTGGGCAGAATTTTCTCTATGGAATTAATACTCATTGTCTGAACTCACAGAATTGGTGTGTGTGTGTGTGTGTGTGTGTGTGTGTGTGTGTGTGTGTGTGTGTGTGTGTGTGTGAATTAATTTAATAATAGTTGTATGTGGCAGGACTAATTTATAATGATAGTTATAACTACATAAATGCAAGCTCATGAAGGAAGAGCCCTTTATGTTATTTATTTATTTGTTTGTTTGTTTATTTATTTATTTATTTTAGATGATATTTCATTATTGTAACCCCAGTTGACATGGATCTCACACAGATGTTCCTGACCTTCCTTCATGCCTGCTTGAATTAAAGGTGTGTGCCACTATGCCTGGCCCTTAGAAGCCAATTTTAAATTAAAATAATTCTTTAGTTAGAATCAAAGAGATTCCTTTGTTACAAACACTGACACTGGCTTATGATGATGATATAACTTCTTTTTTTCCAGATTTTTCAATTCTCTTCCTAACATATTTGACCACCTTCTTGTAAGTTTTGCTGTTTTACTGTGGACAGTTAACAACACAATTTGCCACAACATTACCCATCACTTTGATCCAATAGGGTGGCCTTGGCTATGGTTTTGCTTTTTCTGAATTCTGCTGCAGCACACTGTTTTTAAATTCTCCCTGGAAACAGTGCAGCCACTATAAACATGTCTGAGTTCTGAATCTTGCTAAGTTAACTTTATTATTCCATCACATAACTACCTATGTTGTACACAGCTCAAGTGCACTATCCATACCTGGGTTCAATCCTTTCTTTCATGTATCAATGGAAAGCTATGAACCGACAAGTTTGGATGTCAAGTTAATAAGGAGTGGACTGATTGATTCTATCCATTGTCAACTTTATGGCATTTGTAATCACAGAAGAAACAACCTTCTGTATGTGACAATGGAGGCTATTTAGACTAGGTTAATTGAGGTAGACAGACCCACCCTAAAAGTGAGTGACATTATTCCACCGTCTGACCTCCCAGAATGCATTAGAAAAGACAAAGTTAGCTGAGCAGAAGAATCCATCACACTGCCCCTTTGCAGCAAATGCCATGTGATCAGTAAGCTCCTGTTCCTGCTGCTGACTTTGCTGCCATGACAGACTTCTCCTTAGATGCAAGCCAAAACAAATCCTTCATTAGGTTTCTTTGGTCACTAATGCAAAAAAAGAGATTATCTGACAGCCATCCATAAGCCCTATTGTGACATATTTGTGAATGCTTCTCAGATTATGCTCAACATAAAACAGATATTATAAACTATGTCAAGCTTGCAAAGAATATTCATTCCTCTTTTAGTTTTCACCATGAAAGTTATCTGTGGACAAAATGTCGAAATTCTCTAGATGTTGGAGCCTGGTGCTTGGAAAACACAAAGACCAAGTCAAGACACAGAAAACAGAAGCCAATATTGAGGCAATAAAACTCTATTATAGAATAGTAAAACATGTCATGAGAAAATTTTTGGGTAATTTGGGGAGTTCAGGACTGCCACTGTCAGACTTTTGAATAAGTTGGAATAGACTATCATAAAATGAAGACACATTATTTATTCTATAAGATGGACTTAGCAAAGAAAAGGAGGCAGAGAGTAGTTGGAAAGAGCCAGTTGAATGGAAGGAAAGCACAAATGTAAAAAAAAGATAGAGGCATTTCTGTTGAAGTGTGCATTTGTTAATAAGTTTTCTTTTTTTGGCTGAATCTTTTTGCCAATGATGGTGATTTTGATGAACTAGAGACTTAAGTGTGGCTTCCACTGTTTCTCCAATTTATAAGCCATGGAAGAATGAACTTACCTTTTGCTACATGTATAACTGTAAAGCCCAAAGCACAGAGAAAAGTACACATGAAGAAAATGCCAAGGAAGAACTGTAGATCTAATATCAGTAAACTATAAGAGTTCATTGTAAACAAGGATGCTAATTAACTCTTAGGCCAAATGGTTGTAAGTTAATCCTCATTTGAACTAACCACTTTGCCTGTTTCCCAAGAAAAGCTGCAAATTGGAATACTTGTGTGTTGTTCATGAGAATATAGAATAGTGCAGTTGCTGTTAAAAGTTTGGCAGTCTCTTATAAAGCTAAACATAGCATTACCATATGACTCACAGTTTCTCTCCTGGATATGGACTGAAAACAGTGCCCCAGACAGAGACTTGCACAGCAAACTGTTTGCATATTATTCACAATTACCAAAAGTGTATTCAACCAAATGTCCATCAGTGGATTAATGGATAAACAAGTCCTGGTATAATATGTAAACAAGTGAGTCTAACCATTGAAATTAACAGGATTATAACAACTTCAACACCGAGCACTTAGGAGCACTATCAGGCAACAAACAGATGGATGAATATGGTATGTATTAGTTACTTTCCTGTTGTGATAAAATACTATCATCAAGGCAAATTATTTGCACATTTATGGGAGTTTATAGTTCCAAAGAAATGAGTCCATCGTGACAGGAAAGTATGAAAACAAGGGTCAGGCTTGGCAGAAGGGGCAGGAAACTTGAAACTAACATGTTGACTGCTAACATCAGCATTTTAATCTAAAAGAACACCTCCAGTCATACACTTCCTCCATCAAGAACACACCTCCTAAACCTCCCCAGACAGCACAACCAACTAAGCACCAGTGTTCAAATATTTGAGCCTATGACACCCTTGCCATTCAAAGGACTACATTCCATTCTTAGCCCCCATAAATTCATCAGCTAGTAATGCAAAGTGGGTTTAGTCCAACTTTAAAAGTTGCTCACAGGCATTCACAGTTCCAAAACTATTTAGAAGTCCAAAGTTTCTTCCTAGACCCAAGGTGATGATCTCTGAATTTTAATCCATGGAAAGCAACAAAAGAAAAAAAAAGAAACAGATTACATAAGCCCAACAAAGCACAGAAATTTATATATGTTTTAATAAAGATGAAAATGCTGGAAGTAGGTGAGTTTTTCCTGCTTAAAACCCATCCTCAGTAATATACTCTCTTCATAAGGCCATACCTCCTAAACCTCCCCAGGCAGTGCCAACTTCTAGGAGCCAAGTATTCAAATATATGCACTTATAGGGGACATCCTCAATCAAACCATTATGTCATGTAATCCTACTTATACAAAATATTTATTTTAAGCAAATTAGTACATTATAAGGGTTTGGAGAATAGAGAATTGTTGCTTAATGACAGAATTTCAGTTTGGAATGTAACTGAAATTTCAAAACCTCTATAATAGGGATTATTGTACAACTTAGTGAATAAAATTAATGTAATTTAATTCTAACACATGAAATGATCACAATTTGGAAATAGTAAAAGTGTCCTTTTCTGGTTATGTTAGCTTCTCTTTGCTGTGACAAAGCACCTGAAATAATGAACTTACACAGAGGAAAGAAGTAAGAGTTTCAGTCACAGTTGGCTATCTCTGGTATTTTAGGCAAGCATCATGGTGAAGAGTATGTATGTACTAACGAAAAAATTCTGGTTAACTCTATGGCATTAATAAATGTCTAGGAGATCAGTAGAACACACTTCTGAATGTGTCTGTTAGGACATCTCCAGAGACATTTATAAGGGCTCACATCTGATCAATGGATTAATTCATTATGGGCCCCCAGCAAAATAGCTTTATTTAGAGGTGGTAAAGTTATAAAGTAAAAGAATGGAGGAGGCTATCTTTGGAAGCTGTATCTTGTCCTGTCCTCTTTTTCTATGGCCATTTAGTTGAAACACTCTGAAAGCCAAATAAATATTTTGTCTCCCAACTTTTCTCTGCCAGGGGTTTGATGACAAAGATAAGAAACAGTTGTTAAAGCTATTTACCTCATGTTGATCAAGAAGCAATTAGAGAGAGATGAAGGGACTAGTATGCCCTCCAAGTATCCCATTTGTTTATTTTCTAGGTGCCACCTCCTATATGCTTATTGCCTTCTAAGAGCATCACAGGCTGTCAAACAGGCTTCCAAACTTGGCCTTCAGGGAACATTTTAGAACTAAACCATAATAGATAAACTGGGTAAAAAAAACTATCGTGTTTTTCAGAAAGTGGAATATTACTCAGAGCTGGAAATACATGACCTATCATATCAAGAAGAGATATGGAGGAGTCTTAAATGCTAATTACAAAGGAAAGAAATCAGTCTAGAAAGGCTACTTACCATAAAATTCCAGCTATATGACATTCTGGAAAAGATAAAACTATGGAAATGGCAAAAAAATAAGTTTAGTGGTTGCCAGAAGCCAAGTGGGCCTAAGGATGTACAGGTGAAGTATAAAGGATGTTTTTTTATAGCAATGAAACTCCTCAGGCTGATAAATATTCTTATCCATTTGTTCAAATCCATTGATCTCATTGTAAACTAGGGGCTTTGTATTATGATGTGTCAATATGGGTTCATAGCTTACAAAAACAGTGCCATACTTGGTTGATGTTGATTATAGGGGCAGATTGCACTTGGGAGTAAGAGGCTCAGAAGATCTCTGTATTTTCACTTGAGTTTTCTGCTAGCTTAAAAGTATTCAAAATATAGTCCATTAAATATAGTTAAAATGACAAGTGTTTTCATGTATGTTTTATCACGGGGGGAAATTAAAAAGAAGCTGCAGCTGCACCTTAATTCTAATGCTGTAGAATTAAGGATGGGAGGGAAAACACAATCTGAGCCTTTGGGATGCTGAGAATTCTCTCATTTCCTCAGGCTAGCTGTTTTTTGCCCTAAAAAGACAGAAGGGCCACTGTAAGTGAGACTGTGCCAGCATCTCCCCGGGATGCTCTGGGATTGAAGTAGCTTCTTCTTGACTAGAATTAGTATATTGCTGTCCAAGCTGAATATATTGTTGTCCAAAGGAATATTTGAAGTGCTGGTAACATTCCAGTCAACATACCTTTCCATGTCATAAGTTGTTCTGAATTTGAATGCTCTGTTATTTTGATTCAAACTAATTTGTGTCTGTGTGGACAAAACTTAGGTATGTGATGCTGCGGTAAATTTTGCCAAGATGGAGAGGGTGAATCAGAGTACATTATACAGCCTAGCTCTTTTATTCATTCTTGATTAATTTAAACTTGGATAGATGTCCTCCAGCCTTTAACCCAAGGAGAAGTTGGTATCCAACTACTTAATTGAAGGTTTTCTAGCTAACAGTCATTAACTTTTTGGCAATGTGCATCCTTAATTTAGAACAACATTCAAAAGATAATAAGCACTATACTCGACATTTGGGGCTATTTCTGGACGCCTATGTAGAATGTTCATGACTAAAGGACAGTTACTGTTTATCAAGATTTTTCAGTATACAATTATAAGGAAAAATAAATTGCTAAAACATTCATTAACAATTTTTAGTCATATAGCTATTTTTCAGTTTCTATTTTTCAGAGAACAGAATGAAACATTAATTTGAAAGAGAAAGTAATACTAAATCAGCTTTATCAGTGTCATTATTTTAGGTGTAATGAATCCAGATATTTGCAATATTCAAATATTGGCAAAAGAAATAGTATGGACACAATTATTGCTCAGAAACTTTCTAAAACTCCTTAATTCATCCATGCTTATATTTTTGTCAGGTTTGACTGCCTCAATCTGGTGAGAAATTTTGCACTGGTTAGGATATGTCACTGTCAGGGAAATAACAGAAGGACTTGTTTTCTTTTGTTGCTATTATTATTTTCTAGGTTATCATTGCTTTGTGTTCTATGCCAAGAAGAAGTAAAATTCTTTTATCTAAGTATATTCATTATATACTCTGCATATTAGGATAAGTGCATTCATATAAAAGACAGTTGCAGAGCTATTCATGAAGCTCTTCAGAGAGGACATCTCTGGCATCTAGGGACAGATGTGACTGCCATTGCAAATTATACCTCTTAAAAAAAGAATTGAAGGAAGTATCTGTACAATCAACTTGGCTACCTACAGAGCCTTTTGACAAGGTCAGATTTTTGAAAGGGCAGAGACCAATCTTATTAAATTAGCTGATGACATGAGGCTCAGTGAGAGAAAGGATGTGTTGTTTGACAAGACTCAAAGTGATCTCAGCAGGCTATTATGATGGATAAATCCAGTAAGAAAAAATTGAAAGAGATCATTTCAAGGTCTGGTGCTGGAATGCACAATGAATGCCACCAGAGAATAAAGGATATGTGGTTAGAAGCATGCAAAGTTTTAGTTGAAAATAATATTGTGAATCACCAATATAGCAAAAGCATTCCAAGATGTGCATAAGCTTTCCAGAATGCTTATGCAACTTCAGGCTTTATTAATAGACTGTGGTATTTAGCAAAAGAAAAGTGATAGCATAAAGCATCACACACAGATGTCAGACAAATGTTCTCTGAGGTTAATGATGTTTAAGATCATAGCTTCAAATTGGATTATAGTATGAGGGTTCCTTCTACCAGATCAGAGCAATGGGTGATTCATTGAAATGCTCACTGTGCTTTGATACAGAACCATACCCTTTCTTTGGAAGGTGGCATGGATGTCTAGTAAGTGTACTAGATTGGCCTTCTCTTTAGTTTATGATTGGTCTCTGTTTTCTTTTGCTTAGTGTATTCTCACGGGTCACAACAATATTTGGAATGCCATATTTCTAATCATGGGTAAACTAAGTGAAAATTTGATTTTACCACTAAATAAGGCTCATCATTGAAGAACTAAGATTTCTTCTCTTTCAATGAAGCATGTACCTGTTATTAATAAATTATTTCTACAAAAAATATGGTGTCTCTACAGTAGTAATTTGTTTCAGTTTCTGTGAATTATAAATGTGAAAACATGCAAGGTTAGCCATGTTTGATAGTTTTTACCCTTTAAAAAACAGTAACAGTATTCCAATGGGCTCTATCCCATTGAATAAAACTTACTTGATTTAGATGTAGACCCCAGATTGTAGTAATCAAGTAGTATTGACACACCCTTAATTTTATGTTAAGAAATAAGACACAATAGCTGGATGGCAATAGTCCTAATAGTCATATTTGGAATTTGAGCCTCAAACAGTATATATTTGATTTATATCATGATGAAATCTTCCTCTAATTCACAACCATTGAGCACCCACTTCCAATTTAAAATTTCTTTTAAGTACATATGTTTGGAAAGTATAAAGTATCTTTTATATGTGATACAACCCAACTAACTTGCGTTGTACCAACCCAACTTAGTTGAACCTTCATTAAGCGATTAATAATCTTTGCACACTGACACATAAAGCTCACCTTGAGCTTGTATTGGTATTAAAGCCTTGATTGTTTATCCTGCTTCCATTGTGCTTAGTGGGTAATGGCCAGCTTCTTTTCCAAGTGTGCTAAATGCTCTCCCATTGGTTTGATACCACATTGAATTCTCCTGAGTAGTTCACTATCCAGGACCTGCTCATGCATCTCTGTCCTTCTATAGAATGTCTGAGATGTCTCAAGCTATCTTACTTCTTTTTAAACAAAGATTTATTTGGCTGTGTCCTCAGAGGCCAGAAGAGAGCTCCAGATCCCCCACAGCTAAGAGTAACCTAGGAGGGTACTTAGAAACAAACCTGAGTCCTCTGGAAGAGCAGTGAGTGCTTTGAACTGCTGAACCATCTCTCTGGCTCTTTATGGAATACATAATTCTTAAACCGTCTGTGTGAATGGTCTCTTTTTTGTTATTTTAAGTTACACTCTGGTGCTTTTTTGAAGTTTAAAACCACATCATTGGATGATGTCAGGAATGTCAAATTGCTACAAAAGTTTCTAAACACAGGACTATTTATCTTGGTGACAGTTTGGAAAGAAAAGACAGGTTATCTGATGGTTGTGGATCAGTATGTAAGTAACGCTAATTCTGATACAAAGCCAAAGTCACTTTCAGAGCCTAGACTGCCTTTCAATTATTATCTTTCTTGTGGCTTCTGACATACTTGCTTGTACTCTACATTATTAGCTTGATGATATTTTAGTTGGAGCCAGTGACTTGTGTGGGTGGATTAAGAAAGTCCACAAACTCCCAAATAAAAGAGCATCAAAAATTTATTTGGGGAATACTCACACAGTTGAAGGTAAGGAACTGTTGTGGTCTTCTGCCCTGGAGCCGCAGGATGCTGCGATCAGGATGCAGACCACCACCCAAGAGAGAGCGAGAGAGATCCCCTCTTCTTCCTTGTAAGTGTGATCACATCAGCACACCAAAGCCTCGCCCTAAGACTAGTACCCCAAAACTACTAGTGAAATGAATTCCCACTATAGATTTGTTTTCAGAGCACTTGATAAAAATACTAGAACTTAATCAAATATTCTGTGTCCCCATCATTATGTCTAACTCTTAAAACAAAACGCAAGAAAAATGTACTCAGAAAATGGACCCAAATCCTGCAATGCAATTTATGAGGTGATATAACATGAACACATACAGGGAAATAATGGAAGAAAATTCTGACTACTATGGGTATAAGTTTTTGATGAAGCCTAACCTTTTGTATGTTGTTAAATATATCTTATAAATCTTGCTAAAGTGTAGTAGAGGTAGACGTCTGCATGATATGATCTCAATGAATTAATGTTTCTCAAGAGGTTGTTAGCCACACTTTAAAAAATTAGTAGCTACATACTGAGCATCCTTTAAAATATTATTTTTCATTATACCAACCCAGCTCACATTTATTCACTTCATTTCCTAAATCTTATAGCTTGAAGAGAAACATTGAAACCACTTTAAATGTAGAGAGGTATCAATGAAAATCGGTCTACCAAAATCTTGGTGTGAATAGAACCTGTGTTGGGACTTTTAGCATTTCACCATCCAGACACCTACTGGATTTCTTGATAATGACCTACCAGAATCCATCTCTCAGCTGCATTCAAGTGACTGGCAATATTTAATGATCACATCTTTGCCTTTAAAGGGTCCCTGAGGTTTATTATTTTAATGCTGTGCAGCCCAGTTTATCTTTTCTGCCATCTGCCAGAGGTGCTTTCTCTTGAAATTCATACTGAGCCTGTGATTTTCCAACTGGGGGTGGGAAATATTCATTAGTTTAGCTCTTGGAGGTAGTTTGTGGCTGTAATACTTTTTTTTTAACTAATGATCTCTGAAGCATTAAATATTAAGCCTATCGTGTCTACGGGAAATGTTGAATTTTTATTTTCTGTTTTAAGATTAAAGCATTAGATTTACTTAATTAGATAAATTATTAACAATCCCATCCAAAGGTCCCAAAGACAAAGAAGAAAAATGAGCTATAAGCTCCTAGGTTTAAATACTTCTTATTTAAAACATGGAGAAATAAGGTCCATCTTTCCAAATAAGAGATGAAACACTATTTTTAAATGATTTCCAAATGAATTTTTCAATAGGAATCCCTTGTTTTTGCATCATTGAACCTCATTCTTCACTCATTTACTTTACCTCTTTCTGTATTCAGAACAGAGGATGTGCATCCGTCCTCTCGCTTGTGATAAACTAAACTCTTTTCCTTTGCTTTGATCATTTGATAAAGATATTTCACCTTTTGTTAATGTTTTTAGAATCTGCTAATTTACTTCTTATGTGTAGATAAGGGCATTTGATATTCTATCTTATGCAGTGAATATTCTGTCAAGGAAATTGCCTGCCCTTCTTGGCTGCATTGGTATTAGCAAAAAGTAGTTCGCATTATTTTTTATGTTAAATTTTATCAGTCTGTGGGGAATGGTAGATGTGGACGGCACAAAGAAAATTCAGAACATTTTGAATCTTCAGTAATTGTCTCTGATGGAATTTGAACAATGAGGCTGTAGCCAATGTTGTAATTTTATGAAAGCAAAGACCTACAAAGGAAATATGTGTAAAACTAAGAAAAAATATTTTAGAAAACAGTAAAATGGCCCATGTTGCAGAAATTTTTCCAATTATTCTTCTATATTGTACCTTAAATCAGAGTAATAGTCATGTGCTTTTACCTCTCTTCCTGGAATGGGTGGCTAGCAGGGCCTGCCCCTACAGCAGAGAGCTCTGTGCCTTTGTGTGCCACTCAAGACAAAATTAAACACTGTACACTCAACTTCCCAGCCCAGAGTCCAAACTCTACAAACCTTCTTCCTCACCTGTGCATACAAATGGTATTTTCCAGATCTAAGACCCAAGTCAACAGAGCACATAGTAATCATTCATCAAATGTCCTTTTGTATATCCTCTTCTACAGGGTCTGGTACATAGGAAATTCTCACAACTGTAGTTACTGTCACAGGGTTGCTTTTACATTCTCTTTCTCTCATCTTCTTCCATAGCCATATTTTCCATTATTTTACCATCTAAATGTCTTTTCTGTTTTTCTTATTTGCCTTTTTTTCTTTTTCATAAATCTATATTTGAACTTTGAAGATATCCTCAATTCTCACTACCAAGGGGCATTCCTTCAGCTGGTTAATGGCATTCCAGACTAATTATATCATTTATCTTTACTATAAAACTAGGAATCACCTACCTATGCCATTTTATTTTTCTTAAATTACGTATTTATTTCATTTTATGTGCATTGGTGTTTTTCCTGCATGCATGTCTATGCGAAGGTGTCAGATCCCTTGGAACTGGAGTTATTGACAGTTGAGAGTTACCATGTGGGCACTGGAAATAGAACCCAGGTCCTCTGGAAGAACAGCCAATGCTTTTAACCACTGAGCCATCATCTCTCCAGGCCCCATGTCACTTTCTATCCACAATGATGAGCAAATTAGAATTAGATTAATCATGGAGCAAAGCTTCCATACATGATATTGGGGGTCCCTTGACATGCTCTCTGCTTAAATGCTTTTGCTCTCCCATCCCCAAAGGTATTATCCTGAATAAGTTTTCAATTGAGTCTATTTCATGTATTTACAATTCTTTACTGCCTCTGTTTTGTTTTTTATTTGTTTTCAGCTCCTCACTACAGTAATTCTTACTTGGGACTCCAGGGGATAAGAACAGATGTGTATTTCTCCTGCAGCAAAAGATATCAGCACCATTGTGTTTCGACCACTGAAATGAACCGACAGATAATTACAGTTTCAAATTAGTATTTTAATGAGCCAGTCTTAGCAAATGTAAAGTGAAATCTCCCAGGCATTCATGAAGCAAACAGGAGGGAGGAAATTAAGTAAGAAGCCCAACAGACGGATGGCCGGCAGGTGTTGGTATGATAGTTGAATGTTCCAGTTTTTATAAACTTCACAAAGGGGTGAAAAACCCATGTTTAAGTGTGAACAGAAATGCCTAAATAGTCTTAAACACAGGTAGTAGTAAATACTCGATACAAGAACCTAAAACTAAATATCAGTGCAAAATATTTAAGCCTGATAAGTTCACTATTTTTCTCATTTAGAAATTAGTAGTGTGGTATTATACAAACTAATTCCCAGAAAGCAAAGCAAAAATTTAAGAAACTGGGTATTAGTGAGGAGAGTGTTGCATATTTAAGGCTCATTTCTAAAATGTTTATAGAACTAAATATATATTTCATTTACGGCTATGTTATGGAGCATCTTGTACCATTAAATGAGGAGGCATGGATAATATTAAAAACTGATTTGAATGCAGCTTAAAATGGTATATTACATATTGTCAGGTCTAAAGGAAACTATTTCCCCAAATTCTGACAGTTAGACAAAGCCACCACTGCTCAGAAACTTGTGAAGCTAGTTCTGTTCTCCTCTGCTACAAGGGAACCTATCACTAGCAGAAGGGACAGATGACTATCTGTGGTGCCTTTAGCACACCAAAGCACATGCTGCTCTCCAGATTCCCCCAATATCACTGTTACACAGTTCAGAGTCCCTGATAGCAACCTAGCTCTTCTCAGATCTTCTCACCTCCTCATACAACACACACCCTAAACTTCCTCTAGTTGAGGAGTTTCTCTCCCCACCCCAGCCTCTCATCCTCCTCAGAACCCTACTATTTCAGCTATGCTTTCTCTTGGTCTTTTGACCACACTATCCCTAGTCTTCATCCCTCATTCTTCTCTCCACCACACCCCCCATCTCCTCTCTACTTGTATCTGCTTCTCTTCTGGCCAGATCTAGTCTTCTGGTCATGTTCAGTCTACTACTTTCTCTCTCTGCTCTGGACTCTTCCAGATGTATCTGGCTTTTCCTCTCTCATATCTACAATAGAAACCTTTCCTCTAACCATACTGTTGAGTGGTCATGTCACCAATTTATACACATATATGTCTGCAAGCTTTAGTAAAGGGAATTTAGATCTGCTTATTTACCAAGATCACTTGCATGTAAAATTTTGGCTAGCTGCTAAAATTCTCTGTGAAGTTTTCTCATATGCAAAATGAGGTTATTACCATCTACTTTTACAAGTCTGACTGGGAAAAAAAAAAGAGGAGTTCAGTGATGGACTCATACAGCACAGACTAGCACAAAGGCATCCTGAATGTGCAATTGAAGAAATATATAGGGTAAGTAGTGGGGAAGGTCTGTTTCATATAAACAGGTAGCCTCAATTTCTACTTAGAATATGTGAACATCCTATTTAAAATAACTGAGTGGTTGGAATTACAGGAAAATGGTAATGAACATGTTTCCGTAGCATCAAGTGGGAAAGTTGTTCACTCAGTCTAATCATTGAAGAAAATGACCCTCTGTCTTTCTGTCTTAGAGGACTGTGCAGTAAGTACTATCCTCTCTTTCACCTGCTACAGGCTAGTTTTGTTGACCCGATTGGTCATTGTGGCTTCCTGAGGTCAGCTCATCCTTCCAGGTCCTGTGTGCTATGAAGTCTCAGATGAGCTGCTAGATAATGTAGAAAACTAAGGAAGACTTTTCTTAATTATTGACAAAATACCAACTGGTAACCCATGTTGTGCTGGTTCATTGTTTACACAGATCCATCTAGTGTCCTAGGTGTCTAGATAATAAGATGGGAAGGGGTTTCTTTGTTCTTCTCCTATGGTTTTAAAGACCTCAATTTTTGTATCAGCATATAACTTTTTTTCCATTCTTATATTTTTTAACTCTTTTATTAGTTCAAATTAGGAACAAGGTTGTTTCAGATGTCAATCCCTTCTCTCTCTCCCACCTCTCCCTCCCAACATCCCACCTGCTCCTAGCCATCCCCCCTCCACTCCCCAGGCAGGGTAAGGCCCTCAAAAGGGGCTCCCCAAAGTCTACCACATCATCCTGGGCCAGGCCTAGGCCCTTCCCCATGCAGCACATAATTTTTACTACATCTGTCCACAGTAGAGTAAGATCTGTATTTTAAGATTCTTTTATTTTTTTTAGAGAATTTCATATGTGAGTACTGACTTTACATCACTTCCTCCTTTTCCTTCCCTCACTTTCAGCTCCCCCTATGTCTCACTTACTCACTCTCAAATTCAGGATCTCTTTTTGTTATTTTTGTTATTAACTCACACATACATGTAAGTATATATAAATACAGCCTACTGGATCCATTTTATGTTACTCATATGGATGTGTCATTTAGAAATGATCCCTTGAGATTGGACAACCTATCAGGAAGCTTATCTTTGGAGAACACTGGTTCTCCTTCTCTTATAACCATTTGTTGCCAGCAGCTCTGAATCTGGGTATGTGGCATTGTAAGGGTTCACCTATCCATAGGAGTGTGTCAGTATTGTCGTTATGCAGGTCTTGTTCAGGCAAGAGGTCTTGTTCAGGCAACAGTGTTGTTGGGATTTCTAGGATACAGCTTCCTTGTCATAAATAGAAGATGCTATCATCTAGCAGACATCATGGGCCTCTGGCTCTTACGATTTGTCCATCCTCTCTTCCATGATATTCCCTGAGCCTTAGGTGTAGGGATTGTATTATAGATGTATTTGTTGGGGTTGGGCCCCATAGTCAGTTTTTCATTTCATTTGAACTGGTTATGAAGTACAGTGGTGGTCTCTGTATGCTGCAAAATATTTCTTTAATGAGGTATATGAGTTACACTAATTTGTGAGTATGACGATAAGTATTTAGAATACAGTTATAAATTATACTGGCTTAGGAAAATGGCTTACCATCTGTGGGTAAATGGTGAGGTTTACAGACCAGGTAGGAATTCCCTGCTATTGAGTGATTCTTAAGTACAAGGAGACAGATGTTGGTCACCTCTAGGATAAAATTGCCAATATTACATGTTTGAAGATGTCTTTCCAAGCTGATCATTCTTGTGGTTTAGAGGCACTATATCAGTGTAGGACAATTGATGGCTTTTCTTCTTTGGAAGCTTATATAAAATTTTCAGATACTATGAGAGCTAGTCCTCAAGAAGGATGCCTCCAAGTCAATTCCAGATTGATTCTTTCATATCCCATGTCTGTGTGTGTGTGTGTGTGTGTGTGTGTGTGTGTGTGTGTGTGTGTGTGTCTGTGTGTGTGTGTGAAGTTACCCCACTTGGGGTGATAACGGTCCAAGAGTCATGGACTCTCTAACAAAAACCTTAGTATCTGACATGGGCAGCCTCTTTCTAGTTGTTCATCATGGGAGTCCAAGCAATGACACAAGCAATATAAGCAGTTATTGCTACCTTTGCTTGCCCCTAGAACCTGAAGGTAAGACCCTATTGCTAAAGACATTACATCTTTCAGACATGGGATATGAAAGAATCAACCTGGAATTGACTTGGAGGCATCCTTCTTGAGGACTAGCTCTCATAGTATCTGAAAATTCTATATAAGCTTCCAAAGAAGAAAAGCAATCAATTGTCCTACACTGATACACTAAACCACAAGAATGATCAGTGTGTGTGTGTGTGTGTGTGTGTGTGTGTGTGTGTGTGTGTGTGTGGTTTGTCTTTTTATGTAAACATAAACTAATGTTTCCTCATGTTTTTTTCAGAAATTCTTAGTGATGTTTATGTCTTTACTTTCCCTCTCCTTCTGTAACACTTTCCCTCCTCTTTTCCTAGTTAAATTACATCCATTATTATTATGTCTCCCTCTATTGCCTCTGTGTCTTATTTTATACCTGCATCCCCTTTCCCATGGTCTCTATTTACTGGTTGCTGCAGTTAACTACACGTTATATATTCATATGTAAAGATTTAGAGCCAAGTTCTATATTTAAGGGCAAACTTACAGTGTTTGTCTTTCTGAGTTTTGGATACTTTGTTCAGTATAATATTGCTAGTTTCATCCAGATAATTAATGATTTCCTTTTTCTGTGATTGTCTCTGCTACAAAAAAGAAAAGAGTATATGATAAGGTGTGAGAGCAACACTTATTTTTGGGTGTAAGTATAAGTGCTTAGAATTCAATTAAAATACTATTCCATTGTATATATGTACTACATTTTCACTATCTATTCACAAGTTGAAGGACAGTTAGGTTGTTGAGTACTGCTAAAGTTATTTCTTGACCACTTTTCTTTTGAGAAATCTCTATTCAGATCCATATCTCATTTTTAAACAGGTTTATAAGTTTTCTTGATTCTTTGTATATTTTGGATGTTAATATTCTTATCACATGCCTAGCTGAAAAAGATTCTGACTCCGACTCTTTCTCTTCCTTTTCACTTGATTAATTGTTTTATTAGCTGTGTGGAGGCACTTTAGTTTTATGAAGTTCCTGTTTTAAATTATTGTCCCTGATTTCTGGAAAAAATGGAGTCCTATTCAGAAAATCTTTTCCTGTATCCTATACTTCTTTCATTGCTTTCATGTAGCAATTTTAGGTTCCACATTATGGTATTTGATACATTTGGAATTTAGTTTTGTACTTGTTTATAGGACTTAATTTCATTCTTCTTTGTGTGGATATCCAGTTTTCCCAGTTAATTTTTGAAGATGCTGCTGTTCCTCCAGTGTATTTTTTTGGCATCTTTGGTAGATATCAGATGGCTGTAGTTATATGAACTCATATTTTGAGTCTTCTATTGTGTTGCATTAGATCTACATATGTGCTTTGGTGTCAGTAGCATGCTGTTTTAAGTACTACAGCTCTGGAACGGTAATCTTTCCAGCAGGATGGCATTGATTGTCCTAGGCCCTTTATGCTTCCATATGAATTTTAGGGTTTTCATTTCTGTGAAGAATGTCATGGACACTTTGATTGGGACTGCATTAAAACTGTAAATGGCTCTTGATGAAATGGTCATTTTCACAGTATTAATTCTACCAATCCATGGGAATGGAAAGTCTTTCCATCTTTTAATGTTCTCCCAAGTATCTTTAGGTTTTTTTTTTTTTTAATAAGCTATTGTGAATGCAAGTATCTTAGTCAGTGTTCTATTGTTGTGAACATATATCATGATCATGATAACTCTTATAAAGGAAAACATTTAACTGTGGATTGCTTACAGTTTCAGAGGTTTAATAAATTATTGTCATGGCAAGAAGCATGGTCACACAAAGACAAACATGTCGCTGGAGAGGTACCTGAGCGTTGTACATTCAGATCTACAGGCAGCAGGGAGAAAGAGAGCTTCTGGTTTGGGCTTCTGAAACCTCAAAGAACATCCCCAGTGGCATGCTTAGTCCACTTACCTATCCCCAAAAGACCACACCTGCTCCAACAAGGTCCCAACTACTTCAACAACACCACACTCACTCCAACAAGATCACACTTACTCCAACAAGACCACACTTATTCCAACAAAAGCACATCCTCTAGTGCTACTCTCTAAGCATTCAAATACATGATCTTGTGGAGGCCATTATATGTCTTGTTTGTCAGCATGTATATTGTTGGTGTATAGAAAGGCAGCTGATTTTGTAAATTGACACTAAAACAGTCTCCAGATGCCACCCAAACTCCAGAACCCCTTGGGCTCTAAATGCTACAGGACTTACCTGCCTTAGACCTGCTGTCCCACAACACATACTTCTTCCACATGTCCCTGTGTATGTTTTCCACACAGTTGACTCCCTCTCCCTTGTATGTTGTTGGCTTCCCCTGAACACCCTCCTCCAGCTGCTGCCACAGTAGATAGCTGCCTTGACACCCACTCAGGCTTCTACTGCTGTTGCAACTACCACATACTCTCAGCTCACAGCTAACCGGCAGCAGCTGCATAGCTGTCTTCAGCCAGACTGTACACCACTTGTGTTCTCCACTAAGATGTGTTATGCAATGGCAGCCTCATGCTCCACCATCAGCAAATTTGGTGAGACAACTGGGAATTCTTAAAGGGGAAAATAAGATTTTTTTCCATTTTTTTATTTAAATTAGAAGCAAGATTGATTTACATGTCAATCCCAGTTTCCACTCCCTCCCCTCCTCCCCTGCTCCCCCCCCACACTAATAACCTACCTATCCCATATCCTTTCTGCCACCCAGGGAGGGTGAGGCCTTCCATGGGGAATCCTCAGAGGCTGTCATATCCTTTGGGATAGGGCCTAGGCTGAAGGAATATCCCTCTATGTGGAATGGGCTCCCAAAGTCCATTCCTATGCTAGAGATAAGTATTGATCCACTACAAGAGGTCCCATAGATTTCCGAGGCCTCCTCACTGACCCCCACATTCATGGGGTCTGGATCAGTCCTATGTTGGTTTCCCAGCTATCAGTCTAGGGACCATGAGCTCCCGCTTGTTCAGGTCAGCTGTTTCTGTGGGTTTCACCAGCCTGGTATGCACCCCTTTGCTCATCACTCCTCTCTCTCTGCAACTGGATTCCAATTCAGTTTAGTGCTAAGCTACGGCTGTCTGCTTCTACTTCCATCAGCTGCTGGATGAAGGCTCTAGAATTGCATATAAATTAGTCATCAATCTCATTATCAGGGGAAGGCATTTAAGGTAGTTTCTCCACTGTTGCTTAGATTGTTAGTTGGTGTTATCCTTGTAGATTTTTAAAAAATATTTTTCCCCACATAAAATGGGAAATATGGTGGGAGGAAGATGCAGGTAGCTCTCTGTGAGTTCAAGACCAACCTGGCCTACAAGAGCTAGTTCCAGGACACGCTCCAAAGCTACAGAGACACCCTGTCTCAAAAAACAAAACCAATGATTAATAATAATAATAATAATAATAATAATAGTAATAATAAAATTTTAGAAAATGGGAAACATTATTACAACGGAGTGACTTGGGTCTCTGTATAATAATATGATGGACAATATGAAAATGGAACAATTGATGATAACTAATTTAGATGGGACTTAAGTAATGTCAATCATAAACATTATTAACAAAAAATTTTGTTAATATGAATGCTAATATACAAGTTTTAGAAAAATTACATAAAACATATCATAGAGATAGTCAGACCAAGACAGAAGAATTTAATGGAGAACCAATTTCAGCATCACATTATAAAGTTAAAGAGGAATAGCATGAGGTTTTCAAATAACCAACTTTAATTTATCCAGTCACCTTATGGGAACTGCCAAATGACAGATATCCCCAAGACTGTGCAAGAATTAAATGGACTACTGTGGAAATGTTAGATTTAAGTAGATTCCAGGAATAGTCTCATATTGCATCCATTAATCTTTTGTGAAGCAGATGTTAAACTTGTAATAGAATTATCACTAGAGACTGGAGAGACTTGGTTAAAGCAGTATTGGAGCCTGGTCCTCAATTATAATGGAAGGCCTGATAGAAATATGAGACTAAGATAACTGAACAATGAAGTAGGGCTAGAGGCATGGTGTAATGATAACTCTGTCTGCCAACTACTTGAGTTCTGCTACCATGTTAGGGCCCCAAAATAACACACAGAGATTTATATTAGTTACAATGCTGCTGGCCAATGACTAGGATTTCCTATTTGCTAGCTCTGTCTTAAGTACCATCCAGAACCATTAATCTATATATTTTATAAAGACTTATCTTATTGAGGATGCCTGCAGCATGAGTCCTCTCTTCTCAGGATCACATGGTGACTCTCCTTTTTACTGCAGTATGGAAATCTCCCAAGACCAACTTCTAGGAGAAGAAGATTATGCTGATATACAAAGGCAATCTCTATATGATGAGCATGCTCTGGATTTATGCTGCACAACAGGTTTGAATTCTTGGGACAGAATTGGACAAGTAGGAAAGGAAGTGTAGTCATTTACTAAACATATACAGGGCACAAAGGAAACAATCATGGATTTCTTACAATGACTGGCATTAGCAATAAATAGAATGATACAAGATTCAGAAACTAGACAAATAATAATTGAAACTCTGGCTTTTGAAAATGCTAATGCACAATGCAAAAAGATAATCCGGCCAAGATCAGCATACTTGGAGGAATGGTTGTGACATACAATCAATACTGAATCTCAAGACCATGATGTTACATAAATAGGAGAGGTGATCCCAGAGGTTTAAAGAAAAATCAAAATGTCAAGTGTTTCAATTGTGGCCAACAAGGTCACTTATAAATGGACTATAGACAAGGCATTCCTAAAAGCAATGTTTTTCTAAGCATACTCCATGAAGAACACCCTCCCTTCTGCATTATGCAGAAGGTGCTGCAAAGGCAGGCATTGAACAAATGAATGTAGGTCAACAAGGAACAGTCAAGGTAAACTTTTGCCATCAGAAAACACCTTGAGGGTCTTCTCACATGCCCCATGCTAAATTTGGCTCAGTCACATCCTGTAACCATGGAGGAAACTCCTTCTGAGAGAAATTAAAGAACCTAATGCCTATTATATGAAACCATACTGCTCTGGATGATAGAAAAACTATATAAAAGGCCAAAATTAAAAATATGATAAATAACATTGCCTTTGAAGGCTTGTAGACAGAGGTGCTGATATCACAATAATTGCACCAGAATCTTGGCATCCAAAGTGGCATCTTCAGGAGGTAAATTTTCAGCCTTTGGGGATTGGAACTTTATGTCAGGTAAAACATAGCATGATATGGGTTGAATGTATAGGGTCAGAAGGACAGAGAGGAAAATTAAAGCCATATGTGGCTAACACAGCAATGAATTTATGGAGATGTGATTTGTTACAGCAATGGAATACTTGGATTAACATTCCTACAATCTCAGAGACAAACCATAAATTAATGTATGTCTTTGTGAAAACTATTAGAATATATTATAAAAATATTGCATACAGTCACCAGCCATTCAGGTTATACAAGAACGGGGCACAACACCTGCTGATTTTTCAAAGGAACCAACATCCCTACCATTAGAATGGATGACAGACAAACCTATATGAATTGTGCAATGGCTTTTAACAACAGAGAAACTGAAGGCCTTAAAAAACATCTGGTACAGGAGAGGTAAATGCTCAGCATATTGAAGAATCGACCAGCTCCTGTATTTGTTATTAAAAAGAAATCTGGGAAATGGAGAATGGTAACAGATATATGAGCTGTTAATAAGGTGATTAAGCCAATGGGTTCGCGACAGTCTGGAATTTCTTTGCCTTCTTTCTTACCTAAAGGACAGCATCTTATAGCTATTGATTTAAAAGATTGTTTTTTCACTATATATTTATGAGAAAAAGACAGAAAAAAATTGCTTTCACTGTGCTTATTAAAATCACTATCAGTCTGTTGAGAGATATCAATGGGCATAGGGAATGTTAAATACTTCCACCCTTTGCCAATATTATGTAAGTCAGCCATTGGAAATAATACACAAACAATTTCCTCAGTCTGTGGTTTATCATTATATGAATGATATTTTGCTAGCTGACTCAAATAGATACTTTAGAATGTTTGAAGAAGTAAAATAAAAAATTGCCTTGTTTGGAATAAAAGATGGCTTCTGAAAAAATGCAAAGAGAAGATTCTATTAATTATTTAGGATATAAAATAGATCTATAGAAAATTAGACCACAAAAGGTATAAATTAAGAGAGATTGATTGTTGACTCCTAATGACTTTCAAAGTTTGCTAGGAGACATTTCCTATCTAAGGCACACTATGGGAATAGAAAAAAAATGAACTGAGTTAATTGTTCAAAACCTTAGATGATGACAAGGACTTAAATAGTCAGAATTATCAGCTGAAGCTGAGAGAGAATTGGCTTTAGTGTAAAAGAAATTACAAGATGCACATGTGGATCATTTGGATCAAAAGCTTGATTGCATTTTGGATATTTTACACTCTTAAGAATTCTCCTACAGGGATATCAATGCATAAGAAAGATATTATCTTAGAATGTATTTTTTTTACCACATAAACAGAGTGAAAAACTAAAAACTTATATGGAAAAGATCTCTAAGTTGGTTCTAAAAGGAAAATTGAAGCTTCATCAACTAACAGGAATAGACCCTGTAGAAATTGTAGTATCTTTTACTACTGATGAAATTGACAAATTATGGGCAGAAAGTGAACCTTGACAAAGAGCTTGCAGTAATCCTTTGGGAGAGATGAACAAGATTAAATATCCCAAGAGCAAGAGAATTCAATTTATAAAGAGAACTGACTGGAACCTTCCTTACATTGCAAGGGACTGGAGCCCCTACATTCTATACTGATGCAAATAAATCAGGAAAGGCAGGTTACAAATCAGGAAATTTAAGTAAAGTTGCTCAAAGCCCTTATTATTTTGTCCAAAAGTCAGAATTAAATGTTATTCTCATGTTATTAATGGATTTTACAGAAACTCTCAACATAGTTACTGATTCATAATATGCAGAAAGAGCTGTTTTACATAATGAAACTGATGAATTCAATGATCTGATGTATACATAGAATCACATCTGATTCTATATGGGTCAGCCAGGACCTCTAGTATTTAAGAAAAGTCACATATGAGAGAAAGATACCTGGCAACAGGGTTCAAGCAGAGGGCTTTTATTAGGGAAAGGGTTCATCAAAGGGGAAAAGGGGAGAAAGGAGACCAGCCTCCAGGGACAGGAGTGGCAGGAGAGAGGAAAGAGGGGGAGAGAGAAAGAGAGAGAGACAGAGAGAGACAGAGACAGAGACAGAGAGAGACAGACAGAGAGGAACAGACAGAGAAAGGGAGAGAAATAAAGAGATAGAGGAGGATGGGAGGTGGACTGTCGTGACCTGGCATGTTTCAGCCTTAACCCATGAGGTTCAGCCTGAGTGGGGTTGTGTGGACCTGGAAACTCCTAGAAACCCAGCAGCGATAAAGACCAAACACAGGCATCTTGTCATCTTCAGAGAGTTCCCAGTTCCATGTTGTAGAACTAGAGTCATTTCTTTATTAGCCATCCTTTCTGCTGTTTCTTAGCCATCCTGCCAATACCATGAGGTAACCATTTCTCTCTTTGTTCTCCTCTCTGCTCTGGTTGCTTGCCCCTAACTCCTCTGTCCACCCTAGTCACTCACACACTTAGCACCTCGGCCAGCCCAGGTGCAGGCCTATTCAGATGCTTAGGCCCACAGAGATGCAAATAGGAGGCATATTACCCTGAGGCCACAGTAAACAATAGTAGCCTTACTGGCATTAACAATACAATAGTGGGCTAGAGCTTTCTGGTGTTCCTGTTTAGTGAAACCCAAGGCTGGATCTCAAAATATTCCATAGAGGAAATATTTTGGTCCCCCACAGTGGACGGGGCCCTTTTAAAATATGTACAGGTGGTACTCCTAGTGGCTGCAGCTGAGGCATATCCTGTCAGAACCTAAAGGGCAGGCCAATACAGATTCCTGAATACTAACACAAGGTAATGATGAAATTGATCAACTATTGATGGGAAATGTGCTGAAGGCCTCAGAATTTCATAATAAACACCTTCTCAATAGCAAAGGTTTGAAAAAGATGTTTTCCACCACTTGGAACACATCCTTCTGTCAGATTTTATTCCAGTACCTTTGTGTTACTTCCCGCTGATAGTGGAGTTTGGTTGTATAAAGAACAAGTAGAGCATTTCCTTATGATTTCCTTGGCTTGATACCATTTTAAAGAATTTGAAAAATTAAAATATGTTCACCACACCATTGATACCTACTCAGGATTTCAATGGGTAACTGCTTTGAATTCTGAAAAGGCTGATTCTGTAATTACATATTTTCTAGATGTTATGGCCATCATGGGTATACCTGCAAAAATTACGACTAACAATGCTCCACTATATATCTCTAGTAAAATGAAAGTTTTTTGCTGATTACAATATAAAGCATATTACAGATATACCACACAATCCTAAAGGGCAAGGAGTTATAGAAAGATCAAATCAAACTCCAAAGGATTTGCTAAATAAACAGAAAGAGGTAATTAATACGCCCAGAAATAGATTGCATAATGCTTTATTAACTTTGAATTTTCTGAATGCTAATGAGAAAGGGATGACAGCTGCTGAGAAACATTGGAAAATAGGCAAAAATACAGAATTAAATCTGCCTGTATACTCTAGAGATGTGCTGAAAGCAGAATGGGAACCAGGGTATGTGTTACATTGGGGCAGGGGTTTTGCTTTTGTTTCCATAGGCTAAGCAAAGTTATGAGTACTATCAAAATTGGTAAAAATTAGATTTGAACAGGAGACACCCCTTGATTAAAAGAGGTGATAGTTAATCAAACAGCATGTCTGTTCAATCTAAACCAACTTCAGTACTAATGAATGCTTTTTATTTGATCAGATATAATTTGCCATAAAACAACTATGTTTCCTCTCCATACACAGGCACCAGTGAAAGCCTTGTATCAGCCCAGTCCTCAACACATGACTTTACTAAGAGTTTACTAGGTTTCTAGTTCCAGGCATGATTTCCTTCTTGTTGAGCTGGTTTTAAGTCCAATTAGAGACCTTTTGGTTACTGGCAAGTTATGTGTGTCATTGGGGTTGCTATACTGTGCTGGTCATTATTGTGGTTCATATTGTGTCTGTAATTTAAAGTTTTTGTTTTGTATGATGTCCCATGTTCCTTTAATAAGTTTTTATCTTTTCATATTGCTTGAATAAAAATATGGCTTAGTGGCTAAGATCATTTATTGCTCTTGCAGAGGACATGAGTTTGGTTTCCAACACTTATATGATGGCTCACAACAATTCCTATGTCCAGGACCAAAGGATCTGATTTTCTATGCTGACATCTAGAGACACCAGGCATTTAAATGAATGCAAGCAAAATACTCATACACATAAAATAAGATAAATAAATCTACTTTTTACATCCTTTGCCTAACCAGCCCAATACCTGTACCTGTATTTTATCTTCAAATCCTAATATTATAGTTTCTCCATTCTATTTTTAAAGCCCTGAGTTTTCTCATAGAGTTGAGTTTCTTATTTCCTCTTCATTTCTGCTTAACTCCTCAATATTTATGTCTCAATATTGAATTAAGACTTCAAATCCTGGATTGTCTTGTTATTTCATTCAATCACATGTTAGTGTATTCTTGGCCATTTCCTCTACCTTTTCTTCAAATTCTAATACTCTAGCTTCTCCCTGGTCCATTCTATTTGTAAGGCTGTGTGTATGTGTGTGTGTGTGTGTGTGTGTGTGTGTGTGTGTGTGTGTGTGTGTGTGTGTGTGTGTGTGTGTGTGTGTGTGGTTTGTGTGTGCATGTGCACACATGCACACTCAGGTATCACAGTGCTTGTGTGAAGGTCCAAAAAAAAAAAAAAAAGAAAAGATTGCAAGTGGTCAACTTGGGCCATTTAGTTCTCCTATTCCAGTATATGGATAACTTGGATAGAACTCAGATTATTGGGCTGAGAGTAAGCACTATTACTCACTAAGACTTATCAGCAGAGCTGGGCAGTGGGTGTGCACAAATTTAAGCCCAGAACTAGGGTAGCAGAGGCAGGCAGATAGCTATGAGTTCAATGCTAGACGGGTCTACAAAATGAGTTCAATGTCAGTCAGGGCTACACAGAGAAACCCTGTCTTGAAAACCTGAAACAAAACAAAACAAAAGATTCCTTAGCAGTCCATAGTTCTATACTTTCTTTGAGAACTGCAAAAAGAGTTTCCATGTGTTGCAGTTTGTTGTATTTAAGTAGTTGAAATTTTTATATATTTCATGATTAACTTAAGAGAGTACTTTGTGTATTCTTTTATTTTTATGTTTATCACATGTAAATATTCTTATATACTTTCAATACTTTTTCATTTCTACTTCATTATAATAAACATTGGTTAATAGTCATATTCTGCTGTTGTGCTAGTCAGCATATATATAAATTTGCAAAATGCATACTTGTTTACATTCTAGTCATAAAATACATCTGTTCAATCATACCCAGATCTAGAAGAGTGAATGAGTCTCTGATGGACAGCAATTTCAAATCTATTAACATTGGGGTAAATATATTGTAGTTATAATCTTATTTAGAAGGCATTAATTTAATTTATACTAGTTACCATAAACTCCAAAATATACATATGGATTGAATTTAAGAGGGAAACCATCAGTGAACTTTCTGTCCTATAATTACTTAGAATATTCATTTTAACTTTTCCCCATGCTTTTAATATGTCAGTATAACTAAAATAATAACTCAGGTACAATTATATAGATATGTTTTAAAAAATCTTTCCCCTCATTATTACAATGCATTACTACTTAAAAATATGAGAAAGTGAGTTTAAGTAATTATATCAAAGAATATCTGCACAATTGTCTTCATGTTTTAGAGATTTTGGCTGTTTGGAGGTTGCCACCATATAAATAGTGAGTCACACTATACACATATCAGTTATAGGTGATGCAGTTTCCAAAAGAGTGTGCTTACTGTGTTGGAGGCTGACACTTAAGAATGGAGAAAGGAAGGCAGGCTATAGGAGTAGATATGCCTAGTTTCCTGGGAGTGGGTGCAGAGAGGAAGGAGAGGATGCAGCAGGCAGTCTGCTACCATAGTGTGGATAAGACTGGGTGATTGAAATTGAAAGACAGGAAGGAGAATGAAAAGCACCTACCTCATTCCCTGGCCACTGTGGCCAGTGCACTTCAAGGAAAAGGGTGCCTTGCATGTTAGCTGGTGAGGACATGATACAGTTCAATATATTAATTATATACAGTAAGGCGTTATACTCTTTTGCTGCCATAAAAGCTGTATGTTTGTGGCCTCTTTTAAAAGAGTCTATGAAAACACTGAAGACTTCAGTTTTTGTTTCACCACATGTGCTCAAGTCTACAAAAGTGAAACTGAAGATAAGGGAACACCATACTGCAAGCCTGCGGATTAAATAAACAGGAATTTTTTTTTTTCAGAGTGTTCAGACTACACTAAAAGTACTGCTGTTGCCTCCAGGAAAAGAAGAGCCTTGCTTTTTCCATTTTAAGTACACACAGTTTTTTTGTTGTTGTTTTTTTAAACTATGTCAGGTCTTCTCTGACTCGATACTACTATCCAAAATGATTTCTGTGCATGGCTTCCTATTTGTATGCTTTCTTTTTCTTATTGGATTGGAGCCTACCTTTATGATTTAATCCTTTTATATTTGTATAGTCCTTATTTCCATATAAGGCCATATTCACTGGTTCCTGATGTTAAGATGTGTTAAAAGGAAATTTGAAAGCAAAGTTAACATTTTAAGAGTTTATATGAGAGAAGTTCATTAATTAGAAAACATTGATCTAAAAGGAGTTACTCCTGCACTGACAAACATTGTTAGTCCCCTGTGGAATTCCAAGCAGTGGAGTATACTCAGATGACAATATTCAGGAAGACACAAGTGTTTAGAACCAGGTTTTACAAAAGCATGCCTCAGCAAGAATTGTAAAAATCTTCTAAGTAGTAAAGTCAGAACCGTAGATTTGTGTGGGCACTGTAAATGACAATGCCTTACAATGAACTCTCTTCATAGCTTTTTGAAGGTTAATCCAATTTGTATAGTACTGTCTGTAGGGAAACTTCTGATCACTACTTTATTCCTGTGTGTTGCTATTACTAGTATATCTGGTTATAAATAGATAATATAATCCCCAATTTGATATCTTAAATCAACACCCTTTTCATTGTATCTCATGATGTTGGAGATCAGAGTTTTAAGCACATATTCTTTGGTAATTTTTCTCCTTCCTGAGGCATTATCTGGGATAACTTGGTGATATACAGCCATCAGCTAAACTGGACTAAGGACTAGAAATTGTTGTGGTCACATTGCCTGTGAAAATGTGGCTGGAGTTTGGATAAAACTTGGTACCTTTTACATTCCACGTGATTTTATAACCTCTGTATGCCCCCCCCCCCACACACACACCATTTTAACTAGCCTTCTTAACTAGTTGCTCAGAACTCAAGGCTACATAAATTAGTGAATCATTAGCTGATCACATAATAAAGAATCATTTCCCTGATATAAAAGTTCCTGTTCTGACTAGCTTTATGTCAACTTTATATAACTACTGAAATAGCATCCAAATGGAAGTGTGAAAACAACAATTTCAAACCCTTAGTTTTAATTGCTCCAGCATTATTGTCTGTCTACTTTTCTGGGTGCAATACATTATCTCCTAAAAGTAATCAATGTATTTTTATTAAGCAACATCAACAAGTAACATACTCAGCTTAATGTCCACATGACCGGATCCCTGCCTACCTTTTCTATATTGACTCTGCCCTTGCCCCACAAACCATTTTTATCCAACTATTAAAATTCACTGAGTTTTGTTTTGCCACCAGTTGTCCTTCACACACATTTCCCTCTTCCTATAATAGTCCCTTCACATCAATGGTGAGACCCAGATAATCTTCCATATGTGAGCTTAAATGTCACCTCCACAGCTGTGACATTCTCTTCTGGACACCCAGGCTAAAGTGACCCATTGTGTACAGTTACTTGTACAGATTTTTTTATGAGAGTGATATTTCTGTCAACGATTACTGTCATTTAGATAAAATAAGTGTTGCCATATTTAACCTTAGCAGTAAAACTACTGCCAAACATTGCAATTGAACTTTTTGGCTCTTACTGATGAGATTTCTGTCTTCAGATCCATATTTCTTGTTAGTTCCTGTATCAATTTAGAAAATTGTAGACTATTAAAAGTTTTCTGAAAATAAAATGAACATTTGACTCTCAGCAGAAAGGATGGCAACTGTTTAGCTTTCTTTTCTTAAGCAATCATTTGTTTTCAATTGCAAAATGAATTTTGAAAGAATGCCATGAAATATTAATATGTGCAATTAATATATTGACAGATGTGTGATTCTGTTATTCTTCATTTTACTTTTTTTCTCCCTTTATTTGTTGTAATAGTTTTGTAATGGAGAACCAGAAGTATTACTGTCAAGCAAGCTGTAGTGCTTGTCATCAATAAATCACTACATGTGTCCAGTAGGCACATGACTGTATGTATGACATTCTGGAAAATTCTCTCCTCAGAGAAAATGTTTTTCAAGATGTATTTACAAGCTGTGTGTGCATGTGTGTGTAAGTCTCTCTCTCTCTCTCTCTCTCTCTCTCTCTCTCTCTCTCTCTCTCTCTCTCTCTCACTCTCTGTGTGTGTGTGTGTGTGTGTGTGTGTGTGTGTGTGTGGTTTCTGCTAAGCAAGTAGTCATTTCTTTTTAACTGTAGGGAATGGAACAGGATTACTAAAGCAATCCAATTATCTCAGCTACATGCAAGCAACAAAAGTGAGTCTGCAGAACACATTTCATTATTGATTCTATTTTTCAGCTTTAAAATGATCTGTGAGCCACCTTTAGACCTTTAGGCTATAAAACAGTTGCCAGTTTGGAGTTCATGGCTTAAACAAGGATACCCAATGAAATAATTCATTGCTAGCTATATAGATTCAATCCTTATAATAATGTAAACAAATCCATCAAGCAAACCAGTACTTGTCCCCACCTGGTACTTAGCAATGGTAGTTACATTGAAAGAAAATGAGTAAGTGCTTCTGGGGTGTCCAAAAAGCCCAATACAGCTGCCTTCAAAAATTATTTGTTCAGATCTTTGTTAATTTATCTGTTGTAGCATATGCTAGATCCTTATTTTTTAAAAAGCCAACATGTCCCGCGCGCTCTGTATTTCTCGGCCGGCAAGAAATACACGCAGGACACTCGGATCCTTCTGCAGACAAGCTTTAATGCATAAGCTTACCAGAGCGGAGACTGAGCGGAGACTCTGAACTAAGAAACCCATCCCTTAAAAAGGCTGGCAAGCAGCCGCCTGGGACGTGTTACCCTATGAATGGCTTCAGCTCCTCAGGCCAAATGAGCCACGGGATAGGCAGAGATCAAAGGAATGGAGAATACCCAGCGCCTGTGAAGTAATTTACATCTTGGTGTCTTCAGGCACCATATTGTAATGGATAATGCAGGAACCGGCTCCCTACATATCCCCCTTTTTTTATTAATTAATGAAAAGGCTTTATATTTTTACAAGCAAATACGTCACCCATATGTTGAGGGATAGAGGCAGAGGTTGAACCTTCCCAAATCAAACATTAAGACTGTGTACGAGAGTCGCCATCAGGCTGTTAGCTTGACCCGAAGTACTCTCGACCTGTCCTCTGCCGTTTTTCTGGGGAAGGGAGTCTCGGGGCAGGTAACCCTTATGCAGGTCAACGTACCTCTCAGAGAAGCCTACATATTAGGCAACTCTGTGCGATGCCTTTGCTCAGCATCCCTCATGGGCTGCCCAAACCAGACACTCTACCCTGTGCAATGAGCCTAGGCTCCGGGTGTGCAAGAGCTGTCTGGCCGGCGGCCTATTGCTTAAGCATAGTTAGCCAAAATATAAGCGCTTGGGCGATCTCTTGGTTTGAGCCCTGGAGCTTACATGCCAGCCAAAAGTAACATCAATCCGCAAACGGCTGCATCAAACAATTCCACCCCCACCCCTTTTCTCACAGACCAGCCAAAAATAACAGCAATCCGCAAACGGCTGCATCAAACAATCCCACCCCCACCCCTTTAGCGATACAATCTCTCCGCCAAGGACAGGAGTTAATCTGGATAACAATAGCGGCTCTCAACTCCCGGGGAGAGGGTGGAGTTCCGACTTTTGAAGGTCCGAAGAGGCTCTTCGGGTTGAGTCTTTTTGGGATCCACAGGGGATTCTCTTCATCCTGTGGAAAAACACAATATCGCTAACCTGGATCTTATGAGAATAGGATCCGGGCCTCTCCAAAGATCAGTTAAGATATCTTTCCATTTTACCATTTCCTTTTGGCCTTTTAGGTTTTGAGGTGAGACGCTTGGCCCGAGCGTCAATGTTTATGAGGCTTTAAAGCCCCAGGCATTCCAGGCCTTTAAGAAGTGTTGAGTAGCAGGCATGGCCTTTTCCCCTATCAAAGACTGGGAAAGCCATCTGTAATTTTCTCCGCTCCTCTGATGGTAAGAAGGAGTCGGTACCAAATTTTTGTTGTAACTCATATAATGGGGGTGCTGATGGAAGCACACCCGCTGGATTAATAGGCGATGGCCTCATATTTGTTTTCACTTTTGGCAGCCGATATCTATTGGGGTGGTATCGTGCTGCCTCTTTCTCTAGCTCTGCTTCCTTGCTAGAGTCTAAAATCTCAGAGTCTGAGCTGCTCAGCTCCAAGGCCTCTAGTTTCGTTGTAGGGCAGAGGCTAGGTTTTGAGTCATCTAGCTGAGCTATTTCCTCTAAAACTTTATCTCTTGAGCTTTCAGAGTCATCAGAGCTATCAAGATTTAAAGCTTTAAACTTATTTACAGAATCATCTAACAAATTATTCACTCCCTTGTCAGTAGACATCCCAGGAGGTCCTTTTTTCTTATTTGTTGCTGTTTTTCTTAACAAATTATTCACTCCCTTGTCACTAGACATCCCGGGAGGTCCTTTTTTCTTATATTTTATTGTTAGGCGCGCCCCATCTCTCACCACATTCGGTTTCTGATATGTAATTCTGGACTTCTTTAAGATTGCTACAACAGTGAGAAAAGTCAAAATAGCTCCTAGTAAAAGCATAGAAGCCTCTATATTAACCTCCCACAATAGCAACATTCCCAAGCCAAAGTCCAGAAAAAACATACCTCTCCGAATTTACCACCCTGCAGTTCTGAATCCGCCTTGTAGCCAAGGGGTCTCCGCGGTGCCGGAGATGTTAAGCTTCCCGGGTTTCGGCACCATATGTCCCGCACGCTCTGTATTTCTCGGCCGGCAAGAAATACACGCAGGACACTCGGATCCTTCTGCAGACAAGCTTTAATGCATAAGCTTACCAGAGCGGAGACTGAGCGGAGACTCTGAACTAAGAAACCCATCCCTTAAAAAGGCTGGCAAGCAGCCACCTGGGACGTGTTACCCTATGAATGGCTTCAGCTCCTCAGGCCAAATGAGCCACGGGATAGGCAGAGATCAAAGGAATGGAGATTACCCAGCGCCTGTGAAGTAATTTACATCTTGGTGTCTTCAGGCACCATATTGTAATGGATAATGCAGGAACCGGCTCCCTACACCAACATACCCAGTTTGTTACATACATGTTCCCAGGGAGCCAAGCTTTTCCTGTTATGAATAAAGGAATACAAATTACTGCCATTTTGTATATAATTATAAGCCATAATGCTTCTGTTTAATGCCGTAATCTATGCAATGTATTGTGTGAGTGTGTGTTACAGCAAGCATTTTGAAGTAAGCTAGTATAAAGTGTAAATATAATTGTTCAATGCAAGTACAGAAACCCAAAACCTTGGGACCAGAACCACATAAAGGTGGAAGAAGAGAACCAGCTCCACAAGATTGCTCAGATTTCACTGTGAGCATCATGGCATTCTCTCCTTCTGAATAGTAGCACATTAAATAAAATTTTAAAAAGCAAGCCTTTTGCACTACAAATGCCTCTTTGATAATCTAACTGTAGGGACAATTCAATTATTCTGTTTTCTCTTAGATATAGACACTAATGTATCCAATAACAATTAGGAACATTAGTTAGATTTGTTGTCTATAATCAGATTTCTAAGAACCTACTAAACACAATAGTAAACTTGGAATGTTCTTATGTATTTAGAACAAGTTCCATTCATTAACAAGTTACAATGACCTATAAAACCTATAGAGAACTTTGGAAGATGATTATGATAGTCATGGCAAAGTCTGAGTTTTTCTTATATATCACAAACTCTTCATAGCTCTGTGGATGTGTAAAAGGGAAAGATAAGCCCTGATAAGGTCATTTCTTCTAGAACTGCAGTTGAAAGCAAGGAATTTAGAACACAGGGAGAATCAGGCCATGCATATGGTAGTATGAAATGTCACAATTAGCTTCTTACAAGGAAATGTAACTATCCATGATGTTACTATATTCTCATTAGTAACTAGAAACCAGCCAATCAATTCAGAATTTCTATTTAGTGACAAAGGAATATAAAATACCCAAACAGATTTGTTTATCTGGTCACTAATTCATTCACTTTCAACTGGAACATCTTGAATTTCTTTCTCTATCTGAATAAAACTTGATATTAATTGTGCAGCTCTGCTCAGTCCATTCTACCTTACTGCCCCTGTTCCTTCTATTGGGATGGCTATTTCTTTAATGCTTCTATCCCCTTTCTTCTAAAAATTGCACTGGGAAAGCTTACAATGATCATCTCCTGCTCAGTACTGAGTTGCAACTGAGGAGTCCAGCACAGTATCCCTTCGTGTTTGTGAAAGGGCAGAAAAATGATGATTCTTTTGCTAGAACCGAAGCACTGTTTGTCCTTTTCAGTATTAAACTTCCAGGGCTGAGCACAATTACAACCACCAGGGATAATAAATGAGTAAAGTGTGTTGAAAGGTGATTACAAAGTAACAGATGTTTATTTGAAGGGGATTCCAGTTCTTGGTCCTCTGCACTGCACCTATTTAGCTAGAGTACCTAGGATAGACTTGTCTCATCCAAATTCACTGTCCATCTCCTAAGCCCGTTTATCTCTTTAAAGAGCTATGATTTTTTTTGAGTTGTTGCCATTTTTTCTGATAAGAAAAGGCACAAAGGCAGAACAAGCTTTGTAAAAGCTGCTAGAACAATGACATGATTTCCTGTTTCTGTCCTGCTCTTCTGTGCTTTGGTCTTACCCCATCTGACTGAGCTCATTTCCTTCAGGCTCTTTTATTCATTCTTGACTCCCAGAATAATTGATGTGTATTTTCAGCTACAAATGGTTATGGCAACCTATTTCTTCTTACACTAGACAGGTACTATCAGCACACTCCACCATTTTTTTTTTCAAGACAGGGTTTCTCTGTGGCTTTGGAGGCTGTCCTGGAACTTGCTCTTGTAGACCAGACTGGTCTTGAACTCACAGAGATCCTCTGCCTCTGCCTCCTGAGTGCTGGGATTAAAGGCTTGCGCCACCAACCCCTGGCGCAACCCCACCATTCTTATTCACCCATTCATTTGAAAGCTAGTATGGGAGTGCTGTAAGCTTTCTTGTGATTTCAGGTACAGACAAAAATAAATTGACCAATAAAGTTAATTCTGTCAAAACAATATGTTTGGGAGCTATTTGACAATTTTTCTCTACTTGCTATTTTGTTAAACAGAACTAATTAATATCTAATATTTTCCTTCTAAGTCAGAAGATGCATGTTTAGAGCCATTGGGCTTAAAGGGTTCAAATGGTTTATTTTAAAGGTCCAAGACTTACAATAATTCTGAATGAAAACAGTTTTCTTAAGGATTTTCTGTACCTAAGCAGGATGTCAACATTAACAGCAGTTAAGTTATTTTGCTAGCACAGACTCTTTAATAAAAGGGATGAAATTAGTACTAACATTTGAGTTCTTCCTGCAAACTTATCATTTCAGCCTAACTATGAAAAAAAGCTGACAACCTAAGTTGGGGAGCATTCTAAAAATTATCTGCCCAATAGTCCTCAAAACAATCAAAGCAATGGTAAGCCACAAAAATATGAGTAAATGTCCTGTGTGAGACAAGTTGGATAGGGATTCACAATGACAGAATGAGATCATGGAATACACAGTGAAAGGTAAGGGAAATATAAGGAAAATCCAGACCTGAAAATGATGTATATCTGTGTTGGTACCTCACTACTTATGAAAAGTGCATTTTATTGTTAGACATTAGCAATGTAGGAAATTGAGAACAGCACATTAAAACACTACATATTGCTCAATTATTGTGTTAACTAAAATTATTGCAAAATAATGCTTATTAAAAATACATAGCAGGTACAGTGGAAATTATTTTAAAAATGTTTTCAGAGAAATGTGCCTTTTGATTTATAAATTATTTCTATATTCTGTGACAGTTCTCACATATGCTACTATAAAATTCATTGCAGTTTTCCTGCCTCCAAGAAAAATGCATTTAATTATCAGTGAAATTCAACTTCAGCTTGTTAAGATGAATGACTTGAGCCTGTCAGTTACCTTCTTCACCACTACAACAAAAGAAACTAAAATGAAATGGTCTTCAATTAATTGATACCAGTTTGAGCTCTTATTAATCTTTTTGGATTCTTTTGTTAGAATAAAAAAAAACTAATATGATATCATTGTATCTACCTAATGTGTGTGATTATAGGAATTTTTCATCCAGCCAAAATATAAATTACTCAAGTCTTGATAAACGTGTTGAAAACAGGGTATGTTCAAACAGATAAAGGTCAACACTTGTTCTTACTTCCTCGTTATAAAACTCCATTCTGTGCTGTTAGTTAAGTGTTTTTGCATTATTGCTGTAAAATAATACAACAAAAAAACAGCTGATACAATGCTAGCATGACAGCCTCAGCAAGCATAGAAGTAAGCAAAGGGACAGAACCATGTGTTTTAGGTAGCAATTAACAACTTTGCTTTGATGGTAAATTTTGGCAACAAGTTAAGAAAATCTATGGTCTTCTCCTAGAATATTTTATCCCCAAAATGTTAAGAACTGAAGGTTCCTACTCTGATGCAGGTCCTCTTGAAGACTCATTTTATTAGAATTGAAGAGGTGAGGAAATGAAACCAATTGTTCTAATTCTGTCATGGGTATTTTTGCATTTGATGGTGGATGAATACTTAAAATACTGAAGGTATAAAAGTTAACATGAAGCTCTATAGCTTCAATTCAAGACACCTATTCTAACTGTATAGAAGTTCATTGAGCTCTGTAGAATTTTTGAGTGCAGTTAATTTCGGTTTGTACTAAACAAACATTTTTACAATGAATTTAGTAAAAACTTTTAAAAATCCATAAACACATTTTGTCAGTAAGGACAGTTTACCTGTATCTCTCTGATCTATGTGTGATTTCACTGCTAGTGAGACTACAAATATGAGGAAATGATTGATCTCTTTGGTTAAGAAGGCGGATTTCTACTGAGCTGTTAATTTATCATATGGCACAGAACACAGTGTTCAATTACTCATTAGTCAGTTCTTTGTAGGCTTGTGAATTTGTATAATTCTTTAGAGACAGTGTTCAATGGGAGTCGGAAGGTTCTGCATTTGGACATGGAAGAAACATTGGTTATTGAAGGGTCTTGTGCTATGGATTAGTCTCTAATCATTTTTTCTTTCTCTTAAAAAACACACAAGATATAAATGAGAAAATTTGGCATTAGGTCATGGACTTACAGAAGGAGAAATATGTACTATCCATGATCACTAAATGGTTGTTTTTCCTACCATAACATGTTGCTTCTCTGTGTATAAGACTATGTGTGTATAACATGAGCAGAGTTGTAGCTTGTTCATCTACTCTGTCTCCTTTCATGAACTTTAGAAACTTAGATCATGCAACCATCTAGCAGATCTGCTATAATCCCCTATAAAATAAATGTACTTTTCTCAGTGATGACACCACACATAGTGATGACCTAAAATAAAAGGAAGATGCACAAATTATACCAGAGGAGGAGGAAATATGGAAATGGATACAGTTTCATCAGCATTAAAGATAATGAGAAATGTATTTCTATTTTTAATCTACTAGATACCCATTACTGAACTCCTTGCTGAGTCTTGGACTTAGCTCTAGAAATTGGCATTGTAACACTAGTTAGAGAAGTTGCACAGTTTTTATCAACTTGACTAATGACATTTCCAGAGCAAATTAGAGATGATAATCTGTAGAAATAGATAAATGGATGATAGACAAGCAGATATTTTTTATTTTAATACTTTATTTTTATTTGAATTAGAAACAAGATCGTTTTACATGTCAATCCCAGTTCCCACTCCCTCCCCTCTATCCCTACCACCCCCCAACTAATACCCTACTTATCACATATCCTTTCTGCTCCCCAGGGAGGGTGAGGCCTTCCATAGGGGGTCTTCAGAGTCTGTCATATCCTTTGAGATAGGGCCTACGCCCACCCTTGTGTGTCTTGGCTCAGGGAATATTCCTCTATGTGGAATGGTCTCCCAAAGTCCACACCATGTTCCTGGGGTCTGGCTCAGTCCCATGCTGGTATCCCAGCTATCAGTTTTGGGACCAAGAGCTCCCCGTTGTTCAGGTCAGCTGTTTCTGTGTGTTTCACCAGCCTGGTCTGAACCCCTGTGCACATCACTCGTCCTTCTCTGCATCTGGATTCCAGTTGAGTTCAGTGATTAGTTGTGGGTGTCTGCTTCTACTTCCACCAGCTGCTGGATGAAGGATATAGGATGGCATATATGTCAGTCATCAATCTCATTATCGGGGAAGGGCATTTAAGGTAGCCTCTCCTCTGTTGCTTAGATTGTTAGCTGGTGTAATCTTTGTAGATCTCCAGACCTTTCCCTTGTGCCTGATTTCTCTATAAAACTAAAATGTCTCCCTATATTATGGTATCTCCTTTCTTGTTTTCTTCTATTCTTCCCCTGACTTTACTTTCTGCTCCCTCATGTCCTCCTCACCCCACCTCTTCTCCCCTTCTCATTCTCCTAGCTCCCTCCCCCCTCCTCCTGTGCTCCCAAATTGCTCAGGAGATCTTGTCCCTTTCCCCTTCTCCAGGGGACCATGTATGTTTCTCTTAGGGTCCTCCTTGTTTACTAGCTTTTCTGGCAGTGTGAATTGTAGGTTGGTAATACTTTACTTTATATCTAAAATGCACATATGAGTGAGTACATACCATGTTTGTCTTTTTGTGATTGGGTTACCTCACTCAGAATGGTTTCTTCTAGTTCCATCCATTTTCCTGGACATTTCAAGATTCCATTGTTTCCTTTTTCTGCTGAGTAGTACTCCATTGTATAAATGCACCACATTTTCTCTATCCATTCTTCAGTTGAGGGGCATCTAGGTTGCTTCCAGGTTTTTATACACAAATGGTTCATGTACATATAGTATAAGTATTTCCTATATAAGAAACTTCCAGATAGGGCTTTTAATGCAGAAATGGAATATTATAATACAAGCTACTGGCTAAATATTATTTTATGTAAATCAGCCATAAAGTCAAGGGCTCCTTCTGTATGTTTCTAAATGAAGAAGAGTGTATAAGAATGACTATTTCAGGAATGGAATTCTGTTTTAAATCTCACATAGAATATCTTTTAGAAGCATTAAATAACCTTTATATAAATAATCTCATTGATAGATCTAAATTTGATTTTGTGTCCTCACTTGAATTTCTTAGGGGAGTCACATATGTTTATATGAAGTTCTGTTATATCTTTCTAAATATTTTTGGAAAATATATCTTACAAAAAAAGTAGTAAATAGCCATTTGCTTTTATTAGTGAATAAGGTGGTTTGAGTAGGAATGGCCCCCATAGGCTCATATATTTTAACACTCGGTCACCAGGGAGTGCCACTATTAGTAGGTGTGTCTTTGTTGGTGTATGTGTGACCTTGTTGGTAGAAGTGTGTCACCAGGGGTTTCAGAATCCCAAGCCAGGCCTGGTGGATCTCTCTCTCTCTCTCTCTCTCTCTCTCTCTCTCTCTCTCTCTGTCTCTCTCTCTCATTCTTGCCTCTTCTGTTCTCTTCCTGCTGCCTGTCAATCCAGATGTAGAATTCTAGGGCTCCTTTTCCAGTACCACACCTGCCTTCATGCTGCTATACTTCTTGTCATGAAAATAATCAACTAAACCTCTGAATTGTAAACTAGCTCCAATGAAATGTTTTCCTTTATAAGGGTTGTCACGTTCATGGTGTCTCTTCACAGCAACTGATTACTAAGACTGTGAGTGAGTAACCACAGAAGCACATCAGCAGTCCTAATATAAGGGAGGGCCTCAGAAAATGCTGAAGTCCACTGCCTGTTCTCAAATTCATTAGAATTAGATAAGATTTAAAAACACTTGCCACTGAATTGGGATCAATATTTATAGGTTTTCAGAAACAAAAACAAAACTGACAAGGAGGTTGAACAAAGCACTGACTCAACAGACATATTCTAAGAAGAAAAAGTTCAGGAAACCATGTAAAATGCAGTAAACAAAGAAGAAAAAGACAAACCAGTAGCAAACACTGTTTTTTTTTTTTTTTATATACGTGGTATCAATAGTACTTCTGAATACGAAGTGTATCTTAGTTCAATTAATAAAGTATAGATTGGTAAAAGGTTATAAAGCTTTAGGGGCTGGTGAGATTGGTCACAGTGTAAGATGGTAGCCACTAAGCCCGATTTAATCCTTGTATTCAGTCCCTTAATAACTACATGGTAGAAAGAGCCAACTCCTGGAAGCTGTCTTAGTCTAACCTCCAAATAAACACACACACACACACACACACACACACACACACACACACACACACACACACACACAATGTAATTCAAGTTTAAATGGCTTAATATGGTAGATATTTAATATAGTTTAGATGAAATTTTCCCATTGAGCTGACAATATTCCCCCAACAGTTGAAGCCATCTAACAAAAACCTCTACACCAGGCATAAGAAATCCTCTTCTGAAGTGTAGTCAGGGTCATTGAAGAAACTCCCAAAATATTGCAGGCTATTGCTATAGCCCTTGGTTACTCCTGCAGAGGTAGAATATAAGTCTCTAGGCTGAAAACACCATGTACATCAGACAGAGGTCCCAGTAGTCCCTGAGCTGGAAAAAACCCAAATGCCTCCTCCATGAGGACTAGCACTCATGGTATCAGAAGGTGCCATGCAAACTTCCAAAACAGCACCAATCTTACCCAGGTGTGATACCCAAAAAATATAATAAAAACCACCATAGCATGATAACCCTCAGGTTGCAGTAGTGACACTCACGTCTTAGCAGTAACCAACAGCTCTCTAATTGGCCTTAAGACCCACTCAACAAGTGGGAAATTATGCCTGGTACTGGAAAGCTACCCAACTACCCAGACTAGTGAAGTCATAAGTCTTGGAGGAGAACCTACAACTACCATTTTAGCAAAACAGCATAATCCCTAACTACATTCTAAATCTGTGTCCCTTACCTACAAATAAGTATAGTCCTCACCTCTATCAAGAAAATTTGTCTTTGCAACAGATGGAGACCACTACAGAAAACCACAACTAATCAAAGTACAGAATTGTGAAGCCCAGGCCCAAAGGATACCTCTGCAAAATAGTTCCTATATCTAAGGTTCAGGAATGGTTGTGGGGGCATAAATAATGCAAAAGTTGGTGAATCAGTGAGTTTACTATAAGATTATGTCTCCCAGTAATTTCAGCAGCTATTCCCATAAAATCTCACCAACATGATGGCCCAAACTAAGTTGAACATGAACTGAACAAGTACAACAATATAGTTGGGTGGAGAAAAGTTACAAGGCCTCATGTTCACTGAAGGAACTACAAGAAAATAAAGAATGAGTGAGAGTAGTTCTCCTCAATTGTTATTAGTTATCTACACCATATGGTCAGCCATGAAAACATACAAATAAGTAACATTATACAGACTGAGCAGGTTCAGTGTGTGTGTGTGTGTGTGTGTGTGTGTGTGTGTGTGTGTGTGTACATGTAACAACAATTAATGAAAAATTTGCCATTAATTTGAAAGAGAGCAGGGAGGGGTATATGAGATTTATAGAGGTAAGAAAGGGAAGGGGAAATGTAACTATATTACAAAAAGTACAGTATAAAAATTAGGAAGTAATAAAAAAATGAAATAATAAAACCTTTTTAAATTTTATTTTATTTATATTCATGTATATTCATGAGAATGTACATTTGTACAGGGGGACAGAAGAGGCATTAGAGTCCCTGAATTTCAAATTAATGACATCTGTGAGACACCTGACAGAGGTTCTGAGTTTAGGTCCTCTGTAATAGCAGCAAGTGATTTTAATCACTGAGCTATCTCTCCAGTCCTAGTACTTTAAAAAATAAGGATGCAAGTACCAAAAACACCTTACAAGGGGGAACAAAAGGAATATGACCTATGGAAGAGAGGAAGATGTGAAGAAAGAAGTTTTGAAGTTGTGCCAAGTCAAGTCTAGGGTCAGTAAGCAAAGCAAAACAGTTCATGAACGGAGATGCTTGGCAAACAGCAGGGGTACTTGACATATTTCCTAAACAGGCAAAGCTCATAGTCAGTACACAAGTGAAAATAGGCAACAACAGGTCCAATCATGTGGGAGAGAAAATGGGTTTCCTATCTGCTTGTGTGATCTTGGTCTCACTGGGGAGTCAATATGTGTCATTTAAATTTTTCAGTTCTCTGAAAACAAAGTCAGCACTGGAGCCAGAAAACTAAACCCCATGGTTATTACTATTGATTTATGTACTTTATCACCAAAAGTGTTTAAAATTAGAAAACTATAGTTACAATATCAGATGTATTTTGATCCCCAAATCCTAAATCTTTCCATTGTAAATATGTCATCTCTGATACCTCAGGGGTGGAAGTAGTGACACCAGATATGGTAGCACATACCTGTAATCATAACACTTGAAGGGGCAAAGGCAGGAGCCTAATAAATCTGAGGCCAACTTGGATAAAACTGTAAAAATCCTAAACCAAGAGCTAATGATTTAATTCAGTGCTAAAGCACTGACTCACTGTGTACAAGATTGTGGACCCTAGTGGCCCTAACAAGCCATGCTAAACCACCACTCCTGAGTAAACCAACTAAAGAGACAAATATCAGTAGGTAACAACAACAACAAAAAGAGAAACAACATGAATTCAACAGGGCCACATTGGGAAGAAGAAAACATAAACACATCTACAGATCCCTCCAAGTCTCCTTAGGATATTGTGATGGTAGGATTTAAGTTTAAGTCCTTGTCAAATGTGGCCCTGCCCATCATTGTCTCTGTTCCTCTTTTCTGAAATAAGCGGATCTGATAGCTGGGTCAGAGCATTGTGAAACCTCTTCTTGGAAGACAAGTTCATCTTCTGGCTGACACCAGGCTTTAGCCTTTTCCCTCCCCCAACATGAAATGCCTAGGGAAATTTCAGTTCCTCTGGGATTTTAAAAAATAGTTTCTTAGCCAAATGGAGTGGCTCAAGTAGCATCCTTTGGGATAGCTTCACCTCGGTATAGACATTATCAAATAGCATGTTGAATGATGTGAGTTCTCATAAAAGTAAGAAGAGGTGATATATCAAATCACCCTTAATCTAACTACAGCAGTTTTAATGATAAGAAACTTTTGAAAAAAACAAAACAAAACATGTCTGACTAGGTTTCTGTCCCAGCCTGGTCCCTCAGCTTTTCAGTAACAAATAAACACACAGAGGCTCATATTAACTATAAACTGTTTGGCCAATGGCTCAGGTTTTTATTTGCCTAGCTCTCTCTTAATTATTAACCCATTTTTATTCATCTGTGTGTCTCCATGTGATTTTGGCTTACCAGAGAATGCCTGGGGTCCTATCTTCCTGGTAGCTACATGGTGTCTGCCTTGAGGCTTCTGTCTGCATCCTCTCCCCAGCATTCTCCTTGTTTTGTAGCCCCATCTATACTTCCTGGCTACTGACCAATTAGTGTTTTAAATCAATAAGAGAAACATATTCAGACCATACATAAGAATCTTCCCATCATCTCCTCTTTTCTGTCTAAATAAAAAGGATGGTTTTAACTTTAACACAGTAAGATTATATATAACAAAATAGTTATCAAGCAAGAACTATAGTTAACAATGTTTAGTCCACTAACATTTGCAAAAATTTAAAGAAAATATTCTATCATCTATCCTATCTTTGTGAGTCTAAAGCTTTATGTGTAACTTATCTTTTATTGTAACTAAGGCAAACTATAACCATAACTGTCTTCAACTCCATTAAAGACTACAGAAGGATAATATATAAACTGTAGATTTGACAAAGACATCTCACTTCCTGGACAATCACCCCAAATTTCCTCTGTAAAGTTTGGGGCATCCATCTTCAGCTCATAGACCATAGTGTGTCTGGCAGACTTCTGAATGAAATAGGAAATTTGAAACTGTCCTGTCTGTATTGACAGTTTGTCAGTCCTTTTTTCTGTGTCCTGTAGAAGCAGGAACCTTGAAGGACTGACCCATCTTGTTTTGGAAAGTTCAACAGTCACTTTCCTGTGGGTCCTGCATGTCAGTTTATGCAACATACAGTCAAACAGTCCAGACAAGAGCAGTTTCTTGTCCAAATTGCTCTTCCTGCCATGTTGAAGGCAAACTCCATAATGAGTTTCTTCAATGCCCATCATCCTCTCTGATGTAATTGGTGATGACAAGAGCAATTGTGTCTCATTGTCATGAAAAACCCTAATAAACCATTTTAAATACCATTTTTCTGTAGGTCTTTAAAGGTTTTGAAGACTACCTATCCATTTGAAATACAACTCTGTGTATCCAGAAAACCTACCATAATGATAAGTTTTAGCTATTATATAGGTTACTATCTATAACCTGTATTTTATTATACATTACATTTTTAAAAGAGCCATATAAATACAATACATAAACAAGAGTAGAAACATACATGTAACAAAATTGACCTTAAATTTTTATCAATAAACCAAAATGCATACCAGTGCAAAGTATTCATTTCTATATCATATTTCCTTTGTTTTAAAGAAAGAGATTGACTGTGATCATTAACTATTTATAACCAAGCATGCTTAAAGAAAACAAACATTTGGGAATTTCAGTGTAGTTCTCTCCAAACTACTTCCTTCTGTTTGGGGCCACTGTCAATTCCAAGGGGATTCTGAGAAAACCCATAAACATGGCCAAATCCTGGCTGTAGTAGTCTGAGGCTACATCATCTCAGCTGTTTTGAATGTTGGAATACCTGGGCTGCTGCTTCAGGAGGTCTTGCTTGATCAAACCATATTAGTCTGGAAGGAATCCATAGCTTTTCATCTTCTGTGGTAACAAAAGAAGAACTTCCAAACTACCATGTTCTTAGAGATAAATTTTTAGGTGAAGACATTTTCAAAATACATAGGTTGGAGAAATCCAGAAGCATTTATAATCAGATGTCTTTTAGCAGCTATTGCTCCATCCTCAGTAGTCAAAAAATTCAAAGATAACACAATAACATATAGTATCCAGACTTTCTGTGTGTTTTCCATCTTTACATGGCTTTTATTTCTTTTCTTTTTTTTTACTTGCTTTACTTTTATCTTTTGGCTTTTTGTGACAGAGTTTCTCTGTGTATCTTTGGCTGTCCTTGAACTCACTCTGTAAACCAGGCTGGCCTTGAAATTACAGATATCTGTCTGCCTCTGCCTCCTGAGTGCTGAAATTAAAGGTGTATGCTACCACACCCAGCTACTCTATTTCTTTTTTAGGGACTTTACCCTTTTTCATTTGTCTCCCAAGTCTACATATATTTTTCAGCACACTGCAAACCTTTTAGAGGCTTTTCTTCATCGGAATCAGTCTTTACTGTATATCTCTTTCTGACCACCTGAGTCTTTAATCTGCTAAACAGCATGGCTAAAACTAAAGCAGCAGCTGGCCTAGCCCTATTCCTTGGCTTTCTGAGAGTCGAGCTTCATTGTTGAGTTTCTAGGTTCACCACCAAGGAGCAAGGAGCTACTCATAAACACCCTTTAATTGTTTGTTGGCAGGGCCTCTTAAAAGAGCCATGCAGTTTTTGCCACTAACCCTGAGTCAAGAAGCCTTTCTTAAAGTTTGCCGTTAGCAAGCAGAGCCCACCTGAGAAATCCTGCTACCAGGAAGCCATGCTTGCTTCTGTTCTTTTGTTTTCTTAAACAGAATCCCTGTTTTAGCTTTTGTCAGGTTTTACATGGACATTCTTGCCCCACGTTAGGGGCACCTGTTCTGCTAGAACTTAAACTTCCCAAGTTTTATGACCAACAAGAAACATCACATTTTCAAACTAGTTTGTGTACTGTATTCTCTTTTGAAATTTGATTGAAAATAATCTGAAGTGAATTTTGCCAAATGCTTTGGAAGGAGAATGGGTTGGAGAAACAGTGTATGCTTCCAACCTCACTTTGCTCCTCCTCCTCTTCATCATGTTGACAGTTTTCTCTGGAATCATTACAATAGTGCTTTTGTTCCATTAAGATAAGAGGCTATCTACATTTCCACCAGGAGTCTCTATCTCTCATACTCTAGAGCTCACTCATCAATATTCATTCCAAGTAACAGCTTCATATATGTCACAACTGCACGCCTCAGAATCCACATTGACATAATTAAATGATTTGGGGAAATCATGAGGACTTCTGTTACTAAAACAACAAAACGAAAAATCAAATCTAAAAATGTTATCTCAGTGGCTATGGTTTGAACCAAAATATTTTAGAACCTACAAAACAGACTTATTGATTTTTCTTAGTAATTATGTTATTGGAGTATGATTTTATTATAATAAGATATATTGAGCTATACAGACTCTTAATCAGTGTATACCTTTTCACATTATTTTCTCTTAATGTAAGGCACCTAAATATATAATTGTGTTTTTCACCTAAAATTGCCATGGAAAATCAAATATATAATCATTATTTTTGTTACAGATTTTGAGATGGAATTTTAATGAAAACTATGAAATTATATGCATTGTCTTTGAATAATATAATGCCATAATCTTTAAAAAATATATTTAAAATATTTTTTAATATTTTATACTTAAATGGCTTTCTAGCTCCTCGGCAGGAATTTTTGGTATTTATATATTCATCTGTCTAGAAGGACAAATACTCACAAATTTAATGGTTTATCACATGTGGGCCCAAAAACACTTATTTGAGCCGATCTGCAAATTAAATGCTGAGGATAAGAACGACAGCAACAACGAAGCTGGAATACTTCATTTTAACCTCACCATTTTAGCATTTGTTCTCCCCATTTTACACTGCTGGAATTAAATGCTCTTGTCATACTGCCGAACATACCTACCTATGTGTGAACTGATCATTGGAATTTAAATTATCTCATTTTTCTTTGACTTATCAATCTACGCTTATCCAAAGCCTGTCCCAAAGTACATTTTTCTTTCTTCTTCTTCCACAGCTGTTTTGTGACAGTGAGGAATTGATACACACCACAGAGGGTGTGGACTGGAAAGACCGAGATGCTCCAGGAGCCTTGGTTGGAAATGTGGCACACTCGCGGATTACCAGTCCTCTGCGTCTATTTGTTAAGCAGCCTCCAGGTCCAAAGCCCGCTTACACAGACAGCATGGAAAACTTTTGGGAATGGCTGGCCAACATCACGGAGATTCAAGAGCCACTGGCAAGAACTAAAAGACGGCCAATAGTGAAAACGGGAAAATTTAAGAAAATGTTTGGGTGGGGTGACTTCCATTCTAACATTAAAACTGTCAAGCTTAACCTGCTCATCACAGGGAAAATTGTTGATCATGGAAACGGAACATTCAGTGTTTATTTCCGACACAATTCAACAGGTCTGGGCAATGTTTCAGTGAGCTTGGTACCTCCCTCTAAAATAGTGGAATTTGAAGTATCCCCCCAGTCTACCTTGGAGACCAAGGAATCCAAATCTTTCAACTGCCGTATTGAGTATGAAAAAACAGATCGGGCAAAGAAGACTGCTCTGTGCAATTTCGATCCGTCCAAGATCTGCTACCAGGAGCAGACTCAGAGCCATGTGTCCTGGTTATGTTCCAAACCCTTTAAGGTCATCTGCATTTACATTGCCTTTTACAGTGTTGACTATAAACTTGTGCAAAAGGTTTGTCCTGACTACAATTACCATAGTGAGACACCATACTTATCTTCTGGATAAATTTTTTCTCAGTAATTGAAATGAAATATTCATGTCAGTTTACCCAGAATGACCAAGAAACAGGCCCAGCTCACCATGGCAAAAGATTCCTTTTATTTCTGGCAATGGATTACAATTCCTTGTCCAGTTCCCAATTAAATATATGTGTGTATTCAAATGTAGAGTACATTTTCCTTAGTGATAAGTACCTTTATCTAAAACATCAAACTGACTATGGAACCATCATTTTCATGGGAGATGGTAACATTCTGGAGATGTTGCTTCTCTGTAAGAAGCATCGATAGTAGCCATGTGTGAAGGAAACCAAATTGTGCGTGTGAGAAGCTCTGCTCTTCAAATGAGCCTGCCTTTGCAATGCTTTGAAAGGTTTCCTTAGAAAGAGTAGCTTCAGTAAAGTAACTCAAAATATGGTATTCAATAGATGGATTGTGTTTCTGGTGTTGAACCCTTTTAAAAACACCTATCTTTATATTGATGCCTGTTTTATTGGCAAGAGTGTCACAGGAGAATCAAATATATTAGCATGCGAGCAGTTCTGACTGGAGTGTGGTTGAAGCACTTTATTCTTAGGGTATCATTTGAGTGGTGTTGTAACATGCCATTTGGGTACTAGATAGGCAAATGTGGCTCTCAGGTAGCTTGATAGTAATGAAGATGATGTTGTATCCAAACACTTCTGTGCTGAAAGATTTTTTTTGTTTTTTGTTTTTTGTTTTTCCAGACAGGGTTTCTCTGTGTAGCTTTGGAGCCTATCCTGGCACTTGCTCTGGAGACCAGGCTGGCCTCGAACTCACAGAGATCTGCCTGCCTCTGCCTCCTGAGTGCTGGGATTAAAGGTGTACGCCACCAACACCCAGCTGAAAGATTATTTTTTAAAGTTTTATTCACATTAAAGTTCAGGACTTAGTTTCCTTTGTTTGATATGCATTTTTGGAATAGTGCTGAAACTGAAAGGAAGTGTTTTGGGGCAGAAAATTCCAGTCATGGGCTCATCATCTGTAGCTCCTCAGAATAGGGTAATTGTGTGTGTGTGTGTGTGTGTGTGTGTGTGTGTGTGTGTGTGTGTATGTTCATGTGACCACTACACTGAGAATAAGAATTCTTATGGAAACAATGAGCCACATTTGAGTATCTCTAAATGTTAAATGCTGATACCTTCAATGCCCATGTCACTGAGCTTTTGAGAATACTTTACTCTCAGTGTCCTCATCTTCTAAAAGTTGAGTGGCCATCTTTATGATGTGACTTGACAGTGTATGAAAACAGACAAAAGGAAGAAGGCTTCTAGGGTTCCAGACTTGTGGTTGCTCTCCCTGTAGTAGACGTTAACTTCTTTCTCACTTCTCATCTGTACAATATCAATCAAGTAAAGTACTCAAAGAGGACTCCTGGAAGTGAAGTCCTAACCAACAATATGTTCTTATCACACTATTCAGAAAGCCAACAGTTCTATTCTCTATTTCACATCTCTGTTCTGTTCTCTTCCTGGTGGTATCTGCAGTGTCTTACTTTGTGTTTTGTTCAAGTTGTGCTAGGCTTAATATGTGGTAGTCCATGCTTGAAGTTTCTATTTGAGATCATTGGGTGCTTTTGTAATTTTGTGGTTGGTGAATAATATTTTGAGACATATTTTTATGTTCATTTAGAAACATGAGTAAAATGCTATCTATTGTAAAATATGTGAGTACATATATACTTACGATTTTCTGTGTACAAATGAAGTATGTGTGCATTTTTATGTAAATAAAATAATTTGCTAGTTCTGCACATGACTCCAGGTGTATGTTTCCTTTTTAAAGAGGTTTTTCATTGTTTTATCTTCACAATGTTTTATTCTTTCTGAATGTACATAATATCAATCAAAAATTAAGATTTTTCTTTTAAACATGTTAAGTAGGACAGGCTGGTTATGAAGATTATAGACTAAATGTACTCATGTAAAGTACATAGAACATAGTCTGACATCAAGTTAAAACAAAAAGAAAAACCTGTAGGTGCAGCTGCTGCTCTCATTGTTTTATTCAAAACATGAAATTAGATTTTATCTGATGTCCAAATGCTGAGAAGTATAAACATTTCCATGGAAAGAAAGAAATTGCAAGTCAATTTATGCAATTCTTCAATTCAAGCAGGATTTGTGATTTTTTTCAAGTTTCCCACAGGCATATTTTTAAAGTAGTGTAGAACATATGCCACATCTATTTCTAAGTCATAACTTCATTTCGAACTACATAATCATCAGTGATGGCACTTGGCATATTATAAGTCAGACCCCATTTAAGCATGCAAATGCACATATTTCTATAAAAACCATTGTTGCTTTTTAGTACTGCCTTAAGGAAAAGGACATTAGTATAAGAAAATTTCTCCTGGAATAATAAACTGCTCAAAAATTAAGAAATAAAACCTATTAAAATTTAGTGTTAAACCAAAGGCAAGCTAATAACCAAATATGAAGTGCCTAGCCCAATATTAGTATAAGATGAATACTTCAAAATCAGCACTGTTTGTTGTCATCTCTATCTGTTGACAGTTACACTGCATTTCCAAGAGAGCAAATGAAGTGGAAAGTTAGCAAAAAATGCTTTCCTACTGATTCCTAATTAGAATGATAACCCAACTAATAATCACAACAAACTTATAGAAGACATGGTCCCAAAATACTAAAATAAGAATAAGATGGCGCTTAAAATTTTCTTCCTCTAGCCAGGTGCATGCCTTTAATCCCAGTACTCGGGAGGCAGAGGCAGGCAGTTCTCTGTGAGTTTGAGGCCAGCCTGGTCTCCAGAGTGAGTGCCAGGATAGGCTCCAAGCTACACAGAGAAACCCTGTCTCAAAAAACAAAAAAAAATTCTTCCTCTAAAATCTTTAGGGTTATCATTTTCTTATGAACCTAACAGTTTTAAAAACCTGAAATACAGAAAATGTCAAAACAGTGCTATTTTATATCTAATGATAAACCTGGATAAGTATTAGTATCAGTAGAACATTTCATTTAAAAACAAGATTTTAGATGCTTAGGGTACCTGAAACTATTTTGTAGAATTTGTTGAATTATGTGGAATAACTTTATTGCCTAAAGTTCTGGTTTCATCTCATAAAAAATACCAAATTGACTGTCTAACCTCTAAAAGACAGATTTATGCCTTTACTTGCAGAAAAATGGTAATTAACCCAAATTAGTCAAACCATCAATGAATATAATGATCAATTATAAAAATAAACCATAGAAAAATTAGCTCTTATTAGAGACTTTTTTCTTCAAATTTTATAGGGGGTATTCGTGAACCATTTCATATTCACCCTTATCTTCTCCTCTGTGTTGAGGTCTCAGGGAACACATCCCATCCTGATTCATTTCAATCTTCCTTTGCATTCATTTAGTTCATCTTCCCCTCAAAGCATGTGTGATCTGTCATATGAGAGAATGAGCTAAGTCTGAGGGTCTTCTTCAACACCTGGCTGACTATCTGGTCTACAGTACTGTAGCAGTCAGGTTTCTCCAATGAACAAAGCCATAAGATATGTATAGATTTATTATGGGAATTGGCTCACACTACTGTGGAAGCAAGGAAGTCCAAAAAGCTGGAAAATTAGAAGAGCAGGTGGTATAATTCAGCCCACAGCCACAGCCTACAGACAAAGGAACTACAAATTTGAATGGCCAAAGACAGAAGAAGATGAATGTCCCAGCTAAAAGGAGAAAGAGAAAGCAGGTTTCCTACCTCTGTGAGTAGAATCTTGTGTTCTGCCAATTGGATTGGATTGGCAGAACACAAAAATGGACTGGATATTGGTGGGAATGTATCTTTAGTCTACTCACTTTTACACTAATTTCTTCCTGAAAGAGCCTTGCAGAGCATCCATAAATGTTTCACCAGCTTGTCAAGATAAAGATAAAATTAAACATCACAAATAGATACTTGATCAGCATTTGTTGCTTTAATTTTCTTCAATCTCCAATGCAGAGTAGTGATTTGGGGGGTTACTCTTCCCAAATAAGGGTACCCCGATAAGGAACACAAACCATACACCAGATATGGTTATTGATGGTATATTATAATTGATAGGAATGAAAACAACTTACACAGGCACTCCGAGCTGCCAAGATCTCAGATGCTTCCAAGAGCTGGCTGAACCCCAAGAGAGTGAGCCTGGCTCCTTCTAGCCCTTCTACCTGTGGGCGTGGTCACAGGTAGAGGTATGGGGTCTCTCCCTACAGTACCCTGCATCATTTCCTGTGTGCACTCATTGCTACAGCTAGTTGAGCACAATGCTCAGTGAATATCAGCAAGGGAAGACACTAAAACTGAAAAGCTAGATACTTAACAGACAGACACATATTTTGGAATTAATCTAACCTGAATTTATGCCTTGAATCTGTCATTTAATAACAATGGGACCTTTTGCTCACTACTCAACTCGTCTCATCTTCAACATAGAGTTATAATTTCTGTCTCATAACATTAACAAAGAAGCAAATAGCACACAAAGATTGTGAACAGTAGTACATAATGATTTTTAAAGTATAATACCTTTTTATATAATACCTTTTATTTACTTGCTGACACTATTTCTAGACAGTGTAGATATATAAAGGCCAGTATAAATAAACTTTATTGTTTTGATTTTGTCTCTTGCCACAAAATTACTTACATGTCAACCAGTGAAAATATCTTTATTACTGCCATTTGAAACTGTGTATGTAAGGAGACAGCTGTGTTGATGTCTTGGCTGTCTTTAGAATGGCATCTACTTATGATATTTTCTGTTTTAGAGAGAAATTGAAAACTTATGCAAAGCATCTTGCAAGAATAAAGTCAGGAGCTAGAAGACTTTGTAGTATACTGCCCAGTTTTAGTTTTTATCATTTTTTTATTTGAATTAGAGACAAGATTGATTTACATGACAATCCCAATTCCCTTCTCCCTCCCTTTCCCAGTTTTATTTTTATAGGAAATGAAGTAACAATGTTATGCAAATGTTTAATAAAAGTGTGATCACTAAATAGCAACCTATGGCTAAATGAAATCTAGGTAAAGTGATGACATTTTCTTGTTTATTTTACCTCAACTTAATCACCATCCCATGTTGCTTGATCTTAGCAGTTACCTTGTTCAGTGTGCCCTTGCCTGTTGTGTTCTGCCTACAGCCCTTCAAATGAGAACCTCATCCACACTCAACCAATCTCAGTCTGATTGATTTGCATTAAGATTGACAGTTATTCTTGGATCCTGACACTTGGGGTATGTCACTCCTATTGCTTTCTCTCATGAAGGTAAGAGAGCAAATGAAGTTTTCCTGCTAAAAGAGAACCAAAGGGAAACAAACATCTGATGAAGCTTTCATGGGAAAGGTAAGCCTTAAAAGTACAGGGCCTTTCACTCTGAGTCTTAAAGACCAGCTGCTGTCCTTGCTATTGGATTCATCCAGGCAACTCCTTGTGTCATTGCAATAAACTATTCTCTTTATAAAAAAATTTCTGTAGATTATATATTAGTTGAATTCTAGCAGAAATGTTTTTTTTTCTTTTACAAAGAATACATTCCTCACAGGCCATTATGAGGTTAGGGAGAAATCTGGTGCCAGGGAAACTCACAGGAACCCACAAGGATGACCCCAACTAAGACTCCTAGCAATAGTGGAGAGGGAACCTGAAGCACCTTCCCCTCAGGTTGTGAGAGCTCACAGGCTCTGGATGGACAGCTAGGGAACTGGCATGGGACCAAGGTAGGCCCTATACATCTGGGTGACAGTTGTTAGATTAGTCTTCGGTAGGGTCCCTAACAGTGGAATTGGGACCTATCCCTGAGGAATAAGCTGGCTCTTTGGAACCTATTCCCTATGGTGGGATACCTTGTTTGGGCTTGATGCAGTGGGAAGGAGCTTGGTCCAAGTTTCTGGTCTCCTGGACATGGGACCTTTTGTTTACTTCCTGAACTCACTAGACTCTCCTTCCTCCCTGGAGCAGGGGTTTCAATATGTGGAGAATGTTGCAAGTAATCTATCAAAAATGCCATACAACAACATGTAATTATAGTATTTGAGTTAGACTGTCTTATTTCTACCCTTCTTGGAAGAATATCCTGGGATCCAATATGAGTAGGCACTTGGAATCTGGGCCCTAAGAAAAGCATGTAGCCTTCTTATTTTAGGAGTAAAGCACAATGTCTGTTACCTTAAGCTACTAATCACTAAAACAAAAATTGTAGAGAACAGATGAAGAGTAGGATAAGGGCAAATGTCAAGCCCCAAAATGGATCAAGTAGGTTTATATTATATTCAAGGAATGAAGAGATTCCCTATACTAAAGGATATATTTAAGTTACAAAACGTGTGGGAAGAAAATCAGAGGGGGAAAATCTCTCAATAAGCAGCAACATAAAGACCATGCATCAGTAGCAGACTATAAGTGAGCTTCTTTACTATTTGATGGCAAAAAAGAATCACATGTGGATGATTACTCACACTCTCTCAAATAATTTGTTATTCTATTTAGTAATTAATTGAGGCAAGCATCAATTTGTATAGATGAGCCTCCAATTTCCCAAATTATATTATTTTTTTAAATAACCTTTGTATTATAGTTCCCAGAGATTTTAAATAGAGGAAATCGTAGTGTCGTTTTGCCAAGGACAGTCTTGACTGTTGAATTCTGCAAGTGATTTATTTTCCTCTGTCATGTGAAAATAAATGCACCTTCCAACTGACTGAGACGCTTTTCATTTGTCAACTATTGATCCCCTCCCACAGCCCCTCTTCTTAGCCTCATGATTCTTCTAGAGGTTAAACCAATGAAGTCAAATCCCATTTATCCTTCCTACTTTATCTTGTGGTATCACAATCCATAATAGCGGAGTAGCCATCCACTCACTCATCTTTAGCTAGTAGCAAAGTGGCTGACACTAGCTAAAGGGAAAGTTGTCCAGGTATTTCCTTTGTGGCCCAGTAATACAAATTAAACCTTAAAAGAATCTATTGGATGCATTTTTAAGTTGTCATTTTTATGTTAGTGTGTAGCTACACCAAAAATGTCCCTTATTTTCCATGATAAGCAAAGAGTGAGAAAGAGTCCAATTGCCATAAACATAATATGTGGCAAATAGCAGGTAAGCAGGTTACAAGAAGGAAAATGAAGACTGACGAATAAAGCCAGGTTGAAAGTCAAAGGAGCAACTACCACACTTAAAGACCATACTCATTCTTAGAGTTCATTATCAAGGTGACCCTGCTTTTTTATTATTTCTTTTAATTTTGAGATTAAAGTATGATTACATAATTTTCCCATTCCCTTTTATCCCTTCAAACACTCCTATATATACTCCTTGCTCCCTTTAAGATTCAAGGCCTTTCTTCATTGTTACATGTGTATATAATGTATATGTATATACATATATACTACTAAATATAGCCTGCTCAGTCTGTATAATGTTATTTTTATGTGTGATTTCAGGGCTGACCATTTGGTGTTGGATAACTAATTAGTGTACTCTTCTCTGGGTAAGACTATTTCTCCCACTCTCTACATTCCTTAGTTGCCTATAGTTCTTTGTGTAGGGTTGAGACCTCATGGGCTTTCCCCCAATTCAGCATATCTATTATTGTTATCCTTGTTCAACTCATGTTTAGGTAATCATGTTGGTGAGATTTTATAAATGTAGCTTCTGTCATTAGTAGGAGACAGTCTTACAGCAAAATCCTTGATCCTCTGGTTTTTCCAATTTCCCCTCCCCCACCTCCTTCCACAATGTTCCCTGTGCCTTAAATGCTGGAGTGGTTTGTAGATGTTTCTATTGGGACTGAGCTCCAAACTCTGCATTTTGATTTGGTATGGTTTTCAGCAATGGTCTCTGTTGCAATGACAAATTTCCTGAAGAGAGGTGACAATTATACTTATCTGGGGGGTGTGAAGACAAATATTTAGCATGTAGTTAGGGATTGGGCTCTTTTGCCTAATGTGATAGTTGTAGGTTCTTCTCCAAGGTCCATGAATTCTTTAGCCCTGGGTAGTAGACTAGGTTTCCAGCACCAAACATGATTTCCCTTTTGTTGAATTGGTCTTAAGTCCTGTTAGAGAGTTGTTGGTTACCTCCATGGTATATGTGCCAATCCAATTAGAGACTGATTTGTCACTGACCTCCATGGTATATAGCCACATATTTCATACCTTTAGGGTTTTCTAGACATGCTGATCATTATTGTGCTTCATAGGCATCACAGCTGGGTAGGAGTGTTATTAGCTTCCCTGCTTTCCTTGTTTGGAAGATTGCATAGGTGACTTCTTGTACCATGAAAGTTTGTTCTCAGAAGGAGTGTGCAATCCCTTCAAGTTCTTCAAATCTACTGAAGAACACTTGGCTCCATAAAGTTTTGAATTTATTGTTTACAAATGAATAATTACTTCTGATGCTTGATTTTCATTTATTTAATAGCTAATATCCACATATAACTGAATACATTTTATATTTATCTTTGAAGTTCTGGATTACTTCATTCAGGATGAGTTTTTCAAGTTCCATGCACTTGTGTGCAAATTTCATCATATCATTTTTTCTGTTTTTTTTTAATAAAAAGAAAGAAAATTATTTTACATGTCAATCCCAGGTCCCTCTCCTTCCCCTCCTCCCCTGCTTCCTCCCCCCCAACTAACACCCTACCTATCCCATGCCCTTTCTGCTCCCCAGGGAGGGTGAGGCCTTCCATAGGGGGTCTTTGAAGTCCATTTTAAGCAGCTGAGTAATGAATGCCTCATTGTGCAAATGCAGAATCTTCATTTTCTTTATCCATCCTTCTAATGATGGGCACCTAGGTTGATTTCAATTCTGGCTATTATGAATAGAGAAGCAGTGAACATGGTTGAACAAGTGTCCTTGTGGCAGAATGAAGTGTCCTTTTGTATATTCTCCAAGTGGTTAGCTGGAACTTAAGGTAGATCAATTCCCAACTTTCTGACAAACTGCCATATTGACTTCCAAAATGGCTATACATGTTTGCACTCCCATCATCAATGGATGAGTGTTGCCTTTATTCTACATCTTCAGGAGCATGAGTGGTCAGTTGTGTTATTGATCTTAGCCATTCTGACAGGTGTAAGATGCAATATCAAAGTAGTTTTGATTTGCATTTCCCTGATGGCTAAGGGTGTTGAATATTTGTTTAAGTGTTTCTTAGCCATTGAGTTTCCGCTATAGAGAATTCTGATTAGATCTGTACTCCATTTTTAGTTGGATTATTTGGATTTTTGGTATCTACTTTCTTGAGTTCTTTATATATCTTGCATATTAATCCTCTATCATATGTGGAGTTGATAAAAAATGTTTTCCCTCTCTGTAGGCTGCCACTTTGTCCAAATGATGGTGTCATTGCTTTACCGAGCTTTTCAGTTTCATGAGGTCCCATTTATTAATTATTGATCTTAATCCCTGTGCTATCAGTGTTCTTCTATCTGGAAGTCTTCTGTGCCAATGAGTTCAAGGCTCTTTCACACTTTATGTTCACAAGATTCAGTGTATCTGGATTTATGTTCAGGTCTTTGATCCATTTGGGCTTAAGTTTTGTGCTGGGTGATAAGTGTGATAAGTGTGATAACTATTTGCATTCTTCTATAAGTAGACATCCAGTATGATTAGGACTATTTGTTGAAGACGCTGATTTTTTTTTGATAGTATGTATTTATGGTGTCTATGAAAATCAGGTGTCAATGGGTTATGGATTTATGCTTAGGTCTTCAGTATGATTCCATTGATCAACATGTCTTTTTAATGATAATACCATGCTATTTTTATTATGCTAACTCTGTAGTACAACTTGATATCAGAAAAGGCAAGACCTCCATCAGTTCTTTTATTGCTCAGAATTGTTTTAGCTATCCAGAATTTGTTGTTTGTTTCTTTAGTTGGTTGTTTGGTTAGTTGGTTTTCCTTGGGAATTATCTTTTCAAAGTGTTGGAATTTTAATGGTAATTACACTGAATCTATAGATTGCTTTTGTAGCATGGCCAATTTTTACTACGTTAATACTATGGGTCCATAAGCATGGAAGATCTTTCTGTCTTCTGATATCTTTTTAAATTTCTTTCTTCAAAGACTTGAAGTTTTTATCATACTATTCTTTCACTTGCTTGGTTAGAGTTACTCCAAGGTATTTTATATTATTTGAGGCTATTGTGAAAGCTGTTATTTCCCTGGTTTCTTTCTCAGCTGTTGTCATTTGTATATATGAGGGCTACTGAATTTTGTGATTAAATTTTGTATCCAGTTACTTCACTGAAAGTATTTATCTGCTGTAAGAGTTCACGGGTGGAATTTTTATGGGTTTCACCCCTGAGTTTGATTATTTCTTACCCATCTACTTTTCTAGGGTGTGCTTAGTTTCTGGAGAGATCAGGTGTGTTATTAAGTTGCTAGTATGGTGCCTTGCTCAGCCTTGATGCAGGGGGAAGGGCTTGGTCCTGCCTCAACTTGATATGCCAGGCTTTGTTGGCTGCCAATGGGATGGGGGATGGGGTGCAGGGAAGTGGGCCTGTGTCAGGAGGAGGGGTGGGATGGAGAACTGTAGTTGGTATGTAAAATGAATTAAAAAAAATTTAAAGTTGCTATTATGAGATCTCTCCACTTTTTAAAAATGTAGACACTTAGTGCTATGAGCTTGCTTGCCTATTAGAAGTTCTTTTATTGTGTGTCATAAGGTTCAGTATGTTGTACATCAATTTTCATTGAATTCTAGGAAGTCTTTACTATTTTTTCCTTATTTGTCTCTTGACCTATTTTTCATTTAGTGGAAAGTTACTCAGTTTCTATAAGTTTATAAACTGTCTGTTGTTTCTGTTGCTGTTGATATGCAACTTTAATCCATTTTAGTCTGATAGGATGAAGGGACTTATTTCAATTTTCTTATATCCATTAAGACTTGCTTTGTTACTGAGAATGTGGTCAATTTTTGAGGGAGTTCAATGAGGTGCTGAGAAGAAGGTGTATTCTTTTGTGTTTGGGTGAAAAGTTCTGAGAATATCTGTTGTTTATCTGTTAGCCCCAGTATTTCTCTGTTTAGTTTTTGTCTGGATGTCTTGCCCATTGATGAGTGTGGATATTGAAGTCTCCCACTCTGTCGATAGTTAATATGAGATTTAATCCACTAGTGTTTCTTTTACAAACATGGGTGCCCTTTAGTTTGGGGTATAGATGTTAAGAACTGAAATGTCATCTAGATAGAATTTCCCTTTGATGAACATGTAGTGTCCTTCCTTATCTCTTTTGATTTAGTTTTGGTTTGAAGTATATTTTGTTAGATATTAAAATGGCTATACAAGGCCAACTGTTTCTGTGGGTTTCTCCAACCTGTTACAGACCCCTTCGATCTTCATTCCTCCCTCTCTTCAACTTACTTCCAGATTTCAGCTCAGTGTATTTCTGTGAATGTCTGTCTCTGCTTCCATCAGCCACTGGATGAGGGCTCTAGGATCGCATAAAGAGTAGTCATCAATCTCGTTTTAGGGGAAGGGCTTTTAGGTTATCCTCTCCTCCATTGCCTGGATTGTCATATCGTGTCATCCTTGTAGGTCTCTGGAGATCTCCCTAGTTCCAGATCTCTTCTCAGACCTATAGTGGCTCCCTCTAATATGGTATCTCTCATCCTGCTCTCTCTCCTCTATTCTTCCCCCTACTCAATATTTCTGCTTCTCCATTTCCTCTCCTCTACTCCTCTTCTCCTGCTCTTACTGTGGCAGCACCCTCTCCCATACCCTCATGCTCCCAATTAGCTCAGGAGTTCATGCCACTTTCTATTCCTGGGGTCTATTTATCCCTTAGGGTCCTTCATGTTTCCTAGTTTCTTTGGTGAAGAGGATTATAGGCTGGTAAACCTTTGCTCTATGTCTAAAATTCATATATGAGTAAGTACATACCATGCTTGTCTTTTTTGTGACTGGGTTCCTCACTTAGGATGGTTTCTTCTAGTTCCATGCATTTGCCTGCAAATTTCAAGATTCCATTGCTTTTTTCTGCTGAGTAGTACTCCATTGTATAAATGTACCACATTTTCTCTATCCATTCTTCAGTTGAGGGGCATCTAGGTTGCTTCCAGGTCCTGGCTATTACAAAGAATGCTGCTATGAACATGGTTGAACACATGTCCTTGTTGCATGAACATGCACTATTTGGGTATATACCCAAGAGAGCAATGGCTGGATCTTGAGGCAGACTGATTCCCACTTTTCTGAGCAACTACCATACTGATTTCCAGAGTGGTCTTACAAGTTCACACTCCCATCAGCAATGTAGGAATGTTCCTTCTTCTCCACATCCTCTCCAGCATAGATTGTCATTAGTATTTTTGATTTTAGCCATTCTGACAGGTGTGAGGTGGTATCTCAGAATTGTTTTGAGTTGCATTTCTCTGAGAGCCAAGGATTTTGAGCACTTTCTTAAGTGTCTTTCAGCCATTTCAGATTCCTCTGTTGAGAATTCTCTGTTTAGTTCTGCACCCCACTTTTTAATTTCATTGTTTGGTGTTTTGGTGGCTAGTTTCTTGAGTGCCTTGTATATTTTGGAAATCAGCCCTCTGTCAGATGTGGGGTCGGTGAAGATCTTTTCCCATTCTGTGTGCAGTCATTTTGTCTTACTGTGTCCTTTGCCTTACAGAAGCTTCTCAGTTCAGGAGATCCCCTTTATTAATTGCAGACCTCAGTGTATGTGCTACTGGCATGATGTTCAAGAATCGGTCTCCTGTGCCAATTTGTTCAAGGGTAATTCCCACTTTCTCTTCTAGAAGATTCAGTGTGGCTGGATTTATGGAGAGATCTTTGATCCATTTGTATTTAAGTTTCGTGCATGGTGGCAGGTATGGATCTATCTGCAATCTTCTGAATGTCCGAATCCAATTGTGCCAGCACCATTTGTTGAAGATGCTATCTTTTTTCCATTGTATAGATTTAGCACCTTTGTCAAAAATAAGGTGTTTGTAAGTGCGTGGGTTAATATCAGAGTTTTCAATTCGATTCCATCGGTCTATCTGCATATTCTTGTGCCAATACCAAGCTGTTTTCAGAACTATGGCTCTATAGTAGAGCTTGAAGTCAGGGATGGTGATGCCTCCTGAAGATCCTTTATTGTAAAGAGTTGTTTTGGCTATCCTGGGTTGTTTATTTTTCCATATAAAGTTGAGTATTGTTCTTTCAATGTCTGTGAAAAACTGTGTTGGGATTTTGATGGGGATTGCGTTGAATCTGTAGATTGCTTTTGGTAGGATTGCCATTTTTACTATGTTAACATCGACCCCAGATGCTATCTGGGAGGCCAGTACAAGACTGATCCAACCCCCTGAACATGGATGCCAATAAGGAGGCCTCTGCACTCCAGGGAGCCTCTGGAAGTAGATTAGCATTTTTCCCTGGTATAAGAAGGGACTTTGAGAGCCCATCCCACCTGAAGGGATATACTCTGGCCCTGGACACATGGGGAAGGGCCCAGGCCCAGCACAGGAAGATTTGGTGGGCTTTGCAGAGCCCTTGTTGAGAGCCCTACCCTGCCTGGGGAGTGGTGGGTGGTTGGGGTGGGGGGTAGGTTGGGGGTGGGGGAGGAGGGATGAGGTGAGGGGAGGGAGAGGGAGAAGGGACTTACATGTGAAACAAGCTTGTTCCCTAACTTGAATTAATAAAAAAAATGGCTATACCAGCTTGCTTTTTAGGTCCATTTTCCTGAAATATTTTTTTCTCTGACCCTTTACTCTGTAATGTCTACCCTTGATGCTGAGGTGTATTTTTTTGATTCAGCAGAAGTTTGCATCTTATTTTTGTATCCATTCTGGGACTCTGTGTCTTTTTATTGGGGAATTAGGCTATTGATATTGAGCAGTATCAATTACTAATGATTGTTGATTCCTTGTGTCTTTTTTGGGGGGAATTAGGGCCATTGATATTGAGCAGTATCAATTACTAATGATTGTTGATTCCTGTTATGTTATTATTGGTAGTAGTGATGGTGGTGGTGGTGGTGATGGTGTGTGTGTGCTTTTCCCTTCTTTTGATTTTACTGGTCTGAGATTATTTATTCCCTGTGTTTTCCTGGGTGTAATTAACCTTCTTAGGATTGGAGTTTTCCTTCTAGCACCTTCTGTAGGGTTGGATTTGTAGACATATATTATTTAAATTTGACTTCATCACTTAATATATTATTTTCATCACCTATGGTGATTGAAATTGCTGGGGGTATAGTAATCTGGGCTGGTAGTTATGGTCTCTTAGAGTCTGCAACACATCTGCTGGGACCTTCTAAGCTTTTTATAGTTGCCAATAAGTAGTCAGGTATAATTATAACAGGCCTGCCTTCATATCTTACTTGGCCTTTTTCCCTTGCATATTTTATTATATTTGGTTCTACATATTTAGTAGATCAGTACATGCCAAGGGGACTATCTTTTCTGGCCCAGTCTATTTGGTGTTCTATCTGCCTCTTGTACCTTTATCAGCCTCTTCTTCTTGAAGTTAGGAAAAATTTCCTGTGATTTTGTTGAAAATAGCTGTGATTCTCCTTCCTTTATTCCTATTACTCTTAGGTTTGGTCTTTTTTATAGTGTCCCAGATTTCCTGTAGGTTTTATTTCAAGAGTTCTTTTAGACTTAATATTTTCTTTGATTAATGTATCCATTTCTTCTTTCTCCCCCCATCTCTTGTATTCTGTTGTTGAAGCTTGTTTGTGTAGTTCTTGTTAAAATTCCTAAATTTTTTATTTCCAGAATGCTTTGGTTTCATCTTTTGTTGTGTTTTGATTGATTTTATTTCCATTTTCATGTCTTGATCAGTTTTCTTTATTTCCTTCCACTATGTGTTTTTATAATTTTTATAATTTATTTATTCTTTGAAATTTCATTTTATATCCCAACCACAGTTCCCCCCACTCATCCTTCCACCCCCTCCCCAACAGCCCACTACCAGTCCATTCATCCTTATGGGTAAGGGCTCTCGTGAAGAGTCAAAAAAGTCTGACATGATAGGTTGGGGCAGGTCCAAGACCTTCTCCCATACATTAAGGCTGAGCATGGTATCACATCATAGGGCATAAGCTCCAACAAGCTAGCTCATATACCAGATTTGTATCATGCTCCTACTGTCAGGGGCCCCTCTGATAGTCCAAGCTTTACAACTGTCACACATGAAGGGCCTAGTTTAGTCCCCTGGAGTTTTTACTGCTGTCAGTCTAGAGTTTATGGTTTCCATGAGCTTGGTTCAGCAGTCTCTGTAGATTTTTTCATCATGATCTTGACCTTCTTACTCATATATCCCTCTATTTCACTGGATTCCTGGAGCTAGACCTGCTTCTTGGTTGTGGATCTTTGCATCTGGTTCCATCAATTGCTGGATGAATGTTCTATGAAGGCAGTTGGGATATTCACCAATATGATGACAGGGGAAGGCACCCACTCCACTATTGCTAGGAGGGATAGCTAGGGTCACCCTTGTGGATTCTTGGGAATTACCTTAGCAAAAGTTTTCTCCATAAAGCCATAGTGTCTTTCTCAATTAAGATATTTCTTTCATTTTCTTTTCCACTGCATCCCTCACTGCCTCAACCATCCCATTCCCCCATGTTCTCATTCCCAGTTTACCCAGTATAACTCATCTAATTTCCCTTCCCAGGGTGATCCATGTTTTCCTGTTGGGGTCCTCCTTGTTATGTAGCTTCTCCCTTTTCATTACATCTAATATCCACTTATAAGTGAATACATGCCACATCTTTCTGAATCTGGGTTACCTCATTTAGGATGTTTTTCTCTAGTCCATTCATTTGCCTGAATATTTCATGAGGTCATCATTTTTTTTACAGTTGTATCCATTGTGTAAATGTGCCACATTTTCCTTTTCCATTCTTCAGGTAAGGGGCATCTAGGTTTTTTCCATATTCTGGCTAGGGACATTACTTAGTATCTAATGTTAGTTCAATCGTCAGGAGTCTGACCCTGAGTAGTTTATTTTAGATATTTTTAAACACAGCATGATATGGTGAAAAATTTCCTGGTGATAACTCAACCCTATGTGCACAATAAAGTTTAAGATGAGAGTACGTACATCTGAACTCTTTGTAAAGTACTTGTGACACCTTCCATAAAGATGAGTTCTATAGATTGACTACATGTGACACTTTCCAAAAAGACATGCTCTATAGATTGACAAGGGTCTGCAGGAATATCCAGTGTGACATCAGCTACACAGATAGAGCAAAGGTCTTTAGGCTATTAACAATGTCTAGTCCCAGTCTTCTGGGTAGATGAAAGTTTACACATCTCTTCCTTTGAAGGAACAGCCATGTATGCATAACATTCTTGGCTCCCCTGGTATTGACCTTCGAGCCCATGAACCTCCATGCCTCCCATGTGCATCAGCTCCTGTCTCCATATCCCTGTTCAGCTTGATTTCCTGCCCCAACCTCCCTCACCGATGGGCTGTTACCTGGAAGTTTAAGCCAAATAAACCTTTTCCTCCCATTGCTTTTGGTCATCAAGTTTTATTAGAGCAATAGTAACATTAACTAAGATATAAACCAACAAATAAGACATAAAGGAACAATGATTTATAAAACAAGACTTGATTTTATCTAAATGAAACTTTCTTTTTGTAAAATCAAGACGCCATAAATTTCTGGGATGACACACTCCTAATATAAGGATTCAGGCATTATGCTGGCCTGCCCCTGTCACCAGGTAGAGTGCACTCAGGCAGTACCCTGGTCACCCCAGTGTTCCATGACTACTAGTCTGCACAAAGGTGCAAAGGACCCTTTTAAAAGGAAGATGCCTGTCGACTTAGGCACACACACACTCTCTCTCTTTCCCGCTGTTCCCTTGGGGCAGAGAGGACTTTTCCTGTCTCCCTCTTCTCTTCTGCCTTCTCCCCATGTCTCTGTGTCTCTCTGTCTCTTTACCTTATTGTCTTACCTCCCCCTCAATAAAACTTTATATGTGAGTCAGGTCTACAGGTCTCTGTTTCTGCATCTGCCCTCTCTACATCACCTGCACTGAACCGCAATCCTCATGGCACTGAACCTCAATCCTCATGGTCCCAGCACAGGACGGGGCTGCCACCTCTGGTCCCAACCCATGCCCCATTATTCCTAACTCCTGCATTGTTGGAGTCAAATTCCACAGATTTGTTCTTACTACACTTTAACAATATTAAAACAAAAAGCTATCTTGATTTTTAAACACGTACACACACACACACACACACACACACACACACACACGCACACACACACACACACGCGCACACACACACACACGCGCACACACACACACACTGCACCACCACCACCACCACCATCACCATCACCACCACCACCACCACCACCTTACAGTTTTGTTAGGTACAGAAGAGGAGGCAGTCTGTTCTTAAAATTCTTAAGAACAGTAAGAAACAATCAGATTGTGGAAGTGGGGACCTGGACTAGGATGAACTTAAAACCAGATGTCCCTTTTCCATCTAGTTATTCTTTATGGTCAGCTCTACAAGATTCAGAAGGAACTAGAAGATGCATCTTGGTATGTCTGTGAGAGAATTTCTGTTATAAATGAAGAGGTAAGATTCATCCTGTGGTGGGTAGAGCTATTCCATGTATTGTTGGGGGTCCAGGCTGAGTAAAACATGAAAAGAGGAGAAAAAAAACAGTTGAGGACAACAATCCATCATTTTCCGTTTCCTGATTCAGAGATGGGAACAAGCAGCCTCCCATTATAGATTGGATTCTGTGAACCATGAGCTGAAATGAACACTTCCACTCTTGAGTTATAGGGAATAGGTGAATAATAAGCTACTGTATCTGTTTACAATCATCTGAATGCTTTATTTCAGCAAAGGGGGGAATGTTTAAGGGCTGTTCAGACTAGGTAAGCAAATAGGTTAGGCAACAGAAATTGGCAATACTGTCCAAATAGTACTAATTTTCAGGTATCACAGATGAGAGAGTAAGGGATCTCCATGCCTTGCACCAGGATTTCAAAATGCTCCTGAAGCAGGATAGTATATGACAGGGTTAGATTCTCTACAAGGAGTCTCTGAAAGGACCTTCTTTGAATCTGAGTATATACAGCCTAAATTGCAGTAGTTTTTGATAATTCTAAGACTGAAGTATTTGGTGAAGAATGCTGTAATCACAAGGGAGATAGATACATGTGCTGTAGATAGCAGAGCTGGAGGTTCTGGGAGGACCCCAGAACACTGGAGCCAAGATGATTCCAGAGACTGTCCCAAATATAAGATAAACTCCATGGTTTCATTTTTGTCTTGTTGGGTATTTTTCTTGCTTTAGTCTAGTATTTTCCATGCTGTTTTCTTGATACTCATGTATATGAAAGCAATGTTGTGTCCGTGCATTATGTATTGTAAATATGTAGCTTATTTTATTTTAAAAGGGTTCACAGTTAATAATCTTCTACTCTCAGAAGAGACTTTGGACTGTTTAACAATGGTAGAACTACTAATGACTATGGGAACTTTTGAAGTTGTAATGAATGCCCTTTGCTTTATGGGATGGTCATTTTTCTAGGCATAGAAGATTATGGTTTGTATGTGAAACATCCCCCATAGGTTCATGTTATTGAAAACTTGATCCTCAGCTGGTGGAACTCTCTTGGAAGGTTGTGAAACCATGACAAATGGAGCCATGGTAGAGGAAGTGGTATCATGGGGTCGGGGTGGGGCATGGCTTAAGGTTGCATAGTTCAATCACATTTTCTATCTTCTCTCTGCTTCCTGATTTGGGCACAGTGTGACCAGCTGACTTATAACCGGCTTCCCTTTCTTTCCCAACATATTTGATTCTACTCCTTAAATCATAAAGTAAAATAAACACTTAGGTTTCTTTTTGAGATATTTGTTACCTTAATGATAAAAATAACTAACCTAAGGTCAATATAAGATGAAAGCCATGAGCTTATGCAGACTAAACTGATAAAGCCTTAGTATTTAGAAGGAAGATATAAGGCCAGTGTGGCAAATATACAGTGAGCAGAATGGAAATGGGTATAAAGACAGCAAGAGAAAGAATATGCAGAGCATGGTAGGTCAAATTTAGGACCTTGATAATATGCCAAGAACAATGGCAAATCATGGAAAACCTTAAGCAAGTAGGGAGGGCAGAACATAATCATTTCTATTTTGTAATGATTGCTCAGGTTTCTTTGAAAAGAATGAGTTGTTAAAGGGGTAATCACATAAAAAGCAAGTCATTAGAAAGCTATTGCAAAATACAAGAAGGAAATAATTGCTAACAATAAATGTAGAGAGAGGCAAATGGACCTGAGAGGTGTTTGGGAGGTACAATCAATAGGCTTTCATGATGAATTAGATGCAGGCATTAAGGAAGAGAGATACACACAGATGACTCCCTCGTTTCCAATATGAGCAACCAGGGAAATGATGCTATCTTTCACTCAGCCAAGCTACACTAGAGGACTCTATTAGTTTCCTTTTTTTTTTTTTTTTTTTTTTTTGCTTGTTACAAAATTCCTGGTGAAAGAAAATTAAAGATGGAAGGGTTTATTTTGGCTTATGTTTTAAGAAGGGTTATAGTTCTTGGTGTCAGAATTGCATCCAAAGGCAGGTAGAATGGAGTAAACATGAAGTAGGGCCGACTGTAAAACTTTTAAGGCCCCACATCCTCCAGTGACATTCTACCCCTGAAAGTTCTTGTATCATAGTTTTCTCTTGAGACAGTGGTCATTTGAAAAAAAGTCCAATCTGAAGTAACCAGGCCATATTCATAGCAGCAGAGAGAATGGAAGAGTGAGATGCTGAGATGGTGGACTATCCTATGTATAGTGGTCAAGGAAGGCCATTTTGGAATTCAATATATAAGTACTCAATCAAGATGAATCATCAACAAGTGTGATATTGGCTTCCTCCTTGACCAACAATTCTCCCTGATTACAAGATCTCTATCATTTCTTACCTCCATACCAAATTCTGAAAAGAAATCTGATTTTCCTACATTTTTTCTTGAGTAATGAGATATACAGATATAGATATATTGACCTGCTCAAAAATAAGAAACAGAAGGGTCTCATGGCATGGCCCATTAATCCAGCCACCAGAAAGGTTAACTCAAGAAGATTACAAGGACAAGACCATCTTGAACAATTTACTGAGACCCTTTCTCAAAATTCAAACTTAAAATAGAGCTAGAGAGTTAGTGCAGTAGTAGAGTGCTTTCTTAGTGTCATGTGTGAGGCCTTAGGAGCAATCCCATCACTGCCCCAAAAAAAGAGAATGAAAAGTTAAATAAACAAATAATAAACGACAAACAAAAGGACTGTGTAGATGTATTAGCAATTAAGACTAGTTACATGGCAACTCACAACCATCTATAACTTCAGTTCTAGGTGTTTTGATGCATCTTCTGGTTTCTGCAGGCACTGCACACTCATCATCCATATGCACAATGGCAGACAAAGCACTCATATACATAAGACAAATGTATTTAAACATAAATGAAAGAAAGAAAAATGAAAGATTATTTGCAAAATTGGTATATAGGTGAAGAAGTTATTCATTGTCACAAGAGTCTTTGGTACTCCACTGAAGCATAGCATATTTGGGGTCATTCAAATGAGATTTCTTTGAGATTTTTCTGGCAAATGTACAAAAGGCAGCACAAAGAAGCAGCACCAAGCATGTATGAGACGCTGGATACAGCTGAGTGTAAGTCCTCACCAACCACATGACTGTTCAGTATCCTGAGATATTTTTGTAGTGTAGCCAATAAAGCCTGCTCTGCAGAATTATTATGAAATAAATAATTTATTCATTTCTGGGTTTTTGTAATGATGTCTATATTAAGCACAATTAAGTGCTATGGAGGAATAGAAAGACCAGAATACCAGGGTTGCAATTTTAAGTCGAATCAGGGCCAACAAAGTAGATATGTGATTTGAGGTCAGGAGGACAGGTAATGTGTTGTCCAGAGCTCCAAGAAAGAATATCCTAAGCATAGTTCACATAATGTTTTTGATTTTCCCCCTATTTTATATCACATACAACATAAAATTTATTATCCATCATTTTTACATGCACAATTTAGTGACATTAAAATCAATTGTGATGTTCCATGACCATCACTACTATTATATATAAACTGTTATTTGTAAAAATGAACTTCACTCCTACTAAATATTAACTCTCGGTGTCTTTATCACTACCCATCTACCAACACACTCAGTGCCTGGCACATACCATTCTACTTTATGATTTTATGATTTGTATGATTGTAAATCACTCACAAAAGTGTAATTATGCAACATTTACAGGTTATGACTGGTTTAATTTCTTTACCATGATGTCTTCTAGTTTCTCTATGTTGTAGTATTATATTCTAATTTCTTTGCATTCTAAATTGACTTATGTTCTAGAACACACTGATAAAGGACCTTTAGTACTTCCCCAATTCATTTATAGTATACTTTAGAAGACCATGTGTTAATTCTAATACACAATTAGGGTTCAAATCACTGCATTAGGTATTGGTTGTAAGTCAGTAATGTCTATAGCATGACCTCATCTATGACTTCAGCAGGAATCTATCATTCCTAACTCCAAGAGGCTATAAAAAAATGCAGGGCGGGGGCATTAGAGCTCTTTTCTGCTGGGGAGGGTCTTTGTTAGAGGAGATAATCTGGGGTCCATTGAAGAAGGGGCCCTTTGGTCATGTAGCAGGGGGAGAGGATTAACTTGATCAACTGTAATGGATTGAGCAAGTGCTATCCTGCATTCCAGAAGAAACTTGGAAAAATTATTAGAGGGCTCTAAGCAGATGAGTTGGTTACAGAAGTCAAACAGAGCTTCTCATACATATTCAGCTCATGCCTGGTGCTGCTTCCTTGTGCTGTCTTTTTGTTTGTTTGCCAGAAAAATCTCAAAGAAATCTCATTTGACTGATCCAAAATATGGTATGCTTCGAAGGATGACCAAAGACGCTTGTGACAACAAATAACTTCTTCACCTATATACCTATTATGTAAATGATCTTTCATTTTTCTTTCTTTCTTTTATGTTTAAATGTATTTATCTCATGTATACGAGTGCTTTGTCTGCCATTGTGCAAATGGATGATGTGTGTGCAGTGCCTGCAGAAACCACAGGATGTGTGGAAACACCTGGAACTGAAGTTATGGATGGTTGGTATACTGAGGAACAGAGGTGGAAGAAACGAAGTGGGCCAGTGAGAAGAAGTGGGTATAAAGTTGATTCAAGATGACAATGACTACTCCCATTGAAATGTCTGTTGCACCAAAATGAGCTAATAGAAGTAGGGAGGTACTACAGAGCATTGTAGGATGGGACAGGAGAAAACAGAGAAGTAATGTAAAGAAATGTATGGGGGTTTCTGGGGCCAGGGGAGGGTGAGGGAACTGGGATTGAAATGTAAATGAAGCTTGTTTCTAATTTAAATTTAAAGAGGAAAAAGCAAAAAAAGAAATATATCTGTTCCAAAGTGAGAAGAAAGGTTGCTTTTAGGCAGTTTCTCTACAGCATCAAAACGATGTTTTTGCAGATGTATCAGGAATGAATGGAGCTGTTGTAGGGTGCGAGCTATTGGGGGAACTTGACTGGTACCTTTGGTTTTTATTGGGTGAGGTCAATAAGTTAAACACTTAAAAGTCAGGGGGAAACATAGGTATGGATTTAATAAGGAGCAAAGAGTGATCAAGGGGAGGAACCAGAGTGGGAGGAAACCAGAAGGAATTTTTTGGTCTGATCTCTGTGTCTTTAGGCCCCATTTCAAACCAGTTTGGGTTTGTTGATAAGCAGTATTGTTCAAAGAGGGCAAAATTTCCATCCTTAGCAAATCCAGTTCTTTTTAATCTTAGAGTAGTGCAACAGTCAAGGAGTTGAGCAGGTACTGAAGGATGTTAAGCTGATCTGAGCTGGTGAGACAGAAAGGATAACTGACGCAAAGAAAGCTACGTTCAGTTCAGTGATTTTAGATCAGAGTCCTCAAAACAATGTCCGGAGTGTCAAGAGGAATGACTTGGATGTTCCATGACTCATTACTCCCCTTTTAGAAGTCACACAAACTGCTGTTAGAGATTTTGGGGTGTTGATATCTTAGCAACTGCTTGAAGACTGACAGAAGGGCAATTGGGGGAAAAGCATTTGGTGCCTCAGAAGAGGGTCCATCCATGGGACCATGATAGAACTTAACAGTTAGCAAAGATCCAGAAGAAAAGCCTGGAGGTAATAACTGTCTGATTTTGTGGGGAACATTAAGAGACAAAGTTGCATGAGGAAAACTTTAGCATCAAGATTAACATGAGTCACTATAATATAAGGTTAAATGTAAAGTTAACATAAGGTTGTTTAATGAACAAAAAGTCTTTCTCAAATAAAACTCAATTTTTGTTTAAAAAATTTGCTAAGATAAAATTATAAAATTGGGACTACCACTTTAAATGACCATATCTAGTACCTGAAAACATGACAATACATACTTTGTTAACACCAATTTAAAACAAATATACAAAATTCATTACACCATACTCTCAACCAACAGATAAAAGTAGAGTCAGTCATGTCAATTTTTTCATAAATAACTTACACGTAAGAGGATCTGAATTGAAGGATAAGCCAATTCTTTTTCTTTTTTCTTTTCTTTTTTTTTTTTTGGCTGGGGAGTGTTCAAGACAGGGTTTCTCTATAACCTTGGAGCCTTTCCTGCAACTCACTCTGTAGAGCAGGGTGGCCTTGAACTCACAGAGATCGTCCTGCCTATGCCTCCCCAGTGTTGGGATTAAAGGTGTGCACCACCACTGCCCTGCTAAAGTTGATTCTTTACTCCTTGGGCTGATGGACAGATCTCTGTGTCACTACACACTGACAGCAGTAAGCACATTCCCAGCTGTCAAAGACAACAATTGGATACTCTGAGTAACTTTTTAAATCTGAGACTTTAGTAACAGAATATCTGGTATCCTCCTTCAATCATCAGACACATGGTGGTTAAGATGTGGACCCTGAAATTAGCCAGGGCAAAGGACTCAGCCAATTGAAATAGCATGCAGATTAGATGACGGGCTTAGGTACAAGGTTCCACTGCTCACAGCATCCTCATAAGTCAGTTTCTGTTAGCATGAATAGACCATTATAACTTTGGGAACTTATAAGCCTTAATCGTCAAACATATGTTGCATAGACTTTGTTCATAGTTTTGTTCTCATCTATTATTTTTCATTTTCAGTACAAAAATCATCATACAAAAAATTTCTTCTAATCCACAATATTTTGCAGGCCTACTTTTGCTTCCTTAATGTAGGGAAAATAAAATAAACCACCTTACACCACATGGTCACCTAAACCATGATGGTGATGAAGTCAATTGACATGTCCTCTTTTTTAACTGTAGTAAAGATAGTGGCTGAGTCATATGACTGCTAGGTTAGTAGCCAAGATGGCAGATAGCTTCATAATTGTTATTTATTCCAAGGTGAGCCTAGGTCATTAGCCATGATGGTTGCAAGCCACATGATACCCCAGAGTGAACCTATCACTAACACACCTTTTTTCCAAACAAGAGTTGAATACATATGTTATATCTGTATGTTATAGCAAATTAAGATTATCTATATATCTTTTAAAATCACATTCAATGAACTTATAAATCCTAAAATACCAAAAGTTAAAGTTTCAACAAAACTTTTAAAGATAGTAAACAAGACCAAGGAACAGGAGGTAGAGTCTGAGAAATAGTTTACATCTTAGTTGTTCTCAGGCACCAAGTGTCTTTTTCTGGGCTGTTCTGTTTCTTTGGAAGAAACTTTTCAACAATTCGCTTGGGCCTGGAGCTGACTGGCCAAATTAAAGCCCAGAGCCAGCCTTCTCAAAAGAGTAGAACAGCATGAAACAGGTTTTCAACATTATTCATGCATAAAAGATATTTGAATCTTTGTAAGACTAAATCTCATGATCTACATATCCATAACCAGCTTGTGTATGTCTGCAGATGGGACAGATGATAGGAAATGCCATTACCACTTAGCTGTTAAACATACAAGCAGGATTTTCCAGGCTTAGAGAGGCAGAAACACAGTAGGCCAAAGGCATATAGCAAAATATAGATAAGACAAAGGAGTTTTATGTTATCTATGTTAGAAATAGATATAAGTTTGGAGGCCCAGCAGAAACAACAGTGAGCATCCTGACTCTCAAAATGGGTGTAAGCCAGAGCCTTGAGAAGGATTAAAGTGAACTTTGAGTTGTATGAGGGATGAGGCCTCAGAGCACACTATCATTGCTTCTTATGAAGTTAGTTAAACTACTTTAGATACAAAAAATCAAAAGTTCTGAATGGGCCAACAGTGGCCATTTGTCTATAGAAAATTCAGAATGGATGAGCGACAAAGGCAAGAACAGGGTCAACATCCAGGTGCTTGAAGCATCTTCTAAGTCTTGAAATGACCAAAATGCCTGGAAAGGAAGGGAATACACCAATTGTTACAATTCCAGGGTTAAGAAACCACAGGGTTAGTGGAAGGTTCCTGGGGCTTCTATGTGCTTCTTACTGCCAGTGTTGCCTTATCTACCTTTGATAAAACAGGTCTTACAGAGAACAGATTTAGTGAATTCCCACACCTACCTGGGGCACATCCAAGTTAGGTCCAACAGATTTCCTTGTCCTGACTTTTACTGTGTTTCAAATGTGCTCTGCTGAATGCATCATGACCCCCTACCTAGATGAGACTGTGTCAGAGAGAGCCAGTAAGTGAGACAGAAAGGGTGGAGACAGAGTGGAAAGAAAAGCCTGTCTGAGAGACATGGGTGGCCCTGCCTGGCCCTCTAGACCAGGGCCAGGGAACAAGAAGAGCCATAGGAGGTTTGTTCATAGTGGACTTGAATCTCTAGTAGGCTCATATTTCCCATCCCAGGTCTTTGGCACCATATGTTACATTACTTAAGGGTAGTTATAGAGAGACAGAAGGTGAAGAGAAAGAGACTTGGTCTGATCTTAGGCAGGACCATGTTTATTCATAACAGGGGCATCCTTCTCACTTATATGTGAATGGCCAATATGCTTCTTGATCAAAATCTTATGCTTAATAATAATGATCATATTTGCCAGTGTCAGGCATTTGACACACAGACAAATAAAAGTAAATGAGAATATACACATCTAAGAAGATGTCAAAAATTAGGGTGAAGGATGGAGAAATGACTGAGCTGTGAAGAGCACTGGCTGCTTTTCCAGAGGACTTGGGTTCAATTCTGTGAACCCATTTAGTGCCTGACAAGCATCAATAATTTCAGTTCCAGTATATCTGGCCTCTACAGGCCCTGCAAGGTTGTTGGGTCACAAGCATACAGGAAAGCAAAGCACTCATACACATAAAATAAAAACAAATAAATATTTAAAAATAGAAGTAAGATCTTAGATGATAGATAAATAGGTTCCTCAAATCTCACCAATATTAGTGTCTTTCTTATTTCTACTAAGTTAACTTTAAAAATAAATAGAGGGAGGCTTAATGTAGCATCATGCACAGACTGGTAGCCCAAGACTTGGCCTTGAAACACACAGGCCCAGGAATCCCTAGACACCATGTTGTAGCCCTGAGAGGTATAGCCCAGATGAGAATCAAATTAAAAAAAGAGCATGGGCTTGTGGAACTTAGTGTTCTGCCAGCAAAGGAACATACAGTTTTAATTCGACTGATGTCTCAAGCCTGCCATTTGCTCTAGTTGAGCAAACTAATACAAGGGCAACCTTGGCAGTTAGAGTAATGAAAAGCATCACACCGAGTTAAAAAAAAAAAAAAAACAGTCCAACACCCAATGAAATAAGTCAAATAAAGGTTCTGAGGAAAGCTTCACAAACAGAATGGATTGTGTAAAGGGCAGAAGATGGGGGCTGAGGAAGTGAACCAGCCAATGAAGTTCAATGATATTTTTGTAATATATGAATACGGCATGCAGGAGCTTTGAAACACCAAGAAGAAACTAAATGTATGAATTATTAGCATAGATGAAGGAGATGGATTCCATGATGAAGGCACAAAAATATTTTTTCAATAAAATCATAGATGAATATTTTTTAAATCAAGGGGAAGAAATGCTAAATCAGATACAAGAGGCTTAAAGAACACTGAGTAGAAAGGATTAGAAAAGAACCTCCTCACAACATGATGTTAGAGTTAATACACTAAACATATAAAACAAAGAAGTACTAAAAGTTGCCAGAGTTAAGAGCCAACTCAAATATAAAACAGGCCAATTAAAATGCTAGCTGATACTCAATAGAATTCATTTTAAAAATCAGGTGGCCTTGGAAGGATATATTACATGTTCTGAAAGGCCAAAACTACCAAGCTAGACTGCTGTCCCCAAGAAACCAACTGTCATATATGGAGAAACATTTACTATAATAAAATCAGCCTAAAGGAATTCCCATCTGCTGCTTTATAGAGGATAGCAGAAGGAATATTTCAGTCTGAAAAGAAGAGTAATCAACCAGGAGGGTATAGAAGAAAAATAAGCAACAGTAGGACAGATAAACAAATTATAAATAAGAAAACACTGCATAAAACCAACATAGTAGCTTTTTCAATAATAATTTAGAATTAATTGATGCGAATTAACAAGAAGATACAGACTCCTAAAATGGATCAGAAAGCAGGGTCTATTTTTTTCTGACCCCAGGAAACAGAATGCACCATCAAAGATAGACCTATTTTAGAGTAGGGTGTACGAGGTATTCTAAGCAAATGGAACCAGGGAATAAGTACGTGTATCTCTTCTGATATTAGACAAAAACCCCACTACCCATCAAATATAAACTAGACAGGAGAAATCAAGGAGGTCCCATCATACTGATTAATTGAACAATCTACCAAGAGCTTATTACAATTCTAAACATGCACATGTGCACCCAATTTCATAAAACAAATACTCCAGATTAACCACAACTTAAGCTTAATACAATGATGATGGCAAACTTCAACTACCTCAATGATCACTGATCTTCCAGACAAAAGAATGAACAGAAAAACATCGTAGTTGATGATATCATAAATAAAATATACCTATCAGAGGTAGGGTTTTAGTTGGGGGAGGTTATAGGGAAGGAGGGAAGGGAGAGGGAACTGGGATTGACATGTAGAACAATCTTGTTTCTAATTCAAATAAAAAAAATACACCTATCAGATACAGATCATCCCCCCCTAAACACTCCAGAACACACTTTTTTTTTTTTTTTGGAAATCCATAGACCTTCTAAAAATCAATCACATAGTATAGTACAAATTGAGCCTCAACAAATATAAGAAAACTGAAATGACTCCTTAAAATCAATGTGAACTCACCTTGGAAGAAAACAAGAAATCGAAAATAAAAGAAACTACGGAAGTATATAAACTCATTGAGAGTAAGTAATACAAGCCCTGTCAAGGGCCCTACCCTGCCTGGGGAGTGGAGGGTGGATGGGTTGGGGGGTAGGTGAGGGGTTGGGGGGCAGGTTAGGAAAAGGGAAGGGGGAAGGGATTGACATGTGAAGCAAGCTTGTTCCTAATTTGAACTAAAAACATTTTTGAAAATTAAAAAAATGAATAAAGGATGAATCACTAAAGAAATAAAGAAGGAAATTTAAAAATTTTTAGAATGAAGTGAAACTAAAGCATAAGATAGAAAATCTATCTGATATAAATAAGGCCTTTCTGAAAAGAAAACCATACTGCTTTAAGTCACTACATTTAAAAAATCTGAGACAGTCTGCTAGAATTCTGTTGTGAATCCATCTGGTCCTGTACTTCTTTTAGATAAGCGGCTTATTATTACTGTTTAAGTATCCTCTGCTCTTACAGGTCTGTTTATATTTGTTGGTCTTTTCTAGACTTAACTTTGGAAGTTTGAATGAATTCAAAGTTCACCCATTTCCTTAATACTTTCAAATTTAGTGAAGTAAAAGTCCCCATGCAGGAAAAAAAAAAAGGAATACTGGGGAGAATGCTATTTCAGACTTCAAGACAGAGTATTGTAATAAAAACAATATGTAATAAAAAGCAATATGGTACTGGCACAAAAACAAAAATACAGACCAATGAAATAAAATAGAAAACCCCAAAAGAGAGTACTTAAAATTAAAGCCATCCAATGTTTGACAACGATAACAAAACAAGTATACACTGAAGAAGGGACAATGCCTTCAACAAACGGAAAAGTGGGTATCCCCATGCAGAAGAATGAAATTAAACTCATATATACCAAACAGTACAAAAATTATATCCAAGTCCATCAAAGACCTCAATTTGAAACTTGAAGCATGGAAACTGTTAGAAATTAAATCATCACCTAATAGATGTAGAGAAGGTCTTTGATAAAATCCAACTTCCCTTCACGTCAAAAGCCTCTGAGAGTACATATTTCAACATAATAAAGGCTTCATGTTACAAGCTTATAAGCAACATCATGCTCAGTGGAGAAAACTTGAAGCACTTCTACTAAGATCAATAACAAGAAAAGGATATACATTCTCTCTGCTCCTCTTCAACATAGTGATAAAAGTGTTACCCAGAGGATAAGTGGAGATACAAAAGATACAAACAGGAAGAGGACAGAGTATCACCATTTGCAGATGATATAATTCTATACATAAATGGTGTCAAGTAATTCATCAGAAGAGTCCGGGAAATGATCAATACTTTCATCAGAGTTGCAGAATACAAAAATCAACATAGAAATATCAGTAGTCATCCTATAAACCAATAACAAAATACTAAGAAAGAAATCATAGAAACTATCCCATATTTGAAATATTCTCCCCCACCCTTCTCAAAGAAAAGTATCTTTAAAAAGTGAGGTCATGAAAAGCCTCTACAATAAAACTCTCAAGGAAGAAATTTGGGAAAACACTGTAAGATTGAACAATCAGCTAAGGTCATGTATATAAAGTTATGTGCCAGCCTGGTCCAAGAGTCAGCTCTAGGATAGCCAAGGCTACACAGAGAAACCCTGCCTCAAAAAAAGGAAGAAAGAAAGGAAAGGAAAAAAAGAAAGAAAGAAAGGCCAGACATTTGCTCTTTAGAAGGTTGTTTCATGATGTTCTATGCAGGCAAATGTAGGGGAAAAGTCATTAGTGGTTTTCTCTAGTTATCAGCTTTGAATGCAGCAATACCAATCTTCCAGGCAAGGTATGTTCATTGCCATAACAGCAGCATGACTGGTATGGTGTTAATCAAACATTCTGCAAATATTTTTGAAGCCTTTTCCACAGAAGGATTCAAGACTGTTTCCATAACCTGGTCAAAACCCATAGTTGGGTTGGTCATGTGCCCTAGATGGTGACTTTCTACTGTTGGTTTGCTAAATCTAAATATTTATCTTTATATCCATACACAAATGTTCCTCTCATCCTTGGCCAGAGAAGTTTCCTTTTGCAGTGAATGGTGAATTCAGAGACTCATGACTGGTCAAGATGCTAAGAATGGTTACCATGTTTATCACAGTAGCAGAAAGCAAAGGAGGATGAAAATTGATGTAAAAGAGTGAGATACAAACTGTTATCCAAGAAGATGTGGAAGTGTTTGAACGTAGGGCAGAAAACGCCAGTGAGTGTTCAACGCTTAATAGGCTATTCTCTGGGTGCTTGGAAGATAATAGTGTGGAGAAATTGCAGGTGATGGAGTTCTGGCTTGTGAAGTTTCAAAGGGAAACAAAGGGTTTATCAGGATTGTTTATGTGATACTTTGGATTAAAAAAATCTGTGAAAGGAGAACCATTTCTTTTCCTGGAACAATGGATGCCAGTTACCAAGAGCTACAGAATCATCTGTAATTACAAAGAGAACACCATCACTGAGGGAATAATCTCTTGAGGAGTGTTTCCTCAGTGTCATCATACAGAAGCTATGCCCTGAAGCTAAATGCTAAGCTGACACTAGAACTTGCCAAATAATGTATAAGAGCTTCCCACATAGTACTTAGTTTGAAGAATTAAAGGGGTCATGGAGAGAAGTTGAGCGCTGGCATCACTAGCTATTATCAGAGTCCCTGAAGAGGTCCCAGAGGAGGCCATTGGTGAACATACTGCCTTGTTTGCAACAGAAATCCACATATATTGGAGATTCCAGGACTTTAGGATGTCTCTCAAAGTCAGTGGAAGGAATAGAGTGGAGCTGGCCTAAACCTATGAGGGTAGACGTGTGTCCTGTATTTGTCAAACCTGAAGAGTAGTGCCACTTGATCCCTTTGAGGCCAGAGGATCATGACTAAGTTCCCCAAACCCAATATTAAGCTTCTACAGCTTTGGACTCAGATTTTGCTTTGATCTAATTATCTTGTGCCATTCTTCTTCCATTTTAGAATTAGTATGTAATTTACTTTAGATTTTATAACAGCCCACAGCTATGAGATTCTGGATTTTGTTTTTAAACAGTGAACATTTAAAGCATTGGAATTTAATGACTGTGGGAGATTTAAAGGCCTACCATGTTTTATGATGTTAATGGGAGATTACAGAAGCAAAGAAAGGAAAGGCTATGGTTTAGCAATGATGAGTTTGTGTTTCAAATTGCTGAGAGGTCAACTGTGTGACTCTGCTTTGTCTATTTAATGTTAGCTCTAGAGTCACCTGGGAAGAAGGAACCTCAGCTTAGGAAATGTTTTTATCAGACTGGAAGTGGGCATGTGTGTAGGGCCTTTTATTGAGTCACGATTGATATGGAAGTGCCCAGTACACAGTGGCATTGCTAACCTTGTCAGATGGTCCTGAGTTGTATCAGAAAGCAAACTGAACATGACGGTAGACAACATTTTGTCAGCCTGCTTTTGAGTTCCTGCACTGAGTTCTTTCTCTGGCTTCCCATAAAGTGTAAATAGCAATAAACCCCTTTTAGCCCAAGTTTATTTTGCTAAGTGTTTTATCATGGCAACAGAAATTAAAACCAAGACTATATCCAACATCTCAAATCTGATATACAGTTATTAATAATATTTCAAAAATTTAAAAAAAACTTTCAATTTTTTCCAAATGAGCTTCTAAACAATTTCAATATGAAGGGCGATAACTTTGGTTTTTTTTTTTCATAATGCACAGCTACTTACTAAACATCTTCTTCATACTGCAAGCATTTGATGTCAATATACAACATGTTGCCATAATGAAAGTAATTGAAGGTAAGACTTTCATCAATATTTAATTAACACTCATTATTTCGGTACAACTATTTTGGCATCCTTTCTACATGTTCTGAACAGAGTTCAATCTAGAGGGCTGTTTTATGGGTGAGGCATTTATAGCATCACATATGCCCCTGCCCAGAGAAAACAATATAAAATATGGGAGAAGTGATTGACAATTTAATCTAGTGCAGATTAGCAAAGCCTAATGTGTCAAAACCACGTAAGCAAGTTTACTTAGCAAGGCAAATCCTTTACAAAAAAAAAAAAAATTAATCCTTCCTGACTCAAGCATGTACACTAGAATCCCCACTGGTTCAGCTAATATCAGTACAGGGAAACATGCAGAATGAGAGGCTTACTGTGAGAATCAGTGATCTAAACATTTGAGAATCAGATCCCCAAATTATGATAATGCTAAAGGCAAAGGGAGTTCACATCAGGGGTTTATTTGTGTCCCATAATGTAGCTACTTTTAGCCTGAACATGTCACTGAATAAATTTAGGGGTCAGTTTATATACATGTGAAAATGGCCTCCATTGTATGAGAGTTTCTCAAAAGTGTGTGTGTGTGTGTGTGTGTGTGTGTGTGTGTGTGTGTTTGATTATAGGTGTAGATGCATACCTGAAATAGCACATGTATGAAGGTCAGAAAACAACTTGATAGAGTTGATTCTCTCTTTTCAACTTTAAATAGGTTTCTGGCATTGAACTCAGATAGGTGACTAGGCTTGTAAAAGAAGAGATTATCTACTTAGTCACCTTATCAGCCTAGGACCAATTGTGTGTGTGTGTGTGTGTGTGTGTGTGTGTGTGTGTGTGTGTGTGTGTGTGTGTGTGTAGCCAATCAGTTCTGTTTCCTTAGAGAACCCTGAATAATATACTATCCTAATGTGCAAACATATCAATTCAAAACTGACATGTATTATGACTCTGTGCTTCATACAAACTCACAGTAAAGAAAACCATTGAACGTAAATTAAAGGTAATAATGATGAAAACTGTGGAGAGAATAAAATAATTTATGGACAAGACAGTGATAGAAAATCAAGAACTGCTTTTATCTGTACAACCTTCAACTGTAGGAGACGAGATTATATGTCAAACAAAGTCAGGTCTATTAACCCCCAAGGATAGCAATTTGGGGTACAAAGTTCCAAGTGTATCCCAGGATTCAATGGCACAGTTTTCACCTGTGATGTCTTCTTTTCATTATCGTTATTATTGAGCTGACACATTAGAGCTGTACACATTATGTACATATTTATGTTTACTGAATAAACAGTGCTTATGTAAAGCAATATACAAAATGGAGCAAGAGTATTTCTTTAAATATAATAATTTCTTTTGGAAGAAAATTTCAAATCAAAAACATGATTTCCTAATTAATCATTATAAATGGAATATTTTAATGCATAAAATTTCTCAATTACTCTATTGCTATTTGTTTCCTAATGGAAAAATGGAAGTATGCAAAACTTTCCCATTCCTCACCCAGAAGTTATTTGCAACTGATAACTGCTGGGTGATAGAATAACTTGCAACTATTTTCTGCCAACTCTAGGTCGAGATTGTATTTTTAGCTATACAGACTCACCTTAGTTTGATATATTTTTTCTTTTGTTTCCTTATTAAGGGTCTTATGGAAAATATTCATTATACATTTAAAAATTCTAAAGTATTCTTCCCACAGTTTTCTCTCAATACATTCATTACTATATGTCTCTAAAATTGTTTAATTTTTTTTTGTATTTTGAGCATATTCATAATCTTCCCAAATTCATCCTAGATTTTCTCCATGGCCCTACTTACCCAACTTCATTATCTTTCTCTGTCTTGAAAAAAAAGAGAGAAAAACTAACTAAAAAGAAGGAAACTACCATAAAAGAAAGGAAGAAGCAAAGAAAGAAAATCTATAATACAAAAAGCAAAAAAGCCTGTGTGCCTTAACACAAAACAACAACCAAAAACAATGAACAAAATACCAAACAAAAATGAAACAGAGAGAGATCAATCCACAGTCTGTACAGCTAAGGTTTTCTTTATTCAGATAACATCAGCCAAGCACAAGCCAAAGCGGGCCGGGGGCAGGAAGGCAGCCAGGCCAGAGAGAAGGGAGAAGGGAGAGGAGGGTCTCCACGTGTGCGCAGTTCCTTAAGAACCGTTCCTACATAATCTTAGACTTCCCCTCACCACGCCCTCACGGGCGTGTCCCAGCACAGCTGTCCAGGCTACTAGGAGGCAGGGCTACAGTGTCTCCCTACAATTCCCCTTTTAGTCTAAAAGAGGATTAAAACTTAATAGTGTAAAACATCCAAAATTAATCAATCATAAAGGTGAAATACAAGAAGATACAATAATCTGCTATTGCACATCCTAACTATGTCTATTCCGGCTAAGCCCTAAAGTCATGGGCAAAGGGTATCTAACTTGAACACCTTCTTCCAATCCCAACTCTAAATAATAAGAAAGTTATTCCTAACTAGCCTTACACTACCCTAATAAACAATAATGGGGGACGGGGGCGTAGCATCTTCTAAGTTACTTCCTGCTGAAATAGGACGATGGTAGCCTTGTGGGGTCCTATGGAAAAAGATGTTAGCACAGGGAAAGTCTCTATTGGGTTATCTCCAGTCCGTGGGATTTGCTTGATTGAAGATCTAGGTTGAAATCCTCAACTTGATTGAAATCAGTACTCGAGGCGCTGGTTGGAGTGTCAGTCCCAATGGAGTGAGTTGAATCCAGTGCAGTCGGAGAGGTATGGTCCAAGTCTTTTTCCGGGGCATGCAGGATTGTCGTCAGGTGGGTCTTCATTGGCTGTATGGGACTCAAACATAAGAGTCATCAGAGAAATGTTTGCTTGCACATGTATGTGTACTGGGAAAGGCAACCATTGAAAAAAGACAATTATGAGAGAGTGTAGGCCTTGAAAGAAAGAGCCAAGAAAAGACAAAAGATAGTCCTCAAATTCTTCATTTATTCTGTATTACATCAATTGGCTTCTTGACATAAGACAGAAACCTTAAAATTTTGTTAAACAACATGCTTGGATTTTAGGGGAGGAAAGCCAAATCCAACTCTAAATCCAACATCAATTTAATTGAATAGGGACTAGGAAATGAAGAGAAATAAAGTTATTTGAGAGACAGCTGTAAAGTTTACCGTATGGCACGTTCCCTTTGTTTGATGGTTATAGCTACCTTCTTTCCTTTAAGTATCTACCCATGCAGTGTCCTTTGACTTCCAGAGGTGGGTTTTCCTGTGAGGATGAAAACAAAGCACTTCCCATTCCTTTGAGAGGCTTTTATTTAGTTCATGAGACAGTAAATACCTGTCAGTCGTCCTTGTCAAGAAGGTTGTCTTTTTCAACTAGAAGCTTGATAAATTTTGATGGTATCCAAAGATTTTCTTCTCCTGTAGAAACAAATGCAAAACCTCTACCCCAATGTAACACATGTCCGGGTTTCCATACCGAGGTCAGTACATCTTTGAAGTACACTGGTTGATTTAGTTCAGCAGTTTTTTCCATAGTCCAGTGTCTTTCCACAGCTGTTTGTCCTTCGTCATTGGCATTAAGAAAGTTTAGTGTCAATAAAGCATTATGTAACCTATGTTTGGGGGTTTTGACTTACCAGCTTGACTATGGAGCTTCTCCTTAAGTGTCCTATTAGACCTCTCAACAACTGCTTGTCCTGTAGGATTGTGTGGTATACTTGTGACATGCTTTATGTTATAATATTTGAAGAACTGTTCCATTTTTTGTGGAGACATATGCTAGAGCATTGCCAGTTTTTATCTGTGCAGGTATGCCCATAACTGCCATCACCTCTAGTAGGTGTGTAATAACTGTATCAGCCTTTTCAGAGTTGAGAGCAGTAGCCCATTGGAAACCTGAGAATGTGTCAATGGTATGATGCACATATTTCAAATTTCCAAATTCTATAAAGTGAACGACGTCCATTTGCCAGATCTCATTCCTCTGAATGCCTTTCGGATTACAGCCTGCTGGCAGCGGAGTTTGGTTATAAAAGGAACAAGTAGGACAGTTTCTCACTATCTCCTTGGCCTGTTGCCAAGTGATGGAGAAGTCTTTCTTTAAACCCTTGCTATTTACATGATGTTTTTTATGAAATTCTGAGGCTTCTAGCACAGTGCCAATTAATAAATGATCAATCAATCATTGCCTTGTGCCAGTGGGCCTGGCAGACCCGTATGGGATCTGATATGCATAATGTACAGAGGATTACTTCTGTTTCTGATTGTTTCCTGTAATTGTGAAAACAACGAGATTAGTTCAGTATTATCAGGGACGAATTCTACAGTCTCAATGTGCAAGACGACTCTCTCCGCATATTGGGAATCAGTAACTATGTTAAGTGGTTCTGTAAAATCCATAAGCACCATGAGAATTGCATATAATCCTGCCTTCTGTACAGATGTGTACGGACTTTGAACTACTTTACTTACCTCACCTGCTTTATAACCAGCCTTATCTGATATGTTGGCGTCAGTATAGAAGGTAAGAACTCCAGAAATGGGAGTTTGTCTTACAATGCGTGGAAGAATCCAGACTGTGTTTTTTATTAATTTAATTCTGTCGGTTTTGGTTAGTTGTTACTAATTGTTCCCAAAAAGTGGGTAAGAGCTATCTGCCAATATTCATTATCCTTCCATAAGGAGGAAATTTCCTGATTATTTAAGGTACTATAATTTCTGCTGGATCTTTTCCAGTCAGCTGACGAAGTCTTAGTTTGCTCTTTAAAATCAAATCAGAAATCTTTTCTATATACGTCTTTAACTTTTTATTCTGCTTATGTGGCAGAAGTATCCATTTTAATATAGTATCTTCCTTCTGCATCGGGATTCCAGAAGGATATTCTTTGGATGGCAAGATGACCAGAATGCAGTCTAAATCAAGGTTTATCCGATCTACATGCGCATCCAATATTCTGTTTTCTACCCATTGTAACTCTTTTTCTGCCTCAGCAGATATTATTTGTGGACTGTTTAAGTCCTTATCACCTTTTAGCGCCATTTTTAAATGCATGGACTATTATTTGTATTAGCCAACTACTCCTGGAAATGGGGCTGATACTGGAATATGGTTGACATACACAGAATATTCCATTGGAGAAAATTGATCCCTTTACCAGCAGGCATTCAAGTGGCTTCTTGGTTAGGAGTGAAATTTTGTGTCTACCATATCTGGATCTCACAATCTTTCTGCCTCCTCTTCTACATAGATCCCTGAGCTTTGAGTGTGGGGTGGGGGTTGATAAAGACATACTATTTAGGTCTGAATCCTCCAAGTTTCTCATTCTCTCCACTGTCCAGTTGTAGGTCTATGTGTTATTTATCATCTACTGCAAGAAGTTTCTCCAAGGAGGTTTTGAGTGATGCTCTGCTCTATTGTTATAGAAATATGTCATTAGGAGTCATTTTATTGCTATGTTTCTTTAGCAGAATAATAGTAGTAGGTTTCCTCTAGGTCCATGACCCATCTAGTCTCAAGTTCTTGACCACTTTATTAGTATCATATATCTGATGGAATGTGCCTTAAACCCAATTTTTTGTTAATTTTTTATTTGAATTAGAAACAAGAATGTTTTACATGACAATCCCAGTTCCCTTGTCCCTCCCATCCTTCCCTACCATCCCCCCACCAACTAAAACCCTACCTAATACATATCCTTTCTGCTTCCCCTGGATGGTGAGGCCTTCCATAGGGTGTCATCAGAGTCCCACCCCCGTGTGTCTTGGCTAGGAAGTATCCCTCTATGTGGAATGGGCTCCCAAAGTCCACACCTGTGCTAGGGATAAGTACTAAACAACTACAGGAGGTCCCATAGATTTCCGAGGTTTCCTCACTGAAACCCATGTTCTGGGGGTCTGGTTCAGTCCCAAGCTGGTATCCCAGCTATCAGTCTGGGGAGCAAGAGTTCCCCGATATTCAGGTCAGCTGTTTCTGTGGGTTTTACCAGCCTCGTCTGGACTCCATTGCTCTTCACTCGTCCTTCTCTGCATCTGGATTCCAGTTCAGTTCAGTGATAGCTGTGGGTGTCTGCTGCTACTTCCACCAGCTGCTGGATGAGGGCTATCGGGTGGCATATAAGTCAGTCATCAATCTCATTATCAGGGGAGGGCATTTAAGGTAGCCTCTCCTCTGTTGCTTAGATTGTTAGCTGGTGTCATCTCTTAAACCCAATTTTTAAAATGGTTGGTTAGTCTCATAAAATTTTTGCCACTATTGAAGCAGTATATCTTGCAGGCATGTAACATTTGTAAGTCACAGGTTTTGTAGCTGGAAGAAATTGATGATTACTTTTCTCCGTGGGTAGCCTACAAAGTACTTTTTAGCAGTAGGTAGTAAAATTTCTAGATGGGCAGCAACTTGATTTCTCCTGTAGCAAGATAAATAAACGGGCCAGAAACAGATATTGGGGTTCTATCTTCAAACTGAAGATCAGAGAAGCAAAGCCGCCAAGCCAGGAGATCTTATCTCTACCCAGTAGAAATGGCAATCCTGTCTCCACAAATCTCAGAGGCAAAGGTTCTCAGATCCTGTCTCCTCCCCTTTGTATTCCTTTCTCTGCCCAGCATACCATTCCTAGCTCCACGCCCCTAATGCTTGGATTAAAGGCATATGATCCCAGGTGCTGAGATCACCTTTGTGTAAATTGTTTAAGACTGGATCAATTTCATGTAGTCATTGTAGTCTTGAACTAGCAGAGATCCATCTACCTTTTAATCCTGAACCCTGGGATTAAATGTGAGTACTGCTGCCCCACCTAGCTTCTCTAGCTAAGTAACTAGTATGGCTGCTTTGCTATTTTGATCTCCAGTGGTTTTAATAAATCATAAATGATATATCACCACATCTCCATGTTCAATGACATAAATATGTTTTATCATCAGCAATTGGGCCTTAACATTGAGTTATGGAGAGCTACCAATAGCCTTGGCAATCACACATGATTTTTATTGTTTGTTTTGTTTATTGGGGTGCAGTCTATGAGATGTCTTTAGCAAATAACTCAAGATGCAAATTAATCCATAGCACTGGAAGTTTTATTTGGTTTTGTGACATGCTTTTATGGGGCATTATCTACTCCATTATACAGTGGCTCAATTTAAATCCTTTTTATATATGAATACATTTTAGGAAACTTCTAACAGTTGTCCCCTCTTCTATTCCTTCCTTTGTCCTGCCTTCTCATCCCCAACCCATTTAATCCTCCTATTCTAGTTTCCCTTTTTCTCTTTATAATATTACACTCTATTGGGACTTCCTAGGAATTTCTACTTCCCCAATCCCATCCCCCACCCCTAGTCCCTTGATAGCTACCTAAACTCAATTATTCTTATGATTGAAACAGACATATCTAAAGCCTATGGTTTTGAGTCTGGGCTACTTCTCTCAGGATGACTGTTTCTAGCTCTACCTATTACCTGAAAATTTCATAATTATCTTTTTCTTAACATCTGAATAATATTTCATGTACAAATATACCACATTTTCATTATCTCTTCATCAGTTGATCAACATCTAGGCTGTTTCAAATTTCTGGCTATTGTGAATACAGCAACAGTGAACATGGATGAGAAAGTATCTCTTTAATAAGTTATAGAGACCTTTGGTACATGACCAAGAGGAGTAGTGCTGGATCTTGAGACAGATCAGTTTTCAACATTGGGGAGAACCTCTACACTGATTCCATGGGCATCATACCATTTTTCACTTCCATTATCAATGACCATGTGTTCTCCTTCACCTATACCTTGTCAGCAGGTGCTGTGATTTGTTCTCTTTAACTCGACCATTCTGAGTAGGATACAGTGAAATTTCAAATGAATTTTCATTTCATTTCCCTGATAATTAAGTATGTTGAACATTTTAAAAAGCATTTCTCAATCCCCACCAAACATTCCCCCACACCCAATCCCCTGCTTTCGCTTTACCACTGATCACCAGACCTCTGCCCATACCTGAAGGGATTTCATTGATTGCTTTTGATAGGATGGTCATTTTCCTAATATTAATCTTATACTAATCTATGAGCAATCCATTTTCTGGTATTCTCTTCAGGTCCTTTCTTCAATGTCCCAGAGGATTTTTTTTAATTATACAAGTGTTTCATTTGCTTGGGTAGAGTTATTCCAGGACTTTTTGAAGCTATTGTGAAATGTTTCTTTTATTCCTTTTACAGTATGTTTGTAAGTTGTATATAGGAAAGTCACTGTTTTTCATATTAATTTTGTGTCTTGCAACTTATCTGGAAGGTGTCTATCAGCCATACATGTTTCTTGGTGGAGTCTTTAGGGTCATATAATATATATATATATATATATATATATATATATATATTCATATCACCTGCAGATAAGAATTTCTCCATTTCCTACTTGAAACCCATAGATCTCTTTCAATTGTCATACTGCTCTAGATAAGACTTCAAGTACTATATTGAAGAGCATGGACATGTTTTACCTCATCCTGATTTTAATAAAACTATTTTGCCTTTTTTTCCATTAAAGATAATGTAAATCACCTATATTGTATTGATATTTATCCCTTATAGTCCTAGACTCTCCAGGACTTTTTCATAAGGGGTGTTACATTTTTTTTTTGACAAGGCCTATTTTCATCTAATAAAATGATCATGTGGTTTTCATCTTTTGATATGTTTATGTGGTGGACTACATTTCATGATTTACATAAGTTAGTGTTCTACATCTCTTGTATGAAACCAACTTAATAATGGTGGATAATCTTTACAATGTGTGCTTGGATTCAGTCCACAAATTTTTATTGACAATTTTTACATCTGTGTTCATAAGAGATACTGTAATTTTTCTTTGTTGTTGGGTCTTTATGTGGTTTTGGTATCAGGATAATAATGGTTCCAAAAAGTAATTAATAAGTATTCCTTCAGTTTGTATTTTGTGGAATAATTCGAGAATTATTGGCATTATTTCTTCTTTGAAGGTCTGGTGGAATTCTGTGCTGAATCTCTCTGGCCCTAGGCTTTGTTTGTTTTATTGTTGGGGGGGTGTTGAGATTACTAGTTTCTTCTTCTATTTCTCTAGTGGCTATGTGTTCTGGTTGTGGGAACTCAGTAGAAAGCTGCTTTGTGGATCAGCAGGGAATCACAGGGGATGGGAGACTTTGTAAAAGGAAAGGTTAAGAGGAGTGTTGAGAAAGTAGGGGCATTCTGGGTCTATACTAGGATGCCAAGACCCTAGGAGATAAAGGTGGGCTGAGGAGAGATGTTCCTGTAGAAAGTCTGCAGCAGGACTAAGAGTAAGTCTGGGGTGACCAGACTGGGGGATAGTAAGGAGGATGAATATCCCATACTTGTGTCTCAGCCTAGTATAGCAGATTTGGATTCCTGCTACAGAGAAGTTCTGACAGTTGGTACAGTCACAAAGGACTGAAAGGGGCCTCCAGGAAGAACTAGGGGATCGTGGCCTGCAAAGAGTATGAGTCATCTTTTCAGATCTTATATCTAAATTGATTTTGTGACTGTTCCAAGATAAGGATATAGTCTCTTCTTCACATGAAAATCCAATTTTGGCTTCAATGCTACAAAGAGAAAGCCTGTCTCGAAAACCTAGAAAAACAAAAAAAGAAAATCCAATTTTCCAAGCATTATTTAATACTGAGATGAACTCTTCCACAATGTAAATTCTTAGCATCTTTGTCAAAATTGGTTGATTATAAACTGTTATATATAAAATTAGATAATATCTTTTAAGCTTTCTATTCTGTTCAATTAAAGAAAATACTATTCTTACCTTTATAGATATTTAAAGTTGTCTAAGAAATCCCTAAATAAAGTAAAATTGCAAAAACCGTAACATAATTTTTCTACAAAAATTTTTATAGCTATGAGTTCTACATTTGGTCTTCTGTTCTCTTTTGATATATTTTAATATGTAGAATGTTTTAGTATGTATTTTATGGAAAGGAGAGCATGAATCTTCACATTTTATTATTAACATATAAGTCTCTAATTTTTCTATAATCTGTTGAATATCCTTTATCATTGGTTTATATTGGACATTTATTGACTATATGAGTACAAGAATATGGGTTTATTTATTTGTTTTCTGTTTTGTTTCATTGATTAATTTCTCTATAATAATGGGAATATTGCATACTGTCTTTATTATTACAGCTTTATAATAATTTCTACAATCAAAAAATTGAAGGTGGATCAATTTTTTTCTTTTTCCCAGAGTTCTTTTGGCACTTTTATATTCTTTGCATTTCAATGCAAATGTTAAAGTTAACTTTTAAATTTTTGAAAGTTTAAAATGTCTTTGCTATGATTGTGAAAGGAATTGCATCAAATATATAGACTCATTGGAAAGAATGAACTTCTCAACAATAAATACTCCTCAAACTGTATCTCCATGAATTTATGACTTCTTGTTTCTCAGTGGTGTTTTATTTTTAATATATTGGTTTCATACATCATTTGCCAGAGCTATTTCAAAGAATTTCATTTTATATACATGCCTTTTTAAAATTCATGTTTTGACTTTTAGCCATTAATATATAGAAATATTTTACCATATACTTAATGTATCTGAAATCACTATAGGAAGTTTCCAAGGATGACAAATCCCAGAAGCTAATGTTGACTTTAAGAAATATGTTTGAGACGACTTGTAGTGAGTGTTAGGATTTGCTTAACAAGAACAACATGTTGTTGATGGCCTTGGGGAGCAAGGAAGAAAATTTGTGGATATGACATGCACAATTCCACAGACAAATTGACCTAATGTAATATATTGGCTAAGTATCCTGAGGAAAACTAAAGCAAGCACAAAACTCAAAAGTAAAGGAGAATGGGAAAAAATGTATTGAGACAATGTGACCAGTGAATGGGATGGTCCTGACCCTCATATAAAAAGTCATTACTTGAGGAGAGGAAAGCATCTTGGGCTGAAATCTTCTTGCTGAAATTAAGGAAGTGATTAACTCACATCTTGATCTCAGATTTCATTAAGTAACCAGAAAGGTCACAGGGTATTGTTTACCTAATGCACTTACATAATTGGTAACTAGGGACCATAGAGGAGACTTTAAAAGCAAGAGTATTGTCATTCAAAATAGAACAAAAGTAGGTTTGTTTAACCATATTAGAGAGTGGTCAAGTCAGCAATTGGATCTAACCATTAGAGACTTGCTAAAAATTATTTTTTTTTATTTTTAAATAACTGTATCTAGGACATGTAACTTCACAAATAACCATGGAAAAATAGTGTTTTAGGACCAAGAATTAAATAAAATAAATAATAGTGATATTCACATTGTTACACATGTGTCAAGTATTCAAACATTTCCCTACCTTTATTGTCTAATACTCTCAATACATAAAATCACAACTCGAGCTAACAGACTTTTGATGCAATATGAGTAAACAAACATAATACAGTATTTTAATTACAGTAAAATTCAGTAGAAAGATGGTCAGGGAAAGTTTCTGAAAATGTATTAGACAATATATGTGTCTAATACAACATTTAACTTTCCAGTTTTTTTTTTCAATGAAAATATTATATCCTCAACCTGTGGGATGCTACACTAACTGTTAATCATGGTATTTTTCCTTATACTTAATACTTATAAATTATGATATTTCCTCTTCTCAACTATATGTAAGGTTTGAAGAACTCGATATGGGATGCAAGCAGGGCTAATTAGAGTACCTTTGTGATAAGTCAGCATTAGAGCAACAAAGGATTCTTGCAGAAAGTCTTCCCTTCATCCTAAACTATACAACTTGGCCCTGTATGTGTTTTTATTCTCTGAGGTGTGAGAAAACAACCTCATGTACTATTTCTCAAATTCCATCAAATTTTCTTTTCTTCTTTTTTTTTCTGGTTTTGTGAAATGTGTCATGGTTTTATTGAGTCTTAACATCTTATTGTATATACGTACCAAGACAGTCACTATATCATTAGACAAAATAAGCTTATGGAACCACCAAAGTTTATGCATTTAAGTTGGTTTTTGTTGGTGTTATTGTTTTCTTTGCGATGTTTATTTCTATTGGATTTGTTAGACTTTATTCTATTTCTTTTTTGAGTGCTTTTTTATTTTTTTCCAACTTTTTTTATTTGAATTAGAAAACAGGATTGTTTTACATGACAATCCCAGTTCCCTTCACCCACTCGTCCTCCCCTACCCGTCCCCCCACCCCCAACTAAAACCTTTTCTGTCACATATCTTGTCTGCTCCCCCTGGATGGTGAGGCCTTCCATAGGGTGTCATCAGAGTCTTTCATATCCTTTGGGATAGGGCCTAGGCCCACACCTGTGTGTCTTGTCTCAGGGAGTATTCCTCTATATGGAATGGGCTCCCAAAGTCCACACCTATGCTAGGGATAAATACTGGACTTCTACAGGAGGTCCCATAGATTTCTGAGGTTTCTTCACAGAAACCCATGTTCCTGGGGTCTGGATCAGTCCCATGCTGTTATTCCAGCTATCAGACTGGGGAGCAAGAGTTCCAGATGTTCAGGTCAGCTGTTTCTGTGGGTTTCACCAGACTGGTCTGGACCTCTGTGCTCTTCGCTGGTCCTTCTCTGCATCTGGGATCCAGTTCAGATCGGTAATTAGTTATGGGTGTCTGCTTCTACTTCCACCAGCTGCTGGATGAAGGCATATAAGTCAGTCAACAATCTCATAATCAGGGGAGGGCATTTAAGGTAGCCTCTCCTGAAGGGACCAGCTTCCCTTTTGGCAGCCATAACGGCCGAACACATGCTTCTATGACCTTGTCCTAGACACTAGAAAGTCAGATGCCTGCCTCGTGACAAGGAACCAATCAGAAGTTAGCTGGTGGCGCTATGCTTTACGGACAAGCACACAGCAATGACATAGAGAGCATAGCAACCACCCTGGGAGGGCCTATGGGCCATAACAACCAGTTGACCAATCGACACAGGGCAAGCCCTCCAAGCCTGGAGACACACCAATCATGAGCCTGTGCGTACCCCTAGACACTCCCCTTACGCTGTCCTATAAGATCTCTTGGGAGGCCATCCGCCATGGCGGGTGGGTGAAAGACCCGAGCTAACATGGGGTTAGCTCGTTAAATTACAATAAAGCCTCGTGCAGTTTGGAGCAAGCTCTTGAATCCGCCTGGTGATTGGGGTGACCTCAAACATGGCCTGGGACCCCGGTACTTGAATTTTCGGGGGTCTAACATCCTCCATTGCTGATATAGTTAGCTGGTGTCATCTTTGTAGATCTCCAGACACTTCCCTAGTGCCTGATTTTCTGTAAACCAAAAATGTCTCCCTCTATTATGATATCTCCATTCTTGTTATCGTGTATTCTTCCCCTGACTCATATTTTCTGCTCTGTCATGTCCTTGGCATCCTTCTTCTTCTCCCCTTCTCATTCTCCTAGCTCCCTCCCCCCTCTTTCTATGCTCCCAATTTGCTCAGCAGATCTTGAACCTCTCCCCTTCTCCAGGGGACCATGTATGTCTCTCTTAGTGACCTCCATGTTTATTAGCTTCTTTGGCAGTGTGGATTGTAAGCTGGTTATCCTTACTCTATGTCTAAAATCCGCATAGCATGTTTGTCTTTTTGTGATTGGGTTACCTCGCTCAGAATGGTTTCTTCTAGATCCATCCATTTTCCTGCAAATTTCAAGATTCCATTATTTTTTTTTTTCCGCTGAGTAGTACTCCATTGTGTAAATGTACCAGATTTTCTCTATCCATTCTTCGGCTGAAGGGCATCTAGGCTGCTTCCAGTTTCTGGCTATTACAAATAGTGCTGCTATGAACATCATTGAACAGATGTTCTTGTTGTATGAATGTGCTTCTTTGGGGTATATGCCTAAGAGTGGAATTGCTGAATCTTGTGGTAGACTGATTCTCATTATTTTGAGGAGTCGCCATACTGATTTCCAAAGTGGCTGAACAAGTTGGCACTCCCACCAGCAGTGGAGAAGTGTTCCCCTTTCTCCACATCATCTCCAACATGAACTGTCATTGGTGTTTTTGATTTTGGCCATTCAGACAGGAGTAAGATGGTATCTCAGAGTTGTTTTGATTTGCATTTCCCTGATGCCTAAGGATGTTGAACACTTTCTTATTCTTTCAGAGTTTCATGCAATGAGTTTTTTTTCAACTTTTTTTTTCTCAATTTGAATTAGAAACAGGATTGCTTCACATGACAATCCCAGTTCCCTTCTCCCTCCTGTCCTCCCCTACCACCTCCCCTCAACTAAAACCCTATCTATCGCATATCCTTTCTGCTCCCCCTGGATGGTGAGGCCTTCCATAGGGTGTCATCAGAGTCTGTCATATACTTTGGGATAGGGCCTAGGCCCACCCTCGTGTGTCTTGGCTCAGGGAGTATTCCTCTATATGGAATGGGCTCCTGAGAAAATTGGGAGCACTATAAGGGGGGGAGGGAGCTAGAAGAATGAGAAGGGGAGAAGAGGAGGGATGCAGAGGACATGAGGGAGCAGACGGTTCGAGTCAGGGGAAGAATAGATGATAACAAGAATGGAGATACCACAATAGAGGGAGATATTTTTGGTTTACAGAGAAATCAGGCACTAGGAAAATGTCTGGAGATCTACAAAGGTGACACAAGCTAACAATCTAAGCAACAGAGGAGAGCCTACCTTAAATGCCCTCCCCTGATAATGAGATTAATGACTAACTTACATACCGTCCTATAAGCCTTCATCCAGCAGCTGGTGGAAGTAGAAGCAGACACCCACTACTAATCACCAAACTGAACTGGAACCCAGATGCAGAGAAGGACGAGTGAAGAGCAAAGGAGTCCAGACCAGTCTGGTGAAACCCACAGAAACAGCTGACCTGAACATCCGGGAACTCTTGCTCCCCAGACTGATAGCTGGAATACCAGCATGGGACTGATCCAGACCCCAGGAACATGGGTTTCAGTGAGGAAACCTCGGAAATCTACAGGACCTCCTGTAGAAGTTCAGTACTTAACTCTAGCATAGGTGTGGATTTTGGGAGTCAAATTTTCTTTTTGAGACACAGTCTCTAGTTTGTCTGAAGTTTACAACATAGGTTAGCCTAGCTAGTAGCAAGCCCAAGAGATATGCTTGTGTCAGACTCCTAGTGCTTATAAATCAAGCACTTTATTTACATTTTAGTATTTTATATGCTCAAAGTGGAACTGCCAATGATACTAGCTCTTTTTTGTAACCTTACAGTTTATTTCATTATTTTTAATTAGCATACAAATGGGTTTCTTTCACAAAATTGTTTTCTCCATATTTACCACCTAGTATTATTTGTTGTTCCCACAGACCCTTTTCCATGCCCTAAATAATATACTTTTTTGTATTATACAGCAAAGTGTTTGATTTTTCCAGAACATGAAAATGTACTTAAAAATTAAAAAGTATATTAAAATTTGGAAAATCAATAACATAAGAGAAAGAAATGAAGGCAATATAAATAAGAAAATAAGAAGGTAAATTATTTTTATCTATAAATGATATGATTCTATATATAAGAGACCTGAGGTCTATGCAGGGTAGTACATGACTTTAATCCCAGTACTTAGAACTAGAAGCAGACAGATCTTTGTGAGTTTGAGGACAGCAGCATCTGCATAGTGAGTCCCAGGGCAGCCAGATTTACTCAGTAAGACAACCTCAAACAAATAAAGAACATGGTTAGAAAATGATGTAGTAAAGATTCCACTAAAAAAACAGAGCTCATAAACACTTTCAGAAAACAGCTGGATACAAACAAACAAACAAAAAACCCAGACACACAACAGTGGGTTTCTTGTATAATAATGATAAGCATACAAAAAGGGAAAAAATTAGAAAATGAATAGATCCCATTCACAGCAGTTACAAAAGATACCAAGGAATAAGCCTAACCAAGGAAACTGAAGACCTCTACAATGAAGACTTTAAGATACTGAAAAAAAAGGGAAAGAAAGAAAAAAAAAAGAAAGAAATTGAAGAAGACACCAGATGTGGAAAGAACTTCTATGTTCACGGCTTGGAAGATATTATACTGTGAAAAAGTATCCTACAAAAAGGAAATCATAGATCCAATGTAATCTAAAACAAACAAATATCCCCAAATCTCCAGGGCTATTTCTTCCAGATCCAGAAATCCACATGGGAACATAAAAGACTAAGGATAGCCAGAGAAATCCTGAAAAAGGTGACAGGAGTTAACCACACACCTTATTTCATGTTTTACTGACAGCTATAGTAATAAAATAGGAGAGAGTGCCCTGTAAACAGAAACATAAATCACTTGAGCAAGATAGAAGAGCAAGATATAAGTCTGGGCAACTACAGATATCTGACTTTTGACAAAGATGCCAAAAATATATATTGGAAAAAGACAGTTATATTTGGAATTTTCTTTGGATCATCAACTAGTTCCCAAATAAAGACATGGAGACTTGTTATTTATTATAAATGCTCTGCCTTAGCTTAGGCTTGTCTTACTAGCTATTTTAACTTAATTTAACCTGTTTCTATTCATGTACCTTTCTTTAATTATGTATGTACTACTTTTCTAATTCTTCTGTTTCTGTCTGTCTGGTCCCTGGCATCTCTTTTCTTTCTTCCTCAAGCCTAAATTCCTCCTCCTACTTTCACTCCCTGCCTGGCTATATATCTTCCCTTGTTATTGGCCATTCCGCTTTTTTATTCTACCAATCCAGTGCCTTAGACAGGCAAGGTAAAACAGCAACACATCTTTAGATAGCTAAACAAATATCCCACAACATAAACAAATGCAGCATATTTTTACATAGTTAAACAAATGTTCCACAACAGACAGTGTTTTCAATAAGTAGTGTTGGAAAATCTAGATAACAGCACACAGATGATGAAACTAGATCACCATTTCTCCACATGTACAAAACCACAAAACTCAATTCCAAGTGGATCAAAAACTTCAGCAAAAGTCCTTATATCCTAAAACTGCTAGAGAAAAAATACAAGCATATGCTTCAACATCTAGGTATAGGTAATGCTTTGTCTGAGGAAGACCTCAGGAAAGATGAGCAACAATCAATGGGCTTCTGTATAGCAAAGGAAACTGTGAGTCAAGTGAAGAAGTGAAGAATGGACAAAAATCTTTACCAGGTGTACATGTGTCAGATGATTGATTATACCAAGCATTCAAGAAAATTAAACAGCAAGAAAAGAAAAAAAAAACAACCGAATTTAAAAATTGCAGAGGGAAACAACATTTTCAAAAGAAGAAATACAAATGGCTAGGAAACATTTTGTTAGTTGTTCAACAGTCTTAGCAAGTAAAGACATGCAGATTAGACTTTAAAATTCCATTTCACCCTATTCAGAATATATGGCTGCCATCAAGAATACCAGTAACAGCAAATTCTGGCATTGATGTGGGGAAAGGGACTCTTACAAACTCTTGATGGGTATACAAATTAGTACAGCCATTTTGGCTTGAAAAACTGAAACTGCCATGTGATCTAGCTAAAACATTCCTGGGCATATACCCAAAGGACTCCGTAGCCTACAAGAGGAATAACTAAGCATATGTTTTCACTTCACCTATTCTCATTAGTTAAGAAATCAGTTAAGAAAGCCAAGCTGCCCCAAAATTGATGACTGGATAATGAAAATGTGATTCATATGTACAAATTATAAAGAAAAATGAAATCATTCGAATTTATAGGTAAATGGATAAAACTGGCAAAAGTTATTGTAGGTGAGGGATCCCAGGCTCATATGGGGCACATTCTATTTCATATGAGACTCCTGGATTTGCATCTTTAGCATAAACCCTGATGTGCTAAAACTGCTAGAGAAAAAATAAGAGCATATGTCTTAACATCTATATATATCTAACATAGCCTACCAGTGAAAGGCAGGAAACAAAGATGGGAATGGGGTGGGAACTGGAGTGGGAGTAGCAGAGAGTAGGTAAAGTCAAAGTAAAGAGAAGGAATACTGGGTGGAAGGATTTAGACAAGGAGCCATGGGGAACACTGGGGAGACAACAGTGCTAGTTGTGAAGAAAATAGTCTAGAATTAAGTGAGCATAATAATATAAAGAAAACCTTGAGAAAGCAATATCCGCTTACTTTCAGCAGTGGCTTAACTACTGGCAGGCATGGGGCAGTAAACTAGTTGCCCTCATAATAGGCTGTTGGTTCAAGACACACAGCATAGAGAGGGTGACCAATACCCAGTACTGTATGCCTGGCCAACAACCCAGGTATAGGGAGTAGTCCAATATGGGTAATATATTTCTGATGGCTAACTAAATTGATACAGTAGCAAACTAAATACCTATGTTTACACCCATAGACAAAAGCAATAAATGAATTTAGGGATGCTTGCCTGCCTGAGTTGCAGAAAATAGGTGACACCAGAAAGAAGCCAAGTTATACAAGCCACCTGTAAAACTCAGAAACATTGGGAAAAGGGTGGCACAAAGTATGTAAAAAGATATGGTGAAGACCTATGGAACCCTATTCCTTAGAGTTGGTAAACAACTCTATCACAAAGGTACATCAACCATAGTTGCTATCCTGGGTCCACACTGACAACAATCAGACAAGGAAGGGGGTGGGTCTCACAGGACCCTACACTGTATCTCTAGTCTATCGCGAGATTCTGCAAGAGAGGAATCACTATCTTTAGTTGTATACCCTCTGTTGGTTCACCAATCCCACAGTCACACAGATAGCTCTGTTTAATCTTGGTGGGTTACAAAACAAAATGAATAGACCATGACACTCAGAGATTTGTGGGGAGGAGTGAGGAATGGGAAGGGGTGATAAGTCAGAGTGGTCAGTATGCAATGAATGCACAAGTAAAAGTTGTGAAATAAGTAAATAAATGTATAAAATACAACATCATTTTTAAAGATAAACATTTTATTATATTGAAAATTGCCAAAATTTTACTGTACATCCAGCAGCTGGTGGAAGTAGAAGCTAAACCCACAGCTAAACACTGAACTGAATTGGAATCTAGTTGCAGAGAAGGATGAGTGATGAGCAAAGGGGTCAAGACCAGGCCGGTGAAACCCACAGAAACAGCTGACCTGAACAAGGGGGAGCTCATGGTCCCCACACTAATAACCGGGAAACCAGCATGGAACTGATCCAGACCCCATGAACGTGGTTGTCAGTGAGGAGGCCTTGGAAATCTATGGGGCCTCCTGTAGTGGATCAGTACTCATCCCTAACACAGGAATGGATTTTGGGAGTCCATTCCACATAGAGGGATACTCCCTGGGGGTGGGGTGGGGGTGGGGCTAGGCCCTATCCCAAAGGATATGACAGACTCCGAAGATCCCCATGGAAGGCCTCACCCTCCCTGGGGAGCAGAAAGGGTATGGAATAAGTAAGGTGTTATTGGGGAGCAGGGGAGGAGGGGAAGAAGAGGGAACTCAGATTGACATGTAAAACAATCTTGTTTCTAATTTAAACAAAAAATGGAAAAAAAAACTACTTTAGCTAAAAAAAGACCAATAATATTTTAAGTATAAAACTGGAAAAATTAGCCTGGCGTTGGTGGCATATGCCTTTAATCCCAGCACTCGGGAGGCAGAGGCAGGTGGATCTCTGTGAGTTCGAGGCCTGCCTGGTCTCCAGAGCGAGTGCCAGGATAGGCTCCAAAGCTACACAGAGAAACCCTGTCTTGCAAAACCAAAAAAAAAAAAAAAAAAAAAACTAGAAAATCATTAACCACTATAAATGTATAAAACCTCTTTATGAGCAGGGCTCACTTCTATTTACCTCAGGATCACATGTGGCTTAGCACAACACAGTTTCCTGACACTAAGTCCATACAAAGAATCATACACACACACCTGTGCATGCCCACATGGAGTGGGGGGGGTCGGGTCAGAGAGTAACAGTGAGAGACAGGCATGAAAAATCTAAAGTTCTCTATGTAAGTGATACTTTCAAACCCATGTTAATCACTGTGCTATACGCAATAGATAAGACAGACACTGAGACTAGGTGTCTATCAACAGGTAGTTGAACTGAATAAATATAATGTTGCATATATGCACAAGGGAATTAGATTCAACTCTGAACAAAAATGAAATCATTGCATTCATGGGAAGCATGCTGTTAAGTAAAACAAGTCAGCCTCATTCAGAACATAAATTTAAATGTGTGTTTTACAAATATGAAAATAGAAAAGTGACTATAAAAGGAAAAAATAGGTCTAAAGGGAGATGAAGGGAGGAGGAGGAGTATGGATATATATGCCATGAAAACAGAGAGGGAGACTATTTGTATAGAGAAAGAAGACTGACCAGGAGAGAGAAGCTTGGTGGAAGAGTGGAGGAAGGTAGAAAGATGAATCAGAACAAAATGTGACAAAGTAAACATGACAATGTCCAAGTGAAACTGATTTCTTTAGATGCTAATCAAAAATTTGATTACAAATTAACAAAATTCTATGCAGGGCCTGCAGCTTGGATCAGAAGACAGATACATACCAGGGTTTCTTAGTTCTGTGGGTATAAACTTTGCTGTCACTTAAAATTCAAAACCTCATTTGAGCTGCATCTTTGTATTAAATGGGATTTTGTGGACTAGGATATAAATTCAAGTAACTTAGGAGGATATTTCTCAGAGAGACTGGGGGGACAGGAGACAGGGAGGAAGGAGATAAAGAGAGGCTTATGAAGCAGTCCATCAGAGTGCTGAACACTCATCCTGTCCCAGACAAGAAGCTAAGGCATTCATCCTCCAGCTTCTGTCTGTAATCCTAGAGCACTACCTCCCTGGCATAGGTTTTAAGAGAGAACCTGTGTATAGTTATAGAGTTCTCCTATTTTGCTTGTAAACTTATATAGATATTTGCATAAACATGTGATCTAGTAATGAAAGTGGTATCTCTAGGTAATATAGGACGTTTTTGAAAGTTTTTAAACATACATTTATCTCCTAGGATTCAACATATGTCATTTTAACCATTACACAAAAGAAATAAACTAGGGAAAAATCATCACTACAATACAATTTCATAATGACGACTGAGAAGGAGCCTAGGAACATAAATAAAAGGAAGGCATTCTTCAAGAGGACTTGAAAGGAAATTACAGTGAATCTTCAGTGCTATTGGTTAGCTATGGTGCAGCTAGTTACATGAGCCAGGGTGTTTGTTTTCAACTACTATTATCACTTCACGTATTTTAAAAACACAATTAAGCAAATTGGACAGATAGATGGATGGCTACAATTGTGCTTGCTAGCTAAGTGGTTAAAGTTGAGCTATATATCAACTACACATTCAAGGAGTAACATATTTCCCTGCTTCCATGATTTTTAACTTCAAGTATGAAATTCCCAAGGGAGTCTACAATTTTCAGAGCTGACAGAAAAATGTGTAAGGCTTTGTAGCAATCATGCCAAATACCATATGTGGTAATATATTTAGACAATCCCATATATTGAATAATCCTCTTTAGACTAGCATATGCCGAGTTTCATTGAATGGAATTTGATAGTTGATTAGAGGTTTGTAAAATGAAAGAGAATAACTTCAGTTTGGGCCATAAACATTTAGTTTGTGACAGCATTGCACAGTGCTGGGAAGTTCAGGCAATTCCCTGAACTTCTGATAAAGGTCTCATTGAAATCTATATTTTACAAACAAGTTTTAAGACTCCCTTGTCCAAGAGACTTTTTCTATTGATCAATAACATAAGGGAACAGAGAGAGCTCTCTATCTTTATCTTCAAAGAGGATTTACCTTCAAAAAATTTACTTTCCAATAGCTACAGTCATAGTTGTTTCAGAATATTAACAAAAGGTACAATGGAGATAGTTCACTAATAGCTCAGATCAACAGTGACAACTTCCTGAGGGTCAGATAAAGGGGATTCATGCTATATATCAGTCTGTCACAATAGATGGTCCCAGCAAAGTCACCAGGGCAGAAACATCTGAGAATACTTGGAATGAGATTGACAAAAGGAGAAATGGCTTATTTGATTAAAAAAACAACAACTTCTTATAGACATGTGAGGACCTGAGTTCAAATCCCCAGAAGCAGCATTAAAGGTGAATAGAGTGCATCTATAGTCCTAATGATCCCGTCTATGGTGAGATGGAAGGTAGAGAAAGGGGAATTACAAGAAATCCCTGAGTGATCAACAGAAGAGACCCCCGTCTCAAACAAAGTGAAAGGGGAAGCCTTACAGAGGTTTTCTCCAATTTCACAATTATATGTCCTATTATTTAAAGAAATTTTGATGACAGCTTAGAGTAATAGTTGGTAGTAGATTCTAATTCTTCCAGTTTTTTTAAACTCCCAGTGTCCAAATGACAACCCCATATAAATTACATTAGAATCTGTGGGGTGAAGTCTCATCATCAGCATGTCTGAGGCTCACATACTTGAATTTTAATATCTTTAAAGACTGAAAGATACACATGATAGGTAGAGTCAAGAGTTAGTCACCTCTAAGTCCAAGATACATTTCCTTTCCCTAAAAACAGCTTCTATTACCTGCTTTTTGGCAGTGATGCACAATATTCTAAGTAGATGTAAGAATAAAACTATTTCTATATGACTTATTAATGATTATCTTAACCAAATGTAAAATATGAATGTAGTAAAGAGCTATGAGCTCATGGGACAACAGAGAAGCATGTTCTAATCCCAGGATGTTCAGTTGTACTCAGGTTTGCACAAATATCTCTTTTCTGAATGTTCATTAATTGTACTACATCATAGGTAGCAGCAATTGACAAGCAAGAGTGATACCAAAGGCTAAAGAATGCTTGGTGATAAAACCTTTGATTTTTGGAAAACTCTCTAACTTAGTTTTATGTCAATGCATGCTATTACCAAAACTCAACATCAGGGGCTGGTTTGATTGCTTACAGGGGAAAGATACTTGCTACTAAGCCTGATGATCTGAATTTACTTCCAAAACTGATATGGTGAAAGAAGAAAGCCAACTCCATAAAGTTGCCCTCTAATATCGTAAATGAACTGTGGTACATGTTAACCCCCTCTCTTTCACACACACACCACAATAAATAAATAAATAAAAGTTTTTAAAGAGTTTAATCTTGGAACAGAATACAAAAGTTAATCATTTACCTTAGTGGTCCACAGACTTATCTCTTCCAGTGAAAATGTCCAGTGAGAATCAAAATGAAGAAAGCATTATTGCTTCTGTACTCCCATCAACTTTACAAGTAGAAGCATCTCTTTTCTGATAGTGTCTACTTCAATTCACTTAAGATAACAAATGAGAGACACTATCCTAATAGGAATCAGAGAATTGAAAGATTAATTAATTTCCTAGAGCGAATCCCCTCCCTGCTTGGGCAGGCAGGCAGTCTCTCTGGGGAACTCTTCTACATTACTGGTAATTCTGTCTTATGCTGTACAAAAGGAATCATCAATCACTACCAAATTGTCACTCTCCAAGCCAAAGACTTAGTGAAACTGAGTGATAAAGGGGATTTTTCACTAAGACTTAGCATCCTGAGTTCTATCGTCTGCTTCATCACATACTGTGCCCAAGTAAACATTTGCTCTGAATTTGCACCAACCTTCTTCTATGTTACAACAGACCAAAATAACCCATCACTCTAGTAATTCAGTCATGTCAGTTGCATCAAAAGATTTACCCATTTGTGAAGGCATTTTAGGTTACAGTTCCATGTCACTAACATCTCATAATGAGTATGAAATTTCAGCATATGTTTTGTAGATAGCAAACTGTACTCAAATCAGAAAAGATGCCTTCATATTTTAGAACCTAATAAAAAACATTTCTAAGGCAAACTTGCAACCGGCAGACAAGGTAAGGTTTGGATTTTGCCAGTCATGTTCATGTAAGAATACCTAAGCACAGAATAGGATTAGATAATGAGCCTAAGTTTTTGTGGGTATATTGAGTGTTGCAGAACCAGTCTAGGGACTCTCAAGGCAGCTCTTTGTGTATGTGGTAAAGCAGCAGCTCCCTTGTCAGCTGAGGATGACTTTTGCAACATCTCAAGACCAACCTAAAATGTTGCCTTTTCCACTGATCTGCTAATTCTTTAACATTTAGAACAAACCTGAGTAAAAATTATTTCTATATTTCTTAGTTGAAAAAGGAATGATCTAAGACAGAAGTAGAAACAAGTCTTTGGATGAATGTTAAAATTTCTTTTTCTGTTTTTCAATTTTAAATCGAATGTTACAGTTAATGCCCAATCCATGAGATGGTTACAGTTTCTCCTTCCTCCATCCCACTCAGTACCTCATCATCTTCCCTCTCCCAAAGATCCACTCCTTTTCTGTCTCTCATTAGAAAAGAACAGGCCTTTAGGAGATAGCAATCAAACAAAATAAAATAAAATAAAATAAGACAAATCAAGAACTATCACATTGATGCTAGACAAGGTGACTCAACAGAAGGAAAACAGACCCAAGAGTAGATACAACGATTAAAGACCCACTTATTCATACACTCAGGAGTTCATAAAAATAGTAGGCTGACAACTATAATACATATGCAGAGGACCTAGAGCAGACCATGTGGGGTCTGATCTTGCTGCTTTAGTCTCTGAGAGTTTATGTGAGCCTTGCTCAGTTGGTTCAGAGGGCCTTCTACTCACAGTGTCCTTGATTCTTTCTGTATCTTATACTCTTTCTACCTCCTTTCCTTGGGGAATCCCTGTGCTCTGAGGGGAAGGATTTGACTTCCTGTTTAAGAGATGTGTGTGTGTCCCAGGTCTCTCTGCTTAATATTTGGATCTCTGTATCTGTTCCTGACGGCTGCAGGAGGAAGCTTCTCTGATGATGGCTGGATAAGGCACCAATCTATGAGTATAGCAGCTTGTCATTAGGAGTCATTTATTGTTCCTTTTTTTTTTTTGACTAGTAGTATTTGGTTTTACCCTAGATCTCTGGCCTATATAGTCTCTAGTTCTTTGTCACCTAAGCAGTATCAGGTATGGGGATCCATCTCATGGAGTGGGCATTAAATCAAATCAGATATTGGTTGGCTATTCCCACAAGTTCTGTGCCACCATTGCCCTCACATATCTTCTAGGCATGACATATTGTAGGTCAAGGGTTTTGTGGCAGGGTTGATGCTTACATTTCTCTTTTGGTAGTTTGTAGAGTACCTTCCGGTATCAAAGTTGCTAGAACATAGAGGCAATGGCTCCATATAGGCTTCAACTTGAAGATCCATGATCACTGAAATGTGTGGATGTTGTTATCCAGAATGAGGCACAGCAGTCAATTGTGGAGACCAACCTACCATCTTAGAAACAGTATCGCCAGGCGTTGGTGGTGCATGCCTTTAATCCCAGCACTTGGGAGGCAGAGGCAGGTGGATCTCTGTGAGTTCGAAGCCAGCCTGATCTCCAGATCGAGTACCAGGATAGGCGCCAAAGCTACACAGAGAAACTCTGTCTCAGAAAAAAAAAAGAAAAAAGAAAAGAAAAGAAAAGAAAAGAAAAGAAAAGAAAAGAAGAGAAAAGAAACAGTCTGGGTTGATTGGGGATTTCCAAGGGACCCCATTGGCCAACAACTCAATTGAATTCAATTCAGTCCCAGTACTGGAAGACTCCTTTGGTGACAAGAGATGATTAGTTGGGGCTCCATCATGCCCATTAATAGGAGACCTCATTAGGATTACTTTAATATATTTGGAGGATTTTCCATAGCACTAGCTTTCTATACAATTCCTCAAATGCCCCTCGATTGTCTCTCCCCACATTCTGTCCCTCAACTCTATCACCCCTCTCCATCTACAAGTGATCCTCCAATTTGCATCCCAAACCACCCCAGTCCACCCATAAAATCCATTCTATTTTCCCCTCCGATGGAAATCCATGTGTTCTCCGAATTTCTTTCCTCTATACCTAATTTCTGTGGGTCTACTGATGGTAGCTTGTTTATTTAATGACTAATACCCAAATATAAGTGGATACACACCTTATTCATCTTTCTAGGTTTGGTTTCTCACACACAGGATAATTTTTTTCTAGTTTCATCCATTTGCCTATAAATTTCATGATGCCATTTTTCAAAGCAGTTGAATAATACTACACTTTATAAATGTTCCTCATTTCTTCTTCTTCTTCTTCTTCTTCTTCTTCTTCTTCTTCTTCTTCTTCTTCTTCTTCTTCTTCTTCTTCTTCTTCTTCTTCTTTCTTCTTCTTCTTCTTCTTTTCTTCTCTTCTCCCTCCTCCTCCTCCTCCTGCTCCTCCTCCTGCTCCTCCTCCTCCTCCTGCTCCTCCTCCTGCTCCTCTTCTTCTTTTTCTTCTTCTTCTTCTATCTTCTTTTCTTTTTTTCTTTCCAAGACAGGGTTTCTCTGTGAAACAGTCCTGTCTTCCCTGGAGCTCAATCTGTAGACCATCATGGTCTGGAACTCACATTGATTCACCTGTATCTGCCTCCTAAGTGCTGGGATTAAAGGCATGTGCCACCACTGCCTGGTCTACATCTTATTTATCCGTTCTTCTGTTGAGGAACAGATAGATTGTTTCAAATTTCTGCCTAACATGAATAGAGTAGCAATCATCATGGTTGAGCATGTCCTTGTGGGAGAGGATAAAGCATATATCCTTTGGATATATGCCCAAGAATGCTATAGCTGGATATTGAGGTAGATGGATTCCCAAACTTCTGAGGAACTGGACATTGATATCTATAGTGACTATACAAGTTTTCACTCCCTCCAGCAATGTAGGAGTATTACCCTTATTCCGAATCCTCAATACAGTGAGCCTCTACTTGTGTTATTCATCTTAGCTATCCTGACAAGGGTAAGATAGTATATCAAAGTAGTCACTATTTGCTTTTCCCTGGTGGCTAGGGAGGTCTGACATTTTTCTAAGTGTTGCTCAACCATGTAAGCTTCCCGTATGGAGAATTCTCTCTTTAGAACTATATAACTCATTTTTTTTCCAATTAGATTTCGTGTTTTTGAAAACTAGTTTTTTTGAGTTCTTTATATATCTTGTCTTTTAGTATTCTATCAATGTGGAATTGTTAAAAAAAAATTCCCATTTGTAGGTTGCGACTTTGTTGAAATGATGGCATCCTTTGCAACACAGAAGCTTTTTAGTTTCATGAAGTCCCATTTTGTAATTGTTGATCTTGGTCCTGTGCTATCACTTTTCTGTTCATGAAATCTTCTCATGTGCTAATGAATTCAAGGCTGTTCCGCACTTTCTCTTCTAACAGGGTCAGTGTATCTGGTTTTAGGTTGAGACCTTTGATCCATTTGAACTTAAATTTTGTGCAGGATGATAAGCATGGATCTATTTACATAATTCTACATACAGACATCCAGCTTGACCAGCACCTTTTGTCTTTTTCCCAGTGGGTATTTCTGGATTTTTTATAAAAAAATCAGACATCCATAGGTATTCGGACTTACATATGTTGAAAATCAACATGTTTGGTTTTATTCCAACACCACGTGGTTTGTATTACTATGGTTTGCAGTAAAATTTGAAATCTGGAATGCCAAGACCTCCAGATGATCTTTTATTGTTCAGGAATTTTTTTGATGTTGTTCTTTCATGGCCTATAAAGAATTTGTGTTGAAATTTTGATGCATTTACTCTTGGTTTTAGTAGGGTGGCCATTTTTACTCAGTTAATCCTATGGATCCACGAGCCTGGGAGATCTTTCCATCTTCTCATATCTTTATCAATTTCTTTCTTTAAAGACTTGAAGTTTTATCATACAAGTCTTTTACTTGCTTGGTTAGAGTTACCCCCAAGATATTTTATATTGTTTGAGGCTATTGTAAAAGGTGTTGTTTCCCTGATTTCTTTTGTTTTTTTTTTCATTTGTATATAGTAGTGCTACTGATATTTTGTGACTTAATCTTATATCCAACTACATTGTATAATGTATATATCAGCTGTAGCCATTCTCCAGTGTAATTTTTAGCTTCACTTATGTGTACTAATATATAATCTACAAATAAATATACTTTAATTGCTTTATTTTCAATTTGTATCTCCTTGCTCTCCTTAAGTTGTTTTATTACTCTAGCTAAATATGGAATCACAATATTGATTAGGTATGGAGAGAATAGACAACCTTGTCTATTTCTGATTTTATTGGAATTATGTTGAGTTTCCCACCATTTAATTTGATGTTGGCTATACGGTTGCTGTAATCGCCTTTATTATGTTTATGTATATCCCATTGCATCCCTAATCTTTCTAGGACTTTTACCATTAAGGGATGTTGGGTTTTGTGAAAGGCCTTTTCTGCATCTAATAAGATAATTGTGGTTTTTTAAAGTTTGTTCATATGATACATTTATTGATTTTTGTATATTGAACCATCCTTGAATCTCTGGGATGAAGCCAACTTGATCATGGCTCATGATCTCTTTAATGTGTTCTTTTATTCAGTTTGCATGTATTTTGTTGAGTATTTTTATTTCTGTGTTCATAAAGGAAATTGTTTTGTAATTATCTTTCTTGGTTTAGTTTTTATGTGATTATCAAGGTAACTGTGGCCTCATAAAAATGATTATGCAATATTCATTCTGTTTCTATTCTATGGAATATTTTAAGGAGTTTTGGCATTAACTTTTCTTTGACAGTCTGGTAGAATTCTGTGTTAAAATCATCTGAACCTAGACTTTTCTTGTTTGGGAGACTTTTAATAACTGTTTATACTTTGCTAGAGCTATAGGTCTATTTAAATTGTTTATCTCATCTTGACTTTGAGAAAATTATCCATTTCCTTTACATTTTCTAATATAGTGTAGTACAGGTATTTAAAGTATGTTCTTTGAGTCTCTGGAGTTCCTTGGTGTCTATTGTTATGTCCCCCCTTTTGGACAAGGGTTTGTCTATCTTGATTTACTCAAAGAACCCAACTCTTTGTTTCATTAACTATCCATATCAATTTTTTTTTAAGTTTCGGTTTTACTGACTACAGCCCTCAGCTTGATTATTTCTTGCTGACTTGCCTCTCTGATGTGCTAACTACTTTTTTTTCTAGAGCAGTTGTTCCCAACCTGTGGGTTATAACCCCTTTGGGAGTCAAATGACCCTTTCACAGGGGTCACTCAAGATCATTAGAAAACATAGATTCATAAAAGTAGCAAAATTGCAGTTATGAAACAGCAACAAAAATATGGTTGGGGGCTCACCACAAGATGAAGAATTGTATTACAGACTCAAAGCTAGAGAAAGTTTGAGAACCGCTGTTCTAAAGTTTTCAGGTATGTAGTTAAGTTGCTAGTATGAGATCTCTCCAATATTTTAATGTATGCACTTAGTGCAATGAACTTGTCTCTTAGCATTGCTTTCATTGTGTTCCATAATATTGGGCATGCTATGTAACCATTTGCATTGAATTCTAGAAAGTCTTTCATTTCTTTATTTCTGTCTTGGTCCATTTCTTATTCAGTAGAGAGCTGTGCAGTTTTCATGAGTTTGTACACTTTTTGTTGTTTCTGTTTTTGTTGATATCCAACTTTTATTTTCCCCCAAGACCAGACATGGTTTCTCTGTGGCTTTGGGGGCTGTCCTGGAACTAGCTCTTGTAGACCAGGCTGGTCTGGAACTCACAGAGATCCGCCTGCCTCTGCCTCTAGAGTTCTGGGATTAAAGGTGTGCACCACCAACTCCCGGCTTGATATCCAACTTTAATTTATGGTAGTCTGATAGGGTGCAGGGAGTTATTTCAATTTTCTTGTCTCTGTTGAGATTTGCTTTGTGTCTGAGTATAAGATCTTGAGAAAGTTCTATGAGATGCCAAGAAGGTATGTGGTGTGGTGTGGTATGGTGTGTGTGTGTGTGTGTGTGTGTGTGTGTGTGTGTGTGTGTGTGTGATGACCTGCAAACATCTGTTAGGTCAATTTGGTTTATAACATCTGTTATGTCAAGAATTTTTCTGTTTAGTTTCTGTCTGCAGGACCTGTCTATTGGTGAGAGTAGGTTATTGAAGTCTCCCAGTATCAGTGAGGATCAGTATGTGATTTAAGCTATAGTAGTGTTTCCTTTACAAAGTTGGGTGCCATTGTGCTTGGAGTATAGGTGTTCAGAATTGAAATGTCATCTTGGGGGATTTTTCCCTTGATGAGTATGTGATGTATTTCCCTATCTCTTTAGATTAGTTTTAGTTTGAACTCTGTTTTGTTAGATACTAAAGTGACTATGCCAGCTTGTTTCTTTGACACATTTACTTGGAAGATATTTTTCCTATCCTTTACCTTGAGATGGTATCTATCCTTGATGTTTTAGTCACAGATGAATTCATAAGTGAATTTGTATTACTGACAAGGGCCAATATATCCAACCAATGGGAGTTGCCTAAACCTTCCTCAAGTCAGGTTCAGAAAATTATTAAAGCCTTCCCCTGACCAGTGCGGGATGTTGCCAGTGTATGCAGATGAACATCTGCAACTTCCTCCTCCCAGAAAACAGCAATCTGAGAGTACTCCTCTACAGAGATCTCTTAAATAAGACTAACTAGCTACTCCTCCCAATGCTATAAATATCAATTGTACTGGAGTTCTGGGATGATGCTGTTTTAGCAAGTACCATTCGGTCAAAGTGAGTAGAGTTCATCCAATTTCATCTTTTCTGTATGTGTATCTGTCCCTTCTGTTCCTTGCCATTCTAGTCAGGTTTCCAAGACCAGGCTTGAAATAAGATGAGTGCTGAGAAAGATGACAGATTTGGGTAAGCATTAAGTATGATATATGACACAGAATATACCTATTTGTGAACAAGATTATTAGAGTAGCTTTGAGCATTTGGGTTTGGGGGAACCTTAGAATTATCTTACTTAGGGTATCTCTATCTGTGATAAAAATACTATTACCAAAATTAACTTGGGGAATAAAGGATTCATTTTAGCTTATAGTTCCACATTATAGTCCATCAGTGAAAGAAGTCAGGGCTAGAAGTCATGTAGAGTAGGAAGCTGGAGGCAGGAACTGAAGCAGGAGCCATGGAGGAGAGCTGCTTACTGGCTTGGTCCTCATGATTTGACTCACCCACAGGTGCCACCACCTCTTGTGGAAAAGGCTACATCAAACGTTAAGAAAATGAAACACAGGTTTGGGCACAGGCCAATCTTGTAAGGGTATTTTCTCAGTTGTTGTTCCTTCTTCCAAATGATTCTAGCTTGTATCAAGCTGACATAAAAACTTAGACAGCTCCCAGAAAAGTTTTAGAACTACCACATGGGAATGAAAACATTGAAACATAAGGAATTATAAATGTGTAGCATTTACATTGACATGGATGAGTAAAGATTGTATTTTAAGTGTGTATTAGCTGAGTAAACTGGAAAGTGCTGTAGTGAGAGAAAATTGAATAGTTGTACAATTACACAAATCAGAAAGTCACTTGGTGAGGTGTACATGGTGATGCGTGATTTGGATTACATTCCATCTTGTCAATAATCATTCATTAATAGGATTAGACATTTTGCAGAGTTCACTTTTTCTCATAACTTCCCATGTATTCATTGTAGACAAGGGAAGCCAAGAAGTAATGGGCACAAACAATTAATATACTCTATACTTAAGTGTCAGAATAGGCAGAAATGCCTTTGTGTGTGTAATTTAGTGCCTTATGAGGCAGTAAATATTGGTTATATCAAATAATGAAATAAAGAACAGGAAGAACACTAAAGATAGTGTCCAAATGCAGAGCTAGAAGAAAGGTTCAACAAGAGGAAAAAAGAGCAGTCCCTTTAAGCCATCTTGGGTGAAGATGTTCCACAGTGACCTATATAACATGAGTGTGAGTTACTTTCAGAAGGAAAACTATGATTTCATGAATTTTTAGTTTTCAGGGAACGTATGTTTCTTTCCCACTGAAAATGTCTCATTTCAATGGAGTTTCTGACATTCTAGTCACAAAATATATTTTGTCTTCTCCTTATTTTGTACATGATTCTGTTCAGCTAAGAAAATATAAAGTATTCAGAATTGTCCAGAAGGAATGTGTCCTAGTTAGCTTTAATCAAACACTTGGCACAGCCGAGGGTACCTGAAAAAGGAGTATCAACTGACAGATGATCAAGATCACACTGGCATGCCCATAGGAGATTTTCCTGATTATTAATTGATGTAAAAAAGTGGAGTACAGAAATAAATAGACAATTCTCAATAGAGGAATCTAAAATAGCTGAAAGACACATAAGAAAGTGCTCAACATCCTTAGCCATCAGGGAAATGCAAATCAAAACAACTCTGAGATACCATCTTACTCCTGTCTGAATGGCCAAAATAAAAAACACCAATGACAGTTCATGCTGGAGAGGATATGGAGAAAGGGGAACATTTCTCCACTGCTGGTGGGAGTGCCAACTTGTACAGCCACTTTGGAAATCAGTATGGCGACTCCTCAAGAAAATGGGAATCAATCTATCACAAGATCCAGCAATTCCACTCTTAGGCATATACCCAAAAGAAGCACATTCATACAACAGGGACATATGTTCAACGATGTTCATGGCACTATTTGTAATAGCCAGAAACTGGAAGCAGCCTAGATGCCCCTCAACCGAAGAATGGATAGAGAAAATGTGGTACATTTACACAATGGAGTGTTACTCAGCAGAAAAAAACAATGGAATCTCGAAATTTACAGGAAAATGGATGGATCTAGAAGAAACCATTCTGAGCAAGGTAACCCAATCGCTCACTCATGTGGATTTTAGACATAGAGTAAGGATTACCAGCCTACAATCCATACTGCCAAAGAAGCTAATAAACAAGGAGGTCCCTAAGAGAGACATACATGGTCCCCCGGAGAAGGGGAGAGGTTCAAGATCTGCTGAGCAAATTGGGAGCACGGGAAGAGGGGGGAGGGAACTGGGAGAATGAGAAGGGGAGAAGAAGAGGGATGCTGAGGACAAGAGAGAGCAGACAGTTTGAGTCAGGGGAAGACTACATGATAACAAGAATGGAGATATCGTAATAGATGGAGACATTTTTTGGTTTACAGAGAAATCAGGCACTAGGGAAATGTCTGGAGATCTACAAAGATGACACCAGTTAACTATCTCAGCAACAAAGGAGAGGCTACTTTAAATGCCCTACCCTGATTATGAGATTGAGAACTGACTTATATGCCATCCTATAGCCTTCATCCAGCAGCTGGTGGAAGTAGAAGCAGACACCCATAACTAATCATCGAACTGAACTGGAACCCAGATGCAGAGAAGGACCAGTGAAGAGCACAGAGGTCCAGACCAGTCTGATGAAACCCACAGAAACAGCTGACCTGAACATCCAGGAACTCTTGCTCCCCAGTCTGATAGCTGGAATACCAGCATGGGACTGATCCAGACCCCAGGAACATGGGTTTCTGTGAGGAAACTTCAGAAATCTATAGGACCTCCTGTAGAAGTTCAGTATTTATCCCTAGCATAGGTGTGGACTTTGGGAGTCCATGCCATATAGAGGAATACTCCCTGAGCCCAAGCCACATGGGGATAGGCCTAGGCCCTATCCCAAAGGATATGAAAGACTCTGATGACACCCTATGGAAGGCCTCACTATCCAGGGGGAGCAGAAAAGATATGTGACAGATAAGGTTTTAGTTGGGGGGGGGAGGGAAGGACAGGTGGAAGAAGGGAACTGGGATTGTCATGTAAAACAATCCTGTTTCTAATTCAAATTAAAAAGTTGAAAAAAAATTTAAAAAGTCCTGTACCACTACTAGTTGCATCATTCCCCAGGCAGGTGGCCCTGAGCTACATAAGAAAGCTAGTAAAGCATGGCTCTGTAATTGAGTTAGCAGGTAGCACCGCTATGGTTTCTGCTTTCAGTTCAGTCCTGACTTCCCTCAGTGATGGACTGTGACCTGGAAGTTTAAGATGAAATAATCCCTTTCCTCCCTTAACTTGGTTTTGGTCAGACTGTTTTATCACTGTAACAGAAGGGAAACTAGAGCCAAAGATTCTATTGTAGTAAGATTAAAATATTCAGGAAGTGGAATAATATGTATTGAAGGTTTTAGAATTTTGCCCCTGAAGCCTTAAATTCATTAGCCTGAAATAGGATTACATTGTTCTATTCTTGAAAACTGTGACTAGTTACAGAGAGATACAAGCAATGCATTATCTTACACTATTTGTGAAGAATGAACATCAAAACCAGGCTATCACACAAAATTACCCTCTGCCGGTATGCTGGGAAAGCAAGGTGAGGAAGAGGGGCTATGCTAAGCAGCTGCTGGGTGAAGATAACTGGAGTACATTTGTGATACTGCTGAATAAATGAGACTTCAGGATTCATCAAATAACAGATTCCATCCTGTAAACAGGGTGTGGGCCACTCATTCCAGAGGAATAGGTCATCTCATGGAGAAGCATCCTTTGAAGTTGCTCAAACCTTGACTTGCAAGAGGTGAGGGGAGTTCCATTTCTCTAAGGGTATAAATTTCAAGGTAGCAAAGAGGTTGATTAGGCCTAAACTTTAGGGAAAGTGTATTTTTGGTGCATTTTGCATGGTCTCTGACAGATTATTATAGGTCAAGATATAGGTGGCAAGACTCTCAAATTAAGGCAGAGTCTAAAGACTCTACAATTAAAGAAGAATCTTGATAAGCTAAAATCAGTTCTTCCAGTAGCATCCCTGTGTTGTAGTTATGTTATTCCCAAGTGTCAATACAAAAGCTCTTGTCTCCATGAGGATAAGAGATAGTTTATTCTGGAGTCAAATATGAGAGTGACCGTGGCATATAACATAGATTTAGGTTGACATGAAGTCCATGCTACATACGGTAGCAATTTTATTAGCCATAAGCCAAGTTTTTCAAATACATTGTGGGGCACATGAAGTGGGTAGTTTCAACACAGCAGAGAAATCTCAGTTATAGGGCTCAGATGCCTAGTATATTCTTAGCCATTTGTTGGTAGAACTAGGGTGTGTTAATACATTTCCAAAGACAGATTTTGGTAGCAAGGATTATTCTACAAAAGCATAAGGATGAATTTTTTGAATAATTGTAATTAGACCAATTTTAAATTAGAAACAAGTTTCTTTTACATGGCAATCCCAGTTCCCTCTCCCTCTCCCTCCCCTTCTTAAAGAAGATCACAAGACCGGTATTAGTGTCAGATATGGGCCATAGATTAGGTTATACACATTGTGGATATTTAATTCAGCAGACTAAAACAATATCAATTATTACTCTATCCTCTAGGTTTTCCTTCTTAAACTGCAAATAGCAATAACTATAATAAACATAACATACAGAAACATAATATGAAACAGGAGGCTAGACCTTTTGCTTCCCACCTTCCACTAGGATAATTTCTCTTGTTTGGATTACTATTGGATACAGCATCATACAGATAGACATGTACAAAGATTTCTGTACATAATTTAAGAACTACATATTATTTTATCACTTGATTTTATTTAACATATTTATTTTACATATCTACAATATTAGATCTAACAATACTGTCATTGGCTCAGCATTTTAACTACACTTAGTTACTTTACACATTTTGCTATTACAAATGCAGCATCAAAGACCCTTTATATACATCTTTCTTGTGTTGATATAAAAAGATTTTATGGACAGGATTTGAATGGTGAGGTTATAAAGTATATTTTAAGAATATTTATGCTGGATAGCTTTATGTCAACTTGACACAAGCTTAAATCAACTGAGTTGAAGAAACCTCAATTAAGAAAATCCTTAGGTAAGATGGGGTTGTGGGCAGTCCTGAAAGGCATTTCTTGATTGGTGAGTGATGGGGGAATGCCCAGCCCATTGTGATGGTGGCATCTCTGGGCTAGTAATTCTAGGTTAAATAAGAAAGCCAACTGAATCAATTCATTCAAAGGTACCTCCCACTTTCTCTTCTAAGAGGTTCAGTGTTGCTAGATTTTATGTTGTGGTATAGAGAGAGTGGACAGCCTTGTCTTGTTCCTTATTTTAGAGGAATCATGTTGAGTTTCTCTTCATTTAGTTTGATGTTCGATGCTAGATTGGAGATCACTTTATGAACATAACTTCAGTAGCACAGACACTGAGATAGACAATAAATGGGACCTCCTGAAACTGAGAAGATTCTGTAAGGCAAAGGACATTGTCAACAAGACAAAACAGCACCCCACAAAATGGGAAAAGATCTTCACCAACCCTACATCTGACAGAGGGGTGATCTCCAAAATTTACAAAGAACTCAAGAAGCTAGTCACCAAAACTCAAACAATCCAATTAAAAAGTGGGGGTACAGAATTAAATAGGGAATTCTCAATAGAGCAGTCTAAAAAGGCTGAAAGACACTTAAGAAATTGTTCAACATCCTTAGCCATTAGGGAAATGCAAATCCAAACAACTCTGAGATACCATCTTACACAGGCCAGAATCGCTAAATTCAAAAACATCAATGACAATCTATTCTGGAGAGGATGTGGAGAAAGGAGAACACTTCTCCATTGCTGTTGGGAGTGAAAACTTGTATGGACACTTTGGAAATAAGTATGGCAGTTTCTCGGGAATATTGGCATCAGTCTACCTCAAGATCCAGCAATTCCACTCTTGGGCATATACCCAAAAGATACACATTCACACCACAAGGACATCTGTTCAACCATGTTCATAGCAATGTTGTTTGTAATAGCCAGAACCTGGAAGCAACCTATATGCCACTCAACAGAAGAATAGATGGGAAAATGTGGTACATTTATACAATGGAGAATTACTCAGTGGGGCGGAGGGGGGCAATGAAATCTTGAAATTCGCAGGCAAATGGATGGAACTAGAAGAAAACATCCTGAGTGAGGTAACCCAGTCACAAAAAGACAAGCATGGCATGGAGTCACTCATATATGTATATTAGATATAGAACAAAAGACTGCCAGCCTACAATCCATACCACCAGAGAAACTAGAAAACAAGGAGGACCCTAAGAGAGAAATACATGTTCCCCCAAAGAAGGGGAAAGGGACAAGAACTCCAGAGCAAATTGGGAGCATGGGGGGAGAGATGAGGGAGGTAGGAAAAAGAGAAGTGGGAGAAGAGGAGGGGGGAGGAAAGAATGAGGGATCAGAAAGACTGAGTCAGGGGAGGAACAGAGGAGAGCAAGAAAAGAGATATCTTAATAGATGGTGCCAATATGGGTGTAAAGAGAAATTTGGCACTAGGGAAATGTTCAGAGATCTACAAAGATGACCCAAAATAAGAATCTAGGCAATAGTTGAGAGGCTGCCTTTGATGCCCTTCCCATAGGAGATTGATGACTACCTTAATTGTCATCCTAGAGCCTTCATCCAGTAGCTGATGGAAGCAGAAGTAGAGATCCACAGCTAAGCACTCAGCTATATTCCTGGAATCCACCTTTAGAGAGGGAGGGGGAATGAGCAAAGCAGTCAAGACTGTTCTGGAAAAACCTACAGAAACAGCTGACCTGACCTAGTGAGAGCACACTGACCCCAGTCATAAAGCTTGGGAACCAGCATTAGACCGAAACAAGTCCTCTGAAGGTGGGTGCCAGTTAGGAGGCCTGGGCAGTCTATGGGAACTCTGATAGTTGAACCAGTGTTTATCCCTAATGCATAAATCGACTTTGGGTGCCCATTCCCTGTGGAAGGATACTATTTCAGTCCAGATACCCAGAGGAGAACCTAGACCCTCCCCCAAATGATGAGACACATTTTTATGATTCCCCCATCGAAGGCCTCACTATCCCTGGGGAGTGGGTGGGGGTGGGTTATCGGGGTCAGTGGAGGTATGGGAAGTTGGGAGGGAGAGGGAATGGGTGGATTGCTATATAAAATAAGATTGTTTCTAAATAAAAGAAAATCATAATAAAAAAATGAAAGCAGACTGAGCAAGTCAGTAAACATCACCACTATACATATTGCTCCATGTTCTCTAGATTAGCTCCTGCCTCCAGATTCCTGCACTGTTTGAGTTCCTGTCCTGACTTCCTTTGATGGTATAAACCAAATAATTGCTTTCCTTCCCAACTTACTTGTGATTATGGTGTTACATCATAATAATAGTAATAGTATCTATTAATAGGACAATAATTTTAGCACTTTTATAGAAATTGCCAAACTGTCTCCCAATGCCATCAATTCATACCATAAAAATTGCTTTAAACATGTTTCTTTTGTGAATAATTATAGGTTTGGAACACTAAGTTAAATCTTTCAAAATATATTTAAATATTGCACAAAGTTCATACACATCTGTTGATGGTATATTGTTATGAGTTGGGAAAAGAGCAATAAATATTTTTTTCTGAGAACAAAAATTCCTATCTCTACAAATCTTTCACATACCACTGTTTTTTCTTTATTATTAACAAGGAGGGCTGAAGGGTATTGGCCGGGATGGATGACTCTCTCTGGGAAGGGGAAATAGAACAGACATCTTAGGTGAATGGGTAGGGGGATTTGAACAGAAGGGATTTGGTACAGGGTTGGGGGAATCACTAGAAGACACCACTGAAAGGAGGGGGGGCATTTCAGGGTGAAGTATAAACCTAGTGCAATGGAAACTCCCAGGAATCTACAAAGGTGACCTTACCTAAGACTCCTAGCAAAAGGGGATACATAGACTGAACTGGCCATCTCCTATAACCAGACAAGACTTCCAGTGGAGGGCCTGGGACATCTACCAAGCCATATAACCTTCAACTGACAATCTGTCCTGCCTACAAGATGTGCTTGGGTAAAGGTCACACAAATTATAGGAGTGGCCCACCAAGGACTGGTTCAACCTGAGACCCATGCCATAAGAGGAAGCCTACCCCAGACACTGCCTGGAGAGCCAGGATCCAGAGGCTGGATATCCCAGACACCTAGGATAGAACCAGACACAACTGGCAAAAAAGTCAATATAATAATGCCTCATTATAGTCTGCTATACTAATAGATTGCTGTCTAGCACAATTGCCATCAAAAGGTTTCAGAATCAGAGAATCAGAGAAACACACAGCCAAACATTAGAAGAAGCCTGGGAAATCCTGTGGAAAAAGGGTGAAGAAGGATTGCAGGAGCCAGAGGGGTCAAGGACACAACAAGAAGTTACAGAATCAAATACTATGGGCTTAGAGATGACCCACAGAGACTGAACCACGAACAAGAGAGCCTTCATGGGACTGAATCTAGACCTTCTGCATATATGTTACAGTTGTATAGGTTGGTCTTCTTGTGGGACTCCTAACAGTAGGAGTAGGGTCTGTCTCTGACTCTTTTTGCCTGATTTGGGGACCCAATTCCTTCTATTGGGTTGTCTTGTCCAGCCATAACATGAAGGGACACATCTAGTCTTACTGTAGCTTAATATACCATGATTTGTTAATAATCATGACAGCCCTTCCCTCTTCTGGAGAGAAAGGAGGAGGAGGTGTGGGGAAGGGCAGAGGGGAGATTGGTGGGGATTGGAAGGAGAGAAGGGAGGGGAAACTGATCACTATGTAAAAAATATAAAAAACAAATAAAATAACAGGCAGGATAGGACTGTTAAGAAAAAAATAACACAGCCATGAGACAATTGCAAATTAAATTTGAATTTATTTTTTCCAGGGATAAGGATAGTAATTATAAATTTCATTGGTATAAGGCTTTTTATTTTCAAACTACCTTCATAAACATTATTTTCTCTATGAAGTTATATAACATTAGTCTATCACACTGCTAAGGAAGATCCCAATATTCATTGCAAAAAATAGAAAGAAAAAGAACACTACCAAGCTGATTCTATGAAGATATTACTGCAAAGGAAAAAAAAAAAAAAAAGGACAAGGACACACAGCAATAAACTACAGACAAATTTCCCCGACGAAAAAAACTACAAAAGCTTGAGCAAAGGGTTTGCTAAGTGATTTCTAGAACATGTTAAGAAGACCATACATCATGATCAAGTTTTATTATAGAAATCAAAAGATAGATCAATTATTGATTTTTGAATCAATTATTATTGAATGATTATTGAATTGATTGTGGAAATTTTGACTACAGTAAGATGAAATTTCAAAGTAGTTTTAATTTCCATCATAGCTAAGGATTTTGGGTATTTTTTAAATGGTTCTCAGTCATTTGTATTTTATTTTTTGAGAATTTTCTGTTTAGTCTGCATTCTATTTTTTAATTGGACTATTTGTTTTCTAGATGGTCAATTTTTTAGCTCTTCATGTATTCTAGATTTTAACCCCCTATCAATGCATAATTAGTAAAGATACTTACCCATTCTGCCACTTTGCCTAAATGATGGTGTCTTTTTCACGCATAAACTTTGATAAGGTTCTATTAATTAATTGTTGATCTTACTATCTATGCCTTGGTGTTCTATTTAGAAAGTCCTTTCTTGGCTATTCCCCATTTTTCTTCTATAAGATTCTAGGTATCAGGTCTTATGTTGAGGTCCTAGACATATCTGAGGATGACTGTTGTGCTCTGGATGTATTTTCATTATTCTACACGCAGTGACAAGAGTTAGACCAACACCAAATGATGAAGATGCTATCTTTTCTCCAATGCATATTTTTTATCTGTTTGTAAAAAATCAGGTGTCTGTAGGTGTTGGGAGCCATACAGCTTGGCATGAACCTTTAGGCCAAACTTGGCAAGCCACACATTTATAGAACTGTCTTTGATTATAAATGGCTTCTAGAAGCATGAGCACCCAGAAGGAACAATATTACCCAGATGTCAATTATTTGTTCCAACCACAGGCCCACTTACCTAAGCACCCCTCCCTCACCCCACCATCCATGAACTTTTTACCCTGCCAACATCCTCCTTCTATAGTTTTCTGACATCCTGCTTGAACCAACACCTGGCTCTTGGCCTCTTCTCCCCCTCCCCTTTACCCCACTCTATTGACTATATAAGCTAGCCTGGGAAACATAACTTGATCAGAATTCTGTCTTGTGGTCATTCTCCCCGTGTCTCTTGTCCCCATTCTCCTCCCTGGATATCTTGCCCTAGGTTGCTGTCCCGAAGGTTGGGACAACTACATGTTAGGTGTGTTGAATTACTTCTATGTCTTCAATTCGATTCCATTGATCAATGTGTTTGTTTTTATGTTAATATCTTAAATTCTTTTTTGTTATTTTTGTTTTTCAAGACAGGGTTTCTCTGCGGCTTTGGAGGCTGTCCTGGAACTAGCTGTTGTAGACCAGGCTGGTCTGGAACTCACAAGAGATCCACCTGCCTCTGACTCCTGAGTGCTGGGATTAAAGGTGTGCGCCACCACAGCCTGGCCAGTATTTTAAATTCTTAATACATGGTTGTTTTTAAAATCACTAAGCAAAACCAAAAGCACTTGCAAAGAAAATGTGGTAAAAGTATTACTTAAATCAAATATTCATAAAATTCTTAACTATACTTTCCATCTGGAAATATACACAAGAGGAAACATAACATTTAAAAGTCCATAAAATCAACTATATATTTTAAATTCCTTTATTGAGTTATTAATAAAACAACATTAAATAATTAATAAGACAATTAAAAAGAATGAAGTAGATCTGTCAACACTGAGTGTGATAATATTGAGAGACCTCTTATAAAATTAGGAAAATCAAATTACAAACTAAGAAATGTATACATTTACATAATATGTTTGCTGCATACATGGTTACATGCCTAGTGTGCAAATAGGTGAGAAGAAGGCATCAGATTCCATGGAACTTGAGTTATGTATGGTTGTGAGAACATGTAGGTGATGGGAACCACAGCTGGGTTCACTACAAAAGCATCTTTTATCTGCCGAGTCTCCTCGCCAGCCCCAATAAACTCTTTTAAAAGAGTAATTCATACTTTTTAATGTAGTTGCCAATTCCCTAAAAATGCAATAAAATGGCCATGAAGTGGGATGGAATGAGAAAGGGATTCAAGTCTGTCACTAGGAAAAAATATTCATAACAAAGATGAGTAAACTGTACTGTATGATCAGGTTTGGATTTGGAAGTAGTGGTGAACTTGCCATTTCTCTATATACTACCAACATAAAATAAGCACAGGAAAATATGCAAGGATCTAAATATGTGCAAGTACACACACACACACACACACACACACACACACACACACACACACACACACCAACATATACCCATATTCTTCTTATCTCTGTCTACTAATAGGACCTAAAGAAGAGAAACTCCAGTAGTAATAAACATAGCAGGTGCTCCAATCTTTACTTTTAAATACTTCTGTCAATTAAAGGGAATATCTCTGTAGAGAAGTAGTTATCAGGGCTGTGACAGGATAAGCAGATTGGAGAGCAGTGCATACTGTTGCATGGATGAAGAAGAAGGTTTTCAAACAATAATGTAGAGAGGCAAAAGAAAGTCTGTCTAATAAAAATTTCACTGGCTGAATAAGGGGCAATTTAATCCTCAGAATAAATGATGGTCACAGAATAAAATTGAAAAATTACATAAATAAATAACAATTTGATATTGTTATCAAATTGTTAACAAATAAAAATTTGATAAGAGAAATGCTTTATGGCATGCTGATCACACAATATAGTTTAATCTTTGTTATAGATTCGTTTTCCAGTGACAAACTTGAGTCCCATTAGCCAGGCAATGGTGGCGCACACTTTTAATCCCAGCACTCGGGAGGCAGAGGCAGGTGGATCTCTGTGAGTTCGAGGCCAGCCTGGTCTCCAGAGCGAGTGCCAGGATAGGCTCCAAAGCTACACAGAGAAACCCTGTCTCGAAAAACCAAAAAAAAAAAAAAACCAAAAAAAAAAAAAACCCAACACACACACACACACAGAGAGAGAGAGAGAGAGACAGAGAGACAGACAGAGACAGAGAGTCCCATTATCTTTAGCATATTTAGTTATTAATCATTTTCCCCAAGTGTAGTTAGTCTGTACTTTCTACCTTCTCCTGTTTAGTCATCAGTATTTTCCCATGAGCCCTTTTATCACTTTCTTTTTGTAGTAAAAGGATAAAAGGGTCCCTTACATCCCACTTACTTGGAAGGGTAAGGACATAAAAGTATAAACTGGTATTTAAAAATATTTTATTGAGGCTACAGAGGTGGCTCAGCAGGTAAAAGATGCTCTTATTGTAAACCCAGGTTTGGTTCCCAGTATCCACATGGCAACTCTTATTTTGTTCCTTAAAAAGATGCTTATCAGTTACAAGCAGATAAAAATGTAACATCACATTGCAGTTAGAAAACAGAAAATGTCACCTTAATGAAATGGTTAGAGTGAATATGATGTCATGGAGAGTGTGCCAACCAGATAGTATGCAGCATACACACTCACTTGTTTCATGTTCTTGCCAGTCAATCCTGTGCATAGTTTAGTCACAGGATCCGTGGGGGGGGGGGATCTAAGACTTTGATGATCATTCTTCAAAAGTGCTAAGATCATAAACATATAAGAAAAAGAAATCAAGTAAACTTTAGATCAAAGTATAACATGTGATGCCGAACTAGTACTTTTTCCATAAAAATCAGAGAAGCACTTGCGATTATATAGTGAGATAGGTAGTTTTATGTCAACTTGACTGGGCCATGGAATGCCCATAATATGGTTAAACATTTTTATGGGTGTTTTGATTTTGATAATTTGCCCCCACCAAATTTGTGTTGGGAGCTCAGTGCCTAGGGCTGTGCCAGTGGTAAGTGGTGATAGAAAATTTAATAGACAGGGCCTAGTGGAAGGTTGTCAGGCAACAAGGACATGTACTCAAAACATTTAGTTATTTCTTATGGGATCCTGGTTATTTCTCCAGTGGATTGTTATAGAAATTTCAATATGCCTTCACCCAGTCTGTCTGGTGATGTGATCATATATTCTTCCAAGTGTCCCTGTGCCATAATGTGCATGGTACAATGAGCCCTCAAAAAGATATGAAATGGTTCTCATGCAGTGAATACCCAAATCCAGAAGCTAAATGAATCTTGCTTAAGGTATTTTGTTAAAATGATGAAACCCTGCTTTATTCACTTTGTGTATCTAGGAGGGTGCTTTCTGAAGTGAAGGACTGAAGGAAGCAGATGGCCTCCCCCAAATAGGTAGGATTCACCAATCTGTTGAGGAACTAAATGGAACAGAAGGAAAACAGAATTTATTTTACATCTGACTGCTTGCAATAGAATCTTCTGTTCTTCATTCTCTTGATTCTCAGAAATTCCAACTCAAAGTAAAATACAAGAGAGCACACCAACAACTTTCCAGCTCCAACAATCAGGTACCCAAATTATGCCACTTGCTTTCTTCAGTTTCCAGCTTGTAGACAATGATTGATCATAATAAACTTAGATGATATTTTCAATATATATATATGCATATATATAATTGATACTATTTCTATGACTTAATACAGATAACTTTAGTAATTGATTTTGATTACGTGATTTAGCAACAAAAACTTTAACTAAGAAAAATATCTTCACTGAGTGGATAATACTCCCCCCCCCCCAGGTGCAAGAGCTTATTAAATAAAAATCTAGGTGCTAGATGTGGAAAATTCCCCTTTGAGTTATTCATCAAGAAGAGACAAGAGTTTCCCCAAACAATAGAGGCTGATGCTGTTGCTCTTGAAAATATGGAGTTTTAGATAATTAATAGTTGTATTTTGGAAGGATAGGTAATATCTTGTTTATGATTTAAAACATCTCTCTAATGAGTGAGGGAAAGAGAAAGAAGATAACATGGAAAAGGAGAAAAAGGGGGAGAGAGGAGAGGATAAGATAAAGAAGTATTAATGTAAAAACTTCAAGAAATAAAAAAGAATATCATTAACGCATAGAATTTCCTTTTGGTAACTTAAGGTTCTATGTCCTATATGTCCATATTGCTTGGAGGCAAGAGGATGGTTTGGGAGATCTTAGGCTAATTTGAAAAAGAATGTTATTAAGCTCGGGGGTACCCAAAGGCTTTGGCCAACATCTGCTCTAGCATACAGCTGACCCATTATGGTAAATTAAGTGTCGTACTTCATACTAAAAGCAAAAAAAAGTGAATTTCTGAGCTGTCCCATCTAAGCAATGACTCACTCCTACTTCGGCAAAAGGCTCACAGCTTTGCTATGAGGGAATTAATGCCCTTTCCCAGAAAAACTATTCTATTCTACCTTACTTCACTGCCAGGGACTGCCAACAGGTTTAATGAGTCTTATCAAGAAAAAAAGCAACTAAAAATAAATTTTGTTAGAAAGCAAACTGTAACACAAATGCTAATGGGTCTTACTAATAAAATACCCAGAGTCAGATATTAGGTGGGGAATGTTGAAAGATCAGAGAAGCAAAACTGCCAGCCACTAATTCTTACTGTTACTGAATCCTCTGACCAAAGGGGCAATAATAAAATCCCAGAGATAGGGGCTCAAGCTGAAAGATCAGAGAAGCAAAGCAGCCAACCACTAGAGAGCTCTTACCTCTAAGAAATCTTCAGACCGGAAAAAAAAAAGAAAGTCTGAGTTCCTGCGTCATCCCATCTTATATCCTTCTCTAGTGCTGGTATTAAAGGTGTGCACCAGCCCCAACCCACCCCTATGGCTAACTAGTGTGGCTACTTGGATTAAAGGTGTGAGCCACCACTGCCTGGCCTCTATGGCTGACTAGTGTGGCTAGCTTTGCACTCTGATATTCAGGAAGGTTTATATGTCAGATCATAAACAAAATACCACCGTATTTGAATGTTCATAATATTTCATCAGTCATAAGGGTATACATAAGAGTTAAGTATCAACTCCAAATCAAGACTAAAAAGTATAAAATACTTTCCTCATGTAGGTTATTTATTCATCGTTCTTGGCTTTATACGTTCACCATTTTGAACATGTTAAAAAGTTTACTGATACACTTATGACTTTTCTTCTTAATAACCAAATACAATTTGCTTATGAATAGCAGAAAACAACACACTACAATAAATAAGCCCCATTATATCACCTGAAGACATTATGCTTTTCATATTTCTCTCATGTATATTTTATTTGATATAGGTACATATATATGATTTGCTTACATCTCCTTTATGAATTATTCATCAGGATAATTTAATTAAAAATCTTTTCCCTTGCAGAATCCACATATTACAAGATAATTTCTACACTTTATTTTCTGCAAATGTGACTGGAGTATTCATTTCCATAAATGGTGTTTGCAGCTCATGTATCTCATGGATTCTCCCTAGATATTCTTACTGTTTTACCAACCCAGAATTAAATCTTGTTTCATTTATGACAACTGGGAAAAATTATATACAATAAATATAGGTCTTCTCTCCCAAAATTCTATTGCTTCTTTCATACATTCTACACCTTAAATAATAAACAATAGTTTCCTGAGTCTGATAGAATGTATTACTAAGGATATTTATTTTTATTTTATTTATTTATTTATTTATTTATTGGTTCTTGTATCAGACCAAAGGAAAAAAAGGACATTTATTGTATTTTTTTGGTCTATAAAGAATTCTTTCCTATACATGATTTGTAAAAAGGTTTCTTGTGAGAAATAAATATAGAATTTTTGTTCAATTAAATTAAATGATCATGGTGTTTAGGTTACCTTTTCGTGTGATATAGAACCATTATTCTAATGAGTTAGAATCCTCAGTTAATCTTTGGTTACTGTGGTGGTTTGAATGAGATGGACACCTATAGGATCAAAGATTTGATCACTATTTGAAATGATTAGGAAGTGTGGTCTTGTTGGAGGAAATGTGTCACTGAGGTTTCACTCTGAGGATTCAAAAGCCTAAGCAAAACCCAGAGTCTCTCTTCATACTTCCTGGGAATCCTGATGTAGAACTCTCAGCTCCCACTCCAGCACCATGTCTGTTTGTGTGCTACCATGCTCTTCACCATGATGATAACAGACTGGACCTCTGAAACAAGCTTCAGTGAAATGCTTTCTTTTATAAGAGTTGCTGTGGACACGGTGTCTCTTCACAGCAATAAAACACCAACTAACACAGCTAGCTACTAATTTTCTTCTTATTACAAATTTCAAGCTGTTAGCAATTTATTCAGGACCCTAATACTGAAGACAAAAGTCTATGAATCTCAGTTGTGAGGTATTCTCTTAGTTAAGCGGAAAAAGAGACTGGGAGCCAGTATTTATTAGGTAACTGATTTTGCTAGGACATTAAATGAGCATCTTCCACACACTTCACTTATAGCCATGCATTTCTCTGCACATTATCTAGTTATATGATCATTACCTAGTAATCTAATTCATATTAGTACTTGCTACCCTTATTTGTTTCAGTTCACCTGTTATATGAAACAACAGTCTAGAATGTTGGGGATAATCCCCACATAAGGTTATCCTACTTGTAGGCCTCTAAAAAAGAGTTATTTATTGCATATTTAATTTACAAACAATGTATTTCAATCATGTCCATTCAGTGTTCCCATACAGCTCTTCCTGTAACCTTTACTATTAGTCCCACCCCTTCCCAAATTCATTTTGTCTCATTTCTTTTAAAAAAATAACCCACTAAGTCCTATTTGTACTATCTTCATGATGCATGGGTAGAGGTTATCACTCACTGGAGAGTGGACAAACCGACTATGTGCAATAGTGCTGAAGAAAACTGTCCTGCTCCCAGTGGCTCATGACTCCACAGCTAGGATTGGGATCTTATCCCCAGCTGCTTTGAAGACTGAGATAAGAACTCCTTCAGGGGGAACTCCTGTTCTGGGGTCTGCAGGCAGGTTTTCTCAGCCCTGAGGACCACCAACCCTGAGTCTGCTGAGATTGCTGGTTTACTCCCGCCACCAATGGACCCAACATCCACCTACCCACTCTGGGAACTCCTTTCCTGGGGTCTGTAGGCAGGTCGACTTGGCCCCCGAGGACCAAGCAACCCTGAGCCTGCTGTGCTAGTTTTGCTCTCACCCACCTGGAGAGGGAGTGCCTCAGACACTCCTGCACCGACTGAGAGACCCATCAGAGTATCTGACCCTCTTGCACCAACCAGAATAGAACCTTGGATTCATACACACCAGGAGAAGAAGAGACACCACCTGTACCCACTGGAAGAAGAGATGGGAAGACGACAATATAAGAACATATCCAAAGCCAGAAAAACAAATATGTCACTACCAGAGTCTAGGGACTCTACATCAGCAACACCTCAACATCCCAACACAGATGAAGCAGAAGAGAATGACCTTAAAAACAACTTCATGCAGATGATAGAGACCATAGAGAGAGAGGAAATGAGAAAATCTTTCAAAGAAATGGAAGAAAAGACAAACCAAAAAATTGCAAAACACAATTCAAGCAGTGCAAGCTTTGAAAACTGAGACAGAGACAAAAACAAACAAACAAACAAACAAAAAAAACCCCACAGTCTGAGGGAATGCTGGAATTAGAAAAGATGAGTAAACTATCAAGAACTAGAGATGCAAGCATAAGCAAGAGAATACAACAGATGGAAGAAAGAATCTCAGGTGTTGTAGATACACTAGGAGAAATAGATTCTTGACCAAAGAAAATCTTAAGTCCAACAAATCCCTAACATGAAATATCCAGGAAATAAGGAACACTGTGAAAAGGTCAAACCTGAGAATAAAAGGTATAAAAGAAGGTGAAGAAACCCAACTCAAAGGTGCAGAAAACATATTCAACATAATCATAAAAAAACTTTATCAACTTAAAGAAAGACATGCCAATGAAAGTACTAGAAGCCTACAGAACACCAAAAGGAGTGAACCACAAAAAAGTTCCCTCGTCACATGATAATTAAAACACTAAACATACAGAATAAAGAAAGAATATTAAGAGCAGCAAAGGAAAAAGGCCAAGCAACATACAAAGGCAAATCTATCAGAATTACACCTGACTTTTCCATGGAAACTCTGAAAGCCAGAAAGTCCAGGATAGATATTCTACCTACAAAAAGAGACCACGGAAGCCAACCCAGACTATTATACCCAGCAAAGCTTTCAATCACTATAGATGGAGAAAACAAGATATTCCATGCCAAAACCAGATTTAAACAATATGAAATCACTAATCCAGCCCTACAGAAAGTACTGGAAGGAAAACAGCAACCTAAGGAAATTAACTACACTCACAAAAACATAGGCAATAGATAATCCCACTTTACCAAAAGCCTAAAGAAAAAGCAGGGTAAATCCACACACAATACCACCACCAACAGCAAATCCAAAACAAATAAGAATAAGCACTCAAGGATCCTCAATTTCCCTCAATATTAGTGGTCTTAACTCACCTATATAAAGACACAGGCTAACAGAATGGATAGGAAGACAGAATCCATCCTTCTGCTGCATACAAGAAACACACCTTAACGTCAAGACAGACATTACCTCAGGTTGAGATAAGATATTCTGATCAAATGGACCCAAGAAACAAGCTAGGGTAGCTATCCTAGTATCTAACAAATTAGACTTCAAACTAAAATCAATCAAAAGAGATAAAGAAGGTCATTTCATATTCATCACAGGAAAAATCCATTAGGAAGAAGTCTCAATTCTGAACATCTATGCCCCAACTACAAAGGCACACACATTTTAAAAGAAACATTGCTAAACTTCAAATCACACATAAGACCTCAAACACTTATAGTGTGAGACTTCAACATCACACTCTCATCACTGGACAGGAACACCAGACAGAAAAATAACAAAGAGACAAAAGAACTAACAGAAGTTATAACCCAATTGGGATTAACAGACATCCAAACACAAAAGAATATACCTTCTTTTCAGCACCACATGGAACTGTCTCTAAAATCGACGAAATACTCAGCAACATAGCAAACCTCAACAGGTACAAAAGTAAATTGGAATACCCCACTGGGTATTATCAGACCACCATACTTTAAAGTTGGAATTCAAAAACAACACAAATTACAGAAAACCAACCAACTCATGGAAACTGAAGAATGCACAATTGCACAATTGCTGGGTAAAGGAAGAAACAAAGAAAAAAATTAAAGACTTCCTAGAATTCAAAGAAAATGAAGTCACAACATACCCAAACTCATGGGACACTTTAAAAGCAGTACTAAGAGATCATAGCTCGCTTCCTTCCCTTTCCACCGACTCATCACAGACCAGACCAGGTGAGCGACCCCCTGCCTTTACCCAACTTCTGTCCTAAGCGCCATTCACCCAGATCCCTCCAGGTTTGTCCCTGCTTGAAACAGACACGCCCAGGCAGGGAGGAGCTCCCTGAATCTGGGTACAGGCCACTCTTCCTTCCATTCCTGGCGACTGATCCGCCAGGAGAGTAACAAGAGGAGATAGAGAGATCCTACCTGCATTCACTGGAAAAAGATATGGGAAGAAGACAGAATAAGAACTCGCTCAACAACAAAAAAGACCAATATGACACCACCAGAATCTAGGGACTCCACTCCAGCAAGACCTGAAAAGCCCAACATAGTGCATGAAGAAGAGATGGACCTCAAAAATTATCTCAGCAAGATGATAGAGACCTTCAAAGAGGAAACAAGAAAATCACTTAAAGAAATAGAAGAAAAAGCAAGCAAAAAATTACATGAAATGGAGGAAAAATTACATGAAATGGAGGAAATTAGGAGAAGAAATAAAGAAATCTCTTAAAGAAGCTAAAGAAACCCAAGATAAAACAACCAAACAAGTGAAGGAAGCTCTTGAAACAAAGCATGAAAGCTGAATTAGACACAATAAAGAAAACACAGAATGAGGCGATGCTGGAAATGGAAAGACTGGATAAACGATCAGGATCTATAGACGTGAGTGTAACGAATAGAATCCAAGAGACAGAAGAATCTCAGCTATTGAAGACTGGCTAGAGGATATACATTCATCAACCAAAGAAAACCTCAAGTCCAACAAATCCCTAACACAAAATATCCAGGAAATATGGGACACCGTGAAAAGACCAAACCTAAGAATAATAGGTGTAGAAGAAGATGAAGAAACACTGCTCAAAGGTACAGAAAACATATTCAACAAAATCATAGAAGAAAACTTCCCCAACCTGCAGAAGGATATGCCTATGAAAGTACAAGAAGCTTATAGGACACCAAACAGACTGGACCACAAAAAGAAGTCCCCCCGACACATAATAATCAAAACTCCAAATCTACAGAATAAAGAGAAAATATTAAGAGCTGCATAGGAAAAAGGCCAAATAACATTTAAAGGCAAACCAATTAGAATCACACCTGACTTCTCAATGGAAACTCTGAAAGCCAGAAGGTCTTGGATAGATACCCTACAAGCACTAAGGGGGCATGGATGTCAACCCAGACTACTGTACCCAGCAAAACTTTCAATCATTATAGATGGAGAAAACAAGATATTTCATGACAAAAACAGATTTAAACAATACATATCCACAAATCCAGCACTACAGAAGGTTCTGGAAGGAAAACTCCAACCCAAGGAACATAACTACATGCACAAAAACACAGGCAATAGATAATCTAATTGTGCCAAACACAAAAAGAAGCAGGAGGGCAAAATCCACACACAATGACACCACTAACAATAAATCCAAAACAAACAAGAACCAACGAACAATGGACATTAATATCCCTAAATGTCATAAAAAGATATAGGCTAACAGAATGGATACGAAGACAGAATCCATCCTTCTGCTGTTTACAAGAAACACACCTCAACTTCAAAGACAGGCGATACCTCAGTGTAAAAGGATGGGAAAAGATTTTCCAATCAAATGGCCTCAAGAAAAAAGCTGGTGTAGCAATCCTAATATGTAACAAATTGGACTTTAAACTAAAATCAATCAAAAGAGATGAAGAAGGGCATTTCTTACTCATCACAGGAAAAGTCCATCAAGATGAAATCTCAATCCTGAACATCTATGCTCCAAATACGAAGGCACCCACATTTGTGAAAGAAACATTACTAAAGCTCAAACCACACATAAAACCACACACACTTATAGTAGGAGACTTCAACACCCCCCTTACACCACTAGACAGGACCACCACACATAAACTTAACAAAGAAACAAAGGACCTGAAAGAAGTTATGACCCAACTGGGGTTAACGGATATCTATAGAGCATTCCATCCAAACTCAAAAGAATATACCTTCTTCTCAGCACCACATGGCACCTTCTCTAAAATTGACCACATACTTGGCAACAAAGCAAACCTCCACAGTTACAAAAGTATTGAAATACCCCCTGTATCTTATCAAACCACCATGCATTAAAGCTAGAATTCAGCAACAATACAAATGGCAGAAAACCTGCAACCTTTTGGAAAATGAATAACACCCAATTGCACCATTTCTGGGTTGAGGAAGAAATAAAAAAAACAAATTAAAGACTTCCTAGAATCTAATGAGAATGCAGACACAACATACCCAAACTTATGGGACACTCTGAAAGCAGTGCTAAGAGGGAAGTTCATGGCACTAAGTGCCCACTTGAAGAAACTAGAGAAAAGTCACATTAGAGAACTGACAGAACAACTGAAAGCACTAGAGCAAAAAGAAGCAAACTCACCAAGGAGGAGTAGACGCCAGGAAATAATCAACCTGAGAGCTGAAATCAATAAAGTAGAAACTAGGAAAACATTACAAAGAATCAATGAAACAAAGAGTTGGTTCTTTGAGAAGATCAACAAGATAGACAAACCTCTAGCCAAACTAACCAAAAGGCAGAGAGAGAGCACACTAATTAACAAAATCAGAAACGAAAAGGGGGATATAACAACGGACACTGTGGAAATCCAGAGAATCTTTAGGTCATACTTTGAAAATCTGTACTCCACAAAATTCGAAAACCTAATGGAAATGGACAGTTTCCTGGATAAATATCACTTACCAAAATTAAATCAAGGTCAGATAAACAGTTTAAATCGACCCATAACCCCTAATGAAATAGAAGAAGTCATCAAAAGCCTCCCAACCAAAAAAAGCCCAGGACCAGATGGCTTCACTACAGAATTCTACCAGAAATTCAAACAAGAGCTGATACCAGTACTCCTCAAACTGTTCCGCACAATAGAAGCAGATGGGATATTGCCAAACTCTTTCTACGAGGCTACAATCACTTTGATACCCAAGCCACACAAAGATAAGACTAAGAAAGAGAACTACAGACCGATATCCCTCATGAACATTGATGCTAAAATACTCAATAAAATATTGGCTAATCGAATCCAAGAACATATCAGAAAAATCATCCACCACGATCAAGTAGGCTTCATCCCAGGGATGCAAGAATGGTTCAACATACGAAAAACCATTAATGTAATCCACCAAATAAACAAACTGAAAAAGAAAAACCACATGATCATCTCACTAGATGCTGAAAAAGCCTTTGACAAAATCCAACATCCCTTCATGATAAAGATCTTGGAGAGAACAGGAATAACAGGAACATATCTAAACATGATAAACGCGATATACACCAAACCAATAGCCAACATCAAACTAAATGGAGAGAAACTCGAAGCTTTTCCTCTAAAATCAGGAACAAGACAAGGATGTCCACTCTCTCCATACCTCTTCAATATTGTACTTGAAGTTCTAGCTAGAGCAATAAGACAAGAACAGGGGATCAAAGGGATACAAATTGGAAAGGACGAAGTCAAACTTTCACTATTTGCAGATGACATGATAGTCTACATAAGTGACCCGAAAAACTCTACCAGGAAACTCCTACAGCTGATAAACACCTTCAGCAAGGTAGCAGGATACAAAATTAACTCAAAGAAATCAGTAGCCCTACTGTATACAGATGATAAACTCAATGAGAATGAAATCATGGAAACATCACCTTTCACAATATCCACCAGCAACATAAAATATCTGGGGGTAACACTAACCAAAAAAGTGAAAGACCTGTACAATAAGAACTTTGAGACTTAAAAGAAAGAAATTAAAGAAGATATCAGAAAGTGGAAAGATCGCCCATGCTCTTGGATAGGCAGAATTAACATAGTAAAAATGGCAATCCTACCAAAAGCAATCTACAGATTCAACGCAATCCCCATCAAAATTCCAACACAGTTTTTCATAGACATTGAAAGAACAATACTCAACTTTATATGGAAAAATAAACAACCCAGGATAGCCAAAACAACTCTTTACAATAAAAGATCTTCTGATCACCATCCCTGACTTCAAGCTCTACTATAGAGCCATAGTTCTGAAAACAGCTTGGTATTGGCACAAGAATAGACAGATAGACCAATGGAATCGAATTGAAGACCCAGATATTAACCCACGCACCCACAAACACCTTATTTTTGACAAAGGTGCTAAATCCATACAATGGAAAAAAGATAGCATCTTCAACAAATGGTGCTGGCACAACTGGATTCGGACATGCAGAAAATTTCAGATTGATCCATACCTGTCACCATGCACGAAACTTAAGTGCAAATGGATCAAAGATCTCTCCATAAATCCAGCCACACTGAATCTTCTAGAAGAGAAAGTGGGAATAACCCTTGAACAAATTGGCACAGGAGAACGATTCCTGAACATCACGCCAGAAGCACAGACACTGAGGTCTGCAATCAATAAATGGGACCTCCTGAAACTGAGAAGCTTCTGTAAGGCAAAGGACACAGTCAGTAAGACAAAACGACCACCCACAGAATGGGAAAAGATCTTCACCAGCCCCACATCTGACAGAGGACTGATTTCCAAAATATACAAGGAGCTCAAGAAGCTAGCCACCAAAACACCATACAATGAAATTAAAAAGTGGGGTGCAGAACTAAACAGAGATTTTTCAACAGAGGAATCTGAAATGGCTGAAAGACACTTAAGAAAGTGCTCAAAATCCTTGGCCATCAGAGAAATGCAACTCAAAACAACTCTGAGATACCACCTCACACCTGTCAGAATGGCTAAAATCAAAAATACCAATGACAACCTATGCTGGAGAGGTTGCGGAGAAGGAACACTCCTCCATTGCTGGTGGGAGTGTGAACTTGTAAGACCACTTTGGAAATCAGTATGGCGGTTGCTCAGAAAAATGGGAATCAGTCTACCTCAAGATCCAGCCATTCCTCTCTTGGGTATATACCCAAATACTTCATGTCCATACAACAAGGACATATGTTCAACCATGTTCATAGCAGCATTGTTTGTAATAGCCAGAACCTGGAAGCAACCTAGATTCCCCTCAACGGAAGAATGGAAAGAGAAAATGTGGTACATTTATACAATGGAGTACTACTCAGCAGAAAAATGCAATGGAATCTTGAAATTCGCAGGCAAATGGATGGAACTAGAAGAAACCATCCTGAGTGAGGTAACCCAATCACAAAAAGACAAACATGGTATGTACTCACTCATATATGATTTTTAGACATAGAGCAAAGGTTTACCAGCCTATAATCCTCTTCCCCAAAGAAACTAGAAATCATGAATGACTCTAAGGGATAAATGGTCCCCAGGAATGGGAAGTGGCATGAACTCCCGAGCTAATTGAGAGCATGAGGGTAGGGGAGTGGGTGCTGCCACAATAAGAGCACAAGAAGAAGAGGAGAAGAAATGGAGCAGCAGATATATTGAGTTGGGAGAAGAATAGAGGAGAGAGAGCAAGATGAGAGATACCATATCAGAGGGAGCCACTATAGGTCTGAGAAGAGATCTGGAACTAGGAAGATCTCCAGAGACCTACAAGGATGACACGATCTGACAGTCCAGGCAGTGGAGAAGAGGATGGCCTAGAAGCCCTTCCCCTAGAATGAGATTGATGACTACTCCCTATGCTATCCTAGAGTCCTCATCCAGTGGCTGATGGAAGCAGAGACAGACATCCACAGAAATACACTGAGCTGAAATCTGGAACCTCGTTGAAGAGAGGGAGGAATGAAGATCGAAGGGGTCTGTACCAGGTTGGAGAATCCCACAGAAACAGTTGGCGTGAAAAAGGGAAAGCACATCGACCCCAGACGCTATTTGGGAGGCCAGTACGGGACTAATCCAGCCCCCTGATCATGGATGCCAATGGGGAGGCCCCTGCACTCCTGGGAGCCTCCGGAGGTGGACTGGCGTTTTGCCCTGGTGTGTGTGGGGGACTTCGAGAGCCCATCCCACTTTAAGGGATGAACTCTGTCTCTGAACACATGGGGAGGGACCCAGGCCCAGCACAGGAAGATTTGGTGGACTTGGTAGAGCCCCAGTTGGGGGCCCTACCCTGCCTGGGGAGTGGTGGGTGGATGGGGTGGGGGGTAGGTTGGAGGTGGGGGAGAAGGAATGGGGGTAAGGGGAGGGAGAGGGAGAGGGGAATTACATGTGAAACAAGCCTGTTCCCTAACTTGAATTAATAATAATAATAATAATAAAAAGAAAAAAAAGGAGTTCATAGCTCTAAGTGCTCACATGAAGATACTAGAGAATAGTCACACCAGAGAATTGACAGCACAACTGAAAGCTCTAGAACAAATAGAAGCAAATTCACCCTGGAGGAGTAGACACCAGGAAATAATCAAACTGAGGGCAGAAATCAATAGAGTTGAAACAAAGGAAACAATTCAAATAATCAATGTAACAAAGAGTTGGTTCTTCAAGAAAGTCAAGATAGACAAACCTTTATCCAAACTAACCAAAAGGCAGGGAGAACATGTATATTAACAAAATCAGAAATGAAAAGGGGGATGTAACAACAGACACTGAGTAAATCCAGAGAATCTTCAGTTCCTTCTTTGAAAACCTGTACTCTACAAAATTCGAAAATTTAAAGAAAATGGACAAATTTCTGGACAGATATCACTTACCAAAATTGAATCAAGAACAGATAAGTGGTTTAAATAAACCTATAATTCCTAATTAAATAGAAGCAGTTATCAAAAGTCTCCCAACCAAAAAAACCCCAGGACCAGGAGGCTTCAGTGCAGAATTCTACCAGAAATTCAAAGAAGAGTTAGTATCAATACTCCTCAAATTGTTCTACATAATAGAAGGAGAAGGTTCATTGACAAACTCTTTTTATGAGGCTACAATTACTTTGGTACCCAAGCCACACAAAGACACAACTAAGAAAGAAAACTACAGACCAATATCCCTCAAGAACATTGATGTAAAAATACTCAATAAATACTGGCAAATCGAATCCAAGAACATATCAGAAAAATCATCCACCATGAGGAAATAGGCTTCATCCCAGGAATGCAGGGTTGGATCAACATATGAATTTCTATTAATGTAATCAAACTGCTAAAGAAAAACCACATGATAATCTCACTAGATGTTGAAAAAGCCTTTGGCAAAATCCAGCACCCCTTCATGAAAAAGGTCCTGGAGAGATCAGAGATAACAGGAACATACATGAATATAATAAAAATAATAGACAGTAAACCAACAACCAACATCAAACTAACTAGAGAGAAACTCAATGTGATTCCTGTAAAATCAGGAACAGGACAAGGCTGCCCACTCTCTCTCCATATCTTCAAAATTGTACTTGAAGTTCTAGCTAGAACAATAAGACAACAAAAGGAGATCAAAGGGATACTAATTGGAAAGGAAGAAGGATAAGATAGTTTATATAAGTAACCCCAAAAAACTCTACCAGGGAGCTCCTACAGCTGATAGTCACCTTCAGCAAAGTGGCAAGATACAAAATTAACTCCCCCAAACCAGTAGCCCTACTATATACAAATGATGAATGGGCTGAGGCGGCTATCAGGGAAACATCACCTTTTACAATAGCCACAAACAACAAGAAATACCTTGGGGTAACACTAACCAAACAAGTGAAAGACCTGTATAGCAGGAACTTTGAGTCTTTAAAGAAAGAAATTAAAGAAGATAACAGAAAATGGAAAGATCTCCCATGCTGTTGGATAGGTAGGATCAACGCAGTAAAAATGGTAACCTTGCCAAAAGCAATCTAAAGAGTCCATGTAATAATCCCCATCAAAATACCAGCACAATTCTTCACAGACCTTGGAAGAACAACACTCAACTTTATATGGAAAAACAAAAGACCCAGAATAGCAAAAACAACCCTATACAAGAACTTCTACGAACACCTGATTTCTGACAAAGAAGCTAAAGTTATACAATGGAATAAAGAAAGCATCTTCAACAAATGGTGCTGGCATAACTGGATGCTGGCATGTAGAAGACTGTAGATAGATCCATGTCTATCGCCATGTACAAAATGTAAATGGATCAAAGACCTCAACATAAATCCAGCCACACTGAACCTATTAAAAGAGAAAGGGGAAGTATCCTTGAATGAATTGGTACAGGAGACCACTTCCTGAACATTACACCAGTAGCACAGACACTGAGATCCACAATTAATAAATGGGACCTCCTGAAACTGAGAAGATTCTGTAAGGCAAAGGACACAGTCAACAAGACAAAATGACAGCCAATGGATTGGGAAAAGATATTCACCAACCCCACATCCGACAGAGGGCTGATCTCCAAAATTTACAAAGAACTCAAGAAGCTATTCTCCAAAACACCAAATAATCCAATTAAAAAGTGGGGTAGAGAACTAGAGAATTCTCCATAGAGGAGTCTAAAATGGCTGAAAGATACACAGGAAAGTGCTCAACATCCTTAGCCATCAGGGAAATGCAAATCAAAACAACTCCGAGATACTGTCTTACTCCTGTCATAATGGCTAAAATCAAAAACACCAATGACAGGTTATGCTGGAGAGGATGTGAAGAAAGCAGAACACTCATCCACTGCTTGTGGGAGTGCCAACTGCTTTGGAAATCAGTATGGCGATTCCTAAGGAAAATGGGAATCAGTTTACCACAAGATCCAACAATTCCACTCTTAGGCATATACCCAAAAGAAGCACATTCATACAATAAGGACATCTGTTCACTGATGTCCATAGCAGCATTATTTGTTATAGAACCTGGAAGCAACCTAGATGCCCCTCAAATGAAGAATGGGTAGAGAAAACATGGTACATTTATTTACACAATGGAGTACTACTCAGCAGAAAAAAACAAAAAAAGCAATAGAATCTTGAAATTCGTAGTCAAATGGATGGAACTACAAGAAACCATTCTGAGAGAGGTAACCCAGTCACAAATAGACAAACATGGCATGTACTCACTCTTACATGGATTTTAGGTATAGAGCAAAGGATGAACTGCCTATAATCCACACCTCCACAGAAGCTAGGAAACAAGGAGGACTCTTAAGAGAACAGGGGAATGGGACAAGATCTCCTGTACAAATTGGGAGCATGGGGGGAGGGGAGAAGGAGCTAGGAGAATGAGAAGGGGAGAAGAGGAGGGGTGAGGAAACATGAGGGAGCAGGGAGGTTGAGTTGGGGGAGCAATAGAGGAGAGCAAGATAAGAGATACAATAAAAGAGGGAGCCATTATAGGTTTAAAGAGAAATCAGGCAGTAGGGAAATGCCAGGAGATCTACAAAGATGACACCAACTAACAATCTAAGCAACAGAGGAGAGGCTACCTTAAATGCCCTCCCCTGATAATGAGATTGGTGACTAATTTATATGCCATCCTAGAGCCTTTATCCTGCAGCTGGTGGAAGTAGAAGCAGATACCCACAGCTAAACACTGAACTGAACTGAAATCCAAAGCAGGGAAGGAGTGATGAGCAAAGGGGTCCAGATCAGGCTGGTGAAACCCACAGAAACAGCTGACCTGAACAACGGGGAGCTCTTAGTCCCCAGACTGATCACTGAGAAACCAGTATGGAACTTATCCAGGCCCCATGAATGTGGGTGTGAGTATGGAGGCCTTGGAAATCTATGGGGCCTCTTGTAGTAGATCAATACTTATACCTAGCATAGGAATGGACTTCAGGAGCCCATTTCACATAGAGGGATACTCCTTTAGCCTAGACACACTGGGGAAGACCTAGGCCCTTTCCCAAAGGATATGACAGACTCTCAAGACCACCCCTATGGAAGGCCTCACCCTCCCTTGGGAGCAGAAAGGGTATGGGATCGGTAGGGTGTTAGTGGGAGGGGGGGAACTGGGATTGACAGGTAAAACAATCTCATTTCTAATTTAAATTAAAAAATGGAGAGAAAAAAAAAAAGAACTCCTTTAGACCAAGAGTTTGAAACTAACCTCTAACCTCAGCAACATAGCAATACTCTTGAGACCTCAACTCATAAAAGGAGTATCTCTCACACAAAAACATAGCTTATTGGAACCACTGTCTTCTTTTACCCCAGAGGCTTCACACTGCTCCACTTATGAACACTCTCTTCTCTGGCTAGCAATGAAACAATGTGATGTATATCCTATACCCTTACTTCACCATTCACCTATCTTACTTTATTTACATTCATCCGTTTTATATCTATTCCCCCAGACAGCTACAACATCTCATCAAGCATAGCTGAGTGGCTTTCTATTATTGTAGGTTTCATTTAACTTGTATACTGATTCTGCTAAATATTTGTTATCTATTCCTTGTCCATTTTTGTATTCATATTTTTCTCACATTGCTACACATACAACTGTAAGTGTCATGAACCAATGTTAAAGCTTGTGCTTTTAAGGTTATATGGGTCATTTAAGTTCTACCAATTGAGACTGAAGATTTATGATTAAAAATACTTACCAATTAAAACTCAGTTTAATAATTAGTAAGAAATTTTCATGACTATGCATAAAAAAGAAATGTGCATTTCTACTTCTGTCCTCTCTGTCTCCCTTTGTCCTTGCCTAGTTTCTTTCTAATAAATATTTATTTGTATTCTAATATCATAGTAAGCCAGCTTTCACTCCTGTAGTTTATTACTTACTGCCAGGTTTTTAAACAGTCAGTTTACTAAACTCAGATTCATTTTGATAAATTTAGACAAATTCTCAGTTTTTGGAACTATGATAATATCTTTAAAAATCCGTATCTACATAATAGGAGCAAATCATTAAATAAGAATTTTTGGATCATTTTTACCACATATATCCTCACATAGATACTGGTGAGATAGCAAGCTTATTTTTCTAACTCAAAAATCAATTATGTCTAGGTTTAGGTGTCCACAAATTCCATCTTTTCTCTATGAATATTCTCATTTCTAAAGTTCATTATAGAATTAATATGCCTACCCAATGAGAAATCACTCTGCACACTTAAGAGAATAAAGAAAAAAACTCTTTAACAATATTGCCCAATTAATAGCTTAGAGTTACCCTCATTCCACAAACACTGTAATCAATAAGTCTCCTACAGGTTCTGGCCTCCAGTTACACTCTGAACAATTTGAGATGGTAATTTGTCAAGCCTAGCCCTGTCATCACATGGCAGATTTACATAGCAATTATATTGCCAGAATTATTATTATTATTTTTTAAGCACAGCAGTGTTGTTCTTTTCAAACAGTTGTTACCTATGGTCAGTTTGCCTACCTGGCAGAACTATGCCTTTCCTGGTAAAAGCAGAGGGGACTTAATGGCAGGTCAGGATTTAATGATAGTTGTGACTCTGCACAGCCTCCTTGAGTTGCCCATTATAAGCATGTTCTCTGATATGAGATTGGGCCTAATGCAGCAGTTCTGAAGCTGTGGGTCATAACTCCTTTGAAGTCACATATCATATATCCTGCATACTAGATATTTACATTGATTCAAAACAGTAGCAAATTTACAGTCATGAAGTAGCAATGAAATAACTTTACGGTTTTGGGTTACCACAACATAATGTACTAAAAGGGTCATAGCATTAGGAAGATGGAAAACAACTGGCCAAAAGGTAGCCTAAAGTCAGGGTTGTCTCCTGTTGTTACTGGATTGGAGGTCAATCTTTATAAACAAACACTAGCAGAAGCTTTTCCTCAGAAATCCTAATCTTCAATTATTGTACAAAATTTTCTCTCTTACAGATTATAACAAGCTTGGTTAGAATACTAATCTTCTTGTCATATTGGAGGCAATGCTCCTTTCTGTAACTTAGTACACCCTAAGCAAGTTAATTAGTAAGTCCTTTATAGGAGCAATTTTATTACTTCAGTTTCTCCTGCATCACTATTCCAATTATTTCTTTGGAAATACCAATTATGAAAACAATAGATTTCAGCCGGACGTTGGTGGTGCATGCCTTTAATCCCAGCACTTGGGAGGCAGAGGCAGGAGGATCTCTGTGAGTTCGAGGCCAGCCTGGTCTCCAGAGCAAGTGCCAGGATAGGCTCCAAAGCTACACAGAGAAACCCTGTCTCAAAAAAACAAAAAAAGAATAGATTTCATCATCTGCAAACTCTTGGCCTCCAAATTCATGAGGCCACCCAGATTTTATTCTCTGCTATCAGTTACTTCTAAGTTTACTAAAATCTTCCAATTTAGCAAAATGTGGCAAAGACAAATCTTTTCCACTCCCAGCTTATATTAATCATTGTAATGGAGGAGCTGGAGAGGTGGCTCAGAGGTAATGAGCACTGACTGTTCTTCCAGAGGTCCTGAGTTCAATTCCCAGCAATCACATGGTGGCTGGCAACCATCTGTAATGAGACCTGGTGCCCTCTCCTGGCATGCAGGCATAAATGCAGGCATAATACTGTATACATAATAAATAAATCTTAAAAAAAATAAATAAAATTGTAATGGAACACGATCAAACCAACTATTCATGTATTGGCTATAAGCTGTATTCATGCTATCATGACATGGTTAAGCATGAGAGTCATCAAGCTTTAAAATGTTTACTGTCTTATCCTTTACAAAATAAGTTTGTTTACCTCTGCTTCAGACTTATCACCCATCCTTTGGCCCTGAACATACAATATCACGAGAGACATACATGATTAAAAAAGAGTCTAATACCAACTTGGTATCAAAAAACCAAAACCAAAAACAAAAACAAAAACCCAAAACTGCTTTTTCATCTATTTATTTGTTTAATGTGCTATAAGGCAATTTTTCTGTCTGGAACCTAACAGGGATATTTGAACTTTCAGTAGCAGTGGGATGATAGCCAAGTGCTTGCCTACAAGAGTGCTATCAGAAGTGCTACATTTACAGGTCAAAGGATTGGTGGCAATGGAGAGCAGCAGGAATGAGTTCTCATCTGAAGCTACAGTATAGAGTATAGGTTGTTGCAGGACCCAGAGGTCATATCTTGTAGACTAAAATAGTAGGTATCTGTCTGGAGGCAGCAGCTAAGAACATTCTTGTGGCATTTGAAGGCAGTCTTCCTATTCTTCCATCTCTGGTAAGCTATGAAATGGGTGTACCTATCTACAACTCACATACCTTGCTATATAGAGACAGGAGGACCTCCATTGGCTTAGTCTATGTAGATTTAAATGCAGTATAAAATTCAAATAATCAAGAAAGAGCTGCCAAATCTAAAGGGAAGAGAAGCTGATCCCATCCAAAGAATTTTATTCATGTCTGGGTTTCATTTCTCTTCCTGCAATGGTAGTAGAGGAGAGAAGCAGGTTGGCAGCTATCAAATGGACATAATAGGTTTGTAGGCACCCAGGAGTTTGTGCTGGTTACCAGTTGCTAAAGTGATGTTTTTATTACTTTTCCAACAGGAGCTATTGCTGTGTGATTTGATTGGAGCTGTCTTGCTGCTATCTTGGCCTACTCCAAAAGATGATCAATTTGGTCATCAATATGGCAGTCCAATCATTGATCACCATTGTAGGCTGATAAATGCAGGCTGGTCTGCCCTGATTGCATTCAGAATCTGCATCAATTTCAGTTCATCCTAGAGTTTTGTGACTCATTGCCAGCTGTGTTGTGATGACAACTAGTGCCCCTCCTATCTCAACTAACATCTATATCTTCCTGACTTTGTGTTACCACTTTCAAATCTCATCTAAAATATCAAAGCAGAGTGTTCCATTGGATGAAGGTTCATTCCAAATTGCTTTAAAGAAAAAGAAAATAATCCAAATCTAAACTGAGTCAATAGCAAGAAGCAATAAAAATCAGAGAAGTCAATGATATAGATACAAAGAAAATACTACAAATAGTTAACAAATGAAGAGCTGATTCTTTGAAAAGATAAACTAGAATGACAGACTCTTGGCCAAACCTTGGTGGTTTGAACAGAATGGCTCCTAAAGGTAATGGCACTATTAGGAGGTGTGGTCTTGTTGGAGAAAGTGTCACTTGGAGACAGGCTTTGAGGTCTAGTATATGCTCAAGGGAGAGAGATCACTTCCTGTTACCTGCAAGATGAAGGATTCTCAGCTACTTCTCCATGACCACATCTGCCTGCATACCACCACTTCCCACCACAATAATAATGAACTGAACCACTGAACTGTATGTAAGCATGCCAGCCCAATTATGTTTTCCATATAAGAGTTACTGCCATGTCATGGTGTCTCTTCATAACAATAGAAACACTAGGACAAGTTGGTACCAGGGACTAGGGTATTGCTGTGATAGGCCTAACAATGTTTTATTTGGAGGAATTTGGACTTTGGTACTTTGGATTAGGAAGCAGTGGGATGCTTTAAGTACTGATTAATGGGCCATATCAGTAGGAGCATGGAAGACTGTGGTGCTAAGAGTGACATGAATTTTAGGGGGCTGGCTCAAGAGGTTTCAGAGAAGAATTTTAGTATGATGCATAGAAACCATTCTTGTGATTTTTGTGGGAAAATGTGTCTGCTTTGGCCCTTGTCTGGCTGAGGCTAAAGTGGAGAGTTTCGGATTAATTCCATTGGCAGAGGAAATCTCAAAAGAGTATAATATTGACTTGGTTGTGTAGTTATTAGTGGTAACTCTAATGAAGACTTATAATGAAAAGGTGCAAGCTGAGCAAATAAGAATGAAAAATGTACAAATTGAGAAAAGAGGAACCAGGCAATGAAATAGAGCAAAATCCTGCATTCAGGGACATAAATGGATTAAGAAATAGAATAAAGGAAACAGTGATCTTAGGGCAAGATCCTACCCAGATAAATTTCCAACAAGCAAAAGGAAATTAAAAAAAAAAATCTTAGGCTGGAGGATCTCTGAGTTTGAAGCCAACCTGGTCTACAGATCCAGTTTCAGGTCAGGCAAGCTTAGGCAGTGATAGACAGAAAGCTGGTGAAGATGTAATTGAATGACAGAACCATGTTCCAGCCCCAGCAAGCAGCAGAACTTGGCAGGTTTGGCCAAGTTTTGAAGTTAAGGATAGAAGAAAGGAGTTACACAATCTGCCCCTACAACTAAGGAAAGCCACTGAGGCCAAGCATGTTTCAGGGGTGTCCTTGAATGAAGGCCTTGAGAGGCCATGGTATGTAGCTATGAAGGAGAAGCCTGGATTGCCATGGAGACCCCAAGATGTTGGAGAAGCCAGAGTCATGGGACATCTGCCAAGGACAGCTGCTAATCAGCCCAAGAGAAGTAAGTATATTACAATAAACAAAGCTGAAATGAGTTGGAAATCTGAAGAGCATTTTGGCATTTGACACTGAGATGCAGTTTCCAAATTGTTCAGATGGCTTTCGGTCTTGTTTTCTCACTTGCTCCTTTCCCTATGTTTTGGAACTGTAATGTATATCATGTGCCATTATATGTTGGAAGTATTTGGTCTGCTTTATGATTTTGATTTTATAGGGGATTAAAATTAAGAGGCTGTATAAATCTCAGAAGAGAAATTAAACTTTGGACTATAAAATAAGTTTGAGACTGTTGGATTATGGAGACTTTTGAAGTTGAACTGAATGTATTTTTGGAATATGATATAGCTACAAGCCTTTGGGGGCCAGCGAATGAAATGTGGTGCTTTGAAAGAAAATGGCCCCCAAAGGTGGTGGCACTATTAGGAGGTGTGGCCTTCTTGAATTACTTATGGCCTTGTTGGAGGAAGTATGTCATTGTGGAGGCAGGCTTTTGATGGGGGAGGTACTTCTGTGTATATGTTTGTCTTAGTAGTTAATAAACAAAGCACTGTTGGCCAATACGGAAGCAAGTTAGGTGGGACTAGGAATCAAGGAGGATTCTGGGAAATGTAGTAAAGAGAAGAGTCGCCATGTGATCCTGTGAAGAGAGGACACATGCCACTGGTGTCCTAGTTAAGTCTTTATAAAATATATAGATTAATGATTATAGTTGATACTTAAGACAGAGGTAGCAAATAAGAAATCCTAGTTATTGGCCAGCAACATGTAACCAATATTAATCTCTGTGTGTTATTTGGGGTCCCTAACGTGGCAGTGGAACTCAGGCAGCTGGCGGAAAGAATTACGGTTACAGGTTCTGAAATCTCAGAGATGGTGAAGCCATATCCAGTGTTTTAGTCTACTCCCTTATGCCTGGATATAAACATGTAGCAGCTCTTTCTCAAGCACCTGCAGGTCACCATGCTCCCCACTGTGATGATAATGGACTAAACCTCTGAAACTGTAATCTGCCACCTTATCTAAATGTTTTCCTTTATAAGTGTTCGCATGGTCATGGTGTCCCTTCACAACAACAGAAGCTCTAAGACACCAACTAACCAAAAGAAACAAAGAGAGGACTCAATCGAACAGAATCAGGAATAAATAGGGAAATATTACAGCTGATGTTGTGGCTTTCAAATCCACTGAGAGAAATCAGAAACTCAGACTCAATTCAGATTTAGATTAATTTATTCCTGCTACTAGAAGAAGGACAGCAGCTTTAAAGCCAAAGAGCATTCCCTGAGTAAGAGTAGTTAAGGTAGGATTTTAAGGCAGACATCAGAAAGGCTTCCATTATAACTTCCCATGGAATCCACAGCTGGGCAGGAAAACTGTTTTCACTCAGTTGTTTCTTACTTTCCCACTACATGTAATAAAAAGACCATTGCATCCCTTTTCTATAGCAATAGTGAGTGTACAGATTCAAAGGCAGATGGTAACACCTCACAGCCCATTATCAAATTCTTATATCACCTGCAGGCTACTAGGATCTCCCAGGCACCTGGCTCTATATTACATTTATTTAGTCTGAGCACTTGAATAGCTGGGATAGAGCAGTTCATTTCTAGGTAAAACACTGTGACATCAGGTTAAGGCTGGCTGTCATGTTCTCACATAGAGAAGAAAGGAATTCAGAAAGTGATAAGGAAATCCATTAAAAACCAGCACTCCATTAAGTTGGAAAACCAAAAAGTAATAGATAATTTTCTAAATTCAGTCAAATGATCAAAATGAAACTAAGCAGAAGCCAACAACCTATATAGACTCACAATAATAAGGAGATAGAAATACTAATAAAAAGCCTCCAAGTTAAAAAAAAAAAAGTTCAGGTCCAGATGGATTCGTGGAATTAGAGTAGACTTTCAAATATCTACAAGCACATACACACACACACACACACACACACACACACACACACACACACACACACACACACACACACTGGAGTATTCCCAAAGTCTTTCAATGAAGCCACTATTACTCTATCACCAAATGCATGTAAAGACACAACAACCACAAAAAACTAGAGGTAAACATTCCCAGTAAACAGATTTTAAAATGTTTAACATAATGCTTGCAAAAATATTACAGATATATATCAAAAAGATTCTCCACCATGACCAAGTGGGTTTTCTCTTGAAATTCAAGGATGGTTCATCAGATCAAGTCAATAAATGTAGTAAACCGGATAAACATACTTAAGGACAAAAAGCACTTGACCATCTCAACAGATGTAGAAAAAGTGTTTACAAAAGCCAACATGCTTTCATAATAAAAGTCCTAGAAAATGTAGGTACAGAAGAAACATACATCAACACAATAAAAGCCATATATGGGAAATTCACAGCCAACATCTTCCTAAATGGAGAAAAACTTGAATGAATCTTCTTAGGGTCAGGAACCTCAAAGAACTAGTTTGGAGCATTAGGAAAGAAAAAGAAATTGAAGATTTACAAAATAAGAAAAATTCAAACATTCTCTATTTGCAGATGGCATGATGTTACGCATTAGAGAACATAAAAATTCTACTAGAAAAATTCTATTAATGATACATTCAGCAATGTGGCAGGACATAAATCAACTTACACAAATCAATAGCTTTTCTATACACCAACAAGCATACAAAAAAAAAAAAAAAAAAAAGAGAGATCATGGGATATTCCCATTCACAGTAGCCACAAAGATAATAAGATATCTAGGGGAAAAAAAAAAAAAACTAACCAAGAAGTGAAAGATGTTTACAATAAAAATTTTATGAAAGAAAGAGAAATAAACTAGAAAATGGAAAGATATCCTATGGTCATGATTGGTAGAATTAATGTTGTGAAAATTATTATTTTACCAAATGCTATTTACAGAGTCACTGCAATTCCAATCAAAATTCTTATCTCACTTTTTGAAAGAAGTAGAAAAAAAAAAACTATCTTAAAATTCATAGGGAATTCCCAAAGACTCTGAATAGCCAAAACAATCCTGAACAAAAAGAACAATGCTAGAGTTACCATTTCACTTCTCAAGATTCATAAGAGATTCATAGTAACAAAACCAGTAAGGCATTGGCAGAAAAACAGGCATGTTGGCCAATGTGACAAAACAGAAGACTCAAACATGAGTACATATAATTTCAGCCATTTATTACTTGACACAGATGTCAAAAACATACACTTATGATAAACAATACCTTTCACAAATTATGCTAGGAAAACTGGCTATCCACATGCAGAAGTCTGACATTAGACCTGTACCTAACAGCCTGCACAAAAATTCAACTTCAAATGATCAAGTATCTCAATGTGAAATCTTTAATCCTGACAATGCCAGAAGGAAACACAGGCAGCTTTCTACATTATATATGAGTAGGAAAGGCCGGTCTGGGTCAGACTTCATTCGCCCAGGAATTAAGGTCATGAACCACAGGTGGGACTTCTTAAAATTTAAAAGCTTCTTCACAATTTAGGAAACAATAAACCAGATGAAGAGGAAACCCACAGGATGGGAAAGAATCTTTGTTACCTATGCATCTGACAGAGGATTAATATTCAAACTATAAAAAGAACTAAAAAAAAAAAAAAGTCAAAACAACACCAGAAACCAAAAATGTTTATCACCCCTAGCAAGCAGAGAAATACAAACAAAAATAACTTTGAGATTTCATCTTACCCCAGTCAGAATGACAGAGTTCAACACAACAACAAAACAAATGGTGGAGGATGATAGTGGAGGGGCAGGCACTGTTAGTGGGATTGCAAACAGGTCTAGACACTCTGGAAATCAGTGCGGAAAATTCTCAAAAAGTTAAAAGTAAATCTACCATATGACCCAGCTACTCCAATCCTTGGCATAAGCCTCAAAATTCTATAAACACTAATTCAGCCATCCTCACTGTTGGTCTAGACATAATACCTAGGACATGGAAACATCCTTAATGATCTTCAACCAAATGGATGATGAAAATGTGGCACATATATATTCTGAAATACTACTCAGCTATAAGGAAAACTAGTTCATGTAATTTGCATGTAAATGGATGGTTCTGTAATAGGTCATACTGAATGAGATAGGGAAGACCCAGAAAGAGGAAGGCACATGTTCTCTCATTTAACTGTGAGAATACATCTTGGAGTAACTGTTGCAACCAGGAAGGTTAAAAAGGGACCAGTGTTGTGGTAGGGGAGCAACAGAAACAGCAGTAGCATGGTACAAGTTATCCGATAGGGAAATGAGGCAGAGTTGGGAGGGGCTCTGATTAGGGAGTAGCAGGGAGATAAATACAAAATGAGGGAGAAAGGTAAAACAACAGCAAAGATATCTGAATAAACAATAATAATATTAACTACCTAAAAATACATTAACTATATATAAACACATATATATGGTTTAAAAGAGTTTATGTGAGCTGACAATTCTCTCTATCCAAGATCCAAAGACCCTCTTACAAAAAAAATTAGCACCTGGCATGAGAAGTCCTCTTTTGAGTTGTTCATCAGGGTTTTCCAATATACTCCCAAAACACTATAATACAGTAGTTTTCAACTCTCCTAATGCCACAGTCCTTTAACATAGTGCCACATGCTGTGGTGACCCTGAACTAACTGTAAATTCATTTTCTTTGCTACTTCACAATATAACAATTTGCTAATGTTATAAATCATAATGTAAATACCTGTGTGTTCTGATGATCTTAGGTGACCCTGGAAAGGGTTATTCTCCATCCCCAAAGCGGTTGTGATACACAGGTTGAAAACTACTGCTATATTACACACACTCTAATAGCCATTGCTATTGCCCTTGGTTATCCCCCAGAGTTGAAATTAAGTCTCTATTGTTGGTAACATCATTTACTCCAGACAAAGAGCCCAAAGGAACCTGAGCTGGAACTGACCTAGATAAATGCCTTCTTCCTGAGGAATAGTTTTCAAATTAGAAAACTTACACAACTGCTCAGGGTTAATGAGATAGATGTTGAAGAAAGTACAGTCATCACTTTATAAAACCAGCATAAACCATAACTACTTTCTAAACATTTGTCCTTATACCCACAGGTTAAGTGTAATCTTTACCTCTCATCAAGGAAACTTCTCTTTCAAACAGACTTGGAGACTCTTAAAGCAAACCACAACTAATACCCGCCCCCCCCCTGCCATAATAAGTTTCTCTACACAGTAAGGCAGATCAAACAGAATTGGAAAAATGTAACAACTCTTATATTGAGCAAAACTACACTGGAGAATAAGGCCAGAGAAGTTGTGCATGTGAGCCAAAGAATGAACATTTTTTCCCTTTCTTCCTCTCTTTTTTAAAATTTAAATTAGAAACAATCTTGTTTTACAATCCCAGTTCCCTCTCCCTGACCTCCTACCATGCACCCCACCAACCCTCTGTCCAGTCCCCTTTTTGCTCCACAGGGAGGGCGAGGCCTTCCATGGGGGATCTTCAAAGTCTGTCACATCTTTTGGAGCAGGGCCTACAGGGAATAGACATTTTATAGATTGCAGGTGAGGGGTAATGACTTGTCTGCCACAATCTGGGTTTGTGCCTATGTATGGTCAAAAGGCAAGTGCTTAGGCAGGGACTTGGGTGAATGGCCCCAACAAGGGATGAAGCTTCAATAGCTACCAATAATGTGGAACTGGGTTTTTGGTCTATCTCCATTGTCCAAAGACTCTCTAAGCAGGTCAGGTTTGGAAAAAGAGACAGAAATGGGGCTTCCTGGACAGTGCAAGGGTGAGCCAGAGACTCCAACTGAACAACAACCAATCAAGATGCAGTTGTAGATTCCAGTCTGAAGAGATACATCTACAATACAACTAGAGCATCTAAGGCTGAGGAATCGTGGTTCAAGAGGGAGGTGGAAAATTGTTACGAGCCAGAGGATCAAGGAAGTTGCTGTGAGATTGTATGTTCTAGAAATATCAGAAGTTAGAGCCACTAAATCTCACCAACAAGACTGCTTAGGCAAGAGCTGAAAAAGAACAGCAACAGACATGTTAATGTGGTTCATGTTGGATGGGATGGGGGTAGGAGTGGAGCCCTGAATGCCTCAACCCTAACACACACACACACACACACACACACACACACACACACACACACACACAGAAAAAAAACAAAACAAAACAAAAAACTACTGAAACTATGGAATGCTGAGAGCAGGAGAAATTTCTTCAACCAGGAAGAGCACTCCAATTGGTTATTCAAAACCAAATGGTCAGCCCTGAAAATGTCTATATCACATAGATGTAACATCATACAGATTAAGTAGGCTATTTTTATGTATTCATGAGACACCCCCCATTCCAACTAACCCCTCTCCCCCCCACACATATGTATCAACAATTCATGGAAAAGCAAGTCAGGAATTTGATAAACAGCAAGGAGATTTTTAAGTGACTAAAGGGAAGGGAAAGATGTAATAATAACTATAATCTCAAAAAACAAATGATTTTTAAAATAAGTGTGAACAAAGAAAATACTACTCTTGGTCCTTTAGGACTCCACTGAGGTAGCAGATAACAGAACATTAATCGCAACATTCTCAAGCAGGCTGACTGCAGCAGTGGATGAGTGAAAGGCTCTTTTGAGTTCATTTTTGAGTCTGCATTCCAACCTCTCTATATTATTTGATTATACTTGCACAGAAAAAGTTCTATTTTATAATCCTAATAAGAATTTGGTATATGTGCATATATCTGCACAGGTGTTGGGTATGTGGAGGTTTCCCATGGTGTCCTTCTAGCTGACACCATGACCACAACTATTAAGCACTTTCTTACTCTCAGTGAGTTGGTTTAGGAATGAATATGCTGCCTATGCCTGCCTTTTAACACAGTAAACATTTAAAACTGTCAAAAATACAAGCTTCCCTGTGTAGAAGACATATAGTATGTAAAATTTAAATTTTCATGTTAAAGCAGTACAATAAAGCAGACATTTTGAGAAGACTCGAATAAACCCAAACAACCAAATGAATTCTGAATAAGTAGTAACAATTTTATTTAAACTCAACGTGCTGAAACACAAAATCTATTTCCAACATCAAGACACAAATAGTATGTATCTCATCATAAAACACCAATTGATTAAATAAAGGCCGAAAAGTTAAATGTTTATATATCTGAATCTTGAAGTCAACTTCCTGCAGAACTAATAATTAAATAATTTTAGCAGAACTTTGTTTCCATAAATGGGCTCAACTTCATTTTTAAGCAATGCAAAATTAACTATATTATAGTATACAATAAGCTTTACTAACAGGAAAATATTTAAATATAAGTATTCCTTCTCAGACATAAAGTTCACATACAACATCAGAAGATACAGTGTGATTTCATTCCTAGTGAAGAAGTCTTGCATTTGAGGCACTCAGTATTTGTTCAGCTAGACCTAACATTTACATCATTTCATGAACACTTAAACTGGAGCTCACAATCTCTATATAAAAAGGTTTGCAAAATACTCGCATGTGTGCTGAAAGTGCTGTATTTATACTCTGAGAACACTGAAACAACTCACTCATCCACCCACCTAAGACTAGGCATGTCCAAGTCAGGCTAGTTTACCTCTTCATGAATGTGGCTTTTAGTAAATCTTGCTGGTTGGATTTTCATAAAACTTATAGTCTTTGCTATATTTTTTCTAACAATAAATACTATCTTTGATTCCCCATTTTTTGGTATGTTTTGGTGGATCCAACCTAGGAATCACAAATGTTGATAAGTACTCTATCACTGAGCCACTCTCAAAGCCCTTATCTCTAACTGTATATATATAAAAATTCATCTAGAATTTATATGAGAAATTATAAACGGGCAAATTAATATTTTTAACAATTTAAACTTTCAATTGGATCTAGTTAAAAATAAAACAATAATGCTCATGACACTTTTAAGATATTTAAAGCAATTATTTTAAAACTTAATTATACTTGATATCCTAAAACAGCACTGTTTTCCTATTTTATCATGCAGAATGCTGGTCACATTTTTGAGGATTACACTGTCTTCTGGCAATCCATTGTCTTCTCAAACAAAGCACACTTAAATGAGATACATCAATTAATCTGAACTTTCAGCACATTTAACTAATTCCTATTTTCATAAATTCATTCTTAAACAGATTACACACAGCCCAAGGGAATATAGACACAATCACATACATACCTCACACAAATGACATTTCATTCAAGGTTCTCCATAACTATTTGAAGACAGTGACACAGAAGTATTTAAGGAGGTAACATCAGCAAGCCATATTATGGCACCTTCATATTTGTGCTCAAATATCAAAACACATTAAAAGTAATAAATGAAAAAGGCACAAATAACAGTGTTTCTAAATCTCAGTCTAAAGAACAGTTTTCCAATGGCTACCTTTGTGAATTGTAATATTTAAAACCACTTCTTGTGTTGTGAGGAGAGCTTTCTTTAGGTGACTGGAAGGTAGTAAGAGCAAACTGGTAACTTAAAAGGCAGAGATTGAATCAGACAGAATTCGTACCTATTTGGACCAAGTTTTATATAGTTTAAAAATGGGGGGGTAGGTGGGGAAAATACTATTATGCTCTGCAATAAGAATGGGTTAACAGCCTTTTATCACTGACTCAAGAACCTATACTACTAAAATACACATAAAAAAATAAGACATTGTATGATTCTGTGAGTATAATGATGGGTATTGTATCATCAGAAAAAGTGGGCATTTCAGATAACACTGATAGTTTTAGAGATCAGCATTTTGGGTAGAAAATATGTTAGCAAAATAAAAACAAAAATCTTTATAGGAAAATCCTTAGGATTATCAATAAACATTAATAATGGCCACTATATATAACAAAATCAGGTATTACTACTGATTTCACTGTGTTTAGAAATGTAGACCAAATTAATGAGAATCAGTTTACAATGTGTGGTATATAGACCAGTGTTTTTATGATATGTGACAATGTATGCCACAGCTCAGTTGAAACTTTGTTTTATAGTAAGATCATGGGAAAATCTTGTATGAAAACGCATATAAGTGTATATATGTATATGTGTGTGTGTGTGCGTGTGCACATGCGTGCACTCGCATGAATGTTTTAAAATTTTACAATGTTAATGTAATGGGCTTCAAATAATGGTGAAATTAAGGGAATATTTCCTTGTCATGATTCTCTTATACAAGGTGAAGCCCACTGCCTGTTAAAAACTTTTCTTCTATCACAAATAATTCGTTCCATTTTAACTCAACACAACAAAAACTCAAAACTCAAATATTTAGAAATACAATCTTTGCTCTGCAGAACTATGCTTCTTTGACAGTATTTTCGCAATGTATTTATTTTAGGACTGCTTCATTTAACATCCAATAAAGCTATAGTAAAATTAAAGTCTATTTTAAAACCATAAGCTTAATTTTTTGTCCTGAATTTAAGACTAAATAAACATATTACACAAAATTGTAATCTGGGGATAAAGCTATATATGCAAACACACAGGCTTATGCACCTGTTTTTCCAGTAATGTGTTCTGTCTTTACCTGGAAAGCACACTTCTGCTTCTGTAGGACAATGAATCAAAATATATCTCACAACAACTATCAACTTCCAAACATTTGTGTGTTTAAAGCTAAACTCATAATAAAGAACTGGCTCATGAAAAACAGTTGATATCATTTATCCTGCTCACATTATGCAAAATTTCATCAGTCTACGGTTAGTTAGTAAATGAGCCACCAAGGAGAGAACAAGGGGAAATAAAGTTTCCTAGTGTGGCTGTCTCTTTCAGAAGGTTCTCTACTTTCTCATGCATCTCCCACAGGCTAATATTATCAACCCATTCTTTAAAAGGAAGCAGATTGTATAGGACTCATTTGTTGTTAGGTGCCTTTTCCAAGGTGTGATAAATCAGTAATAAATTCTATAATGACTATTTGAAATCCAAATCAATTTATCTATAACCAAGCATATTTTTATCTATTATTACAAACATCCAAGTTGGCTCCATGTGTCATATAAACTTTTTTAAAATGCTAAAACATAATTATACCTTATTAATCCCCTCAAAAGGAAGAAAATATATATGTACCATTCATCATAGAAAAATTACACATTAAAAGTGCATATATATGTGTGTGTATCTTTCTTAATTGGCCCACTCATGAAATGTACATTTGGTCATCTTGACTTTAACATCTACTGAATTATTCTTTCAAATGTAAGTCATTATAAATTTAAAACATTAGCAAAAACCATGCTTTCTTTTACTGAAATCTTAACTTCAAATCATTTCTCAATCATTGAAAATGAACATAAACCCAGTTTCTTGAGCAGATAATATACAGATAAACACCAAAAATTTTACGAAGTTTAGGCCAACTCATTGCTTATCTGCTCTATAAAATGAAAAATAAATTAATCAGAGCAGTGTATGGCCATCACTTACCTCAACAGTAACAGGCTCTTTAAGTATCTACAGAACTGAGACTAGAGCCACCTCTGGCAATCTCCAAATCCAGGAGAACCTAGTTTTAAACTTGGAGAATGCATAGAACAAAACCTATAAAATTCTTTTGTTTCCAAAATAATGGAAGATCCTTTTTAAACTCAGTATCTTCATTTATCAATATTACTGCATTGTGGAGCTAGTGCAATCCTGCATAGCCTTGGCAAACTGACAAGGCACAATAAAAAAATTAAACTACTATACGAACAAGAGAAGTCACTGAAGATAATTTAAGGCCTTAAAGTGAATTAATCAGTCTGATTTAAAGCTGAAGTATAAACCATAAATTTATCCACCTGAAAGCAATCAATATGCTTTTCTAGCTTCTGTTCTGTGGACAAGAGACAGAAACAACTGTTGCTTATGGTTTGTATTGGAATCCTTCTGGACCTGGGGAGTAAAGGCAATCAATTTTCCTACTGTCCATGGAAGACTCAAGACTGCTTTAGCCGTTTTCGTGGAATACCAAACTGTGGACACTGTGCAGATGCTAGTGCTCGGAAGGCTTCTGCCACTAAATGAGGATGAGACTGAATCATGGACTTCCAGCCTGATGTTTCCATGATGTCAGTTGCTTGACTGAAAAAGAAGATATTAAGTGATGTTTATTAGAATGCATCTCAACTACACTCTTGAGTTATCAGTTTGCTTTTTTTAATTTGAGGATTTTGAAGTTTTAGATACTGCTCTACCTCTTGCCATACATTCATTTGAAGTTTTTAAAAACCTTATCCTTATGATATTAGCATGTTTGTCAAAATTGTTCTGCAAGTTTGAACCTGGCACGTGTGCAGTTGTTCTCATAGCTCTCCTCTCACTATTCGGACTGAGTACTCCATCTGTTTTCCCTTCTTCCCTCCTACAGGGTTTCTCCAGAGTTCCAATTTTTCACTCACACTCTTCTTTCACTAGACTATGCATTTAATCTTACCTGTTTGTCACATTTCTAATCCTGGTGGCCAGTAGTTAGCTACTGATAAATTAAATCCTAGTGCTTCCCCACAAGATTCACCACGACTCATTTGCTCTTTTCATTTGAATGAGTCTCAAGTCTCACAAATACAGCCTCCATGACATGAGAACTTATCATCTTTCTCCTTAAGTCTCAAATTGTTTGTCTTTCATTTTGGCTGAAGCTTTCACCTTTGCCCAGTGACTTAATTTAAGTATCTGGAAGTCATGCTAGAACCAGCCCTCTAAGCATCAAAGTCCCATTTTAATTCTAAAAGTCAACAAAAACCCATAAATTAATCCTTATAATCTTAAAATTGGATCATTATCAAATTCTTCTAATTTGTCTTTAATCTTAGATGTTGTTTCTCTTACTGCAGCTTCTATGACGCTGCTGTAGTGACAGGAATATGACTATATTATACTGTACTCCACTTTTTCCTTTCCCTACATTTTAAAAACGAGAAATGTGGGTCCATCTTCTTTATTGCTTTCCATTCCCACTTCTATGTTCCAATTACTCTGCTACTATTTTTCTTACTGTGTCCTATATGTATAACATGCTCTCAATAAGCAATCAGAGTCATATTAGTTCTTTATCCTTTCTTCCTCTCCTCTGTACCTTCTATTTACCTGAATTTAATCTTGTTTCACAAATACCAACATTATTCCAGTTTTCCAGCTCCCATTTATCAGCCTGCTAAGAATGGAAGACTTGTCTTGTTCATTCAGAGGCTAATATTAACCACTACTGGAGAATCATTGTTCTTCACTTCATTGTCAAAAGTCCTAATGCTGCATGGTTTTCAGAATCTGATCTTTGCTTGCTTTCTCCAGCTTTTATGTGTTATCCATCTACTTTACACACCCTTTATTCTGCTTTTCTGTAATATAAATGAAACTAGATTCCCTAATTCATTGCAATTACTTGTTTAGTCAATCTTCTGTACACCATAAACTACTTGTATAGAGGGGAACCTGCTATGCTTATACTATATTCTCTGTACTGAGCAATAGTATTCTGCAAACTCAGTAAACAAATAACTATACACCTCTACACACTATGTATTGTTTCATGCAATCCCTTTCAGTCCATCATGTCTGCTATTTCCTTTTTACTACTTCTGCTCCCTCTTATTCATGTTTTGAAATGAAGTTCAGCCTGATCTGTGAAGCCATTCCTAAATTCCAGGGCTTAGTCAAGTACCTGTACATATCCTTTTCTATCGTCACCATTTTAAAATAAAAGGGTACATGGTATATCTATCTTCATTATATCAATTTCTTAAAAAGAAAGACAATTCATCAAATGTCATTTTATATGCAGTACCTTAGGGAAGTGCTCAAAATATAATGAAAGTTAAGTACAGTGAGCTAAATAGTAGATGATATTAACAAAATAATATTCTTTGCCCAGCATCACTACTATGCCATCATTGCTTAAAATTTTAACTATTGTTTAAGATCACATTGCCACTTATTAATTTACTTTAACCTTTTCTTTTACTGATTCAGTGGGTATTTATTGAATGTCTGCCCATATAACACACAAGTATAGAATTAAATCATATTTTAATACAAGAAAAGTTGTCTGAAGTATTTTCTTAACAGAGTAAATACATCTCAAAAAAAATAAATAAAACTAAAGCTAAAACTAAAGTTAAATTCACACCCTGATAACCCTGTGGCACTGGTCAATAAACAGGACTCCCACAGATTTAAAAGCAGTAAAATGCTTTAGTTTTAGATAACAAAGTTTACAAACAAATATAAAACCAACAGATAAATGCAATGGAAAGAAGTGAACAATTGTCTTTAATACTGCCTCCTTTTTAAATTTTCTTTTATCAACCATCCCCTGCCATACACAACAATGTGTTTTGTTTTAGACATCCCACAGTGACTTGTAACTCAATATGTCAACTTTTGATAATTTTCAAAAGCAGCAAAATTTAGAGGTTTATAGGTAAAACTAATCAAAATGTTACAAAAAATTATCATTTTACAAACAATTATAAACAATACTCTAAAACAGAAGGAAAAAGGTAGAAAATCACTTCCAATACTTTGAATATAAAGATCTAGAATCAGCAGGACTTAGCAATGTTCCAATCTCTTAGCAAATAGCACACTCTACAACATTAGGCATCTTAATGTATAATTCGAGGTGTTTCGCTGATCTAAATAGTAGTGAGTTAGCTCTTATGGTAGAACAGGAAGTCTCTGAGCTTGATGACAGTCTAGAATACACAGCAAGGCCTAGACTCAAAAACAAACAAACCAATAAGCTCAACAAGCAAAAATAAATGAGTTTCATGGATGTGTGAAGTCCTAGTTTGTAATCTTCACTATTTAAGAGACTAGGGGCAAGAAGAATCAAATCTGAAGCTATCCTAGAAAACCTACCAAGCTCTTGCCTCAAAATTAAGTTTCAAAAAGGGTTAAGATTCAGGTAGCTCTGTGGTAGAGTCTCTGCATAACACGTGAAATCCATGGTTCAATCAATAGACATTATCAAAATCAACAAGAACAAGAACAAAATTAGAGACTTCCAAGGCAAATCTTAACGACGTAGCCTTCTTTAATGTTTCTGAAGGGACAGAGGCCAGATTTGTAGCAACCTTTTAATGCCTTTACTCAGCTGTATACTATGAAATGAGTGCATGTATTGAAGAAATTCATAGCACCATCCCAGTTTGTATGAAAGGCCACACACTACAAGGAATCCACTAAAATCAGTCAAAATATTACTTTTTAAATAACTGGCAGTTAGCTTCATCAGGAGCTACACTTATTGTTCATGAGCAGAAGGCTTTACAAATACTTCTTTGAACTAATGCAGAGTAAAACTAATGCCATCTTACTTGTTATTCCAGTTTTTCCCATCCTTACACCCAAGTTGTCGAAGTACACTGCACCTGCATTGAAGATTTAAAAAGGGATTAAGAAAAGTCCAGTGAAAAACATGTTAAAGGTGTTATATCCAATGAAACGCAAGCATAGCTTACCTATTAATAAAGTCTATTGCCTGGGCTTTCAACTGTTCTGCACTGTGCAAATCTGCAAGGACAAGGGTATCAGCAACATTTTCTACTGAGAGGCTACTACACAAAGCTTCTTCACACATGACCTTCAGCCGTTCCAGTGCATACTACCCAAAAGAAAAACAATCATTAAATATTTATTCCAGTTATTTAGGATGTAAGTACCTGATATTTGTAACTTAGCGGATGAAGCTCAAGAAAATTTGTTTTGAACTAATGTTATCTTAAATCAATAAGCTGTTGCTTTAGCTAATGAAGAAACTGTAAATGAATGCATTTAGGAGAAATACTAATTTGCTTACAAAATCATTAAGTACAAAATATTGTGGATTTTAAAGTAGGATTTATGGAAGACAGCTATCTTATTACTCAGTTATCCTAAAAAGTACATTGTCAAGTAAATATTTATCTCAGTTCCTGTCTTTTCAAAAGGAATTCAGATGAGAAAAAATTTAAGCTGTATTTTATTTAGTAAAAGAAAGGGAAGTAATGAGCACATTTCAAAGAGAGACCTGAGTGGGCTTGTATTTAAGTAGTAGAAGCATAGCCAACAGTTTGCAGGATTTTGTATTATGCATTTTTTGATGTTTTTACAACCCTATCTCTTACAACATCCTTTTTAACTTTCTCCTTCTAAATAGCATCTTCATTTCATCTCACTGCAGTATTCATGGTCTGGAGTCAGGATGCCCTCGTTTTAAATTCCCTGCTTATTAAATCTTCACTGGCGAGTATGTGTACCATTGTGAAAAGCACCCTAAAATCTCAATTTCTCATTTGGTGGGAAGAACCCAAGCCCAGTTTCAAGAATGTCAGGCCACAGAAGGGCATCCAGACTACAAGGAGGCAATAGTTACCAAGCTACAGCTTAGCTAGGTCCCTGCCAACTCAGTGTAAATGTACCAAACTGCAGAAGTGGTGGTTAACCAGAACATTCTTCTCCCTCCTGCTCACATGTGCCACCAGTTACCTACTCTAACAATTCATTTGCTTTTCTACTATTTCATACTTAGGATTATCACACTGTATTTATTTTGTCACTATTCAATCTTGAGTGATTTAACTGAAAGCTAAGTAAATATTAATAATCAATAATTTTGCATTTATTAATATGAAGCTGCAATATCAGTAGCTGTACTAAGGTTTAATGACATAAAATAAACAGCATCCATTTAAAGATTTTACTTGGTGTTTTAATACCCACAGTAAACAAACCATCATACACCCAAAATAATAAATATACCTTTTAAAGTCTTTCTTCTCCATACCATTCCAAGCGATATTTGTGATGTGCTGCTGAGAAACTAGCTTGCATTTTCTGAAATTATTTTTACAAACATAATCACATAGTATGTATTCATCATCTAACACTGTTACTCGGTGTGACTATTTTCAGATTCATGCACATCATTGCTTATGGTTCAACCCTTCTTAATGCTAGGTAATAGGTCATTAACTATGAGTATTCCCCTGTCTCCCTCTCACTCTGAATATGTGTGTGCACGCACTCAGACACATGGGCATGCCAGCTACCTACCATAACAATTCATTTTCATTTCTAGTACTTTACAATTGGCATTTACCACACACTACATTTACTTTGCCAATATTTATTCTTGAATAATGACCATTGAAAGCTAAGTAAATGTTAATAACCACCAATTTTTTGCAGCTAAATATATATACATGAATGCATTCACCAATTGATGAATATATATACATGAATGCATTCACCAATTGATGAATATTTGTATTAGTTGAAAGTTCTTAGCTATTATAGTGGCAGATACTCAAATAAATCTCAAATTAGTATAATATGGGTTTCTTTTGGTAGGGGAATATAAGGGATACAATCCTCAAAGTAAGTTTAATGGAGTATATGGTAAGTTTATATTTAACTTCAAAAGAAACTGTTAATTTTCCAAGGTGGCTGTACCATTCCATACTCCTATTAGAAGTATCTGAGAAGACTAATTTTTCCACATCACTGGTAAGTCTTATATAATCCTTGTAATTTTAGCCATTATGATTGATGTGCAGTGGTTTATCATGCTGCTTTTAATCTCCATTTCTTTAAGGATACTGGGCATCTTTACTTAATGAACTTCATCGGTTTTACTTGGGAAGTATCTGTGTGTGTGTGTGTGTGTGTGTGTGTGTGTGTGTGTGTGTGTGTGTGTGTGTGTGTGTGTGTGTCATGAGAATGTCTTTAGGATTGAGAAGCATAGCATTCAAAACTTTTCTGACATTTCTGCAGTTTCTCTGTGTTCAAAAAGACAAAATCTATTTACAACAGAAAATAATAAAATTATGAATAATTTCCAATTCTATACTATCATTAAAAGAAATTGACTAAGAGAGTAAAATAAATTATGTTGGGTTTTTCATTTTGTTTTTTTGGTTTTTTTTCGAGACAGGGTTTCTCTGTGTAGCTTTGTAGCCTATCGTTGCACTCGCTCTGGAGACCGGGCTGGCCTCAAACTCACAGAGATCCGCCTGCCTCTGTCTCTGCCTCCCTAGTGCTGGGATTGCAGGTGTGTGCCACCAACACCTGGCTGTTTTTTTTTGTTTGTTTGTTTGTTTGTTTGTTTTTTAACATGAAAACTTTCCTCTTGAATAATATGTGCTGTAGACTTTTACTTCCCTGACCTCTACTCCATTTGTTGCAGGCTAGATCATTGTCCTCCAAAATTATACTGTTTCTAAAAAAACCAAAGAGTATGCAGTATATCTATTTTTTGTTTTGTTTTAGTTTTTAGTTTTTTGGTTTTGTTTTATTTTTTCGAGACAGGGTTTCTCTGTGTAGCTTTGGAGCCTATCCTGGCACTCACTCTGGAGACCAGGCTGGCCTCGAACTCACAGAGATCCACCTGCCTCTGCCTCCGAAGTGCTGGGATTAAAGGCGTGCACCACCAATGCCTGGTTTATGCAGTGTATCTTAAGACTAAGAACATCTGCAAGTTTCAATATGCTTTATATGCAGCTATATATTGTATTTACTCTAGAAATTATTAAACTTGTAATTTTATCTTCCATGAGAAAAATCTAAGCCCCTCATACTTTCCCATCATGTTGATCTTTTAGACAATTTTATTTTCATAGTATTCTACTTCATGTATGCTATTTCATAAAACTCTTTAAGCTATCTACAAATAGCATAAATTAAGCATAAATTATGTCAAAAGTTATTTGTAGTTTTTACATATGATAGTTTCTATAAATGTCAAGTTTGAGGGGTTGCATTTTGTTTTTGTCTGTTTCTTTTTCGGTCCTTTAAAACCCTATTACTTACTTTGTCTGCAGCTGCTAACAAGTTGTCAGCCATTTTATCAAGATTTGGTGCTTTTCCTGTGTAAACGAATCTCATCATTTCTTTAAAAACCTCAGGGTCTAAATCATTTATTTCCACTCGATTCTAATATAGAAAGTAACACACAAAAAAATTAGGAAGAGGTACATATATGTGAGTCTACAAAGTTTATTATTTTCACTCAATTCTATTATTGAAAACAACGCACACACAAATAGGAACAGGCACACACGTGAATCCACGACTCTTCGCCAGTAATTAAAAATATACATTAACATGTCCAAACTATTTTAAAATCACAGTTCAGTAAATCTGTACTAACTTAATCATCCAAACCACAGTATAGGTAATTCTGAGAATGAAAGCATACTTTTATACTTTTTTTTTTTTCTTGGTAAAAAGCTATGATCAACCAGAAAGTAAATACACGGATAATGAGACATGTTAAGTATTACCATGTATTACCATAATTTAAAGAGACAAATAAAATATTGTAGCCCAAATAAAATTCATCTGTGGTCAGTTTCTGATCACAGCTTCAGAGAACAGTTACTGACTTTTCCCTGGTTGAATTAGAACCTAATATAATACCTAAACCCTATAACCAACAAATTATATTCACAGTTATCAATTGTAAGAGTCTGTATGTAATTTTGATCAGAGCTCACTAGCCGAAAACACTTGCTTTTGCAAAAATGTCATGTAATATTATTTACTGGTCCTTCTATGCTTATTTGAGATATACTCCAGTTCAAGCAAGACCAGTTGCTTTCATACTTTGCAGCCTTATATCCAATTATCTTCTAAGATAAGGAAGCAAGTGTCAAAATCTCAGAAAGCATTTTGGGTCACTTTTGTGAAGTCAAGATGTTAGGAATATAAGTAAGATCATTTTGTGTAACTTAAAAACAATTTAGTGTGACCTGTTATAATGTGGTACCTAAACTTGCCCCTAGGCTGCTCTGATAGAGATAGGCTTCAGAAGACAGTTCAGATTAGTATGAAGCACAGGACAAGCCTTGATTTGCTAATGAACTAATCCCAAGGTGGTGGTGGTGATATGATGTCGAAGCAGCCCTAAATGAACAAAGCTACCATTCAATGAAATGATTCAAAAATTGGAATTTTGGGGGGAACGGTCTCTGGGATCCCACTATTATTCTCCAAAGAAAGGTTTCTCTAGCCTATGTTTATATTCATCTGCAAGAACATGTGAGACTGTGTGGCCCTGGCTTCAGCAAACATTGAACTTTCCAGTGCTGTCCAACATCCGGGCTGTTACTGGGCTCACATATGCCCGAAAGTCAGTTAATATAGCACTTGCCTATGCTCCTAAGGTCCTCCTGGGACCTCCACCACTGCCATTCTCCCAGCCTTTTTACCATGGATAAGGGCTGAGCCTCCAAGCTTCTGAAGCATCCCTACTGGAGAAGATTCCCCAGTGGAATCCCACAACATTTTCTTCCCAGTCAACTGTTCCCCACTTGGAGATAAGTCTGCTTCATTTTTAAATTAATATACTATCATAAGGAATGCTTATATGAATAAATGAGGCATACTTGAAAGAAAAATCTTGTGTGAATATCCTAATTGCTGATCACCTCACAGCCCATTGGCCACTGCTCTCCACATAAGGCATGGGCTGATATTCAGATCCCAGCCTGTTACCATTTCCAAACTTCAGGTCTAGAATCAGGTACACAACCTGTATGCTGACCTAGTCTGGTAACCAACCAAAAACCTGGTACACTTATGCCAACACAATCCCAGGTAGAGCTGAGGCAGCAGTTTCCATGCTATACCAATCAGAATTAGCCATTTTTTTTCTATCTGCATGTTTTTTTATCACTGAACTGTAATCATCCCCATTCCTCCAATCCAAAACCAACACTGAGCATATGGAGACTGACCTAGCAACTATGCAAACTGGATCTCAAGCAACAAAATGTGGGCACCAACAAAATCAAAATCAAACTTCTATTCAACAGAAGCAATCTACAATTCCATATCAGGCACACAACTAATCAAAGAAGCCCATATGCCCAGGTCTCCTCTCAAAATCACAAACAATATAAATGATCAAGACACTATTCTGTATCCACAAATCTACCATCCCTAGAGAAATTAGCTAGAAATACTTCACTAAACAAAACTCAAAGAAAAAATAATAAACTTTACCAAATAATTCAAAAAGTTTAATTAACCGACCAAATAATAAACAAAACTTATCAATGAACTTACAGAGAATAGCAACAGATGGTTGAATAATGCAAAAAAAACCCCACAAAGACATAACTGAACAAAATAATGAAGACAATCCAGAATTTGAAGATGGAATTCAGTAAGATACAATTATTGAAGAGAACTGAAGCTGAAACAAAGATGGAATTGAATTGAAAATCTCAACAACCCACTTAGAAAACTGATGGGAGTGTGTGTGTGTGTGGGGGGGGATCTTACAATAAGAACAGATAAAATACAAGGTAGAACATAAAGACCCAAAGATAAAGTAGAAAAATTAGAAAAAAAAAGCAAAAACTATGTATTAAAAAGAAAATCAGGAAAGGAGAGGTACTGTGGGACACCAGGAAAAGGCCAAATCTTCAAATTATGGGCATAGATGACTTAGAAGAACACTTGATTAGTGTCATAGGCCAGATGTTTTAAAATTGAGGAAAGCCTTACCCACAAAGTTGCAAGCAACACACAGAATACCAAATAGACTGAACAAGAAAAGAAACTCTCTCGTTGTTAAAAATTAAACATACAAAACAAAGGAAAAATACCGCATGCTGCAAGAGATAAAACATGATCACAAGAAAAGTCCATCTGACTAAAAGCTGTTTCTTAATGGAAACTTTAAAAGCTAGAAGCCTGGAGCAATGTACTCCAAGATCTAAAAGACCGCAGATGTCAACATAGAGTACTAACTGCCATAGATAAGGCAACGGAAAAACATTCCATGAATTAAATAGGCTAAAATAATCCATGCCACCCATACAAAGAATACTGGAAGTTACAAACAAAAATTAATCATTAGAAATAAAAGTGAACACTGTATTCCAAATCTAAGTCAACATTCCTATGTTAAACATGTTCATGAAACACTTGTACACTCAACTTCATAGAAAGTGTACTACAGAAATTAAAGACAAAAGCTAATATCAACCTATTAGATGATTTTATTTTTTTCTAGTATTATTTTTTATTTGAATTAGAAAAAAGATTGTTTAACATGACAATCCCAGTTCCCTTCTCCCTCCCGTCCTCCCCTACCACCCCGCCAACTAAAACCCGATGTATCACATAGCCTTTCTGCTCCCCATGGATGGTGAGGCCTTCCATGGGGGGGGGGGTCATCAGAGTCTATAGTATCTATTAAGTGATTTTAATACTCCATTTTCTGTAATAGAAAGGTCATCTGGACAAAAAACAAAACAAGAGAACTAAATGGCATCCCACATCATATGGGCCTAACAGAAGTCTACAGAACATTCCATCCCAGCACCAGAGAACATGCATTCTACTCAGCAGTCCAAGGAAGCATCTATGAAACCAACTACAAACTCCGACAGAAAACAAAGCTCAACAAACTTACAAAAACTAAAATAATACTGTGTATCAAATCTGACCAAATGGAATAAAATTTAATACCAACAGCAAGTAATTATAAACCTCATGAAGTAATTATAAAACTCATGGAGATGAAATAAACACAATCATGAATGATAAAAAACAAAGAAATCAAGAGAGGAATTTTAAATATATACAGAATTAAATGAAAGTGTAAGGAATACAACAAAACCTTCGAAATCCACTGTAAACTGTTTGAAGAGAAAACTTTATAGCTCTACATTCCTATATTAAATATTTAGAAAGAGCAGAAATCAAATGTTTCAGCAAAGTGACAGGATACAAAACTAACTTAAAAAATCTGAAGCCTTCCTTCCTATATACTAACAATAAACACACTTAAAAAGATCACAGGCATGCTCCCATTCACAGCCTCAAAGAAAAGAAAGTTCCCAGGAATAACCTAAACAAGTTGGAAAAAAGGCTGCTGCAATGAAAACTTGAGATCCCTGTAGAAATTGACAGAAGACACTAGATAATAGAAAGCCCTCCAATGCTCATGGGTTGGTAGAATTCATATTGTGAAAATGATCACTCTGCCAAAAGTAATTTACACATTTACTGTAATCCTTATCAGAATCTCCACAATATTTCTCTCAGAAATACTTTTAAAGACCCTAAAATACATAAAGAACGATAAAAGACCGAGGACAGCCAAAGCAATCTTGACAAAGAGGACACTACTAAAGGGATTATCATTTCAGATTTCAGGACACACATAATGCCATAGTAATATATACAATGTGATACCAGAACAAAAACAGACATTCAAACTAGTGGGACAAAACCCAAAACCTGAACACAAGGGTGTGTAACTACAGTCATCTGATATTTGGTAAAGATGGTAAGAACATACACTGGAGTACAGCATCTTCACAAAATGGCATCACAATAACTGGATGTTCACATGCAGAATAAAATTTACAATTGTGTCTACTACTCTTTACAAAAATAAACTCCAAAAAGATTCAAAGACCTTGATGTCAAATATTAAAATCTGAGAATACTAGAAGAAAACAAAAGATACAGGACACAAGAGTAGGAAATGCCTCCCTGAATAGGCTCTATCTGCTCAGGAATTAATATCAAGAGACATGGAAACTCATAAAACTAAAAAGATTCTAAACAGCAAAAGAAACAATCCAGTGAACATCCAGACCCAGAAAGACTGGGTTGTTGTATGCTGTCTCTTATCTATAGTTCCTACCTACAAATCTTACGATGTAAGTACATAGCTGGATCATCATCATAAAAAGGGATGCAAAAAGCAACCATGATGTCTGGGGCTCTAAAGGAGAAACAAGCAGGATACACATACTATGACAGAAGACACGGGAAAAATGCACGGGGCTTTAAATTGGAGAGAGGTAGGGAGCAAGAGGAAAAGGTGGACATAAGTAGCCCTAAGGATCTTTGAAAAAGCCACAGAAATACATTTTGTTACTTAAAAATGCCTTTAAAATATATGTGCATATACGTATGTGTGTGTGGGGGGGGCATTTTCTTTTTAGAGGTGTCATTCCACCAAATGGGTGGGTAATGTATAACACAGAAGCCAGAAGTTACCCAACAATAATCCCAGTGTGGTTCCTTTGCCTGCCTCTCTCTCACTAGGGATGAAACCCAAGACTTTCTGCATGGAGGCAAGCACTCTAGCAATGAGAACATCAAGATAGCTGTTATTTAGAATGTTCAGTGAGCATTCATATTGAAAGACACCTACTGTTTATTTCAGAACACAATTCCCCCCAGTTCTATGGTTTCTAAAGTTTTTCTCTGTTATAACTTGAGAACAAGAATATGAGCAGATATTTTAAATATGTGCATTCTATCTTTATACATGTATACAAATTAAATAATAGTAAGCCTTTTAACAACATTTACCTTTTTGCATTCTTCCATTTCATGTTCAAACATTGCATTAAAAACTGGGGATCGAGCTACAAGAAGAATAAGCACCATTACTTAATGTACAAATCTATTTTAAAAAATATTATATTATCCAAAGGAGAAGATACCTGCAAGCACAGACTTATGAGCTTTGAATTCTTTTCCTCTCACAAAAAAGCAGCAATCTGTAAATCTTGTGTTTTCCCAGAGATTCCCTAAGTCTTCTGCTAATCGACATTCTGGCACCTTCAAAGTGTTTGTATTAGTATGTCCTGATACATTTACTGAATCTTGAACCACACTCACCTAACAAAGAAGACAACAAGGAAAACATTTTCATACAGTATTCTAAATGAGCAGTTACTATGTGTACATTAAATTGTTTTTAACTTAAAATACCCTGGTTAATTCAATGTATTGCTGATCAAAAATCCTAGTACACTCCTAAACAAGTTAATGTGAGAGAAATAGCATAGAAACTTAGAAATTACCTAATCATTTTTGATAGTGACACTTTTTATAAACAAATGACTTATCAATTGATTAAAATGCTCAATTATCACAATCACAAAATTATTTCCTAAGAAACTCCACAATGTCAACAAACTTGAAAAGTTGACATTTCTGCAGAGTAATTTTTGCTGTTGTTCTTCACTTATAGTTCATACCTATTAACATTTCACTTTTATTACACATACAATTTGTATAGTTTTCAGAGACATAAAACTATTATCATATAAAATTGGAAACTTGAGGCTGGAGAAATAGCTCAAGAGTTAAGAGCACTACCTCCTTTTCCAAAGGACCTAGGTTTGGTTTCCAGCACTGACATGGGAGTTCTCAAACATTTGTAACTCCATGGGGGATCCAACACTGTTTTCTGGACTGCCTAGGCACTAGACACTCTGGTAGTACAGAGACATAGATGCAAAAATACCCACACAAATATAAAAAAGAAAATTTGGAACTTAATTATTATTCCTAGAAGTTTCAATATCAGTAGAATTTATGTAAATATCTGCCAAACTTGATTTACAATTTTAAGTACAAGAATTCCCACAAAGTGACTGCAATTATCAAAGTTTACAATATTTTACAGAAAGTCAAAAGTGAATTCACTACAAATGTACTTTGTTTCAATTAGCAGACACTTCATTTATCTGGGAAATGACAAGTAAGAGTTGGGATAACTATGACACTGCTTTTACATAGACTCCATTAAAGATTACTGTTTACTGAATCAAATCTTGTAACTTTCACATCATCTTTAAAAGAAAGCCCTCCATTACATTACATTGGAAATTTCATATTACAATAAACAGGAACAAAAAATAACTCAGAGCAAATGAACAATCTTTAAAAATTAAATTACATATGCTCTATTAGTTATGTTTTTGAGTGCTAAACATTGGGAACATCTGTTATAAAGCAATAGATAAATGAATTCACTCCGTGAAAGTATAATGAAAGGATACACACTGGGCTTGGGAGATGACTTAGTTGGTAAACTGCCTGCTGACAAACATGAGGACCAGAATTTTATCTCAGCACCCATGTGGAAAAAAACAATTATGGCAACAGGTATAATTGTAACACTGGGCAAGCAGAGAGGATTAATCCTGGTGTTTGTATTTCCTTATAACAATTATGATCACAAGTATTTATTGTAATAATCTTATGAGATGGTATTATAAATGTGGAGGCCAAGATATTATCATATAAAGCCATCAATAAAGGTTCTACCTTAAGATTTCCATCATTCAAATTATCTAAAATTCAGTAACTTCAAAGAGAAGAAAATACTTCCCTGATCTTTACTTGATGGTCCTATTTTACGATATATCAGAAGTCAATGATACACAAATGGGATGTGCTTATGTAAATAAATACTCAGGGTTTATTTAAGAACCATTTTTTAGTATATGATATATTTAATTGCTTATGTTAAGCATTATTCTTGAAATTTTTTATAGAGGGAACTGAATCTGTTTATTAACCTGCATAAAATACCTAGTAATTATAAAAAAGTATGGTATCTTAAATTATATGTGTTGTCTCTAAGCAAGATAATATATTCATGTGTGTGCATTTGCGTGTGTGTGCTGCAAATGCACAAGTGTCATACTACCAATGTGGAGGTCAGAGAAAACTTTGAGATGTCAGTTTTCTCCTTCCACCTTGTTTCTGAGGTTTTCTGTCTCATTGCTGTCATGTTATATCGAGCTAGACCACAAGTTTCTGTTTGATTCTTCTGTCTCAGACTCTCAATTTCATAGCAATGCTGGATTGCAGGTACTTGCTTTGGTGTTTGGCTTTTTACTTGGGTTCTGGTCATCAGGCATGTGCATGGCGAGTGATTTTACCCACTGAATCATCTCCTTGGGCCCCAAGAAAATATATTTAATGTAAAAACTTGGAAGAAAACACACAATAAATGAATGAATAAATAGATACATAAATGACAGTGGAAAAAATAAACATTTTCATTACAGTTGTGAAGCACAGCTGCATTCAGTATAAGCAATCATAATTTAAAGGACTTGTCTTCCTCTCATACCTATCTAGTGCTATCAAAGCAACCACACATTGCAATTCAGATGGAAATCAATCACCTAATTAAAACTGAGAAGTGATGGGTTCATTGTTTTGATATCTATAATTTGAGATGATAAAAATATTGAGAACAGGTAATGAACAACTTTTTTTTATGGAACCTAGAGAGAAAAATTCAGGAAGAAGGCTGAGATTTCCTGCTGACTTAACACACAGGACAGTTCTCTTATTAAACTTGCCACTGATTTACCCTATGGATGTAGCTTAAATGAAGAAGAACATTTCAGGGGTGTAACTGAACATGCATCTAGCTAACAAGTTTGGTTCTTGTCTTCTTGGGATTGAAGACGGCACTGGTTCTAACTCTTAAAAACCTCAACCCTCCAAAACCATCCTAAAACCACAAAGGATTACAATGTTATCTCTCTATAATCAACTACTTGATTAACTTCTCAACTAACTCCAAAGGCAGAAACCTTGAAAAGTCCAGCTTTTTGGATCTCCTAATAAAGGGAGTTAATGAGAGTTTGAAGCTTTCAATATACCATCTTAAAAGTTCTGGTGACATCAACAGGGTTGTCAAGTTTTCGTTTCCCATATTCCACTCATTACCATAAGTGTTTTAAATAGCCAAGTCAATCTGATACCTTATCAAAAGGAAAATGTTTTGTTGGTTTTTTTTTTTTTTTTTTTTTTTTGTATGTCCTTAAGAAAGAATGAGTTTAGCTTTATAAAAAGCTTCTCATATATTTTCTCTATACATATATAGTTTTCTGTTTATCAAGGAATGTCATAGAGCGGTAGACTATCAAGACTATTTAAAATTTTTAAGGTTTCAAAAGATGAGTGACTGACCAGTGTTCCCTTTCTCGAACTTATGCTCATTCTTGTTTGCTGCATCACTTTGGAGAAAGGAAGCAGAACTATTTGAACGGTTAGAAATTCTTATCTAACTCTTGCTACTTGAGCCACTACATAGACTGCAAGACTAAACTATGTCTTGCATAAAAAGGGTAACACCCAGCTGCCTTACCTGTCTACAGCACCACTTGCAGTGGAGGGGGAGGTGCCAGTTCCTTAGGGAGGGCAGTGCAATGCTTCCTCCTCTTCTGCAAGCAGTGTTGGAGATGCTGTAGAAGGAAGGGCATCCATGAGAGGAGTGGAAGAATGATGGAGGGCACAAAGAATGCTGTTTAAAGGTGATTTTTTGCCCACCTATGCTAAGGACAGTGTCCAAAAGATAATGTTTGGGCTAGTGAAAGGTACATTTCAAGTTCTAAAAATGGGTTCTGATCATTACCAACTTATAAACTTGTCATAATACATTCTGTGAGTCACGAGATGTATTATTTCACACATGGATACCAAACAAACTCCAAAACGCATATTTGAATAATCCTAAAATTAATTTCAGCCTTAATTCTGAATTTATTGATTGTCTAGGTTCCAGTACATATACCCAGGAGAATATCTATTAACAAACACTATTTCAGTTCTATAATGCAGATTATTTAGATTATTTTCTTAAAAAGACTCATTCACTACTCAAGACTGTCAGGTTGTTGTTTGTTTGTTTGTTTGTTTTTTTAATACATTACTCAAATAATCTTTAAGGGCTAATTAAACTCTAAGATGACAGATAAAAAACAAACATTTCAAATTAAGATAAATTCTAAACTTCTGGAAGAGTACACATTAAAGGTAAAAACTTAGTATAACCTCCTATCTATTTAAAATACTATTGAAATATCTGCTTATTGCAGACAAATGCTTCAGTTTTTTTCCCTTGAAATCATGAGAAACTAAACAAATAATTATATTAATAACAAATGAATTATACAGTTCATTTATGCAAGTATTTCTTAGTGGTCCTATTTCAGTCCAAAACATACTTCAGTATGATACAATACAATGGCATACAGTTGGTAATTTTAAAATGAATCTCATGATTTTATATAAATAAACCTACCCAATGATAAAAATGACAGAAGCAAACCCAAACCTGAAGATAACACAAATCATAAGAGTAAATTCCTGATAGAGGAAATACTCATAATTTTAAAAACAATGTTTTATGGGTAGAAATTAAGAATGTATATTTGCCAAAATATGTGGGCATATCATTAAAACCTCAGATTTGTTTCTTAGAATATTAGCACCTATTGACTATGCTAATCCAATAGCTTGAAGGACTAGGAGGTTTCCCATTTTTTCCCACATGCTTTTTCATTCAAACTAACAAACTATGAGTAATAAAATGGAATCAGATTTACCTAAAAAACTGGCTAGTTATATCAGAGTAACTTAGAATGAAGAGATTAAATAAACACAAAAATATACATATATATACATATATATCTAAATATATATATGTATATTCAGATTCTTCAGTAAGAATGATTTAGTATGTGATAGGTATAACTATGCAAAAAAAACTAGAGATATGATAAAAATATAGAACACCACATTGATTTGTAAGATACTTTTAGTCAGCTTTTTCTGCTGAATTTACAAAAGAACCTATGAAATATACCAATCACTTTAATTTTAAAAGTATATTCAATATTAATCTAGTTCATACTTTTGCCACATCACCAAATAAACTACGGAATTCTTTATTAGTAAAAACATACCCACCTCACAGAATAATGTAAGCTTGTCATCTGGTAAGAGACCATTGGCTTCATCAAGTAAAAAATCCCTTCTAATGAATTTTTTAAATCCCCAGTCCTTCCCCTGTACAAATCGATAAGCTCTTTGGCTTTCTGGTGGAAAACAGAAGTTCAAATAAAACAAGTATCAGAGATACTTTTTTTTTCTTAATGGTAAAAAATAATAGATGTACAGGATATAAACAGACTACCCACTGTGATGCATTTGCCATGTGTGTAAATAAGGTATCTGAAGAAATGTTTCAAGGGGAATCAAACCACTTATTGTTGCTCAAAAGTTTGTCCACAGTCAATGAACTTAAATTAAGATTTCTGACCCCCTTAAGCAAAGCCATTAAGTCAGCTAGAAAGACACATACAGACACACATTCTCATTCTCTCTCTCTCTCTCTCTCTCTCTCTCTCTCTCTCTCTCTCTCTCATACACACACAACACACACACACACACACACACACACACACACACACACACCTGCCCCTAAATGAAATAAATTCAAAACAAATTGACATAGGAGTAAGTAGTCATCATCTAATGTCACAACTTTATTAGAAAATATCTTATTTCCTCTTCTTCCCCTTAAAACTAAGTGCTGCAGTTCATAAGAAATTGTTTAAGCTCTGCTGGTGAATCCATCCGATTGGTGAGAATGCTAAAAGGCCGCTTATCATTCAAAAGATTTTAATAAATACCTAAGATGTTTCAAATATCTTGGTGCTCTACTGTATACTGTGAAATACACAAGATTCTCAAAGAAAGTATTCGTTATATATTATTATATATACAATCAGGATGTAACTTTAACTAAAATAGTCTATTTTAAATGTCACATAATATGAAAACGCAAATATTACAAAGTGTGTGTGTGTACTGAAGTCACTTTTAGAAAGTATTTACAATTCAGTGTGGCAGTTTACAGGCTATTACCCTATTAAACACATTGTAAGTATTCTCTAACATTCTTCTATTAATTATGAAGTGCTGATTAAAGCGTTTCCACTAGGGATAATAGACTCTGAATATAATAAAAGTTGATTTTCTTTCATTTAGTGCTAGTTAACTGGTTAAAAAAAATTCTAGCAACAAAGCATGAGGCCATTCCACCTCCTCTGCATTGCTGTGCAGCAAGAAGGCAAGGGAAGAGAAATTTTCTCATGACATATACCAGCAACCCTGTTTTAGCAGCAACTATTTTTCCAAGTGACAAGTGAAATGTCACTTTAGGACATGATGCAATTAAAATTTAATATTATTTTAAGTACTATGGAAGCTACAATGTATGAAAAGACTTTAGCTAGGAGAGACGCAAAATTAAATAATGGCAACATATAAAAATTTTGGACTAAGAAAATTTGAGGGAGGAAAATAATCCAAAACTTTTCTAGATAAAGTCACTGTATGTAGATAAAGAGACTTCTTCATCCAGTTTGCCAATCACTTACCCATTGCTTTTGTTTCTTCCCTTTTAGCATTCAGGAGGGAAAATTTGAATTTTGCTCGAACCTCACTTTTTGGGCAGCTGACTAAAAGCAAATATAAGGACAAGTAGTCTTTACTTTCATCATCTAATCCCTTTGGGTTTACCCTCAGGCACCTAAAATAAAACAATAGGTCACTTAGAGGAATTTAGTATTTGACATTAACAAAAAAGACAGGTGATAATAAAATCACCTGCAAATTAATATCACAATAGTACTCCTGCAATAACTGCATGGTTTTTTTCAATTTTTCCATTTTAGTGGTAACTAATTACTAATTTAATGTAAAATTATACTAACACCCATAGGACCAACAACAACAATAAACCCCAAGTAAGAAAAATTACAGTTAAAAATATAATAATAATGCTTACCATTTCATTTTATCATTTGGGCCGGAAGAAAATGTTGAACTCTTTAACACTTCACCCATTTCTTCTCGACAAAAACTGAAGTTATTAATAGTCCACATGTAGGAAAATTTCACTACTTTAACCTATGAGATCAGAAAGCCACTTTTTATACTCATGACTTAATAATCTCATTTTTCATAAGTCAAATATTCATTCTAATCCTCCTAGTGGTGGTGCCACACTGTTTTACAATTTTACAATAATAATTGTCATGACTAGAAGATTTATGAGAAAAGCATCAAATGCATTTGAAATAGCATGTACCTGTGTGTAGCACCAGCTTTCTGCAACAGGACTAGGAGACATCTCTCCAGGCAGAGGTGGAGTAGGTTCCCGAGACATTGCCACTTTACAGGCTTAAGATTCCTATAATATTCCACGGACTTGAGTAATTTAGCTAGAAGAAAAGAAAATAAATGCATCGATCAACCTTTGAGAAAATTAGGAGAGAGAATATATTTAAAGTAGAGGAAGGAAAATTACTACTAAAATTAGATTCGAGAGAATACATAGTGTTCAAATAATTTTAGAAATTTTTAAAAATTGAAACCATAAAAATCTATCAACCAAACATTTGAAATCCAAACAAGCTCAATATTTATATATGACACTATTTCTCAAAATACCACAAATCAAAAATATCCATATAGCATAACACAATATAGAAACTTAATGACATTCATGTCTTCTGACATCACTTTCTAAAATCCAATGGGCCATGAACAAGTTATCACAGTGACTACCTGTCATCACCTGCCAGTTCTCAATTCTTACCAAAGAACATAGACTTCAACAAAAGCCTACAGAGAATTCAGACAACCTGGCTGTGTCATAAGACTGTATCTCTGTCATAGTATCTCTTTCGCAGTTGTATTAAATCATATATTTCTTTTCTAGTTATATGTTCCTACACCAAATCAATATGGATGCATAATTAACAACCTATATGGATATTGTTGAACAGCATTTGTTTGAGATGCTCTCCTTTCTCCAATGAGTATTTCTGCAAAAATCAGTTGGTTGTAGTCACATGGGAGAACTTTAATATACTAAAGCAATATATTTTGTTATGTGGACTGTGTTCAGCTCTTCAGTATTCTCACTTTCTGTTCTCTTCTCCTTCTCTGACTGCCATTGTTGATGTTGTTGAATATACTGTACTTTGCAAGAGCAATGAGAATCTACTTTTGATTTAAGAACTGATAAAGAGATCACATAAATCCTATGGAGGGATAAACTTGGGAGAAGACAAATCGTTCAATAAAAAGAGACACAATTTTCTGTAAAACTACAGAACAGTAGTGTAAGATGAGAAAAGGAAGATTGAAGTAAGGCACCTGAAAGATAGAGAAAGAAATAAAGCTTTAATTCACAGCAAATAAAACTGTGAATGAGGAAGCACTTTAAAACTCTGCAACAGAGATATGAACAGGATCCAGGAGCCACTACGCAGACCTGGAGACCTAGGTAGAGAGCAGTAGGATGAGGGAAACATAGCCTGGTCTATGGAAAATTCACAAGGATCTACTGGAGATAGTAGGCCAGCCTAGTGTACAAGGCGAATTTCAGCCTCCTGTCTCAAAAGTAAAACAAAGAAAACAGAAAAGAGGAGAAAAGGGAGAAGTAGTAAGGGGGTGGTGGTGGTGGTAAGAGAGTGAGAGAGAAGAAAGTTGGGGGAAGAGGAGAGAACAATAGGAAGAAAGAAGGAGAATGGGAGGTAAGGAAACTGAAGAGAAGAACACAGTCAACAGTAATGAAAAATATTACTTTAGTATAGTAAAGTTCTCCTATTCAACCACAACCAGGGACTTTCCACCTTGCCCATATATTATAAAGACATATGGGTTACCTGAATTCCCCTTGCCAGCTCTCTTCCATCCATTCAGGTCACTTACAAGCCCCATAATGGATTTCCAGGAACATTACTTCCTCATAATCTCTCTTCCTTCCTTTGGGATTCCACAGTTCCAGCCTGCTCCCCACAAAGCATTGTCTAGTCATGGCTGGAGAAACCCAGTTAACCCCTTCCCTTCACAACAGAGCATTGGCAGCTGCCTGCCTGAGATCCTCAGCTGCCTTAACCAGCCTTGACACCCAGTACATACGACCAAGGGACACTTGTTCCAGTGACTTGATTTCACAAAAGGCCCCAGACTATAGCTGAGAAACAGATGAGCCATAGTCTCCAATATCAGACCAATGGGGAACATAAGACATCCCAACCTTGCTATGAACTTCCTTCTGAACACTATTAAATACTCATGCTGAAAGATGATCAGAACAAAAAAAGAAAGAAAATTTAACTAGCTATACAAACACACAAATCCAAACACAGAAATAAAAACATGAAAAAAAAAATCTCGTTCAAAAAGTAAAATTCCATAATGGTCCTTACTGGAAATAAGCTGGAAAAACTCCCAGACACAGAATTCAAAAGAATGATTGTAAATATGGTTAAACAACTCAAAGAATATAAGATAAAGAAATGGGTGAAATAAGGAGGTCAATGCAAAACAGGAAAATAGTCTTTGAGTCTATGAAGAAAACCCAAGCTTTAATAATGCTTGAAATGAAAAACCCAGTAAGCCAAATAAAAGCCTCAGTGGAAAAGCCTCATCAACAGAACTGATGACTTTAAAAACAGAAGAATGGAAACACCTGGTAAACACCAAGGAAAAGTTTGGAAAAAATGATAAACAGAACATGGAAAAATATTGTAACACCATGAAAAAAGTCTAATCCTGAATTATGGAGAACACCAAATGGAAAACATATAGAATATCTTGAGCAAAACAGAAGAAAATTCTCCTAAGAGAAAAAGATGTCCAACCAAAGAGACCTACAAAACAGCAAACAGACAAGAAAAGTAATTCTCCATCAGGTATTATAGTTAAAAATTTACGAACACATGATACAAAAAAAAAAAAAACCTAAAAGCTGCAAATGAAAAATGTCAAGTCATATACAAAGGCAGGCCGATGGGAATATACAATATTTGATAGAAATCTTCAAAGCCAATTGGGCCTGGAAAGATGTATTCCAAGTTCCCAAACACTACAATTGTCAAACAGACTATTATAGCAAGAAAAACTATTAAAATTGGGGGAGAAATAAAAACTTTCCATGATAAAAAAAGAGCTAAGTAGTTAACTACTAAAAATGTTCCACAGTGGATACTAGTGGGAATAGTTCCATCTGAAGAAAAACCAAACAAACCCAAGAAGTCAGAGGGATCAAGCAAACAATAGAAAAATCAAAACAAACAAACAATACCAGGACAGGTGGTTATCAAAAGAAACCAGGGGGGAAAAAAAAAAACACCACAAAAATCAACACACTGACATGAACTAGCACACATTGTTCAAATAGCTCTGAATACTAATGGTCTCAGTTCCTCAGTGAAAAGACACAGATTCACAGATTGAATTATAAATCCATCTTTTCCCTACCTCCAAGAAACATTGCCATCAATGATAGCTACCACCCAAGGGTAAAGGATAGGAAAAGGCATTCCAAGCAAATAAAACTAAGAACCAAAGAGAGATAGCTATTCTAGTATCTGACAAAATAGACTTTGCCTGAGCCCACCAAAGTTAGTTAGAAAAGATAAGGACACCAACATGATAGTATAGTCCTAAGCATATAAGCACCAAAAACAGAAGCACCAAATTCAATATAAGAAAAACTATTAGATATAAAGTCACAGACTGAATTTTGATAGTGATATCAAATTACCCACAGTGATAGTGGGTAATTCCAATACCCCACTTTCACAGATACAACAGTCATCTAGAAAAACAACAACAACAACAACAAAAAGAGCCTAGAGTTAATGACATCATAAATCAAATGGATGTAACAAATATCTATAGAATATTCCTCCCAAACAGAAAGAATACACATTCTTCTCAGCAGCCCATGGAGCTTTCTCCAAAATCAACCACATATAAGGGCACAAAGCAAGTCTTAATACTCACAAGAAAATTGAAATAACATTTTGCATTCTATCTGACCACAGTGGATATCAATAGCAATAGAAAGAAGAGAAATTACACAAATTCATGGAAAGAATACACTACTAAATGAGAATGACAAAGGAAGAAATGAAGAAGGCAAATTTAAAATCCCTAGAATTGAACAAAGATGAAAACACAATACTGCAATCTATGGGACAAAGTGAAGAAGAAGAAACTTCATAGAATTAAATACCTACATCAGTGGTTTTCAACCTGTAGGTCACTACCACTTTTGTAGGGGGGTCAGTGAGGGTTGGTATTAAATGACCCTTTCACAGGGCTCACTAAGACCACTGGAAAATACATATATTTACATTACAATTCATAACAGTAGCAAAATTACAGTTATGAAGTAGCAATGAAAATAACTATGGTTGGGTATCACCATAACATAAGGAACTCTATTAAAGGGTAACAGCATTAGGAACTAGAAGGAGTTAGATAAAGGGGTGTGCTAGCTAGTTGCATATCAACATGACCCATGCTAGAATTATCTAAGAAAAGAAAACAATAATTGAGAAAATTTCTCATGGAGATTGGCCTGTAGGTAAGACTGAGGTATATTGTCCTGACTAGTGATAGATGTGGGTGGTCCCATCCTTGGGCAAGTGATCGTGTTTTGTACAAACTCAGGCTGAGCAAACCATGAGGATAAGCAGTGTTCCTCCAAGACCTCTGCTTAAGTTTCTACTTTGAGTTCCTGCCCTGACTTGCTCCAGTGATTAAAATGTGGCCTGAAGTAGAAGGATGAAATAAACCTTATCTCCACAAGTAGCTTCGAGGTATTTTATCACAGTAACAGAAACCCTAATTAAGACAGGGGGTGAATATGATCAAAGCACATTCTACAAAATTCTCAATGAACAATAAAAATTAAATAAAAAGTGTCAAGTCAATATGCTACCATTATACCATACAGAATGAGAAAAAGAAAGGTTTATGAAATAAAATTTGTATAAGAAGATTTTAGGTCCACACTCCGCCCTCTGTCCTGCGGCCAGCGCCAGAGCCACAGATAAGTCTGGGCACTGCTCTGACCCCCCCAAACTCCCCCATCAACCACTGCTCCCTTCTTCCTGGAACCCCACCCCAGGAAAGAGTGGACCTGCCCAGACCGGAAGGCCCACCCTGAGTCTGTACACACCTCACGCCAGTACACTCTCCGCCTTCTGTCCTACAGCAAGCTCCCAAGCCTCAGGTGAGTCTGGGAGCTGCTCTGCTCCCCAAGCTCATCCATCAACTCCTGCTCACTTCTGCCTGAGCCCACCAGGGCAAGAGTGGACCTGCCCAGACCAAGAAGGCCCACCCTGAGTCAAGACACAACCCGCCCTTGCCCATCCACCACCCTCAGCCATCCAGCTGCCACCAGAAGCTGAGCCCTCCGCCCTCCACTGCAGAGAGGGAGATACCCCACCTGCATTCAATGGAAGAAGGGATGGGAAGAAGACAGAGTAAGAACACACTCAACAACAGAAAAACCAATATGACACCACCAGAATCTTGCTGGACTCCACACCAGCAAGACCTGAAAAGCCCAACACAGAGGATGAAGAAAAGATGGACATCAAAACTTATCTTAGAAAAATGATAGAGACCTTTAAAGAGGAAACAAGAATATCTCTTAAAGAAACAGAAGAAAAAACAAGCAAAAAATTACATGAAATGGAGGGAAAGACAAACCAAAAAATTTAAGAAGTAAACAAATCTTTTAAAGAATCTAAAGAAAGCCAAGAAAAAACAACCAAACAAGTGAAGGAAGCACTCGAAACAGTTTAAAGCATGAAAGCTGAAATATAACAATAAAGAAAACACAGAATGAAGCGATGTTGGAAATAGAAAGGGCTGGATAAACAATCAGGAACTAAAGATGTGAGTATAACAGATAGAATTCAAGAGATGGAAGACAGAATCTTAGTTGTCAAAGACTCACTAGAGGATATACAGTCATCGACCAAAGAAAATCTCAAGTCCAACAAAACCCTAACACAAAATATCTAGGAAATATGGGACACTGTGAAAAGGCCTAACGAAGAACAATAGGTATAGAAGAAGGTGAAGAAACAAGCTCAAAGGTCTGCAGAAAACATACTCAACAAAATCATAGAAGAAAACATCTCCAACCTACAGAAGGATATGCCTATGAAAGTATAAGAAGCTTACAGAACACCAAACAGACTGGGCCACAAAAAGAAGTCTCCTCGACACATAATAATCAAAATACCAAACTTACAGAATAAAGAGAAAATATTAAGAGCAGCAAAGGAAAAGAGCCAAATAACATATAAAGGCAGACCTATCAGAATCACAACCAACTTCTCAATGGAAACATTGAAAGCTAGAAGGTCCCGGACAGATATCATACAAACACGAAGGGAGCATGAAGAAATGGAGAAAAGTCACACTAGAGAACTGACAGAACAACTGAAAGCTTTAGAGCAAACAGAAGCAAACTCAACACGGAGTAGTAGATGCCAGAAAATAATCAAACTGAGGGCTGAGATCAATAAAGTAGAAATTAGGAAATCATTACAAAGAATCAATGAAACAAAGAGTTGGTTCTTTGAGATCAACAAGACAGACAAACCTCTTTCCAAACTAACCAAAAAGCAGAGAGAGAGCATGCTAATTAACAAAATCAGAAACAAAAAGGGAGATATAACCACGGACACAGAGGAAATCTAGAGAATCATCACGTCATACTTTGAAAACCTGTACTCCACAAAATCCAAAAATCTAAAGGAAATGGACTATTTTCTGGATAGATACCATTAACCAAAATTCAACCAAGAACAGATAAGCAGTTTAAATCGACCTAAATCCCCTAATGAAATAGAAGCAGTTATCAAAATCCTTCCAACCAAAAAAGCCCAGAGGCAGATGGCTTCACTGCAGAATTCTACCAGAAATTCAAACAAGAGCTAATACCAGTACTCAAATTATTCCACACAATAGAAGCAGAAAGGACATTGCCAAACTCTTTTTACAAGGCTACAATCACTTTGATACCCAAGCCACACAATGATACAACTAAAAAAGAGAATTACAGACCAATATCCCTCATGAACATCGATGCTAAAATACTCAACAAAATATTGACAAATAAATCCAAGAACACATCAGAAAAACCATCCACTATGGTCAAATAAACTTCATCCCAGGGATGCCAAAGATGGTTCAACATAAGAAAATCCATCAATATAATCCACCACATATACAAACTGAAAAAAGAAAAACCACATGATTATCTCACTAGATGCTAAAAAAGCCTTAGATAAAGATCTTGGAGAGAAGCAGGATAACAGGAACATATCTAAACATGATAAAAGCAATATACACCAAACCAACAGCCAACATCAAACTAAATGGAGAGAAACTCAAAGTGATTCCTCTAAAATCAGGAACAAGACAAAGCTGTCCACTCTCTCCATCTCTTCAATATTGTACTTGAAGTTCTAGCTAGAGCAATAAGACAAGAAAAGGAGATCAAAGGGATACAAATTGGAAAGAAAGAAGTCAAACTTTCACTATTTGCAGATGATATGATAGTCTACATAAGTGACTGGAAAAACACTACCAGGGAACTCCTACAGCTGATAAACACCTTCAGGAAAGTAGCAGGATACAAAATTAACTCAAAAAATCAGTAGCCCTACTATGTGCAGATGATAAATCCAATGAGAAAGAAATCAGAGAAACATCACCCTTCATAATATCTACAAGCAACATAAAATATCTTGGGGTAACTATAACCAAAAAATTGAAAGGCCGGTACAGTAAGAACTTTGAGTCTTTAAAGAAAGAAATTAAAGAAGATACCAGAAAATGGAAAGATCTCCCATGCTCTTGGATAGGTAGAATCAACATAGTAAAAATGGCAATCTTGCCAAAAGTAATCTACAGATTCAATGCAATCCCCATCAAAATCCCAACACACTACTCACAGATCTTGAAAGAGCAATACTCAACTTTATATGGAAAAACAAAAAACCCAGGATAGACAAAACAACTCAGTACAATAAAGGGTCTTCTGAAGGCATCACCATCCCTGACTTTAAGCTCTATTATAGAGCCATAGTTCTGAAAACAGCTTGGTATTGGCACAAAAATAGACAGATAGACCAATGGAAGTGAAGTGAAAATCCTGATATTAACCCACACACCAATGAACACCTTATTTTTGACAAAGATGCTAAGTCTATACAATGGAAGAAAAAAATAGCATCTGAAACAAATGGTGCTGGCACCACTGGATTCAGACATGCAGAAGATTGCAGATAGATCCATATCTGTCACAATGCACAAAACTTAAGTGCAAATGGATCAAAGATCTCAACATAACTCCAGCCACACAGAATCTTCTAGAAGAGAAAGTGGGAATTATGCTTGAACAAACTGGCACAGGAGACTGCTTCCTGACCATTACATCAGTAGCACAGACATTGAGATCAGCAATTAATAAATGGGACCTCCTGAAACTGAGAAGCTTCTGTAAGGCAAAGGACACAGTCAGTAAGAAAAAATGACAGTCCACAGAATGGGAAACGATCTACACCAACCCCACATCTGACAGAGAGCTGATTTGCAAAATATACAAGGAACTCAAGAAGCTAACCACCAAAACACCAAACAATGAAATTAAAAAGTGGGGGTGCAGAACTAAATAGAGAATTCTCAACAGAGGAATCTGAAATGGCTGAAAGACACTTAAGAAAGTGCTCAAAATCCTTGGCCAGGAGAGAAATGCAACTCAAAACAACTCTGAAGTACCACCTCACACCTGTCAGAATGGCTAAAATGAAAAACACCAATGACAATCTATGCTGGAGAGGATGTGGAAAAAAAGGAACACTCCTCCATTGCTGATGGGAGTGCAAACTTGTAAGACCACTTTGCAAATCAGCATGGCAGTTTCTCAGAAAAATGGGAATCACTCTACCTCAGGATCCAGCAATTTATCTCTTGGGCATATACCCAAATAATGCACGTCCATACAACAAGGACATCTGTTCAACCATGTTCATAGCAGCATTGTTTGTAATAGCCAGAACCTGGAAGCAACCTAGATGCCCCTCAACTAAAGAATGGATACTGTAAATGTGATACATTTATACAATGCAGTTCTACTCAGCAGAAAAAAAAAAAAAAAAAACAATAGATTCTTGAAATTCGCAGGCAAATGCATGGAACTAGAAGAAACAATCCTGAGTGAGGTAACCCAGACACAAAAAGACAAACATGGTATTTACTCACTCATATATGAATTTTAGACATAGAGCAAAGAATTACTAGCCAACAATCCTCTTCACCAAAGAAACTAGGAAACAAGAAGGACTCTAAGGGAAAAATGCATGGACCCCAGGAATGGGAAGGGGCAGGAACTCCTGAGCTAATTAGGAGCATGAGGATAGGGGTGAGGGAGCTGTCAGAATGAGAGGAGAAGAGGAGAGGAGAGGAGAGAAGGAAATGGAGGAGCAGAAATATTGAGTTGGGGGAAGAATAGAGGAGAGCAGGATGAGAGATACCATATTAGAGGGAGTCATTATGGTCCAAGGAGAGATCTGGTTCTAGGGAGATTTCTAGAGACCTATAAGGATGACACGAAATGACAATCTAGGTAATGGTGGAGAGGATAACCTAATGCCCTCCCCCATAATGAGACTGATGACTACTTTTTATGCCATTCTAGAGGCCTCAACCAGTGGCTGATGGAAGCAGAGGCACATACCCACAGATACACACTGAACTGAACTCTGGAACTTAGTTGCAGAGAGGGAGGAATGAAGATCAAAGGGGTCGAAACCAAGCTGGTGAAACCCACAGAAACTGCTGTCTGGGAGGCCAGTATAGGACTGATCCAGACCCCTGAACATGGATGTCAATTAGGAAGTCTCTGCACTCTAGGGGGCCCCTGGTAGTGGATTATAATTTTTCCCTGGTGTATGAAGGGACTTTGAGAGCCCATCCCACGTGAAGGGATGCACTCTCGCCGTGGACACATGGGGGCGGGCCTAGGCCTGGTTCAGGATGATGTGGTGGACTTTGGGGAGCCCCTGTCAAGGGCCCTACCCTGCCTGGGGAGTGGAGGGAAGATGGGGTGTGGGTTAGTTTGGGTGCAGGGTGCAAGGGGTGGGGGAGGGTGGGGGAGGGAGAAGGGATTGACTTGTGAAACAAGCTTGTTCCTAATTTGAACTAATAAAAAAATTAAGAAAGAAAGAAAGAAAGAAAGAAAGAAAGAAAGAAAGAAAGAAAGAAAGAAAGAAAGGAAAGAAAGGGAGAAAGGAAGGAAGGAAGGAAGGAAGGAAGGAAGGAAGGAGGAAAGAAAGAAAGAAAGAAAGAAAGAAAGAAAGAAAGTTAGTTCCTGACGTGATGGGTGTTTGACTCAGTTCAAGAATACTTGCCTGGCATGTAATGTTTTGTGTATAATTCCCTACATTGCCGAAAATAAATAAATAGATAAATAAATAAATAAATAAATAAATAAGTGAGATTTTTAAAAAGGTAAATACAACAGACCAAAAAACACTAAATAGAATCAAAATGTAAGTTTTGACTTAATAAAAGTGACACACGCCGGGCGTTGGTGGCTCACGCCTTTAATCCCAGCACTCGGGAGGCAGAGGCAGGCGGATCTCTGTGAGTTCGAGGCCAGCCTGGTCTCTAGAGCAAGTGCCAGGATAGGCTCTAAAGCTACACAGAGAAACCCTGTCTGGGAAAAAAAAAAAAAACAGCAACAAAAAAAAAGTGACACACAACAATTACACTGGTTAAGAGAAAAGAGGGAAGACTAAATTCATTTCAGTACTTCACAAATTCATTCTTCATCACCATTCTTAGCATTTAATTGACTTTTTTCTTCCTTAAGAATATTCATTGAAGGATAGCACCCTTCGTTTTGTATGTATCTGAACCGTAAGCACTGGTATTGTACAGTAGAGTACATTAAAAAGTAATTGGAAAATGATTATCACTAAAAGATTTCATTATAATTTAATACATTAACCATAAAAACAAAGTAAAAGCTCACTTTGATAATTGTAGAAAGCATCTAACAGTAACTAGCAGTGGTATTGGTGCATACCTGTAATCCAAAATACTCAAAAGTCAGAAGCAGAAGTTCTCCAAGTACAAGGTATTCATTAGCTACACACTGAGTTCAAGTTCGGCCTAGGTATCTGAGTGAGATCCTGTCAGAATAATTTGGCAGTGATTGCCTGTTTTCAGCAAAGGCTTATACTAGATACTTGAAGATGAATTCTTTCAAGCATGTTAGTAGCACAACATATTTAGTTAAAACAAAAAAAAGCAGTGAAAACAGAGTACATGATCTCAATTTATATATGAGAAAGATATAAGGACTTCTATCCAATCGTCCAAGATACTTCTTTACTTATGATGGAACTTTAAGCAGTACAGTTTAAGACAATAATGTGCATACTGTTTATCTGTCAGTTTATCCCCAATATATCAAGGAGATAAAAAATATTCATGAGAAAAATGGTAAGCAAGCTCTAATAGGGCTGAAAATTTAAAAGGAGGCATACAGGTGGAAAAAGATAAAATTTGAGATATTCAAGATAGACAAATATAAAAAAAATATCAAAGAAATGAGAAATATTACAATCCAGGGTACGAGAAATAATTCCTGGGGGCAGGGGAGGGCTCTTTTGGTAAGTACAAAGAGCCAGTGAAAGGCAAATGCAGCTATCAGGAGCATTATTTCATAAGTAGACTGGACTGGGCTGGCTGACACAGCAGGCGTTTCACAAAGATGAGACGAGTTTTTACCATCTTGACAAATTCTAAGAACTGTCCTTCAAAGGACATGGAACACTTAGCTACGTCTATTTTCTTCTAAGCATGTCAGTTCATGAGAAGCAAAGAGGACGCAAAGGACTTACAATGAGAGTGTACATAACATTTCTACTCAAAAGTGCACTGCTGAGGAAACAGACCTGTACAATTTGAGAGAAAAACATAGGCTGTCACAAATAATAAGTACTATTAAGATTTTTCTGAGAAAAAAAAATGAGCTTGGAATTCCACAATTAAATTTACTCACAACTGAATGTCAAATAAGAACAGTTTCAAACTACAAATACTTAAACAGTTCACTCATCTCCACTAACAATTACTCAATATTTTATTATCAACCCAATGAAACCTAAAAGTTTTCTATATCACACAGATGATTTCTTTTCTAACCTCCCCCCTTCACAGCATATTTGATATCCCTTATAATGTGGTTATCTCATTTTGAGGACTATTGCTCTAACCGTAAAAAAGAAACCTGAGAAAGAAAACACAAAAGATGAATAAACAAGAAAGCTATAGTTGCAGGGGGGAAGGAAGAACTAGACAGAGTTAAGAGAATCTACAAGAATTTGCTCTTTGTAATTTTTTCAGTGGGTAATGCTAATAGACATAAGAATATAGCTATCTTATGAGACCATTCAACTTTGATCCCCGAGTATGCATATATTCACATTTTTCTAGAATTAAATAATTTAGCACTGACTCAGAAAATACTGAAGAAAACATAGTGCATTATATAAATACTTTGATGATAAAAACTAGCAGAAGGACTGGGAGTTTGAAGGGTAGGGAAAGAAATGACTATTCTTCACAGAGGTAGGTACCACTGACTAGTGCTAAGGAAGAATATTTTCATATAAACCTATTACCTACAGGCAGGTACAGTTCAGGAACAGAACTAGGTGCTGGATAGCAATTTGGTTTTTTCTCTTAGTAACTGAAAGACTGATACAACTGAAACTTCTTTTTAAAGAAGTATATTTTAAGCAGGGGAAAGGGAAGCACATAATCCAATATGCTAATTTTATGAACCGAAACTCTATTTGGTTGCCAGGAAGTTCATATTAAACAGTCCTATCATCCATAGTCCCTGGAGTGTGCAGGTTGTGTGTGTGTGTGTGTTGTTGTTGTTGTTGTTGTACTCCATTGTTGTTTGGCTAAATGGCCTTCGAAATATTTATATTTATACTTATATTTATATATATAAATTTGCACTAATCTTAACTTTGGGCAGAAAAGTTTCTTTCCATAGAAGGAAGTATTCAATATGAGATTCATAACTGGTCAAAGTACTGAGAATGAGTGATCATGTGTGCTCAATATTAGATAGGACAACTCTATCAACCTCTCTTTCCCTAACCCCACACAGATCAGGGAAAGGTTCAAAAGAGGAGGCAGAAAGAATGTAAGAGCCAGAGAATAGGAAGAAGTGCTATGAAATGTTGCCTTCTAGACACAATGTGGTACTTACACAAGGACCTCACAACAGCTATCTGAGAAGAGTTAGGAGTTGATATAATCAGAATGTATTTTACACATTTATGAAAATTTCAAAGAATAAAAATACTTTAAAAGGCATTAGGTCCTATTCAGTTCTACCATAAATTAACAGAAAGATCATCAAAGTACACACTATTTACCTTAATTACACCACATAATATTCTCACAACTCTATGGTCTTTCCAAAAATCAGCTACAGGCCATCCAGAACATGACTTGGGCCTGGTAGAATAAGAAATTCATGTCACTAGATCTCTGGGTACCATTTTTAAAATTACCATTTGTAATGTAATAATATTTGTGTCAAGCTTGTAACAAATCAGCTCAATTGTTGTCTTATTACTTGTATAACCACACACATACAGGGCACAATGAGTATGCATCTATGTTTATAACTAATTACTCTTTAAAATAAATAAAGCAAAATGTTTCACCTTTAAAGATCACTTCCAAGAGACAGTTAATAAAATAGCAATTTTTAAAGTCGGCTTTACTTAGCATAGTCTATGCAGTGGCTAGTTTTGATTCAACTTGACACAAGGTAGAGTTATCTGAAAGGAAGGATCCTCAACTGATAAAATGCCACCATAAGCTCCATCTGTAAGGCATTTTGTTAGTGACTGAACCAGCCCACTTTGGTTGGTTCCTTCTCTGGGCTGGTGGTCCTGGATTCTATAGGAAAACAGGCTAAGCAAGCCATAAAGAAAAAAGCAGTAAGCAGCACCCTCTGTGGCCTCTGCATCAGCTCCTGCTTCCAGGTTCCTGCCTAGTTTTAGTTCCTGTCCTGACTTCCTTCAATGATAAACATCGATGTGGAATTATGAGTCAAATAAACCCTTTCCTCCCCAACTTGCTTTTTGGTCATAGTGTTTCATCACAGCAAGAGAAACCCTAAGACAGTCTGTAGGGAACATTTATTTTAAACAACTGTAGTATGTAAAGAGTACATTCAATCAGAGCAGTAGGCAGACTACTCACCATGCCAACCTCATAATCTCTTGGAATTATTTTCAAATCACTCATTCATTTATTGATCCACTTTCTCTTAATCAAACCCATGTGAGTATCTGTGGGGAGCCTACACTGATTTGGGCCCTATAGAAACGGGAAAGGACAAGAGAGTAGTACTCAGTTTCAATTTAATATAGCACTAAGGTATTTGAGATATAATTTTCTACAGTTCAATACTGCTTAAGAGAATAAGCAAGGTAATAGAAGTCTCCCCCTTTTTTGAGGAAGTATAAAATCACTAAAATGTACTTTTACTCAACCATATATACACATGTGTGTATCTGAAGATATATGTAAGTAGCACAAGCATAATAAAAAAAGGACAGGGTCATTGGAGGAGGCTCTTTGGTATCTGCTTACAACGTTTATGATTTAAAGCTCTGACAAGACAAAAATGACCCACACTGTAGCTAGCTTAGCAAACCATAGAAGAGGTAGATACAAGTTAACAAAATGAGCGGTACATTTATACAATTTTAAGTTTGTAAAGAGATTTCAATTGAAGAAACAAATTATAAATTGTAATTTAACCTTATATCTGCAAGTAACAACAAACTATGTGTGAGAGATTTTTTTTTAATCTATTGATTGTAACAAGATATTAGTTCCAATACAGAGATTGGCAAGGAATAGCTGTTGCAGAGGGCCAGAACTTAATGCAAGATAATCAACCTGTGGACCTAAAGCATTCTATCTCACAGGACTGAAAGTGTAATCACCCAGTGTCTGCAGACAGAGTCCTTTCAGAACTTTTTGTTCACAGCCAGATGCAACTTCTTTTCCTGAGTTTTTCATTCAGAGTTCAGTCTCTTGGCCAAATCACATTTTGTGCACTCACAGGTCACATGTTGTTTATTAACTATTATAAAGTCCCTCATAGCTAGGAATCTTATTCCTATGAGAGAATAGGAATAAATCTGAGTAATGGGCAGGATAGCAGTCTTCTGGAGAGAGGAACAGCCAGTAAAGGCCATTAAGAAGGAAACTCCTAGATCATATCAAAACTATTAGCCATTATGAACCGGGTCTGAATTCTTTTTACCTTCTGTATCTGACATAATATTTACATGGGACATAGATTATTGTGTCTAAAATTAAGTAACGAACAGCTTTGCCTAATGGAGTGAAGATTACAGATGAAATAAATGTCTAAAATAAAATTTACTGTAGTATATAGTTCTCTCTATTTACAGTTATTTGCATTTGATGAACTGTCTTACTTATAAAAAGTTAGAAATGGTAGTTTAAAAAGGAGTTACTATAGTATTGTCTCTCATTTATATAACTAAAATATTATTTGATTAATTTTTAATCTCAGCAAAATGTACTATGGAAAATTTTAGATAGTAATTAAATCAAGAAACATCAGTACTTAAAGTATAAAGCATCATTAATACTATTATTAGTCACTGAAGTCTTTTGTATAATTTGGATAAGAAGAATTAACCAAAATCTTTGTGGAGTTTATGGATGAGACGCTTGCTTTTCCTTGTGACCTTGCCAGGCCTTTAGCCCAATATCTTTATCATCAGGCCCTCACAGAAATTCTAAGCTAAAGACCGGCAAGGTCATGGGAGAAGAAACAAGAAAATGCAAAACTGTGCATTTAAGGAGGAATGTCTGGAGACAAAGGACAAATGATAAGAAATCAAAACATTTCAAAGACAGGAAAAACCAAGATAAAACAAATACTAAAATTCTTTCACAATTCCAAAATTGAGCAAAATACTAAAAACAAGGTAAAAAGCCAGAATCCAAAACAACCAAACCAAACATCTAGTCAAAAAGCTTACTTACAAAGCAACCACACCAGATACTGTAAACCAAATAATTTGAAAGCAGACAAAAATGGTAGTGATAAAGTAGAATCCTTCTTAACCAGCTCAGAATAAGGAAACGGATCCTTGATCAAACTAAGGGAGATCCAGAGCCCTGGAATGCACTAACAATCCACCTGAGGACTGAACACCAGATGCACTGTATTCAATGGGTCCATGCAGGTACTCAGCTTCCATTCATATGATCCACAGAATGAAAAGTGATCGTTCTCAGGGCCTGTGGCTGGGCACCATAACTGTCATTGTAATCAGTAGCTGGCCTCTTCCTGGAGGTAGTAAGGGTGCTTCCAGGGCCTAGCCTGGGCAACTGCTCCTAGATGGAACCCTGCAGGTATTACAGAGAGTCATGTATCTGCCCCTTCAGACATGGTCATTCTAGTCGGAGCCCTGAATGTAGCTCTTCTTTAGAGAAAGAGTGCCCAGTCTGGTGTTGTAGTTATGTCTCTGGATCCCTGGCCTTTCATACCTACTTGGCTAGAGGACCTGTTGTTCCCCATCTGAAGGATGGTGGGGGCAATCAATCCACAATAGTGATGGGGTTCTTGCGGCTGTAGAAGTATCACTTGGTACTATAGGCTACCATAAGGCATATTTGTTGGTGCACATATGCAGCCCAAGGGACATCAGCATGCCTTCTTAGCTATCATGATCCAAGATCAGCTCTTGCTTCTCCATTTGATGACATGTCCAGTTGCTCTAAGACATGCCCTTTCCCTGCCAGCTGCATCATGTTCCCACTCTCCACCAGGTACATGTCATAGCTGGCCATGGTGTTGAAGTTGGAGAGGGTTTCTAGCTTGTGTTTGTTACGCATGGAGCAATCCTGAAGACATGGTCTGGATGCAGCTTGCTCATGAGCATACACAGTCTAGTCACATCTTTCAGACCCTCAATCCACCTGGAGCTAGGCTTCATTCTAGAGGTTGTATGTTAACAGGAGCTGGTGGTTCATGATGCCAACACCCCCTTGGTCAAATGCCTGAAGCTCACTGTGTGAAGGACACTGGTACCAGACAGAAATGGACATGACTGGAAAGGAATGTGCATGAAAGCAGAGCTAATTTACTTTTCTCCAATATCACCTCTGTGATAAAACTTACCACCTTTCCCTTAGTAAGATAATTTGCCCACAAGGTACCTGACCATTACTGTAATGCTTCTTCAAGAATTCATGAAATATACTGCAGTTTATTATACAATGATCAGTAAGGTTTTGCTTCATACCTTAAGCATTATGTCTATACATATTATTTCATTTGATCTTCTAAAAATTCCCATGAAGGGGGTAAGGGGCTCAGCAGTTCAGAGCACTTGTTGCTCTGTGAGAGAAAGAGAGAAAGTGGTTTAGATCTTCAGCACCCACAACAGTCTTTAACACTTCCTAGAACATCATGCTGCAAGTGGTAACAAGAGATTCATGGATACAAAACACCTAAACACATAAAATAACATAGGAAAATTTATTAATGTAATCTATGCACATTTGAGTAAAAAGATTTAAAAAGTCATGTGACATGCCTATTTTGCAGATAACAAAAACTTAAATACAGAAAATGATATAAATTTGGGCATAGAGTTTTTCTAAAATGTCAGAAAATCAGAAATTAAACTCATAATTTTTAATTGAAAATACTACTTTTTCAATTCTAAGCTCCTTTTAATTACTGTATTTTCATCTATATACAACAACTGCTTGCTTGGTAAGTAACCCAAATTTATTATTAACTGGATTTGAAATTAGCCACTGCTGAAGAATAACATACTTAGAAAAAGCAATATATAATTTATTGCCTTCAAAAATAAAGCAAAAGGCTAGCCTACTATTAATAGAATAATTCAGAGAATATTATCAAAGTTGAGAATTTGGTTACAGATATTAGATTTGGGTTCAAAAGCAGTGTGAATTGTCTGAATCTCAATTTCCAAATGGGAATAATAATTCCAAAATACTAATGTATTCAAGGGCAACACATAGAAGATATTTAGTATGGTGTGTGGTACAGAGAAAGCACTTATCGTTTTATTTCTGTACTAATATAAAACTCAAAGATAGAATTAACTTAGAAAACTATATTATTAGGACTGATGAAAGAGGGAATTTTACCCAAATAAGGTTTGAGGCCTTATCCTTGCTTTTTGCTTTTTATCATTAGGCTCCCTATCCATTATTCTACCATATCCTCTCATGTTGTTTATCTGCTTTTTAATCTAAGTTAGGTGAAGGTAGTTAATACCCAAGCACTGTTTCAGGAATTATATAACCTGAGGGAACTTGGTCAAACAATGGAAGTGATTTATATCATCACTGAGTTGTTGAATACCTCTTACTGTAAGGTACTTTTAAAAATCTATGTATAAGACTTTGTTAACTTAAAAAAGAAAGGCTGGAGACTCTAAGAGGAGATGTAGCAGGAGAGGATGAGTCTGCAGAGCATGCAGTATCTTTGGAAAAACTAAATAAGGCAGGTACTATAGGAAGATGCTTTTAAAAAGTGGTCTCTTATTATTGAAAGAGAAGATGGTAGAGCAGAGCGGGAGAGAAGGAGGCTAGAGACCCAGTAGTAACCCGTATGGGAGTGTGGTTACAGCAAAGGAAATTGTCATTGGTTAGTATGGCTGATCCTCAATCTGCCAGCAGGGTCAGGCCAGCATGCCAGGCTGCAGCATGGAGCCACCTATGCTGGAGTTCAAGAGGCTGCAAGCACAATGGTTGTGCCCAGTGAGCAGCTGGTGCAGCCAGCACGGAGGGCAAAAAGGTATGCAGCAACCTAGAGATCCTGCACCTGGACACCCTGCCCAACTGAAACATCACCCTGACTCTGGGCAACAGGATATTCCAGATGAGTCTCAGCCACAATACAGTATTATTTAATGATGCTTCAGAGACCAGAAACCTTGAACCAGACACCAATGATTTGTTGCAATAAGTATTTACATTTACTGTTCCCAACAGTATCTTGTAAACAAGATATTGTTGTCACTGAAGTTTCCAATCCTACTTTGATGAATAAATGTGTTTTGTAGAGGTGAGAAAGATGGCAGAACAGAGTAGCATCTGTTGTTGAGAGAGGTGGACATAGGGTGGGAGCAGCAACAGGTGTGGGAGCATAGTTCCCGTGGACAAGAAAGCATGCCATTGTTGAGCTGGGCGAGCAGGGTGCAGTGCAGTGCAGCAGCCTGGAGCACCTGCAGGCTTGAATGTGCTGCCTGGCCCCAGGGTTACTCTGGCTCTGAGCAATGGCAGGATTGGGCCTCCTCAAAAGGCCTCTATGGTCCATGCTGTTGCTGAAGGGGGTCAAGTTGGTGTCTGCAGTCCATGTTGCTGCCAGAGGCCATATTGATGTCTGTGATCCATCTTGCCATTGAGGTCATGTTGGTGTCTATGGTCTGTGCTGTTGCATGAGATCATGTTGATGTTCCTGCCCCATAGTACCACCAGAGAACATGTGGATGTCTGTGGCCTGGGCTGCCACCAGGGGTCATGTTGGTGTCTGTGGACCATGATGCCACCTGAGACCGTGTAGATGTTGGTGGCCTTATTACAGCCAGAGGATATGTGGATCTCTGTGGCTCGGGCTGTCGCCAATGGTCATGTGCATGTCATTGGTCAATGCTGCCACTGGAAACCATGTGGAAGGTCATGACTCATGTTTCCATGGGCAGTTAATGGGCATGTAAGTTTCTTTTGCCATTGTATCAATGGTTGAAGACTCATAATTGAGAATGAGACATTGAAGGGTTCAGTGATACCATCATCCCTGCCCCCACCACCGCCAAAAAAGAAACAGTCTAGACAGGAAGCCATTGAAGAGAGTCCTTAAAAATTGTGATAAAGATACTGACATGTATGTAGTTCTTCACAGCTGATGGCTTCTGGCAGGGAAGGCTCAGTTAACTAAGTTAACTTTAAGGGGCTGGCCACTAGGAATTTGACCATATTCCAATGAGTCAACACAAATTGGACCTGGTGTAATTTTTTCCCTTCTTTTTTGGGGGGTGGGGATGACAAGGGTGAGAGGGTGGAACTGGGAAGAACAGGAAACAAGTGTGATTGAGGTGTACTGTATGAAATTCCCAAATAACCAATAAAAATATTATGTTGGGGGAAAAAAAGAAAGGGCTATTTTATGATGTTTAAATTGATTTCATTTTCTGGTCCTTAGTTTTCTCTCTTCAGAAAAGGATTACCTAATTTTCAACCTTCCTGAATAATTTCATCTACGTAACATTACTGATCTTTCTCAAACTTGTTGGATAGCTTTACGAACTCTAAAAATAAACCCTGATTTACCTTTTTATAACACAGATTAAAACCTTTAATACCTTACTACCAATACGTCCTCACTCTGTCACCAGTTTTTCTTACGATTATCTTGCATATCAAACCTGAAACTCTACATGCTATCATTTCAAACATTTTCTAGAGGGCATGCTTAACAATTCACTCTTTTGTTCCATTACTATAACCTCCAGGTAAATCCTCTATTCCACTTCAAGCTCACCACCTTTATTTGAGCTGATGAGTAAGGCACATAAAGGCTTCAAAAGAAGCAGAAGAGCAGCTTTGTAAGGGCATGGATTTCATTAATTAGTACTTCTTTTTAAAACTCATAGCTGTCAAAAGATTTGCTTCAAAATAAAAACCTTAGCAAATGGTGAAATAATTAGTGGAAGATTATATTTAAATATATCACAAGAGTTTTCAGGCTATTCATAATGGTAGGTCCTAGCCAAACATGTTATTTCAATTTAAATTATAAAATTACAAATCCAATTTGAAGGCCATTCTGCAGTAACGTTAACTTGTTCATTGAGCTACAAAAGCAATAGCTTTTTTTTTTTTCAAGACAGGGTTTCTCTGTGGCTTTGGAAGTTGTCCTGAAACTAGCTCTTGTAGACCACACTGGTCTCGAACTCACAGAGATCCAACTGCCTCTGCCTCCTGAGTACTGGGATTAAAGGCATGTGCCACCACCGCCCGGTAGCACACAGATTTATTAAACAGAGCCACTAAGCATGGTCTAAGATGAACTAGCCAGTATTTCAATTTATATACCCATCCCCACATGGCTATCCTTGGCTGTCAACTTGACTATATCTGGAATCAACTAAAACCCAAGCAGCTGGACACAACTGAGAGATTATTCTCCAATGGATCATTTGAGATGGGAAGACCTACCCTGAGTCTGGATCATTTGAGGTCAAAAGACCTACATTATAACTAAGCCACATATTCTGTTGGCAATACACATAAACGAACAAGTGAGAAGGAAACTTTGCTTTTAGCCTGTTTAAGCTCACTCTCACAGGTAAGTTGATTCCTTCACTGGCAATAGAATCTTCTTCAAAATTCCAATGTAGTCTAGAGTCCATCTGAGATATCCAGCCTTGTGGACTAAAGGGCTATTCCTGGTCCTTTTATCAGGAGAAGGCAGGCCACTGTTGGGCTAGTCAGACCACAGCCTGTAAGCTACTCAATTAAGTCCCCCTTTAATATATGTAAGATGTATCAGTTCTGTTCCTCTTAGACACTCCTGGATAATAACCGCAGTTGCCACTTACTCCTTCCCTGGCAATTCAAGAATATCAGAAGCTACAGAAATATACTCTTGTCTCAACTCAAAGTAGCCAGTAAAGGAGGACAATCAAGTATATGTTAGTACTCATGGCAAGAAAGAATTTGCTGCTCTTAATCCTCAGTGTTCTGGTAAGATTTTTGTTCTTGTTTTGTTTTTTTGGTTTTTTTTTTTTGGGGGGGGGGGGTTGTTGTTGTTTTGTTAATTTGACCCAAGCTAGAGTCATCTGGGATGAGGAACCTCAATTGAAAAAAAAATGCCTCCATTGGATTGCCTGTAACCAAGTCTGTAAAACATTTTCTTGTTTAGTAATTGATGTGGGAGGATTCTAAAATAACCTATATTCATTGAGAGTTTAGACCACCCCCAAACCAAAAAATAATACAAATAATACAGGCTGGGTTGCCCACCAACCTCCGTTGGGAAGATGCTGCACATTTTAATCTTGGGACATGGACTAGAAAGCATCCTTCCAGATGGCTAACTTGCATAGTACAACAGGGTACTATTTTGCTGAAAGAGAAACATAATCACCAATTTTACCTATCTGTGAAGCCCAGGAGCTACAATAACTACCCACCTGACATGATATGTCCATGGTGCAATAGTGACATGAATAAGGAAGTAAACAACTGCTTTCTGATTCAATTTAAGAACAGCTACACAGCAGAAAATGCATACCTGGTACTATAAATCTAGCCAAGAACTCATGGCAAGAGAGTTCATGGGTCCTAGGAGTGAACCTATGTGCTGACTAACTTTATGTCAATTTGACAGAAGCTATAGTCATCTGAAAGGAGAAACCATCAATTAAGGAAATTCCTCCAGAAGATTGGGCTTTAAACAGACAGTCCTGTAGGGCACTGTGGGTGGGGACATCCCTGGGCTAGTTGTCCTGAGTTCTGTAAAAAAAAAACAAGTTGAGCAAACCATGAAAAGCAAGCCATTAAGTAGTGCTGACTTATAACCCTTACAACAGCTCCTGCCTCCATGTTTCTGTCCTCCTAGCCTGAGTTCCTACCTTGGCTTCCCTCAATGGGCTGTGATATGTAAGCCAAATAAGCACTTTCCTCCCCAAGTTGCTTTGATCATGGTGTTTCATCACATCAATGATAATCCTAATTGAGACAACTGTTTAACTACTACTTTCTAAATGGCAAAATATTATATTGCCCTCTGAGTATGTATCTCTATAGCCATAGATGAATGCAGCTCTCAGACTCCTCAAAAAAGCTTAAGCAGTAGACTGCTGTTGAGCAAAGTGGGGTAAATATGAGCAAAATACACCATATGAATGTATGAAATTCCCAAAGAATAAAGCATATTAATAAAATAAGAGCTGAACTACGATATTCACAATCAAAGATACATACTAAGAAATATTTTATTCATGACTTTAATTCCATAACTCAATGATGAAAAATGAAACTTAGCAGCACTTCCTTCAGTGTAATTTAAGTTTTAAACACACAAAACATACAAATAACAAAAAAAATTATTAAAATAGGCATGCTATGAGTTCACAGTGAAGTTCAATTTCTCAAGATTTGTTCATTTCAACTTCTAGAAACTGAGTAAACTCATGTAGACAGTGTTTCTCTTATTAAAATGTAGCAAAATGCAACAGACGAACAAAAGAGACAATCATAACCTCGGCAGTAGGTCAAGGGCAAGTATATTATAATATTGTGTAACTAAAGCTGTAGGCAATGTCGAAAGTTAACTCAAGTGAGTGCCTAAAAAACTTGACTAGCTTGCAATGTTTGAAAGGCTGTTCCACGTGGAGCAAGTTACACAGAAATGTATTGTTTGCCAAAAGCTAATAAACTATACTGGAAGCTGTCGTCTTCATTTGTTTTAAATTCTGCATCTGATCAACCAAGACCATCTATCAGATTTTGTGAAAATATACAGGTCTCTATTTCATTTTCCATGAGTGTGTCCACAGGGAAAGAAATCATGTTTATTTTTAGAGAACAACCTATTCACAATGCAATACCATTCTACAGCCACCCAGATAGCCAGAAAATAAGATAGGACATAAAGTTAATGTGGCAAAATACATAAGAATCAGAATTTTTGCTCACTATTATAGATTGATAAACCACATAATGCTGCTCACAAGGCATGTGGAGTTAAACTAGAAATCAAAGATAGAGATGGTTGAGAAATCCCGAAACACTTAGATATTGAACAACACACTACAAAAGAGACCAAACTCAGTAAAAACTAAAAGACAACTTACTACAATTTGTAGATGTACCAAAAGAAAGTTAGGAACAATAAATGAGTATATAGTTGACTTCTGTTATGTATTTGTGGAGTCAACAAATGAAGTACAGATTAAAATTATTTTTTAAAGAAACAAGCTGCATGTATACTGAACATGACATTTGTTTTTACTTTTCCTTATTCTGTAAATGAGACAATATAGTGTAACAATAGCAAAGGATTTACATTACAGGTGATATAATAATCTACATATATAGTATACAACATAGGTAATATAGGGTTATATTGAATTAATCTAAACTATATAAGAAGATATGTCCTAGTTATATGAAAATACCTCCCCATTTTATAAGGTACTTGATCATCTATCCATCTAGGATCTTAAAGCCAATGCCCCAAAGACAGCAAAAGACAACTAACTACCAAAACAGCAGAAAGGGTTTAAAACATCACCTAAAATTCTGCCTTAGTAAATTAGAAAAAAAAAAAAAAAAAAAAAAAGGCAGGTAAATTAAACCCAAAGTTAATTTTTAAAAAGGTCAATAAAATTAAAAGAAAGTAATAATGAAAAATAATCAACAAAACCAAAAGAAGGTTACTTAGAAAGAGCTGTGACACTGATAAGCATCCAGCCCAGTTGGTAATCAGGGAAGAAAAAAAAAAAAAAAAGACACCAATTATTGAGAGAAAGGACACAAAGATTATAAAGGACTCCATGGATATGAAATGGAAAATAAGAAATAACATAGTCAACACTATTACCCACTACTTGATAGTCAAAATGTAATGGACCAATTTTCCTGAGACAAGATCTTCCAAGTTCTTAACGGGGAAAGGTTGGTTTGTTAAAGAAAGGAAATCAATAATAAAATAAACATCTAAAACAGAAAGTACCATGCCTATATAGCTGAACTAACAATTCTAGCAAAGATTAAAGAAGAAATTATAACAATTTAGGGCTGGAGGAATGGTTAAGAGTGCTTACTGAATTTGGAGACACCAAGGTTCTATTTCCAGAACCCACATGGCAGCTAACAATCACCTGTAACTACAGTTGCAGGTGGGCTACAGCCCTCTTGTGGCTTTCACAGGCACTTGTGCACATGTGATGCACATAAACTCACTAAGGCACACACACACACACACATACATACACATAAAAATAATAGATCATTAATGGTTAACAGTGCATACCACTCTTCCAGAGCACCCAAGTTTGGTTCCTAGCACCCATGTTGAACAGCTCACAACTGTCTATATAACTGCAATGCCATGGGATCCTGCACCTTTTTCTGCCCTTTGTGAGCATCTTCATATACCTAGCATATACAAAGAGAGATACACATATACATAAATAAAAGTAAATCTTAAAAAGAAACTTGGAACAATGTAAGTGCAATCCTCACCTCTCATCAAGGAAGCTTCTCTTTGCAACAAAGAGGGACCATTATAAAATACCACAACCAAAAGGTAGAGTTGTGGATACCAGTCCCAAGGGATACATATATAAAAGACCTCTCACACCCAAAGTTCAGGAACATTATAAAAGATGGAGCAGAAAAATTATGAAAGCTAGAAAGTTCAGGGAGTTTGCTGTGAAAGTTTGTCTCCCATAATGTCAAAAGCTATACTCATAAAGTCTCACCAATATGAGTGCCTAAACATGAGCTGTTCAAGGACAACAACAGACATGATTAAGTACACAGGGGAAAGACCACAAGGCCTCCACCTGTATGCAGAACTATAGATAACTAAGGAATGCTGAGAGTAAAATAAAGTCTTCCACAGGAAAGATGACACCAATTGGCTATCAATAGCAAATGTTCAGCCCTGAAGACATATATACAAGTACACACAGAATGAGCAGATTATATTCAAGGTGTGTGTGTGTGTGTGTGTGTGTGTGTGTGTGTGTGTGTGTGTGTGTGTGTGTAACAACAAAGAAAAAAGGGGAGGGATATATAGGAGGGTTTATAAGGAGAAAGAAATGGTGTAATGATAAGCTCAAAAATAAAAAGGAATTATAGCAATTCTCTGCAAACTGTTGGAAGGTCAAACCTATCATAACCTTAATACTAAATCTGACCAGAGCACTATGAGAAAAGTACAAATTAAGTATCTGCCATAAACAGAAAATTCCTCAAAACAATGTAGGCAAATCAAAACCAACAATAAATTGTCGGGTCCAAAGGAAACTCCATTTCCTGGTGGTAAGACAAAGACCAGCATTCCTCCAGAACATTCCCTTGCTACACTGGCAAGAGGGACAAATGGCTATCTGTGATACTATTAGCAAATCAAAATGCTGCTGCCCACCAGGCTACCTCAGTATCACAATTATCTGTGACAGATTTCAAGTCCATGCTGGCATCCCAGTTCTTCCCATTTCCTCCCCTACTCTAAACTCCTTCAGCTCATAGGCTTCCTTCCCCTTCCTTAGAACTCTGCTACTTCAGTTATGCTAACCCTCTTTGTCTTCTTCTTTGTCTTCCTTCCTTTCGCACCCTCCCCCAACACACACCTCTTCTCCAGTCCCACAGATCTGACAGTTCTTCCCTTGTCTCATTTTTTTCACTTTATTTGCATGCCTAACATTGTCATCTGGGATCACATGCACCTGATACCTTATAAATTCTGACTTCTGAACACAGGCAGAGAACTACAGCAGGTGTAGACAGAGCAAGAAGCCCTGTTCCTGACTAAGGCCATGAATCTGTCCCTAGATGTTCCTTATCTTTTCAGAAGCAAAGGAAGCCTGAATGAAGACTTTAGTGTCTGTCTCTCAGGTGGCTAGCTTACTCCCTGGAGAAAGATGAATAACTCAACACTCTGAGGACAGGCCCACTGAAGGCTGGAGCTTCTGCCCTGGTCAGGAAACTTGGTTGGGTCAGTCTCTAGGACTGAGCAAGAGGCACAGAGCAGGCTCATTCTTGCCTCAAATTCCGATACCACAAATTTCAGCTGTAGATGGGAATCCATTCCTGCAAACTCCAAAACTTGCTACACCTTTTCATGTATAGTTGTTGTACAAGCAACTGCTCTTCATTGGCACCCCCAAACCCGAGTTGTTTTGAGCTATCACATTTCTCAGAACCGCAACAGCTCTCTGCTGCTATAGTAGTTACTTTTCTATTGCTGTGATAAAATACCATGACCAAGGCAATTTACTGAAGGAAGGGCTTTTTTAGGGTTACCACTCCAGAAAGATACGAGTCTATTATGGTAGGAAAGGAGCAGACTTGATGACAGAAACAGCTATGCACTTACACACCAATGTCAAGCAGGAACCATACAGAGAAAATTAGCAATTGAATCTTTAAACTATCAAAGCCCATTCCCCAGTGATATACATCCTGTAGGGAGGACAGTCTTCCTAAACTGCCCAAATAGCTCTACCTGGGACCAGTATTCAAATGCTCCAAGCTATGAGAGACATCTCCTTCAAACCACTAGAGCTAGCATCCCACCCTATTCAAGCTCAAACCTGGTTCATTTAAATCTGCATGGCAGTATGTGCTCAGTTTGATTGTTTGTTTTTATCCCATTTAAGGTCATTAAGCCCAAATCAACAATACAGTACTTCACATTGATACTCTTCACAGTCTCCTTACTCCATTCTTAGAAGCTGGGAAACTGCCTCAATACAGTAAAAGATAACAGGAAAATCCCTAGATGGCCTTGGGTTTGATGATGACCTTAAAGATGAAACCAAAAGTACAATCCATTAAAGAATACAATTCATAAAAAATAACATAAATAATAACTATTCTGACTTGTTAAAGACACTGTTAAGAGAACAAAAAGACAAGCTAGACTGGTAGAAAATACTTCCAAATAATTACAGCTGGTAAGAAAACAAATAAAAACAAAACAAAACAAAAAAAGCCTGTAACAGAAAATAAGGACATCTTGAAACACAAGAAAACAAACACTTAAGGGCAGAGAGTACACGTTTAGTAAACATGTACAGGAAGAGGTACTACTCATTCTGTATTAGAGAAATATGTTATAGTACTGAACCATCACGTAGACACTTGATAAAATGCTCAAAGTCCCAAACAGTGACAACCCCAAATGCAAAAAAAAAAAAAAAATATGGAACAAAACTGTCTCAGTCACTGCTGGATCAAATTTGGACATAATTACTTTACAAGACAGCTGATCAATGTGTCATAAAATTAAACATAATCCTATACACAGCAATTATAATGCTTGCTATTTGCCCAGAGGAGTTGAAATTTTTTGTCTATTCAAGATGGTTTTCATAAAACAGCTACATTCATAATCGTCAAAACTTGAAGATATATCTTTTAATAGGACAAATAAACAAATGGTGGGACATCCATGCAGTGGAATACTACTCAGAATTAAAATCAATATTCTATGAAAGCCTCAGGAAGCTTCCATGCATAGTAAGTGAAAGAAGTTAGAATGAAATATGTTTACATTGTATGCCTCATTTATAGCACATTTTAAAAAGTCAAAGTCATTTTTTAAAATTTAGCAGTTTTTCTAGGGATTGAGGACAGGTGTTTAAATAGGTGGCACACAGAATTTCTATGACAGGGAAATACTCTGAATGACATTATCATGATAGGCAAAACTAATTAGGTGAAATTCATAAAATATATGGTAGGAGTAGTTCTTAGAGATATGTAGTAATAATGATCCATTAACTCAGATTAATCAACTGTAACAACTGAACCACTCTGGTAGAGGAGATTGACAATGGTGGAAACTATATGGTATGGGCACAGGAGAAATCTGAGATGTCTTGGTACCTTCTGTTCAACTTTATGTGAATTGAACAGAGAGCTTCAAAAAGTTTCTTCTTCTCTTTAAGTTATTTAATTACTTGGGGAGGAAAATCTGAGAAGTTTACAAATACACTTTCTATAAATTTTCAAAACTTACTTTGCTTCAGAAAGCATACCCATGCAGGAAGCAACAGTATCTTCTTTCTTTCCTCACTGGATGATGTGTGGGTGTTTTGCCTGTATGCCTGTCTATACACCACATGCATACAATGCCCCTGGAGGCCAGAAAGAGGTGATGGGTCCCCTGGGACTGGAGTTACAAACAGTTCTGAGTTGTGGGTGCCAGGAATTGAACCCAAGTCCTCTGGAAGAGCAGTCAGTCATCTTAACTACTGAGCCATCTCCCAAGCCTCAATATGTTCTTTTAAATAAATAACCAGAATATTTTAAAATCATGTTACAATGCTTTAGGTACATGGCATTTTCTATCTGTATTAGCTACTAAGAGAATAAAACTCTACTTTAGTTAGAATTTTCACTTCTGAATTATGCAATGTAAGCCAACACTAATCCCAAGATGGGGGGAGCATGTTTTCTCAATACGTTCCTGTTCTACTGGTATTATTAAAGGTGCTACTACCAGCACACTTTCAAGTCACCACCACAATCTGAGACAATACAACTTCAATCTGAAGACAATATTGACTTTATTTAGAGAAACTGTTTCACTCCCTAGTCCCTGTATCCCCAGAATTTAACAATCTTCCTATCTCAGCCTCTTGAATGATGAAATTAAAAGTGTGTGTCACCACACTTAGCACCTTACGTTTTAAATTTGGTAGTTTTTAGCTATGGAAAGTTCAGTTGTATATAATATGTTACACATTTCAGATATTATTTCAAATAACTAATAAATAATGACAACAACTCAAGAACATATGAAAATTGTTACTATGACTTACAAAACTGAAAAGCAGGGAGAATACAGGAGCAGCAGATATTAAGGGCAATAAGAAATTGTAAAAAGAAATTTCAAAAGTCATACCATAATAAAGGGAGACATTTTAGGTTTACAGAGAAATCAGGCACTAGGGAAAGGTCTGGAGATCTACAAAAATGACACCAGCTAACAATCTAAGCAACAGAGGAGAGGCTACCTTAAATGCCCTCCCCTGATAATGGGATTGATAACTGTCTTATATGCCATCCTACAGCCTTCATTCAGCAGCTGGTGGAAGTAGAAACAGACACCCACAACTAATCACTGAACTGAACTGGAATCCAGTTGCAGAGAGGAACGAGTGATGAGCAAAGGGGTCCAGACCAGGCTGGTGAACCCCACAGAAACAGCTGACCTGAACAATGGGGAGCTCTTGATCCCCAGACTGATAGCTGGGAAACCAGCCTGGGACTGATCCAGACCCCATGAAAGTGGGTGTCGGTAAGGAGACCTCGGAAATCTACAGGATTTTCCTGTAGATAAGTTCAGTACCTATCCCTAGCATAGGTGTGGACTTTGGGAGCCCAATCCACATACAGGGATACTCCCTGAGCCAAGACACATGGGGGTGGGCCTAGGTCCTATCCCAAAGGATATAATAGACTCTAATGATCCCCTATGGAAGGCCTCACCCTCCCTGGGGAGCAGAAAGGATATGTGATAGGTAGGGTTTTAGTTGGGGGAGGGTGGTAGGGGAGGAGGGGAGAAGGAACTTGGATTGACACATAAAACAATCTTGTTTCTAATTCAAATAAAAAAATGTAATACATCAAAAAATAAAATAAAATACTACTTTAACAAAAAAGTCACAACTATTTTAACATAAAATTTAAGGAGATTACCTTATAACATAGTGTTTCAGTGGCACACTTTATAGATTTATAGAGCCTCTCTCTCCTTTTCCTAGGCCTTTTGTTTTTAAAATGTGTATGTGTGAGAGAGCGCAGCAGTTAAGTACACATACATACAGCCAAGCCTAATGACATTTATTCAATCCCTAGAACCCACGGTGGAAGAAAAGCCACTCCCTCATATTATCCTCTGAGCTCTACATATGCACCATAGTGTGTATGTGTACAAGACACACACACACACACACACACACACACACACACACACACACACTGAGGATGGAAGAATGTAGAAACAATTTAAACCCCATTTTACTGGGCATACAATTCATGAACATATTCATTCCCTGCACTAGAGGGCTACAATTCAAGGCTAGCATGACCTACCAAAAGTGATTACCTCAAAACAATCTAAGTTCCTCTACCTTCTCATTACTGTTCTCTTTGACTGGGACCCTGCTCAATTAAGGCTTTGCCAACTACAGAATTAACAACCTCTGCCTATACATGCTGTCAAAACACCTGAAGGATTTCTTTATACTTCTCAGCTGCTATACTACCCACTTCCACCTAGTTCAACTTGCTGTTAAATATTCTGGCCCAATGTCACTCTTTTGCCAAGTCAACTTGAACAAGCTGCTTTGACAGCACTATTCACACCAGAATAACAAATATTCATCTACCTGTCTGTCCACTGTTAGCTACACTCCAAATTCTCAATTACATACCAAAATCTAGAAATCAGTATCTGATGGTGAAGAGTCTAAAAATTTGTAAAGATGGGGGGAGGGGGACGAGGGTGCAGATATGTAAAGCATCCAATTGTAAAAAAAAAAAAGACATAGGCCTGAGCTCAGGAAAGAAAACATGGTCCATGCTAAAGATTTTCCCCCTCTATGTTTATAGTGGTAACTTTGGCAATTATAACAATTTAATCATCAAATAGTAAATTTATAGATAGAGTCACTGAAAAATTCAAAATTGTCTGCATGTTGCTAAACCTATTCTTTGCCTCTGCATAGCTTACTCAACTGTGGAAGTAATACTGTTTCAAGTCCCTCATTTGCAAAAAGGGAATGGCAACAAAGTCTTCTTTAAAGGATTCCTAGTCTAAATAATATGTGAGTATTGTCTGACACAATGCTCTATGAACATTAGCCACTATCATTATCTTTAATATCACTACCAGTCCTCACTTCAATGGATCTGCTTACTTCCTGCCATCTATCAGTGCCATACTAGACTATAACTGGGGTGGTGGTGGGGAGGTTATCTTTATCATCATTATCTGATCCAATTCTCTGCAGAAATTAAATCCTAGAAATTTGATTGCAGTGAGTATTTTGTTCTCTGAACTAAACATTCTCTCAGGAATGGTTTGCAGCTAGTACCGTGAAAGATGCTCAGGAGATGAAATAATTCACTATAAATTCTCCAAGACATTAGAGTATTAAAACTTTGATTTTTGCTGGGACCATGGATAAAAGGGCTTCAATGGTTTCCAATGTGTGGCACACAACAGATACTCATTAAATATTTTTAAAGGAATGAACCTTTAAAAAATAAAGGAATAGTGCTAAGCAAGTGACAGACACGATATGCCAACTTCCTCCCCAATTCCCCTCAAAGAGTTTCTATGAGCTTTAATCATCAGATTGTATGTGACTTAATTTTCTTCTAAGTGTGCTGCCTATATTATTTTAAAGCTAAAAACCAAATGTAAATATAAGCAAACCCAAGAAACTAATATTAGCAATGACAATGTTGGGTGGGAGACAGATTCTGGATACCCAAAACTTAAGACTATTATAGGCCAAGGCATAATTTTAACAAAGGCAATGTCACCCAAAGCATAATGCACAACCCATAGGTAATACTAAAACCATTTCAGGTTCTAAATGGAAAAATGTTTTTATTTCAAAAGTTATGTATTATGGTGATTTGAATGAGAAATGTCCCCCATGGGTTAATGTGATTGAATACTTGGTCCAGCTGGCAGCACTGTTTTGGGAGGCTACAGAAAATTTGATTTAGGAGTTCCTAGCATCACCCCATTTCCAACTTATTCCAAGATATTTGATTACACTGTGCAAAGATGTGTCACTGCAATTGGTTTAATAAAAAGCTAAATGGCCAATAGCTAGGCAGGGAGAATACAGAGGACTTTCAGGCAAAAAGAGGAACTGGGGATGAGTCTAGGTACAGAGAGGAGACTGACAACAAGTCAGAGGTACAGAATGAAAGAAAGGTAAAAAGCCACATGGTAGAACATAGACTAAAAAATATGGGTTACTTTAAGATGTAAGAGCTTGTTAGGAACAAGCCTAAGCTATATGCCAAGCTTTCATAATTAATAAGTCTCTGTGTCATTATTTGGGAGCTGGCTGGTGGGACAGAGAAGGACACATTACACCAATTCTTGTTCTCTCTGGTTCCTGTGTATAGTAGATATACACTATTTTGGCTTCTTGCTCAGACTGCCTTCTGTGACACCTCCTCACCATTATGGACTCTCCCTCTCAGACTATACTTGAAAATAAATTCTTTATGCTGTATTTGGTTAATGGCATTTTATCACAGCAATGGGAAAATAACTAACACATGTACATACATACTTTTGTGTAATTCGGAGAGCAAATAGTTCAAATCTTTATTACTTAGAATAATGAAGTGAATCAAGACTATTTTACAGTTCATAGAAAATAAAAAAAAAAGTCACCACTTAGAAGTGAGTAAATTTTAGTAATTAGGCAAAAGCCTGGGAATATGAATGAACCTAACAGGTGAGAGGAAAAGAGCTGCAGTCGTATTCTAGATGAAGGCAGCGCTTTGCCTCATGTAATGATTCAATATAAAAGTCATTTATAAAGACTACCATCTCAGCTCTGAGTATCTAACTTGAAATATTAAAATCATCATGTAATTTTCCCACAGTGAAAAATCTGCTACATACTTCACTTCATTTGTTCTCAAAACAATGTAAAAATCGTACATGTTCCAAGCAAATATTTGAAATAGGAACTCCCCAATTTTCCTATGCAAAAAATGGGAAACCCAAAGCTAAAACATTTTTAAAGAAGAAATACTGACATAATAATGCAGTCCAAATCATACATACATTTTTAAAGGATGATAAGAAAAAAAAAAAAAACAGAAAAGCAACTCTCAACTACCTTCCTTTCCTATCATCAACTTACCAACAACCACATCAAGTCAGGCTAAGAAGTGATGATAAAGGTAATGTTTCAGAAGCATTTACCATATCCTAGGCACTTTCAAATACTTTAACTGGATTACCTTGTGCAAGCACTACCACCAAACAGTTTTATCACCACCCCCTTTATACTAACGGCTGGAAAAGTTAAATGACTTTCTCAAACCCAGAACAGAGGTAGGAAGTTTGGCAATTCAACTACACTCTCTGAGCTCCTAACCAAGAGACAATATTTCTCTCAAGAATGATGGAATAATAAGTTAAAATATTCTGCCACTCTTATTATCAGAGGGAGGGGGAAATGCTATTTTCTGAGTTATACGCCTTTTACTACTTCAGTTTCCAGCCCAATATAAACAGTGGATTTCAACAACAGAGAAAAATAAGAAAAGTCTCTTAATGGGACAAACTAAGACCAGAATTATTCAAATATAGATGAAGTGTCTGTCAGAAACGTGGGAAGACTGGGCAGGCAACTTAGCCATAGTAGGCAGTTGTGGAAATAGAGGGTAGTGGCTTTTATTTCTACAGGGACAATCAATTTCTTCGAAGGAGAAAATTCTGCCATCCCTTTCGGCACAGAAATGTACATACTTAAGAAGAGGGTGAATTGGGAGGCAAAACAGCAGCAAAAGATCAAAGGGGGAAGGCAAATTGTAGATATTCAACAGTTAGACTCTGAATCACGGGGTTAGCTTGTCACCTCCTGGTAAATAATAGCAGTTAGGGGCAAGTCTATGATTGGAGACATGAAAAGTCGCCCTAAAATGAGCTAACAGGGACGACAGCTTTCAACACCCAGGCTTGAGATGAGGGGGTGGGGGGTGAAGACGACAGAGGGGTGCAGCTGCCTGCTTTGGGGAGAAAGGGAAAAGCCATAACGGTGCCGGCGTGGATACGCGGATGAAGGTGAGGAAGGAGTTAAGACTCTAAAGAGAGAGAAGGGACCTAGGGGCAAAGCAGCGGACTCCCTGAGGGCCGGGGACGTCCTGGGGAAGCAGAACCGCCAGAGGGAGGGCCCCGGGGACAGGGCCCGAGGGCACGAGCCGGAGCGGCGGCGGCTGGCGAGGCAAGCGGAGCCGGCCCAGCAGCGGGCAGCGGCGGGGGCACCTACCCGGACACGCGGGGGCGGCGGGCGGACCCTCGGCGGCCCGGGGGCCGAGGCTGAGGCGGCGGCGAGCTCCTGCAGCGGGCGCCCCGGCCAAGCCGCATCCTCCTCCCGGCCTCCCTCCTCGCTCTCTCGGGCTACTAAACTTCCTCCACACCGTAAACACACGCAGCCGCCACAGGCTGCGCTCAGCCCAGGCCCCCTCCCGGCCTCGGGGCTCGGGAGTCCAGTTTCCGCCCCGCTAGTCACCAGGGCGCGTGCGCCGCAGAACTCTTCCTGCTCTGCGGCTGGGAACTTCCGGCGGCCAGTGTTCCTGCTGGGCTTCCGACCTGAAAGTGTTAGGGCAGCAGGGTGCTGCGACCTTCACCCTTGCCAACAGAAAACTGCCCTGGAATCTCCCCCCCTCCGCCCCCAACTCAGAAAATTCCACACAGTGAGAAAAAAGGAGGACTCAGTGCCCTTTAGGATGCAACCGGGTGTAACACGGAATCACCTCACATCCTGAGCCCCAAACTACTAGTAGCTGAAAAATAAATCAGTGTGGGTAAATCCTTCAAGATGAGAGGGGACTTTTCGTGTAAGAGAAAAGTCTGTAAAGCCTCTTTCTACAAAACCAGTGTGTAGGGGAAAAGGGCCAGCCAAAGAAACACACCCAGAGGAGAGCCAAAGAAACACAATTTGGCCCTGGAATCAGAGCCAAAGAAATGAACCCTGACCCTGAAACCAGTGCCAAAGAAACACATTTTATCCCTGGAATCAGAGCCAGTGAAAGAAATACACCTGGCCCTAAAATTAGAGCCAGAAGGCTAAAAAGGCCCAGTGAAAGAAACACACTTTGACCCTGAAACCAGAGCCAAATCTGACCCTAAACCTGTGCAGAAAACTAACCAATCCCTGAGCCGGACATCTCGCTATTCTGAGCTCAGGAATTGAAATCTGACCAATTACTGCCCTGGAAATATCCCTGGAAAAAAACTCCAACCCCTAAGGATCTCTATATAAACCCTGTGTTCGCCTTTTGGCTGTTTGGGCTGCCTGGCTGTCTTATATCATCCTGGCATTCTTCCCTCCCAATAAATCTATGAAATGAAGTTTGGGTGAGACCCTCTTTCTCTAGCTAGAGGGTGAAGAAGAAGCTGTTCATCTTGGAAATCTGGAACCTTTATTACCTAGCCATGGTATCTATTTTTCTGCCTACCAGGAAATATTTTTAACTCTTGGGTCTCTAGTTGCCCCCTCTCAGAGATCACCCAAACTGCTCTTAAGAGGTTTGGAGGTCATGAATGTTTAGCTGCTTTGAGCTGGCACAGGGATGATGATGTGGGAGCATCAATCAGAGTAACTCAGAGGAGGATCTATCTAAGCAACCACAATAACTTAACTGTTGATAATCATCCAGAGCACAAGACAGCTATTTGGTGATTTAGGGTCTTTCTGTTACTTCGAAGAGACACCATGACCACAGCAACTTTTATAAAGGAATCGTTTAATTGGGTTGGCTTGCTTACAATTTCAGAGGTTCATTCTATTATCATCAGGGCAGGAGTGTGATAGCCTACAGGCAGACATTGCACTGGAGCTGAGAGTGCTACATCTTGACTCAGAGGCAACAGGAAGTCAACTGACTATCACACGGAAGGAAGCTTGAGAAAGAGAGACCTCAAAGCACACCCCCACAATGACACATTCCCTACAACAAACCACCACAGTGAGGTGATGATGTGTATATTAGAACTTGTCATACAAATGGGATACCATCTGTAACATATAAAAAGGGAGACTTCTTAGTACTACAATTCCTACTCAAAGCACAGTTACAAAAATAGCCGAGGAGGTTTTGCCCTTTCGATTCGAAGAGAGCAGGCAAGAAAATCATCCCAAGAGTTCTTGGCAGAATTTGTTATAGGTAACAATGACAATGATGATTTCTCTGCAATCATTACCTACTATAATGTGTATATTGGAGCCAGACATTTGTCTAGTTCAGGAGTTCAATAAACCTTTCGTCAGCCAATTTAAGTCCAGAAGTCAGCCTCTATTACAAACCTCGGGGGAACATTAAAGGATAAGGTTAATGAGGAAAGATATGGACAGCATGATTACCGTAAATTTTGTTTAGTAAGGTGAACTGTCACTGTATGATCAGCAGAGCAGTGCACCAGAGCCCTGTAGGATTGAAAGACTGTTTGGAAACCTCACATGAGAAATTGATGAGAGTAACTTTATTATTAATTAGTCCCTCCCAACAATATATATTATACTTCATTTTTGATGGGAGTGGACAATAGAGGACAAGTTTGGGTGAAGTCTGGGTCTCATCCCATCATCCATTGAAGGAAAAATCAAATACCATATTCTTTTTGAAAATATGTATTCATTTATTTTACATCCCAACTGCAGTTTCCCCTCCATCGTCTACTTCTATCTGCCCCCCAATCCACTCCTCCTCTGTTTCTGTTCAGAAAGGGGCAGGCCTCCCATTGGTGTTAACAAAGCATACCATATCAAGTTGAGGTAGGGCTAAGCACTCCCAGCCACCCCAACACACACACACACACACACACACACACACACACACACACACACACACACACACACAATACACCATATTAAGGCTGTGCAAAGCAATCCCAGTATGAGGAATAGATTCCCAACAGCCAGCCAAAGTGTTAGGGACAGGCTCTGCTCCCACTGCTAGGAGTTCTACAAGTAGACCAAGCTACACAATTGTCAGGCATATGTATATACCATAGGTCAGTCCCAATTAACACTCAGAAAGGAAAATATAGTATCATTGTATTTTGCTTAATAGAATTTTCCATCAAAGTTCCATACTACAACATTCGTATTTTGAACAATTTCTCCTAACCCTGTGATTTTGACAATAGCATATTTAATTGGCTCATTTAATCAAAGAACATAAGTAGTTAGTAAAGATATGGTTGATTTTAACCTCAGCATTTAGAAGGGTAAGCCAATAGCCCATAGGTCAGATATTATTTGCAGTAGAATGACCAGTAGATCCTGTTGGGCTTATTATGTACAAGCTCCCTCTCAGGACATATTAAAAACATACCTCTAAAAAATTTGTTCTGTGGCCTTCATCCCTTCTTTTAACCCTAATTTTATTTTGTTAATGTACCCCACCCTCCTTCATTCTTCTTGTAATAATATTCTGACTCAGTGTACACTTTATATAGTGAGGCCTTTTCTAATAAGCGACTCTTCTGTGAAGTGGCTCATTGTAATTGTCCCACAACCCCTAAGACTGTGACAATTTCCCCTGGTAAGTCTCTCCTTTTATGATGGGTAGCTGTAGCCATAGGGCATTCTCAGTCTGTCATTTCTTTCAGCCAAGTTTAGGATAGCCACCTGAGGAATTGAGTGTGTTGGAGGACTGTGGTTTGGGTACAATCAGTATAAATCAATGAATCTAGAACCTAGACATAGCCCATTGATGGATTAGAGTAGCTGGGACCACTCCTAGGTAAGCAAAGGTTTATGTATGCCACAGGGCTGTCAGATCCATCCAACCCACAGGGTATTAGAGGACCTTTGGGTATTTTTGGTCATGCCAGACTCAGCCTGAAAACTGAGAATAGCTCTGTAAGGCCTGTGGAGAACTTTTACTGGATTTTGGGCCCAAATGAGCATACTTTCAAAAATGATTTCCTCTTACGTAGGTCCAAGGTAGTCTTGTTCCATCTCAGAGCAAGAGGCCCTGCTGAAGAGTGAGAAATGACAGACCTGTATGAGCCCTTTTCCAGATGTTGATACTGGAATATATCTTTAAATTTTACCAGAATCAGTGGTGGTACAATGAACCTCATTTCCATCTGTCCATTTCTTGGAATCTGGTTCAAAGAACTCAAGTCCAAGAGGGACACTTGAGCAAAGAGGGCTCCACCAAGGTTGTTAAAAGAGTCACCATTCAAGAAGTGGCCACAAAAACATTTTAGTCATCAAGAGGGGCACCCCCAACAGGGTGCTTCCCTTATGGGGACTTGTTCTAGAGTGTTGACACTTGAAGACCTGCCTAGGGTACTCTAATGGCTTGCATGTATACCTAGAACCCACAGCTTCTGAGGAGTGTGTTGTAGTCTTGGGGGTTTCAGTAGCTGTGTAGGGCTTGGCACAAATGTGATGGATCCAGACACCTAATTCTGCAACTTAAACTGCCATGGGAGTAGACAGGAAACTAGGATCTGGTGTTTTGACTAGAACCAAATATCTAGAGCAAAAGAGGAAGGGCCTGTTTATTCTTCTGATGGGGGAAGTACTTCTGTGTATGTTTATCTTATTGATTGTTAAATAAAATACTATTTGGCCAATGAGACAGAAAGTTAGACGGGACTAGGAATCAAAGAGGATTCTGGAAAATGTAGTAGAGAAGTGGTGATCCAGGCAGGAAGTGACTTAGCAAGGAGACTCATATTTAAGCAAAGGAAACAGGAAGGGTTCCCCTTTTCACCTCAGCGCCTCCTCCAGCGGCGCCATGTGAGCCACTAGCAAGAGAGGGTGCCAGAGAAAGGCATCCTCTATAAGTCTTATAAAATATATAGATTTAAGATAATTAAGACTGAGCTAACAGATGAGAATCTTAGTCATTGGCCAAGCAGCATTGTACCTAATATAAGTCTCTCTGTGCATTATTTGGGGCCCTAACTCGGGCGGCTGGCTGGCTTAAAGCGCACATGTGGCGGTGGGGCTCAGGTGGCTTTTGGCGGAAAGATTTATCGTAACATTCTTTCTCGAGAAATCCTGTTTGCAGCTCTGATATAGGTCACATGTTTGGTGGCTTCATGCTCCTGTACGAGATCATTAGTGAAGAAAGACCTGCCATACAGAGCCTCAGAGGTTGTGAGGACCTAGTAACTAGGCATATTCCTAGGTCTGAACAGGGCTAGGGACCAACAGTTTGACCCAGGGAGATTGAGTCTCCTGAATAAGATTTCTTTTTCTTTTTTATGTACATTGGTGTTTTTGCCTGCATGTTCGTCTGTGTGAGGGTGTCATAAGCCCTGGAATTGGAGATATAAACAGGTGTGAACTGCCATGTGGGTGCTGGGAATTGAACCTGGGGCCTCTGGGAGAGCAGGCAGTGCTCTTAACCACTGAGCCATCTCTCCAGCCCTCCTGAATTAAGTTTTTTTTTTATGTTTTTCTGGTTTATCTTCAGGGGAACATTAGCCTTTTCTGCTTTTCCTAAGGACAGGGGTTACCACATACAACACAGATTGTATTGAATTCCTGAAGTTAGACCCTGAGTTAAGAGCTGGCTTTGGAGATTTGGAGGTGGCCCAAACCTGGGAATTATTTCAGAAAGCAGCACCTTAATTGCTTCAGTGGCCTTTTCTGTTTTACATGGGAAATCTCCATCTATCATGTGAAAGTGTTTACCAAGACTAGGAGATGTTTGAAGTTGAGCCCACCAGGAATCGAGTGGATCCTGGTTGCCACTCTTGCTCAGGATAAGTGCCTTGGATCTATGTTCCTGGGGGCTGCAGGAGTCTGTTTGAAGAATATTTTTTACACATTTTGTACCTTATACTACCTATTGAACTCTCTCTTTCTTCAGCCTTGTCCTGTAAACATTATCTTTGCCCAAATAAGTGTGTTTTCCTGTTCCAGGTGATACATATGATATCGAGACTTTGATATTTTTCAATTGTAGGGCCTTTGTCAACAACAGTTTGTCCTTGGATGTTAATCACCATTCCTGAGCAAAGGCATTTTCCTCAGAGGAATACTTGGATCTCTCTAGAGGCATCAGGAACTCTGCAGAGCATGGGACATACAAGGTGTCCCAATGAAGCTCTCTTGACCTAAGAGTCAGCCATCCTCTTTCCCCTTGCTATTGGGTCATCTCTTCCCTGCTGCCCAGGAAGTTGATCACAGCCACCTGGGTGAATAAAAGGACTGCATCCAGAAGCCTTGGAATATCTTGATGATGTTTTACAGGGGTCTCAGCTGCAGTTAGGAAGCCTTTCTGATATCCTTTATAGATAGCAGCATGAGCATGAAGGATGAAGAAGACGTATTTAGAGTCTTGTGACAATTCTAGAGCTCCTCTGAGGGCTATTATCTCAGCTAACTCATCCTTGAGTTTCTAGGAATAGGTCTTAAATTGAATACCCCAAAATTAGTGACTATTGCATATACTGCACTTCATATTCTCTTTTTTAAAAAAGAACTTCCATGTGTATGTAGAGGACTAAAGCAGGGTTTTCTAAAGATTGGTCTGAGAAAACAGGGTGAACTCCATAGCTATCTATCCGTGAGGACCTCCTCACAATAGTGGATAATCTTTCCTTCCTCTTCTGGTAAATAAGTGGGTGGGTTTGGGTATTGACAAGTCTTGAGGGTGATTTTTGGATCCCTCCAACATGAAGTCCCAACATTTAAGAAGTTTCTATCAGTCACCCAGAGGTTTCCCTTTGGAATTTAGAATAGTTCCTTTGTTAGGAGACATATGGACCATAAGGGGATGGTTGAGAGTAAACCCTTGGGCTTTGAGACAGCTGTTAGAAAAAGCTTGTTTAGTAAAGTAGCAGCTGTGAGTTCTCTTCTAAGATCCATGATTACAACTACCCTTGGGTAGTTGGATAGATTTCCTGTACCAGTAATGATTTCCATCTTGTTGGCTGGACCTCAACTCTAATTAGAGAGCTGTTGGTTACCACCAAGTTGTGCATGGTGCCTATGAAGCACAACAACAACCAGCATAATCCTAAATGTGAAATAGTACTATATTGAGTAAGTATGGAGGAAAGGTACATTCTGATAATTTCTGTGGAAATACTTTTCATTTCTCTCTGTTTAAGATCATGTTGTTGTGTTTTTTTATGCCTCATTTTCATAAGGTGTAATTTCTCTATAACTCTTCTCATCACTCATACATGATCTAGAACACATACAGGAAAGCCAAAACATCCCCAAGCAACTAATTTATAATATCCCTCATCTAACTCCAAAGTATTGCTTAGGGGAAATAGACATTCACATTTGACATTACAAGATTTCTGAGTTTTGAATTAGTGATTCTACAATTTCCGAATACTACTTAAAATTGAACTACACATATTCAGCATACACAATAAGAGGGTGAAGTAAGAAAGCTTTTTAACAATTTTTAATGTCTCAATATTTTTCCCAGAAAAAAATTATGCAATCCAATTTACATGGGGAAAAAGTTCATTCTAATTTGACAGCCTTAGAATTGCCAGTCTATAGTCCACTGGCCCTGTTGATCATGGGCCTGAATTGCCATAGTACATCATGGTGTTTGGTAGAAGAGGTCTATTAGGCTCCCTGGATTGGATGATTACTTTTTCTTCATCTTTTATTAGTTTATGAGAATTTTATATAATGAGTTTTGTATATGTTCATCTCCTCTCCCAACTCCTCCCAGATTTGTTCTCCTTGCCTACCCACCCCACTTTGTGTCCTTTTAAAAAATGATTTTAAATGCAGTTGGTACTGACCATACACCTTTTGGGCACGTGGCCTTCATTGGAGGGTGGTCAGTGCATCATGGAATCCTTAGAAAATTGACTTTACTTCTCCCAGCATTGGATAATAGCTCCTTATCAATGTGTGGGACTTCATAGCCATCTTCCTTCTCAATGCCAGCATCCTGTCTTCTCTGAGCCTATGTAGGAACCTAATGCATGCTGTTTATATTCCTGTTAATTCACTGTTCTGCTGTGTCCAGACACCATTTCCTTAGTTATCCATTGCCTATGGCTCTTGGAATGTTTCTGCCCTTCTTTTGAAGTTATCGACAAGCCTGGGAAAAGGAGATGTGATATAGATATGCCAGTTAGCACTAAATGTTCCTTAGTCTCTTTTACTTGGAACCTTGATCAGTTGTGGGTCTCTGTGTCAATCAGCACCTACTGTAAAATGGTGTTTCTCTGATGAAGGTTGACCTTATCTATGGGTATAATGTGATCTGATTAATATAGTGTCCAGCTACCATAGTAAAAGTAGTAAGTTTTCTCCTAAGATCTATAACATGTCTAGCCATGTGTTCTTGGCCCCAGCAATGATGCTGGATGCAGGTTTCAATTTTCAGAGAGTGCTTAAATCAAATATGAAAGTGGTTTATTACTCCTGTAACATTTTGTGACATGGTTGCACAAATGGACATGTCTTACAGACCACTTATTGTATCTCAAAGTGTGTACAGCTGGTTAAGACCTCTTGGTGATTGGTTTTCTCCTTCTTCAAGGTGAGTACCAGTTTGATTTCTCTATGACTTTATTTCTCTATAACTCAAGTGTGTGGTATATTCAGCAATAGGGAATTACTGTCAAGTTCTTGGGGATAACCAAGAACACTTGCAATAATTATTAATGTTTGATGGTCTGTGGGGCATCACTTACCAACAATTCTGCAAGAAGTGGAATGCTCCTGTTATTTAGCTTATTATTTGCTAAGTTCCAGTGTCTAGAAGTGTCAGGAGGCCCTACTGGTCAGGGATTGCAGTCTACAATAGCTCGGTTGCTGTCTCTGAGCTCACCAAAATGGAGGACTCCCTCTCCCTGGCAGAGGGCTTCCTGCTCTCTAGCTAACCTTATTTGGAGAACCTCTCTAGGCCCAAGTACCTGACTTATTTCAAGGATAACCCTTGACACAGTTCCTGGCAAACGTTCTTCCCCTGCTGTCCATATGGTAATGAGGTAACATGCTCCAGCTATTTTGAGAGGGCTATGTTGCTACTAATCCAGCTAAATGATGGGAGTATGCCACTTAATGCAAATTAGATGATTCCCCAGCTACCATCCCTAATCCTGTATATACCCTATACTCTGGAATATAACTATGCTGCCTCATGGAGCTGTTTTCCCGGAAGGTTATTTCCATTGTGTTCACAGGCTGTACAAAGATTGCTGTCGCCACTTCAGCCCCATTGTCCTTGAATGGTGGCCAATAGACTGAAAGGAAACAGGATAACCCACACAGGAGTGTTGTTACCCTGTTATAGGATGAGTCCATTTAAACTCTTTTTTATATGCATATTTGTATAATCTTAGGATGCTTCTACAGTAGGTTCTCACATGACTTTTTCAAAGTATCTTTAGTATTAGCTATGCCTTCCTGTAGTCCCTCATCCATTCTTTCCTCCCATCCTCTTTTCTCATTTGTAAGTGTTAGCCTTGAATCTTGAGATATGTGTACTCCATTTGAAATGCCCAGAAAAGCCAGGGAATTACTAAGGGATTATTGGGGAAGGAATTCTATGAAGGGGAAATAGAGTGAAATTGTCTGAAGGTATAAAGGGGAATGGTGGTATATGATAGCATTTTAAATTTATTTTCAGATGTAGTCTACAATTCTGACAAGAAAGGGGGTAAATTATTTTATTTTCATGTTGTGAAGACTTCAAAATTTGCCTCTTACTTTGAGGTTTACTATATGCAAACAGATATAACAAAAATATCATAATCCCTGAACAAATACTTTATCTGTATCATTTTATTCTTTCCTCTCCCCCCTTTTGAGACAATATCACTCAATAGTCTATTCTGGCCTCAAAATGTAGTAACCATCCTATTTCACCACTCCCAACTTCGTAAAAAGCATATATAAGTGCTTATACATATATGTGCACATATACTATTTCTTTTCATTCTAACCATTTAACACTAGTAGAGCTGCATGTTTACATAAAATCATATTGTGCTTCATTTCCAAATGTCCTTTATTTTCTAAGTTTGATTTTTTCATTTATTTATGTGTTTGGTCTAGTATAGACTAACAACATTTTCTTACCTTGAAAGAAAACATGACTAAACCCCTGAATATTACTTGATGCTTTAAACCAATTTGTGACTTCCTTCTTTCCACTGGCATCTATGTGTAGGACAGGTGCTTGTTTCTCTCCCTGTCTTCACCTCCTCTGTTCTTTATCTCTCCTCTTATGTAGAGACCTGTGTCAGCTAGATGCCTGCTCTATTGGGTCAATAAGGAACATGTCAAGTGACTGGAGAATGGGAGAAACTAGTGTATTTTCCTCTTCTCTTCCTGCTTTTGGAACAGTTCCCTCAAGCAACTTTGTCTCTTATGGAACAGGCCCACTAGGGAATTAGCCATTGGATCTGGATATATCGCCTCCTCAGTCTTGAATTCTGAAAATACCAGCTTCTCCATCCTATCTGTTTAATAGTACAAAGGCTTCCTCTGGTGGCTAATCCCTGAACTCTTTAGAGTTCTCCCATCACCCATGCAGTAGATTCCTTGTACCAAATTCTTTGAAGAAATTGTTACAGTCTCTGTTTTGAGCTTTGCACATGTTTCCATGGGGGTCTTAATGTTTCATAAGAAGAGTGATTATTTTTCCATAGGAAATTAATCACATTGAATATAAATGTCTGCTCTCTAGTTGGGTAACTGAAGTCATTTTTCCACTCTATATTCAACATATTTGTCCCCACTCTACACTTTCTAGCTTCAGAATGTTTTTAATAACTGCCTTTTGGAGTCCCATATTTAAAGGTTTGGAGTCACATATTTAAAGGTGTGCAATGATTTGTTTTTATATTTATTTTGATTTTTCAGATAGAGTTTTCCACATAGACCAAAGAAGCTTTGAATTTGTGATCCTCAACCCTTCACCCTCTATTTCTTGAATGCTGGCCTTATTTCAGTTACAAATATGTGCTAGTATATGCAAGCCGTTCAGCTAGCTTTTTGTTGTTTATTTCGAAATCCATCTTCATACATTTTATATTTCTTTTATTTGTTTCTAAAAGTTTTCACTTATGTTTGTATTTCCATTTGATCTCTTAAAAATTGTTAATAGTTTGTTCTTTGGCAACTTCATATATGTATATAATCACTTTTAATTACTTTTTTTCCCAGTCCTCTTCTATCTCCCTCCCAACCCTATCAATTGTCCCCTTTTCTTACAGTCCCTTTCCCATACTCATGACCTTGGGTTTTGTTTTGTGATCAGTTTAATTTACTCAGCACCGTTTGTGTGACCATTGGATCAGAAATCAATTGAAGCCCAGTATCCCAGCCTCCAACACCAGCAGGCATTCCTTTTGAACTAATCAGCTAAGCAGACCAGGCTAACAGGTAAGCTAACTGAAGATTTTGAACACTCCCTCCTCTCTTGCAAACTCAATCTTCAAGTCTTAATTGTGTTTCTGCTGCAGAACACCTGATGCAGTCTTCCTTCATCGTCTGCCACATCTCCTGTGAATTTCACAGAGCTTCTCCTCTTAACCTCCCTTTCCCTGCTTGTTCCTTTATCCCAGGCGAAACTCCAGCAGGCAGCCACGGCTAACCCAAAGGCCACAGACTCTCTGTGTAGCTCCAGAACCTGTCCTGGAACCTGCTCTGTAGACCAGGCTAACCTCAAACTCACAGAGATCTTCCTGCCTCTGCCTCCCAAGTGCTGGGGTTAAAGGTATGTGGTGCCACTGCCTGAACTTGTGCTGGAATTTTAATGGGGATTGTGTTAAATCCATAGATTGCTTTTGGTAAGATGGCCATTTTTACTATGTTCCTTCTACCAATCCATGAGCATGGGTGAGCTTTCCATCTTATGATGTCTTCTCCAATTTCTTTTTTAAAACACTTCAAGGTCTTGTTATACAGGTCTCTCACTTGCTTGGTTAGAGTTACACCAAGGTATTGTATATTACTTGTGGCTTTTGTGAAGGGTGTTGTTTCCCTTATTTTTTTAACCAGCCCATGTATCATTGTATAGAGGAAGTTTACTGTTTTTGTTTGTTTGTTTTTGAGTTAATCTTATATATAACTTCTTCACTGATGTTGTGTATCAGTTGTAAGAGTTCCCTGGTAGAATTTTGGGGAATGCCTATGTTTACTATCATATCATCTGCAAATATCAACACTTTGACTTTTTACCTTCCAATTGGTATCCCCTTAATCTCCTTCAGTTGTCTTATTGCTCTAGTTGGAAATTCAAGTACTATATTGAACAGATATTGAGATAGGGGAAAGCCTTGTCTTGTCCCTGATTTTAGTGGAATATCTTTCAATTTCTCTCCATTTAATTTGGTGTTGGTTATCAACTTATTGTATATTGCCTTTATTATGTTTAGGTATGTCCCTTGTATACCTGATCTCTCCAAGACTTTTATCATGAAGGGGTGTTCGATTCTGGTAAAAGCATTTTCAATACCTAATAAGATGATCGTGTGGGTTTTCTCTTTCAGTTTGTTTATATGGTACATTGACAGATTTTCATGTGTTGAACCATTCTTGCATCTCTGAGATGAAGCCTACTTCATCATGGTGGATGATCTTTCTGATGTATCACAATAGTGTTTTCCTAAACAACATGATAAACTCACTGTCTCTCTCTGTGCTAAACAGGACCTGACTTCATCAATTCATCCATGGTGTATAGCTTAATCATTTAACAGTCATCTCAATCATCAAATATACTCTTACTTCATTGTAATGATGATGTCAAAAGCAGCCCTTATTTTATATAAAAATGGTTCTAAAATATGAGTATTGGTACTGGCTTTTCAGATATGACAAAGAGAAACAGTAAAATGTTTCCTGCAAGTGAACACTTAAAAGCATTCAACATATGGAATAAAAATAACATATTCTGAGTTTGTTAAGATAAAAATAAACAACAGCAGCAAATTGGGGTATTGTAAGGCTCTATCAGAAAAGGTAAATAGACATGGACTATATCCCTATTCTGGTTATTATTTTCCTGACTCTCTGGTAGGTTTCTCCAGTAAACTATTACTAAGATCATGGTCTTGTCATTGTGAATGAGTAACTGTTAAGTAAATGTGAAAGTCCTTTTCACTAGCTTGCTCATGAGCATTGTTCTTGGAAGGTTATGGCAGTGAACTTCCACAACAATACCCGTTAAATACATGTTTCCTCACTTAGAAAAGTTCCTTGAGCTCTCTGAGCTATGTAACAGATTTCAAGAAAGACTCAAATGTTACTCCTTTTCATATAGGTACTGTCCTTAGGGAACTCATTTCCTGCTTTGTCTTCCCAAAGTCCAAACTGCTATCTTTCTCATGGTGGATAAGGCCGACTACAGGTTTCCAGCAGAGCTGACATGGTAAGGGAATAAACAGTTTTATTAGCATTACATAGAATTGCTTTGCCTGATTTGTAATTGACATTGCTATGCCAAGCTCTTAGCACATGTAAGTCTGTTGTTGCAGGAGTTCTCCCTTCTCTGTTCCCTGATGTATTATCTACACAATGCATGATCTCTCGTTGTTGGGCTGGGATATTCCTCAGCTGCATTTCATTGGGCTGTTACTCTAGTTGCATCTGGCTTGTACCAAACCTTCCTGTGGACTTCTGAGGCTCTAGCAAGAAACTTATTGTGAAGATAGTTGTAATCAGTGTCATGAAGATTCATCTATTCCCCTCCAGCCACTGGCCTTGAGCTGTTGTATATTTTGACTTTGGAATAGTAGGCTTCCTGCTTGAGCTAGCTGCTCAAGATTTACTGTTATAATCTTGTCTTTACAGCATGATATTAGCTTCTCCTTCTTGCTAATGCAGTTTGCTAAGGTATAGCATGTTTCAGGTGTCAGTCTGCCCAACTGGTACTAAGTTTCTTTTTTGCCCTTAAGTACACACACATGCATTTCTTTCCATTATTTTAATACAAATGCACCAAAATGATATATTTATTAAGATTTGAACATGTCCCTCAAATTTCATGTGTTATAAACTTAATCCCCAAAGCCATGCACTTGTGGTATTTGTCAGTGAATTCTTCAAAGATAATTAGATTTAGGTAAGTTCATCCCATTATTAGGCTGGTGACTTTATAAGACAAAGAAGGGTCTGACCTGACATACTGTCACACTGTTCAGAGCTTTTAGCCTAGTCATGATGTAGCTTTTTCATTTTTTTTCTTTTCTTTTTTCCTAAGGACACCACACATTTTGACATTTCGACCACAATACTTAGAGGAATGGAGTTGGTACTGATCTGGAAGCCTCCTCCCTGTAATATCAGAAGGTCCTATGTAATATGTCAAAGGAGAAAGTAAACCAATAGCCTACTCACCGGTAAAGCCTGTGAACTACAGCAATCACTAGCCCTCACATACATCCTAGTGGTGCAGTCCTGGTACTGGATCTAAGACTCCTCATTGAAAACGAACTAATACCTGGTCTTGTAAACTTAAATACTTGTGATGAGAGTGGTGATAGCCCCAAGAGCAGAGCCTACTATTGTGATTTTCTTACGTGAATATAGTTCCTAAATATAATTTAAGTACGCACTTTTATGCATACAGATAATTGTAGCTCTTCTCAGCAAATAAACTTCTCTTTGCAGCAGATACAGCCTACTACAGAGATTCATACTAAGAGAAAACACAAAGAACAAATGATGTTGGGATGCCTAGCCCTCATTGATATAGCTACAATCCAACCTCTACACCTAAACATCAGACATCATCAAGGAAGAGGAAGCATAAAAGTTATAAGACCCAAATAACCATGATGCTTGCTGGGTGAGTTTCTTTTAGACATAATATAGGTGCTGCATCCAGGAAATCTCAACAATATGGTCACCTAACAATCCCTATATATCTCTACCAGTCAACGTGCCAAATGGATGGGGGAAATTTCACACAGTCAAACAAGAGCTACAGGTAATCAATGGTTGCTGCTAAAGGGAGACTCAGTCTTTTTAGGGATGAGCCCATTATAGGTGGTCAGTCCTAAACGCATATACATAGAAAACACCAAATGATTATACATACACATATACATATATAGCCACATATATGTTGTAATTATAGAACAATAGGTCATTAATTTGATAGGGATGGGGGAATAAGAAAAGTTGAAGATGGGAGGGAGGGTGGAGATGATGTCAGTAGAGGACTTATATGTGAAAATTAAAAAATGAGACAATGAAATGGTTGCACAGGTATACTAAAATCATGATTCATGTGTAGGGTATCTGAAAATTAAACAGTACTTTTAGATCTACTGCTTTATGAAATATTAACAATTATCTAGTGAGGGATGGTAAATCTCTGCTTGACAAGACAACTAAGAAACTGAGGCATAAAGATTAAGTGACATCTTTGAAGTCTGACAAAAGCAGATTTCGGTAAGTTCCTTAGACTCTTAAATTCTTTTTTTTTTAAATTGTCAAGTCTCACTATCATTCCTGGAACATAAACCTCAACAGAAGTCTTGGATTTTAACATCCCTTTAAGTACTGGATTTTGCATAATACATAATCCTGAGTGGACTTAGTTAGCACTGCTTGGCTCACCCGAAATATCGAAAAGATGTGAGAAGGAAACCATCAGACCAATTTTATTTATGATGCTGATACAAGCTAATATGATCTTGGGTTCGCCTTCCTAGCAGTTTATACTGGAATTCAGCTTTTATCACAGATAACAGTGAGTACACTTCTAAAGGCCACTGCAGTTCAGTTCCTAACAATATACAAAGAGAGTGCCTCAGAGCAACATAGTGTGTCTGTGGGTCTATGGTTAAGACTTTAATTTCAGATCACAAAACAGATCTTAAAAAGGGATCATGAATCACATTTTACAAGTGAGGACACAGGTAAAACCAAATGACCAATTCTGCTAGGATATGGCACCAGTTGTGCTTCTTTATTCACTAGCTGATTCATTTGAAAAACCTTTGTTTCATTTTTGTTTTAATTCTGACTACTAAAAAAGAACAGTAGAAAGGTAAAAGGAAAGCATACAAATAAAAGAAGGGAAGAAGAAAACCAAAAATTATTGCTCTGATGAGTTTAAATTCTGTGAGAATGGGCAGATATTAAGTAAAAACAAAAGGGTAAATTGTAGAATATGTGAAAAGTAATGACACATATGACAAAAAGTGAGCAAGAATGACAGGTAAGAAACTCTTTGGGGACTAGGCACATTTTAAATAAAGGGATTGGAAGTTACTAAGTAGGTGACCCTTTGAACAATAATTTGAAGGAAGTGAAAGAGTGTATGAGAATGTTGGGAAAGCCTGTGCCAAGATCTTAAATTTGCATTCTAATGATAGCTTTGGGTGTGCAGAGACAGTGTGATTGGGACAGAATGAAATGGGATGCAAAAACAGTAGAGTACAAGGCCTTACAATCAGGTCTACACAGGCCCTTGCATGGTCTTTGGTTTCTACTCTGAGTGAAATGATTGAAGAATTTAAAGCCATAGAGTGTTAACTTTGGGCTTAGATTTTCTTCATCTTTATTTTTAAAGAATGTTTATTTATAGCCGGGCGTTGGTGGCTCACGCCTTTAATGCCAGCACCTGGGAGGCAGAGGCAGGCGGATCTCTGTGAGTTCGAGGCCAGCCTGGTCTCCAGAGCGAGTATCAGGAGAGGCTCCAAAGCTACACAGAGAAACCCTGTCTCGAAAAGTCAAAAAAAAAAAAGAATATTTATTTAATGTTTGTGTGCATGCCTGAGTATATGTGCAGGAGTCATCTGAGCCACCTAGGGTACTGGATTCCCTAGAACCAGAGTTATAGGAAGTTGTAAGCTGCTGTGTGGGTGCCAGGAAATGAACTTAGGTCTAGTGCAATAGTAGTAAGTCCCTTTAACTGCTGGGCCATCTATCTACTGCTGGGCTTAGTAATCAATCTTAGTTTTATAGTTAATTTTAACATTTTAGATTACTCTTTGGGTTTGGGGAAGAATCGATTAGAGTGAGGCAGGGTAGAACCAGGGAAACCAGTTAGGAGGCTATCCCAACCAATGTTTCATGAGAGAAGAGATGTTGCTTTAGAGTAGTTAATGATTACAGAAATGGTTTGATGTGGGATAGATTATGGATGTATTTGGGGGATGGATTCAAGAAGCCTTGATGTATTACATTTGGGATGAAAAATAAACTGCAACAATTTCAAACTTTTTAGAGTGAGCAATTCAAAAGATAGCTTTTCTGTTAATGAGAAGCATATTTGCAAGAGTAAGAGCATATATGGAGAAAGATGAAAGCTTACCCTCAGAAGTATTTCCTCTGAGATGTCTGCCCGAAACAGGCAGTAATGTCACATAGGCACTGGGTATGAATCTAAACATTAGATAAAAATAATCAAACTAGAAAATATAGTGAACATCAGAGTCTAGGTGATATTTAAAGCTATAATAAGATTACAGGAAGTGGGACACAGATGCCAGGACAAGGAGAAATCCAGAGACTGAGTCCTACAATACAGTCCATCTTTAATTCTTAAAATATAAGCTAGAGCACTGATTCATGGCCATTGGATTTAATTCTACATTAGGACACTAAACTCAATTTTTCCAAATCCTCTCGAAAACTAAACGTCTATTATAGAATATGCTTGATTTTATGTGTCAGTGGAATTGGAGCATTGTTCAAAGTCTTGGGATAAGATGAAGGTAACATCTTGCAGGGTTAGCCTCTGCCCATAACCACCTGAGTTCTGATGCTGGTTTACAGCTTTTTGTTTCTGAGCATTCCCTCCACATATGCTATTACTCCCTGAGTGGTCAACCTCAACCTCCCACACATGATGTAGTATCACAGTACTAGGTGTGTGTGTGTGTGTGTGTGTGTGTGTGTGTGTGTGTGTGTGTGTGTGTGTGTGTGTGTAATGCTTTACGGGACTTTGGAACTTTCAGGTAACTGTGGAACTGTGAGAGCTCTTGATAATTGAGATTTTCTGCTAGTGTGTTTAAATGTAGATCAGTCCACAAAAGCCTTTTATTCTCTTAGGGAATAGTTCAAGGATTTAAGTAAATCATAGGATGCTTATTTACTATGTGACTTCTCTAGGAATTCTGAATCACCGTAATTGGAGGTGAGCCTAAGAACTTGCACAGCAAATAATTGTGAAGCTGATTCAGAGTCAACATAAGTCACTTTTGACAGACAGGGTGTCAGTTATTCAGTCTGACAAAGTTATAGACAGATTGTGACCTTGAAAGGAGCTTAAAGTGTTGTGTTAAGGTAAACAAAACACTCCTTCAAGAATAGTCTATATGAATCTCTTGAAAGCAATTTTTCTGGTCTTTGGCTTTATCGCATCACAAGGAAGCCACCTGTGAAGTATATTTTGTTATTGAAGAAAATAAAGTAGCAGTTTGAGATGGTATGCATGACATTCTTCTCCAAGAAGCAGGATTTTGCTAGTTGACTTCTAAAGACACAATAATTTATGTTTTTAAAGCCAAACAAGGAATACACAAAGAAGTAGATTTTAAAGTAAACAAAAGTCAGAAGAGTAGCTCAGATTTTTAAAATTTCTCCTGCTTTAATCCTGAGCCATCCATCCTACTTTAATAAAACATAAAAAAGAAAACAACAACAAAACAATAAAAAAAAAACCTCTTTTGACACATTTTTTGGTAAAATTTCCTAAACCTGAACCCTAAACCTTTGGGACAGCTATATGAAAAAGTGGATTTAGAGCCTGGAATGGAAGAACTCTAAGGTATCTTAAATCCTAAGCTCTGCAATTGCAGTCCTAAAAATACAGGAGTTTACAGAGGACTAACATATTCTTATGACAAATTGAACTTGTTTGCTCCATTTCATACCTCTATACTTCATTTCTGGAATAAAGGCAGAGGCAAACATCAGTAACACTACAGCATTATTCCATTTTAAAATCATTTATGGATTCCAAATACTTATCAAATGCCTATATTGCAATTGGAGAAAACAGTACAGCATTTTGGAACTAATAGCTTTAGTTTCTGTGAATATATTTTCCAAACACCTACTGTTTTGTCTTGAATTTTTAGTGTGAATTTGTCTGATAATTTAATATGCAGTGATTGGTCAATGGCATACCTGAGTGTATGTCATTGTTCTAATTGCAAAAGCCCATCAGCCATGATGAGACAAAACTCTGAGGTAGGCATATTTTACTGCAAGACTGCAAGCATTCCCCCTTCAGGCAGTGCTTGCTAGCATCCCTGAACCACCTAGAAACTACATTATCTTACCGTAGCACAAGGCAGAGTGTTTACTAATTGCAAATAGTGACAGAAGTTCCTGTCCAAATTTTGACTCTCAGAGGGAGTTGTATAAAGGTGTAAAACAAAACAAAACAAAAACCTTCATCACATAGGATTGGCCTAATAGAACCAGGGACTGCTTCTTTCTACCAAATTCTTAGCACCTGCCTCTCTGTGACCTTTTTCAAGACTACCTCTGAAATTATTTGTTTATTTCTATAATCTGCCAATATGCTTTCAATAAGTCCCCTTTATTTCTTAAAATTTCCAGGGCTAACCTTAGTTGTTGGTTTTTAATTGACATGTAAGACCCTGTACTTTTTAATATGTATTTCCTTTCTAACGAGTTACATAGTATTTAGCATTTTTAACTGTTATCAGCCATTACTCCACTGATGTATGTTTATGTATCTACCTGCTTGTATTCATGTGTCATATGAAGGACACATACAAATAACAAGTTTTCACCATAATTTTTATGAGGCCCTGACCTTTCCCAATTAAGGACTAATACTGCATTTGTAATAGGGAACTTGTGCATTATAAGGAGTTCCCTTAAATATTCTATCTTCAATTCATTCTGAGCTTTTGAATTCCACTTTAGTTGAATAAAAAGGGAAAAAAACTTTTACAGGCAGAATACAAAACTAAATACATGCTGACCTCATTACAAATTTATGCTTGGGATGCGATGAAAACACATTAATTTCTCTAATCATTATAAATTTCATTCAATACGTAAAACATTGTAAAAACAGAAAAATAACAATTTGAGAATGTATATTTAAAGACTGAATATGACTTTTAAAAGGTATTTCTATAGTTTTGTAGCCTGATGAACGGAATTTTGGACTAGTCTTGTCTCTACCATTGTATAACCTAATAAATTCATTTAATATTCCATGGCCTTAACTTTCCTGTGTGTGACTATTTCCTGGGAGGATGTGAACAAATGCTTGCTTATCCCCAAAAGGGCACCAATGACAGATGAAAGAAATAATTTCACCTAAGTCTAATTTGGTGAACTGATGTGTTTATTGGGATGACCTACAGGAACATGGACAACTTAAGGGAGTTTACACCGTCTAAGTCTCTCTTCCCATGTAACCTGAAATTGTTTGAAAAGGGGCAGAGCTCTGTGATCCCCTCCCTTCTAGGCTGGATGAAGAGACTCCATTTCTACTATATTTCCATATGCACACATCACTCACAGGCTTGGATAACTGGCATGAGCTTGGTCTTTCCCCCTGAAAATTTTATTGTTGATGTCTTCCATCAACTGCAATTGAGGGCTTTAAAGTCTCCCAAAGGTTCACAAGCACTGAATTTCCCATTCTGTTCATTTCTTCCATGGGAACTGTGGCTTAATCCAAATCCTGTCATATTTGATTTTGAACAGGTCTCTTATCTACTTCTTTTCTTTTCCTCATACTCTGCTGATTGAGTTCATGTTGGCGGCACAGAGGTCTTGTCCTCACAGAGAAGTACTAATACAACCTGGTATGTTAATCATGCAGGGGTGTCTCCTCAATGGAGGAGACAGAAATCAAATACCTACATTCCATCCAGAAAGCTGACAGTGGATTTAGTCCTTTTTTGCTGTCTGTGGAGGCAGACCTCACCCACCTTTTACTATGGAAGCAGACCACACCCACCTAATTCCTCAGAATGATTATCCCAGACTCTTCCCTCCCTAGAGTATTACCAATCCTTAGGGGGATGTCACATGTACCTTATGGCCTGCTGATCTCTATGCTGTCTATGATGTCAGTCAGAGACCATGCTAGATTCTAGGTCTCTTTGCTGGAGAACCCACCCTCATGGTCACACACACTTTGTAAAAGAGGTTCTATGTAGTCATACCTTAAGCTTTATTGTTCACCTGGAATTGGACTGTTTGATGGTTGCCTGAGAAAATTTTCTCAAATTGCACTGCGCTTTAGATATGCTGACAATGAACCACCTACCATTAGACCCGGAAAAGTCAATCTGCATTGAGTTTTCATTTTTATCTCTTCCTTGTATGACACCTAGAGGGACCCCCCCTAAGTTCCCATTTTATAAACTTCATTTACATAGTGGTATAAGTATTGAGATCTGTTAGAGTTTCTCTAATTTTGTATAGATCACACATCACTATGGACCTCAGCAAAGCCACTAAAGCCCTAGAACAAACAGTCCCAGTGTCCTCACTGAATCAACTTGTTTCTTAATTTATCTGGGAACAGTTCTATCAGTGGACTGAAATTGTAAGAAATGCAGCCAGGCGTTGGTGGTGCACACCTTTAATTCCAGTACTCAAGAGGCAGAGGCAAGTGGATCTCTGTGAGCTCAAGACCAGCCTGGTCTACAAGAGCTAGTTCCAGGACAGCCTCCAAAGCCACAGAGAAACCCTGCCTTGAAAAACAAAAAAAAAAAGAAAAGAAAGAAAGGAAGGAAGGAGGGAGGAAGGGAGGAAGGAAGAAAGGAAAGAAAGAGAGAGAGAGAGAGAGAGAGGAAGGAAGGAAGGAAGGAAGGAAGGAAGGAAGGAAGGAAGGAAGGAAGGAAGAAAGAAAAAGAAATGCCCACTGGTGCAATAGTAGCATAGGGGTTATGGGGTAACCAACCACTTTCTGATTGGTTATGAAGTCAGGTCTACAGGAGGGATTTTCTGCCTGGTATCATAAACTTGGTCAAAAGTCCATGATTGACAAGCTCATAAGCCCTAGGGTCTAATCTACATGTGGTTTTCTGTTTATTTATTTGTGTTTACTAAACACATATATATATGGAGAGCGAGATGGATAGCAGGGTAAAGATGATCTGAAGGGGGAAATTAAAAAATGGATTCTAATTAGGTAGGAAGGAAGGAGATAAACACAGAAAAAGTAAAGAGGACGTAAAATAACAGTAAGGACACATGAAAATGTCATAAGGAATCATACTATTCACTACCACTGAAAATACCTATAATACAAGTAAGTCGGTATATAAATACACATATATAATTTAGTTGAAATGTTCTCATTTTGGCTAACAATGATAATAGAATATAGCCATAGACTATCTAACAAAAACTCAGTGCCAGGCATGAAAAGCCTTTTTTGTTTTTTTTCAAGGTGTTCATCATAGATGTCCTAGAGATGCCTGAAACATTAGGCTATTGCTATTGCAACCTTGGTTGACCCCCAAAGGTGGATGTAATTCCCTGTTCTTGTAGACACCACAGATTTTAGACACTGGGAAAGAGGTCCCTGAATTGGAACTGCCTTAAAAGCCTCTTCAATGAGGTTTAGTTTCATGGTACCAGAAGGCACTATGCAAGCTTCCAAAGGAGGAAAACTTTGGAAATCTTACTAACCTATGTTGCCTCTGAACCACAACAACATAAGCATGGCACAATAACCCCAAGTTTTCAGTAGTGGTAGCCAACTCTGATTGAATTTACAACCCACTCAACAAGATGGAAATCATGCTGGTACTAGAAACCTTGCCAACTGTCTAGGGTTAGTGAAGTCATGGATCTTGAAACAGAATCCACAATTCCTATTTTACTAAGCCAGCATAATGTCTAACTACATTTTAAATATCTGTCCTTATATATACAGACAAGTGTGATCCTCACACCTCATTAAGGAAACTTCTATTTTCAACAGATGGAGTATACTACAGAAAACCAAAACCAATAAAAGTACAGCATTGTGGCCGGGTGTTGTGGCTCACACTTTTAATCCCAGCACTCGGGAGGCAGAGGCAGGCGGATCTCTGTGAGTTTGAGGCCAGCCTGATCCCCAGAGCTAGTGTCAGGATAGGCTCCAAAGCTACATAGAGAAACCCTGTCTTGAAAAAACAAAAAAAGAAAAAGAAAAAAAGAAAAAAAAGTACAACATTGTGAAACACACTTCCAATGAATATATCTACAATACAACTTTTACTACTAAGGCTTAGGGAACATTTTAGAAAATGGGGTAGAAAGAGTGTAAGAGTCAGAGGTATGGGGAGTTGGTTGTAAGATTATGTCTCCTAAAAACATCAGAAGCCACACCCATAAATTTTGTCAATATGAACAAGGATGACTCCAATACACATGTTATTATGGGTTGGGGAAAGACCACAAAACCTTAACACAACACAAATAACTACTGGCAACTAAAGAATGCAGAGAGAAGGATAAAAAGTCTTCCCCAGGAATGAACACTTCAATTGGTACTACTATTATTTTGCTAAAGAGTCTTGTTGTCAAACTGACTTCTAAATATTCATATTTATACCCATAGATTAATGCTATGTCCAGCTTTCGTCAGAAAAGCCCCTTACTATAGCAGCCTGTGGTTAATGTAGGAATCCATAACTGGCCAAGGTGCTGAGAATAAATGAAGATGAAGTGCTCTGCTCCAAGTGGAACAATATAAAATCCCCTCTAAGTCTTAGGAACCATATTGAAATTGAGAAAAGAAAGAATATAAGAACTGAGATTAACAAGATGTAAAAAGATGTCTTTACAGACACTACGTAGCCATTACACTCATGACATCACTGCAGCATTTGTTATCATCACAGACCTTTCACAAGATCATGCCCATCAATATTTCCCCAGAAGGACTATCAACATTTAATGCTTGTGGGGTGAGAGGTGTCACTTTCTCAGTGGTGTAGCTACAGATAAATTGCCTTTGCTCCAGTGTATAACTTTCCATTCTTGCTTGGCCAAGTATCTCTAAATCTAGTGATCACCCACAAAAAGAAGACTTGAAAGTGGGTGGGAACTAATTGAAAAGAGGGGCGAAAATAGAGAGGGAAAGACACGAGGAAGAGTAAACAGAAATGAAAATGCTTAAAATTCATAATATAAATCTGAGACTGTCAAGAAATAAAAGGGAAAATATTAAAAATTTCTGATGGTTTCATTTCTCACTCATTCTTTTCTACCAGGAAACATCTCTATAATTCAACATCTGTCATACACTTCCCGGTAGTTCTATGTGATTCAGTCCCTGCTCAAGGCCCCCTCCTTCCTGACTCTTGTATGGTTTGCTAAATCCATCTCTAATTTAGGAAGCTGACAAAGAGTGGAAAAGGTGGAAAGGCAGCAGATGGATAGAGGAAGTAGGGAATCTGAAAACAGCCAAAGACAGCTACAAACCAAGCCCACAGACACGTTGCTTAGTTCTGAAGAATGCTATGTATAAGTTCTCATGAATAATCTCATATGATGGTAATATCTTACAGATGTGTAACACTTGCCATCAGCCTATGAGGCAAGCTAATAAGGCAAGGAACAACTGACTCTGTGAATTGGGCTTTTAATTGGAATAATTTATTGTAAAATTAGCTGCAAATTTTTTGGCAAATCTATTTAACCTCTCTGAAGCACAGTTTCTTTATCTATAAAGTGGACTAGATTCTACAGCTTTTTAGGATGCCTTGAGGCAATAATTCAACATGGTTTGTCAGCTCTGACTTACTATTAAATGAAGAATTTGGCATGTTGCAGTAAAAACGTTGTAAGTCATTTTTAATTTCTTTTTTTGAGATTATGATATAATTACATCATTTATCCCTCCCCTCTCCTCCCTCCAAATCTTTCCACATACCCTTCTTGCCACCTTCTTTCTGTAGGTAGTGGGATCTAGGAGAATGGAGCCAATAAAAGAGGTGGACTACATTTTCATGCAATGGGCAACTTCATTCAGAACATCAGACAATTTGTATTCAGAGGGCTAAGAAGAGTCACATGAGTGGGCAAGCCACATGCGGCAGGCAAGCTGCATGTGAAAAAAAATGTTGTTAACATAGAGGCATACAAACAAATAGCAATATCCAGTCATAATGAATAATCTGAAGTAAACTCGCTCTTATCTGATATACCTGGGAAGAACACCAAAACACAGTTCAAGAATGACTCTGTGCTTTGAAGAAAGCTAGTCACAAGACTCTTGTCTTGTTTTCTTGGCATTTTCTCATAAGTACTCAGAATTGTCTTCAGATGACTCCATTCTTGAACCAAGTTCTGGCTCTTTCTTGCTCTTTCAGATCTAGGGCCTCTTTTCCTATTCATTGTTATTTCATACATCCCTCAAGTCCCACCAACATGACTGCCTAAACATGAGCTGCACAAGGACAACAATGGACATGTATGGGGAGGGGGAGATGTCGGGGCCCCAACCCAACACAAAGAACTACAGGTAACTAAGGAATGTTAAGAATGGGAGAAACTCATCCAGTGGCTGATGGAAGCAGAGACAGACATCCACAGATATACACTGAGCTGAAATCGGGAATTTAGTTGAAGAGAGGGAGGAATGAAGAGCGAAGGGGTCTGTACCAGGTTGGAGAAACCTACAGGAACAGTTGGCCTGAACAAGGGAGAGCACATCGACCCCAGATGCTGTAGGGGAGGCCAGTACAAGACTGATCCAGACCCCTGAACATGGATGTCAGTAAGGAGGCCTCTGCACTCCAGGGAGCCTCTGGTGGTGGATTAGTATTTTTCCTTGGTGCAAGAAGGGACTTTGAGAGTCCATCCCATGTGAAGGGTTACACTCTGGCCCTGGACACATGGGGAAGGACCCAGGCCCAGCACAAGAAGATTTGGTGGACTTTGCAGAGCCCCTGTTGAAGGCCCTACCCTGCCTGGGGAGTGGTGGGTGGATGGGGTGGGGGGTAGGCTGGGGGTGAGGCAGGAGGGATGGGGGTGAGGGGAGGGAGAGGGAGAAGGGACTTCTTCTTGTTCCCTAACTAGTACTAATAAATAAATTAAAAAAAAAGAATAGGAGAAACTCTTCCTTGAATTCTTATTCTTAAATGCCAGAAGTTATATGGCTCTCAGAGCAGTGTACATGTTCAGTTTCATAGATTTGTTATAGGGTGGTGAGGATTAAATACACACATTAGAGTACCTCTAGATATTATAACATATATGTTTCCTCTTTGTAATTTATGGCTCTCCTAAGTGAAACTTATCTCCCAGTCTCGGTTATGTATGGTATATATGAAGGGATGGGATGTAAGCAGACATTGAGCAGCCTTACAGTGATGAATTGTACTCCGTGTTTTGTTGTAGAAAGAAAGATTTCAGTAACATAAGGACAAGACTAAAGGGACCTTGAAAACCCACCTATCTTTTCTAAGATCCAGTACTGAAATGAAGCAGAAACAGGAGTTACGAGACCTGGAGGGCAAAATGAGTAAATTCAAGACTTATAAACATTGTGATCTGACAGTCGAGGAAACAGATAAAAATGACAGACATTTCAAAGGCTCCATGTAGAAAAGAGGCATCTATGATTGAATCAGTCAAGAGCATAGCAGAAAAAGCTGGCACCATCCCAGTAGAATACTTGCAGAGTGTTTATTGCAAAGGAGCAGATTGCAAGGTGCTGGCACAATGTAGAGTACAAAGTTCCAAAGCTAGCCACAGTAGAGATGTTGCCACAAATAGACCCAATGGAAAGTGGAGAGGGCATGGATTTGGAAGCCGGAAAAGAAATGAAATAATTCAGAAAAAAAAAACTGATGCATCTGAAAGCAAGAGAAAAGAGAACCCTATTGGTATGGTTCATTTCCATCTCCATGACTGAGTGTTTGATGAAGATGACTTTAGTAAAGATCTGGAGTGAATTATTAGATTATTTTGAAGCCTTTACCCAAACATGTGGCATGGTATGAACCTCTAAAACACTGGTATAATCCTGCTACTAGGAAGAGGATGGGCATGAACTGATTAACATTGAATTTTTATCACTGCTGTGCAGAAAGAGGACTTAAAATGGAAACTAAGCTTAGTTACGAAAAAAAAGACATATGTTATCCTTCTTGCAAAATATAAGTTATGGACTGAGAATTATATCTACATATATCCATATCATATAATATGTTGATTATATGAGCCATGACAAGGATCTGCATGTACAGTCTTATGTATTTATTACACATGCATGTATATGCACACATACATACAACACATAGACATCAATGGGTTTCACCATTAAAATGACAATGTAGTATAACATGGAGAAACAAGTGTTAATGGGGGGAAAGAAAGAATGAGATGATTAAGAAACTGGTAGGAATACATTAAGTTGGATCTGTCAGATAAGGAATGGGGATATATGGTTTGTGATGGTAGGAGTCACCCTTACTGGGAGTTACAGTCTTCTTAAAATATACTATACTTTTACAAAGAGCAGTAGAACAGATCTTTGTGTATTGTTGTCCAAGATGAGTACAATAGAAAAAAACAGTAAATAGTCACTGAGGAGAAGAAAAACAAGAAATCTGCAGTCTCCTCAGAATCTTTGAAGATGCCTGTTTTCATGTCCTGCTATCTAGCTCTCAATTTCTTTCCCCAGTCATCTCTTTTAACCTAGACTGAGGAATACTCAGTGTCACAGTGTCTATTGTAAGTTCTAGAATCATAGTATAAAGCTTACTTAAATTTGTGAAGTTCAACTTAAGTTCTTTATGGCAGAAAATGAATCTTATCTGAGTGTGGTTACAGTCTCCAGTAATGTCAGACACTGAGGCATGAGGACAGTGAGATTAAGGTTAACTTGGGCAATGCTATGAAATCTCTATTTCAAACAGGAAAGAAAGAAATCTAAAACTTGAGTCTTATAATTATTCTGTCTTTCTTTTCTTTTCATCTTTCTGTTTCATTTTTTGAGCCCACGTTGGTTTCAAACTGACTTCATAGTAAAGGATGCCAATGAATTCCCACCTCTACCTACCAAGGGCTAGAGTTACAAGTGTGTGCCACCATACCCAGCTTACACTTTGAGTTAAACATAGTATGTCTGGTCTTAATGTAGCTCTCATTTGGCCTTCCATGGCACAGTCCATGTCCTTTGGTACAGTTTTCCTTATCTCAAATATGAGATCATCTGTACTCATCCTTCCAACTTTAAATAAAATTCAGATAGAAAATACTGCTGTAGAATGTTTAATGGCAAAAATGTAATAATCTGAGATTAATACAGCACTCTAGGAAAGGACATAATTTCTCTTGAGTGTGAACATGTGTGTATTAACTTAAGGTTTTTTATTGCTATGAAGGCCGTGGAAACTTTTATAAATGAAACATTTAATTGAGGGCTGGCTTACAGTTCAGAGGTTTAGTACATTGTCATTTTGGTCGGAAGCATGGTAGCAAACAAGCAGACATGGTACCAGAGAAGGAGATGAGAGTTCTACATTTGCATAAACAGGTAGCAGGAAGAGAGAGTGACACTGGACCTGGCTTGAGCATCTGAAACTTCAAATCCCACCCCCAGTGACGTCCTTCCTTCAGCAAGGCCACAGCTTTTTATAATGCCACTCTTATGGGGGCCATTTTCATTCAAACTACAACAGATACATATATATGTACATATCTTTTCCTTCCCATTTCAGTTTTTACCAAACATGATTTTTTTGTTCATTCAGAATAAGCTAATTTCAAATCCTGTTTGGCTACTTATTAACAATCTGTCACTGGGAAGTTTGGTTAAAATTTCAAAACCAGCTTCCATTTCAAACAATTAGAAAAGGAGTATCTATTTCATTATGGTTTGAGGAGAAAAAGCATCTGCAGCACAGTAGATACTTGATATATGTCACTTATACTCTATCAAGGATATAGATTTATTTTAAGAAAAGTCAGAGAAAAAATGTGAATTATAATTTTGGAAAAATATTACTTTTATTTTCTGTTGTGTGTCCTCCTTTATGGTCTTAAAAGCCATTTAATCTCAAGAGCTCTCACCAAGAATATAACCATCAAACAAACAAATCACAACAACAAAACAATAATTCCTTCTCTGAGAGGCCATGGGAGTACAGAATCCTAAATTTGATCATTCATAGTCAACAAATGCATCTGGCCTGTTCTCATTGACAACAAATAACCTTGTGCATGTGTAAGTTCTCTGGCTTTGAGCTTCTGTATGCTGTCTTATTGTGTTTTACAAACACTAATTCTGGAAGTTAAACAGCAGAGCTGTGTGCCATCAGTCTTGAGATAGTGTAACTATTGTTGACTACTCTTCACTGGGGCCTGTACAGATTTCCATTGGATGACATTTTGATGTCAGGTTGGCAGGCCAAAACTGCTACTCTTAGGTAGTGCTACTATTTTCAGAACATGCATCCTATGAACAGCCATGTTGATTATTCATGTGAAGACCACTGGTCACTTTTAATCACCTTTCTTTATCCATTTATTGGTGCTGTTTCTTTATCCTCAACACTTCGATCAGGGAAGCTGACTTCAAATTTGAGTCTCCATACTGTACATTTAGTCACCCTGAATAAATCTTCTTTTGCCAAACTTACCGTTTTAGTGAATGGCCTACAGAATGGCAGAAAAACATTTTTATTTGCTCACAATTGTATATGATATATAACATACACTATGTAACATATAATGTGTAATACATAATATATAACATATAATATTGTATATGTATCATACAATTATATCTACAAAATGTTATATATTATACATAACATAATTTTATATTATATGTAATATCCTATGTTAAATATAACAATATTGATGATTGAATGCCATTGTGAGAAGAAATTTGGTAATATGGAATCTTCTTAATCATCATATTTTTTAAGTTTTTTATTTTTATTTCTTTTCTGTGTTTGAGGGTTTTGCCTGCAACTATGTTCCTAATGTCCAGGAAGTCAGGATTGGGTATCAGATTCCCTGGAATTGGAGTTATAGATGGTTATCAGACACGATGTGAGAGCTGAGAATGGAACCTGGATCCCCTTCAAGAACAGCAAGTGCTCTTAACATCTTCCCAGTCCTAATATCAATTTAAAAAAAAAAAAATGCTTGTGCTACTTAACTGAGAAATTCAATCTCAACCCTTTTTTTGATAAAACATTTGTTCTAGTTAGAAGATTTCTATTGCTCTAATAAACATCATGACCAAAAAGCAACTTGGGGAGGAAAGGGTTTATCTCATCTGATAGCTCCACATCACAGGACATCATTGAAAGAAGTCAGGACAAGGAACTCAAGGCAGAAGTCTGGAGGCAGCAACTGAAGCAGAACCATGAAGGAACACTGCTTACTGGCTTGCTCTGCCTGCTTTCTTTTAGTACTACCTGTTCAGCTGTAGTGCCACCACAATGGTCTGGGTCCTCTCATATTAATCACTACTTAAGAAAACATACCACGGGCTTGTCCAAGGGCAATCTTATGAGAGCATTTTCTCAGTTAAAGTTTATTTTTCCCAAAGGACTTTAGCTTGTGTCAAGTTGACCTAAAACCATCCACAACTATATTCCACAATAAAGGAAGAACTCACTGTAACAAAGGTTACAGCTGAATCACTTGTTTAACCTATGACAGAGTTTATTCAAATTATGAATTTATCACCCCCAACTCTGAATGAGATGTTGAGATTTTAAGTTTCATCTCATTGTTCAAACCTACTCACCCAGACAGTGTAAGGTAGCAATTCTGTAAAAGGAAGTACTGTATTTTGAGCTCCATTTAACTTTAGAAAATGAGTTTTCTACAGCACAATAAATGCAAAAGCAATGGTTTTATATTTATTCCTATTTCACAGTATGATTCTCTTAGTTCCGTAATTAACATTGTTGAAATGCTTTGATTAGGAACAGTTTCTGGGATTATTAGCCACTCTTGGTTTCTTCTCACCTCATTAGGTAAGGAACTCAGTATTGTCCATTGATAACAAACAGCTTCTCACAGCCTGTTGCTCAATATTACCAAATCTTTGCAGTATGCTCAAGCTATTTTCACCCAAAAGTGAACAGTTTTTCTATTGATTTCCTTTTAAATGAGTCATGCTCACATAAAATACGTGTCTGCATTACTTAGATACCAATTATTGCTTCCTAAGAAGAAGCAGTGTCAGGTTAAAAATTGTTTTCTCCCTTAATTTTGTAAACAATTTAAAATTAGCTTAGTTAAGATGGTACCACTCAATTTATTTGGTATCTTTCTAGCACAGATGCAACGATAATAAACTTGGAATTTAAAAAACAATAATTGTAAGCTTGCTTTCATTACTGAGGGCTAGTGATATTGACTTTTAATTTACGTGTTGGGTAAGGTGTGTGGAAACATATCAAATCCAATATATTTGAAGTATACTTGTCTTCAAGTGCCTGTTAAGTATTTCTGATTGCCATGAAGTAAATTGGCATACACTCCTTCTTTGCATAAGAAAGAAAATAAAGCTTGGGTCAAGAGCTTAGTGGTACAGTGATTACCGAGCATGAGCCACAAACGCAAAACACACACACACACACACACACACACACACACACACACACACACACACGAAATTTTAAAATTAATAAATACAATTGATAATTACTCCCTCTGAATAAGCATCTTCAAATAATTCCCTTTTTATTAATGTTATGATATCTTTTATTATTGTCTGTGGAAGCTTTTTAAACAATGCAGCTATTTTTAAAATATATATATATATATATGTGTGTGTGTGTGCACATATATTATATATAGCATATAATATACATATGTTATATATATTTATATACATATTACAACATGTTTTAAAACAAGTGTACTTAGTGGAATGGCTAAAATAAGCTAATTAACAGACAAATACACTTAGTTTTGTGGTGACTACTCTTTTTTAAGTATATACAAAGTTTTATTGAAAATTCTGATTATAGAAAAACAAAGGAGCCAGGTGTTGGTGGGGCACGCCTTTAATCCCAGTCCTCGGGAGGCAGAGGCAGGCAGATCTCTGTGAGTTCGAAGACAGCCTGGTCTCCAGAGCGAGTGCCAGGATAGGCTCCAAAGCTACACAGAGAAGCCCTGTCTCAAAAAACCAAAAAAAAAAAAAAAAGAAAAGAAAGAAAGAAAGAAAGAAAGAAAGAAAGAAAGAAAGAAAGAAAGACAAAGGAATGGATGGATATTGCTTCTTTCATGTAAAAATCTGGGCAGCTTACATGATTACCAGATGTCATCCAATTCTTCGTGGAAACTTTCATCCTTGTTACTAACAGTCAATGTGTCCACTAGTGAGCATTCTGTCTGACTTTTGTGAGCTCTAATCTGCTGTTGCTTTTGTCTGCTATAAAGGATTTTCCCCATGACCCGAGTTGTTTTTCTATTCTTGAACACTCTTCTAACTCTTCCTTTTCAAACTACCGTCATCCTCCTCTCCTGCTCCATCCATCTTTCCTAACTTCTTTCTCTGCCTGTCTCTGTTCTTTCACGCCATTTTCCCATAGCTGTTGCCCTTCTGTTTGTTCTCCAGTTTGGCTCTATCAACACATCTGAAAAATGATTCATATTCCTCAAATCATTCAAGGACTGCTTGTCTACATTTGAAACTTCCCTCCCATTTTGAGTCTCAGTTTTTCTCTGACAGAAGCTGGCACTCTTCTCTGGAGCACTGGAAAAAGAGGGCCCAGAGAGCTGTGTCTGGGTAGAACAGCTGATAGCTGCACTGTTGTTCTGATAAGGCCTGAAGGAAGCAGTGTTTAATCTGCCCAGACCTTCCATTATCTCTATTTTGGATGGAGTGTGGAGAAGAGGGATGTGGAAAAAGAGGTTCTGTGTGGCCTCAAATTGCCAAGAATGCCTTGGACACATTACCCCTTTCTTCCTTCATCATACCCCAAAGAGGCTGCTGAGAGACAGCTCTGTCCTTTGCAGAAAAAATACCTTCCTATGGAACTGGATGCTCTGCCTCTGATAACTCTACTCAATACACAGACGATGGACTCCACTGGCTGGAGACTCAGTAGTAATTACTGAACACTTTTTCCAACTGTTGTGCCTCTTGCTGTAGCCTTAGTACTGGCTACAAATTCAAGAACCTGTGGAGCTAGCCTCTGTCACTGCATTTGCCTAAGCTGGGACCCTTGACTTGGCTCCACCTGCCATAACTTTGTTCTGTTCAAGAGGTGCACTCAGGAAATACCCACTTGTATCCGGATCGTGAGACTCCATCTTGACTCACTAGACCACTCAGAGAATGACATCAGAGACTGCTTTGGTTTGTAGAACATTCCTTCTCCAGGGCTTTTTGAGGGCTTTTTTTTTTTTAGTTATATTTTACATGAGAAACCAAAATAGTTAACCTTTTATGAAAAGATCATGTCCTAACATCTGGACCTTTAGCCACGTAGAATGTTCAATTTCACTTTACAGCTCTGTTCTACCACATTTGCCTATAAGTTTCAACTGCCTTGTTCTAAAGCCGTATTGCATTTTCTCCTTTCTGCAATTCTATCTGGAAAAAAACAGTCAGGAGGTGGCCGAGTTATATAATCTAGGAATTTTTGTTCCTATTCTCTTCCAGCTGCTGTTTAAGTAATTTATTTTGTACCTGAAGTTCCACTTTCTCTTTTATCTATTCATTCAAAAATGACTTTTTTAAAGTGGGGGAGGCTTTGACAAACTAGCTACAGCTCAGCATCTTTCATAGGATTTTCAGATTTCCTGCGTTCTGTTTTTGAATGAATAATGTGAGGTTCTCTTGCCGATGAAGTGTTTCTTTAATCTTCCTTTTCTCTTCTAGTAGGCTATTAGTTCTAGGGACATAATCATCCTTTACTTCCATCTGGCATTGGCAGTTCCATTTTGAGCTTTTGATCATAGATCTCTTTCTTCATGTTCTTTAGATTCTATTCCTGACTCCTCTGTGCCTCAGCTGCACTTGTAGATTTTTCTTCTTGGAGCTTCTGGGTCAAGTCCAAAGCTTCAGTTCTTTTCTTCAGCTCTGCTTTTCTTCTCTGAACAAAATCTATCATTTAGTAGAGCTGTCTTTGAGCTTGTATTTTGTTTCAATCTCTCAGTGATTTTTCTTTCCATACAGAATGTTTTTGCCCTGAGAAATGAGAGAACCCAGCCAATTCCTTTTCATACTTTCTTTTCTCTTCCATCTTAAGGTTTGTTGTTGTAGCTTCTCTAAAATATTTCACCTTTTGAAGGTTTTCCTACCCTAAGTTGTCATTGTATTGGTTTAACTTTGTCTCCGAAGATTCTAGAACAGTAAGGATAAACATTTGCAAGTCGTCATATGATGGGGGAAGTACTTCTGTGTATGTTTATCTTATTGATTGTTGAATAAAGTTCTGTTTGGCCAATGAAACAGCAAGTTAGACAGGACTAGGAGTCAAAGCAGATTCTGGGAAATGTAGTAGAGAAGTGGTGATCCAGGCTGGAAGTGACTCATATTTAAGCAAGGAGAAACAGGAAGTGTCCCCTTTCCCCTTCACCTCCTCCAGTGGCTGGATGTGAGCCACTGGCAAGAGGGGGTGCCAGCAAAAGGCATGCTCTATAAGATAAGTCTTATAAAATATTTAGATTTATGATAATTAAGACTGAGCTAACAGATGAGAATCCTAGTCATTGGCCAACAGCATTTGACCCTAATACAAATTTCTGTGTATTAATTTGGGCCCTAACTTGGGCGGGCAGCTGGCATAAAGCACACACGTGGTAGTGGGGCTCTGCGGCTTTTGGTGGAAAGATTTATTGTAACAGTCATAAGCTGAAACATCTCACTGAGAGACACTTTGCTAGCAAATGTAGATAGAGATGGTCTTTGCTTCCATGTCACAGCTCTCTGGAGCTCAAAGGTATTCAGCCAATTCCTTTAAGAAATTCCTAAGAAAATCTTTTTGGTTTTCTTTATGAAATGCTGAACTCAGTGATTCAGAAAGACTATTTGAGGGTTGATTGAATGAGATGTAATAGATCCTTCATAGTAAGTACCCTTTCTTTATCAAACCACTTACTGGAAAGAAAACAGAAAACAGATGACTGTAATTGATCTACCACCAGCAAGTTAGAAGCACCTTTTAGGAAGGCACTGCCTACCACTGAGATGATCAGAGGCTTCATTTCCCCATTCAATACATGGTGCATCAGTCCATGAATTAGGTGGCTTTGGAGTTACTCAGATACTCACTATTGGGCAACAACCATTGTACTGTCTACTTCAATGAGTTAAACAATTTATAGTTCATGTTGAGATGTTTGTTTGTCTTTCATTACTTGGCCTATGTTCTAGTGCCTCCTGTTGCTGTGATGACCTCACAAGAGAGAAGTTTAGGGAAGAAATGGGTGAGGGCTGTTAGCAGGAACATGGGTGATTTTAAACAGACACACTAGAAGGTGCACTCAGCATGATGCTTGCCAGCACACCTACACTCATCCTGCCATACTCGCATGGATGGAGGCTCCTCTCTACTCCTTCCCCAGCCAGGTGAGAACTCTTGCATCTTCTCTTACCAATTTTCAAGGACACAATACATACTTATTAACCATAATCATAAGCCCCAGCCTCCGCCATGCTGGGTATGGAAGTTAGTAGTATACCACTAAACTACAATACCAGCTGTTATTTTATTATTTTATTTCAGACAGAGATTCCCTGACTATGTAATTCAGCCTGTTCTCAAGCTCATAATATGAAATGCATTTAATCAGACTTCAAAAGTCCCATAGTTTATCACAGTCTCAGCAACATTTAAAAGTCCAAATTCAAAGTCTCTTCTGAGATTCATTCAATCTATTAACTGCAAATCCCCTAGAAAAAACTGAACAAATAAACAAAAAAACAGATCATGTACTTCCAACATAAAATGGCACAGGGTATACTTTACTGTTCCAAAATAGAGGAAAGTGGGGATAGTGAGGAAATACTGGATTGAAGCAAGACCGAAAAGCAGCTGATCAAACTTCAAGTTCTGCATCTCTATATCTGATGTCAAAGCACACTTCAGATATTTAACTCCTTTTAGCTTTGTTAGTGGCAACACATTCTTTTTCTTGGGCTGTATCCACTTCCTGTTAGAAGCTCTTCTTGAGAGGTTATGCCATACCTCTAGCATTGCCAGCATCTTGGGTTCTCAAAGACAATCCTGGCTTCACCTTCCCAGTTTCATATAATGGCCAACTAGGTCTGCATTCAGGGACACTCCCCACCCCAAATAACCCTGGCCTCAGCAGCTTTCCTTGGATTTAAGAGGAAGATTCCATATCTCTCTCTTGACTCTAAAGCCAGAACCACGGGACTAAATCTGCCAAGTTCTGCTGCTTGCTGGGGCTAGAACATTACCCCATTGTTCCATTACATCTTCACCAGTGTTCTGTTTTTTGATGGTTACCATCATTGCCTTCCTCTGACTGGGCTGGAACTCATTCTGTAGAACAGGCTAGCACTGAATTTAGAAATCCACGTGCCTCTGTCTCCAGAGTGTTGGAATTAAAGGCATGTATCATGCATGTTGCCTATAATAGAAGCTCATTACTTCTTATTGACAAATAGTATTCTACTGAGAAGTTGTAGTTTTTTTATTCATTTGCCAGTTGATAGACATTTAAATTACTTCAACTTTGATTTGTTGTTTTAGAAATTGAAAATAGGGATTATTTTGTGTATACATTTTGAGAAGATACAAGTTTTCATTTGTCTTGAGCAAATACCTAGGTGTAACATTGTTAACTCTTTTGATAATTGTAAGTTGGTGATGAGGACAGACAGTGGTGGCAAAAAAGAGAGATTGCAGATTTTGATAACCTGATATAGGAGAGTCTCTCAGCCTTCCCCAATGAGAATGGCATACCTTGGACAACAATATTGAGTCCAGGACTGGACTCATATTTTTTTCCTCACCATTCTTAAGGGGTAGAAGGTTTTTTCTACATTATTCCATTAACAATAAACTTTATGTATCCCTGAGATAGATGGATTTTTTGTCTCTCTTCAAAACAAACACATCTGCTCTTTAAGAACAGAGTGTGCAAGTTGCTGAAGTAGGTGAGCTTGCCCCAGGGATGCAAGTCTTCTCTTGATAGTCACTACTAGGAAGACTGTCCAGTTGTTTACTGTGATTTGTTTTTTGTGAGTAACTCTTCAAACCCCTAGAAAAGAGCTGGAGTGCATGCCTGGCTGTAATTCTATGTATTGTCACATTGGCTAACATTTAAAATTTTTGAAATGTCTTTATAATAATAAATTGTATAATAGCTGGGCGTTGGTGGGACACGCCTTTAATCCCAGGACTTGGGAAGCAGAGGCAGGTGAATCTCTGTGAGTTCGAGGCCAGACTGGTCTACAAAGTGAGTGCCAGGATAGGCTCCAAAATTACACAGAGAAACCCTGTCTCAAAAAATAAAACAAACAAAAAAATGAAACTATAATAACAAATAAATTGTATCATGGCTATCACTTTGCTCTGTCATCCATGAGCCAACCATCTGAAGCTTGACTTAATTTCATTCAAATGCAAAACAAAATTAGGATCACTTTTACAGTTTCATTGCTTGTATGGCAATTTCTGTACATTCTGTTGTGAGACAATTGGAGATACTGTGATTGAGGACATTCAGATCTATGGTCACTGAAATATACTACTCACACTAGCCTGTCATGGAACACTAGGCAGTAATGTAAACATTTACCAAGTTGGTATTTTCAAAAATACTCAGACATATGCTTTTAATGTAAAATTTTCTGAATTACCATTACTGCAAAACAGTAACGGTAAAAGAAACTGAAGAACAATAAATACAAAGATAGGGAGTTGGGCAGTTAAGAAAGTCCTTTCATAATGTGAATAGTTAGGTTCTTTTGGTAAAGTATTTTTTTCTGAACATTTTATTTACTTTGGAACTGTGGAGACACAGAACAGAGATATTTGACAGTGTTTGTAGTTCCTCTAGAACTTAAGAATGGTCTTTTTGATACATACTACAAAACAAGTGGGTCAATATGCCCAAAATTACAGCCTACAAGTAGTCTTTTGATTCCAATCTTATATTATCTGTTGCTGTCATATCTCATGTAACATATTTCATGTCACTGAAAGGCAAATATTTCAACACATTCCATTTGAAGACACGAGGAAAAGATACGTTGAACATAAATAGAAAACTTACATCTAATTATGAGAGCAGGTTCAATAAACTTCACTTCTTGTCAAATTTTATCTTGTAAATGGGTCAAAGAGAAATTTCAGGACTGTATTGGAAATAGTTGAAACATATCCTCAAGGATTTTCAACTTCTCTAAATTTGGTAAGCAAATGCCAATGTTGTAAGGCAGCAGAGATCTATCTATTTTATCAGATATGAAAGCATTCCAGAATGTAAGATTTAAGATTTGTTTTCAAACCTGGAGACTACATATTTTTTATATTTAAATATGCACAAAATGAATATAATTAAGTTATGGAAAACACCTTGTATGAATTATCTAGTAAAATTTTCTCTTAAAATTATTTCTAGTTCAGATACATGGGGGAGCACCCAGGCCTAGCCCCAAATGATCCCCATGGGAGGCCTCACCCTCCCTAGGGAGTGGATGGGGAGTGGGATGGGGAGTTGGTGGAGGGGGATGGGAAGGCAGGAGGGAGAGGGAACTGGGACTGGTATGTAAAATAAGACTGTTTTAAATTTAAATAAAAATAGTATAATAAAAATATTTCTAGTTCATAAATTAAGCTAAGTATTGTTAGGTCCAAACTGAAACTCCAGTTCCCCAAACTCCAAAAGGCAGTTCTCATGTGCTACACCTGAACTACAAGAGGATTTCTGGAAGTTGGGTAGAAGCCAGGATTCCTCAGGAGTTTGTGAAGCCAGTTTCCCTCTTCCAAAAAGAGATATTTCTTTATCTCATCCAGAAGGGACATATGGCTACCAGTGGCCCCAGACGCCTTCAGTATCACAAGCATCTGTTACACAGTTCAAAGCTCACACTAGCATCCTCACACTTCTCATCTCCTTCCCTCCCTTAAACTCTCTCCAGCTCATGGGCTTTCCTTCCCCTAGCTACTCATTCTCCTTATAACCCTGCTATTTTGGTTCTTTGTCTCTGTCTCTGACTAGGTCTCTGCTCTCTCTCTCTCTCTCTCTCTCTCTCTCTCTCTCTCTCTCTCTCTCTCTCCTCTCTCTCTCTCTCTCTCTTCTCACTCTCACTCTCTCTCTCTCTCTCATGCTTCTTTGCTCCTGTTTCTCTCACTGTTTTCCCTATTCTCTGTTCCCTGCTATTCTCCCCTTAACCCCCAGCAAACCCAGTGTTCCGGCCAATCTGCTTCTTTCTCTCTCTGCTCTGGACACTTCCCAATGCCTCTGGCTATGTTCTTTCTTATATCTCCAATAAAAACATCTTCCCCATCACTCTACCATAAAGCAGTCTTGTCAGAAGTTTATATAAATATATCAGCATTTCATGACATTACATAAAAGTCCTAAAATTTCCAAGCAATTTAGTTACTGTGTTTGTGTTGGTATCATTGATATTTCATTAATTTATCCTTGATCTATTCAGAAATCTGAATAGTAATCTTATTTGATAAATGGTACTGCCTTAATTTAATTTCTTCATCTTAAAATGGGGACGATCACAGTGCATTATAGAGTTATAAAAATTAAATGAGATATTGTCAACTGCTTGTGATTACCAGACAAAAGAGGTATTTGTTGATGTAGCTATTAATATCTGTGGACATGGGATTGTTATTATAGGAACTATAGAGGATTAGAGCAGCATATTTGGTGATTCTTCATTTTAAAACAAAGACAACATAGTTTCAACATCTTTGTGGCTTATTAACTTCAAAGATTTATCAGGACTGTCAAGTAAGACAAAGCTTTATGTCTGTATCACACATCTAAAATGCTCTGAATGCAATATTTTGAAGTTACAAAGTTAAAGATATTTTGTGAAAAAAATGTCATTATTTTATACATTCATAACTTCAAAAAAGCTATTAGGTTTTTTGTTGTTACGTTACTATTTCATTCTCCTAGGTCTTTTTCTTTTTCTTTTTTATTCAGTAACAGATTTCCTAACTTTACATCTCAGGCAAGTTTTCCTTTTGTTTTGCATATGACAACCATGGGTGCTGTTTCATTGTTTTAGATCAATCCAGGCTGAACAGAAATGCATTATCTCCAACACTAAACTTTTCTTCTGGTGGGAAGCCCATTCAAGACCTAGAACATCACTGTGACTGAAAAGATTTTAGGTTGTCTTTTCCCACACAACCAGTAGAGGGGGCATAGTTTTCTTCCATCTTAATAATAAAGGCTTTTACACATATTGTGAAACTGTTTATGATTAAAACTTAAAGATAGAATTTAAATGAAGATATAAAACTCAAACTATAAATGCTAGTTAGTTACCTTAATAATGTTGGCAAATTGTAACTGTCTCAAAGTAAATATATATATATATATATATATATATATATATATATATATATCTTCAGGATATCTACTTTTGGGGGGGTAAATAAGGACCCATTCAATCAATAACTAGAACACAACACAGTTAGGAAAAATAACTTGTTAGAAGCAGTCAATAATTGAAAGTTGAAAGTAATCAGACTAATTAAATATTTATTGATTACTTGCTATATTTCAGATCAGGATCTAAATTATGAAGCTATAGAGGTAAATTAAATTTAATCTGGAGAGGTAAGCAGGATAAAAGAAAAGCCATTTGAAAAAGGCTTATTTTTAAATAAGAATTTGAGTAAAATATTTGTTGCATAGTTGCAAGTAAATGATGTCTTCATTAGCAATAGAAAGTGGTATGTTGTGTGATGCTTCAGCATACTACTTACTCATTGACCCTTAGGAAAAATGTAAGATCTCAGAGATAGTGAATTACAAAGGCAGGTGGTCCTTGGTTGTTTGTCATTCCACTTGGCACTTACCATGAATGATGTTTATAGTTTCTCTTTTAAAATAGGAAAACTTTCTTACAAATAAATTCTCATGAATATAATGATTTAGCAGTAGGAAATCTTAAAAGCAAGTTTTATAGTTAGTTGAAAATAATTTACAACTATTAAGTGCCTATATTTAGAAATATAGGCTAGCTTGGGAATATGTGTATTCTACCTAAGAAAAAGTCTTCATGGTAACTTAAGTGAATCCAGGACATATACATTAATACACTGATGGGGGATGTCCTTCTGTATGTTGTGAATATATGTTTCTCTTATTGGTTGATGATAAAACTGTTTTAGCCAATGGACAAACAGGATGTAGCCAGGCAGAAAGTATAGGTAGAGCTACCAGACTAGGAGAATACTGGAAAGAGTACAGAGAGGAAGTCAAGGAGAGATGCCATGTAGCTACCAAGGAAGAAAGAGGCTCAGGCATCACCATCAGTCAAAACCACATGAAAATACACAGATTAATACAAATAGGTTAATAATTTAGAGAGAGCTAGCCAATAAGAAGCCTCAGTCACGGGCCAAACAGTTTATAATTAATATAAGCCACTGTGTGTTTATTTGGGACTGAATGGCTGCAGGACTGGAAGGGACAGAAACTTCCATCTACAATACAAATTTCACACAGCCATACATATATATGTCTGTGTATATATGTATGTATGCATGTGCATATGTATATATCTATGTACTTATATACACACATATATTATTCAAAGAAAATTTTCTTGAGATCACTAGACAAGTCTTAATTGAAACATTATGAGGTTTTTCTTTTTTTTCTCTATTTTAGATAGAAAGAGTCTTTATTTCTATATTATTTACATTTTCCCCCTCTTATCTTAAACAAGCCCTTCTAGACAAATCCCTCTGGAAAGGGGAAGCTGAGTGAGTAATTTGCATTTGAAGTTTTTTCTCAAATCAGGAAATTAAGACATTGATAATTAATTGACAACAAAAAAGTTCGAAGAAATTTTTGGATAGTGCAAAGGTTTTGGATTAATATCTAAAATTTTAGATTAAAAGCTACACAAAGGTTTATCTTTGAATTCATTAACCTTTTTGCAGCTATAGTAAGCTTTTCTACATAGAAAGTAAAGAATATTGCTATCATGATACCTTTTGCTGACTCTAAATATGTACTAAATGCAAAGTCAGCTTATGAAGTTAATAAAGTTTTAATTCAGAATAGAAAACTACAGCTAATGCAATTTTATGTTAAATGTAGACAATTTACACTAATTCAAGATTAGACTTAGACTTCAGTCTTAACCATCTTGAATTAAAACTTAAAGGGTTTTGAATGTGATGTGAATGTGAACACCGATTTTAATAATATGAACCAAATAATACTTTTCATGGTTGGGATAGACATTAAATAAGTAAAGTTATTTGTGTTTTGAAATAAGTTGAAAAACATTTCCTGAGTAAACAAATGAGCGAATGTCACTAACAAAACATGGGCTTGCAGACGTTTTCTTTTTGGTGATGGTATCTCAATGGTTTCTTGACAATATAGGTCCAACAAAGATGACCTTTTTCTTGCAGGAATACTTATCTAAAATGCACAGATCTCAGAATTTACTTTAGTCATCATGGCAAATTTTTCTTAGACAAAAAAGTGCCATTGTTGCCTATATATGCATTATTAAAAAGACGATGATAGCTGAGGACCTTCAAAACCATCCTAGTAAGTCAGCCATTGAAAGTTTCACCTTTGCAATATAAGACAAAATGAGAATTCATTGTTGCAGATTCTTTTAAATGTGTCGTGTCATAAAAATTATTTACGATAGTTTAGCCTGATGGCATAAACTCAGTTATAAGAGGTAAAAGCTCCTAATGTGGAGGACAATTCAGAAGAAAGCTAATGAAAACAGGGAGGAAAGAACATATGAACCATCCCTTCGATTAATTCTGTTTCTATTTAACTAATTTTTATCTTTTTCATTTTTCTTATTGGATTTGTGTTTTACTTACACTTATTTTTCAAAAATTTTGAGTGGCATCATTAAGTCATTTGTTTTCTTATTTTTTAGTCACTTTGAGCTATCAATTTCCCTAGTAAAACATTTTTTTTTTTTTGGTTTTTTGAGACAGGGTTTCTCTGTGTGGCTTTGGAGCCTATCCTGGCACTCGCTCTGGAGACCAGGCTGGCCTCGAACTCACAGAGATCCGCCTGCCTCTGCCTCCCGAGTGCTGGCATTAAAGGCGTGTACCACCAACACCTGGCCTCCCTAGTAAAACTTTTAATGTGTCCCAGTGCTTTTTGTTGTATTGTGTTTCCATTTTCATTTAGTCTTAGAAATCTTTGATTTATTTATTCTTTGACCCATTCACTGTTCAGCAGTAAGTTCTTTAATCTCTGTGAGGTGTGTACTTACTAGAGATTTTAAGATTTATTGTATCATCATCAGAATGGATACATGGAATTATCTCACTTTTTCTAGTTTTATTACATGTTTTATATGTTGTAGGATGTCAATTTTAGAGAATCTCATATTGGCTGTTAAGTAGAATGCATATATTTCAGGTTTGGGGTGGAATATTCTGTAAAATTTCTGTTAAATTCATTTGATGTATACTGTCATTTAATGCTGATATTTCCATCTATTTTATTCAACTGGTCCCCATATTAGAGAAAGTGAGGTGCTGAAACCACTATTATTAGGTTGATATTAATCTGTTCTTTAATTTTAGTAGCATGATATTCATTAAACTTTGCTAGAATTTGGTACATGTTTGTTTAGTATTATAATGGGTTTTTAGTTAATTTTTCCCTCAATTAGAATGAAATGTTCTTTATCTCTTATGATTAGTTTTACTCTGAAGTTTGTAATGTCATATATTAAGAAAGCAATCCTGCTTGCTTCCTGGTCCCATTTGAATGTAGTACTTTTTCCCTATCCTTGTATGTTAAGGTGATGTATATCTATTTTATTTTTCATTTAATCAATTTATTTATTTTACATCTCAACCAGTTTCCCCTCCCTCCCTCTATCTTTAAAGCTAAGGTGAAATTCTTATAGACAATAGTCAGATGAGTTTATTTTTTTCATCCATTCTGATAGCCTGCATATTTTGATTACAGAATTTACACAATTTGTATTCAAAGTTGATTATAGTTATTCTGTTGTTCGTGTGTGTGTGTGTGTGTGTGTGTGTGTGTGTGTGTGTGTGTGTGTGTGTGTGTGTGTGTGAATTCTTAACTGTGGTATGTGGTTTGTTTTTCATTAATTATGGCTTCATTTGTGTTGTGTCTAGAGTTCCATTTCTGGGATTATTTCTGTCTTTAGTTTCAAGTATTGCCTCTAGGATTCTCTTTAGTGGTGTTTTGGTGGCCATGAACTTTTTAAAGGTTGTTTGTCTGATAGAAAGTTATTTTTTCTCCTTCAACTATGACAAGTAATTTGGCTGGATATACTAGTCTAGTTTGGCAGTCCTAATCTTTTATAACCTGGAGTGTATTGCTTCAAACTCCTCTGTCTTTCTTAGTTTCCATTGAAATAGGTTGCAATTCTTGTGAACTTTACTTTATATGTGAGCTTTCTTTTTTTCCTTGAAGCTTTTGAAACACTTTCTTTGTTATGTATAAACTTAATGTTTTAACTAGGTTGTGCCATGGGGCACTCAATTTCCAGTTTTGTCTCTTTGGTGTTCTCTGTTCTTCTAGTTTCTATGTGAGTGTATTTCCTTAGTTTGATGATATTTTGGTCTGCATCACTGACCTGGGTTTTTCTCCCTCATTTATGCCTATAATTTGAAGAGTTGGTCTTTTCATAGTATCTCAGTGTTTATGCACATTCTTTGTCTCTATGTTTGTTTTTTTCTATTATTTGCTTGTGTGGTCTAATTCCTAGCTTTATATTTAAGACTTAACATTCTAAGTTCTACTTCATCCATTCTACTTGAAAGGATTTCCCTTGAATTTTCTTGTTGGTTTAAATGAGTTTTTCAATTCCACCTTCATTTTAGGTTGAGTTCTTTTCAATGTTTCTATCTTTTTATTTAATTAAGGGTTTTTATTCTCTCTCTTTATTTTTCTTTTTTGGTTTTTCAAGACAGAATTTCTCTGTGGCTTTGGAGGCTGTTCTGGAACTAGGCTGGTCTCAAACTCACAGAGATTTGCCCGCCTCTACCTCCCGAGTGCTGGGACTAAAGGCGTGTGCCACCATCTTCATCATTTTATTCACCCTTATGTTTTTGTTTTTTTAATATTTTTATTTTTTAGTTTTATAATTACATCATTTCCTCATTGCCTTTCATTCCTCTAAAATTTTCCATGAACACCCCTTGCTTTGTTTCAAATCTATGGCATTCATTTTTAATTTCATACACATACATATTTTAAGTATTAGAAACAAATGTATATTTATTATATATATGTGTGTGTGTGTGTGTGTGTGTGTGTGTGTGTGTGTGTGTGTGTGTGTGTGTGTGTGTGTGGTTCTTATTCCTAAATATAGTGAGTGACACAACCTGATTAGTCTGTATAATCAATCTATATACTAGTATGTATACATTTTCAGAGCTGATCATTTGATGTTAGGTAACCAATTGGAGTGCTTTTCCCTGAAGAAGATGATATCCTTGACTCTTGTCATTTCTTGGTTACCTGTAGTTCTTTGTTTGGGGTTGAGAATTTTCGCCCGTCTACATTAGCATATCTATTGGTGTCCTTGCTCCACCCATGTTTAGACTGTCATGTTCCTGACTTCCTGGCTTTGTCTTACAACATTTCTAGGAAACACAATCTCACAGCATACTTCCTTTTTCTCTGAGTCTTAGATTATTTCTCCCTGCTCTTTTGCAATTATCCCTGAGACTTAGGTGCAGAAGTTGTGTATGTATTAGTTGGGATTAGGCCACACAACTCTGTTTTCACTGGATTGATTTTTTTTATAATGTTCTGCATTTGTTGCAAAAAGAAGTTTCCTTGACGAAGGATGAGAAAAACATTTATTTTTCGACAAAAATTTAGAATATAGTTAGGGATTATTATGTTGGTTTAATAAAGTGTGATTTTACATTCTCCTCCAAGATCCATCACATTAGCACTGGAGAGTTGGCTTGGTTTTCAGTACCAGGCATGGTTTCTCTCTCTTGTTGAATGGGCCTTAAGTTAGAGGCAACTCCCAAGGTAGGTGTGACATTGTTGTACTATTAAAGTTCTTGTGTTATCATGATTGTTGTTGTGCTTGATAGGTTTCATAGCTGAGTAGGGCTATTGACTGCTTCCCTTCTTTGGAGGCTTTCATGGAAATGTCTAGTACCAAGATACCTAATTTTCAATGGGGTGTCTTCAGCAATGGAAGCTTATCTTCTATCTCTGTGATGTAGCCAGGGGCAAGAGCTTACACAGTTCTGGCTAACAACCTGAAAGTGGGTTTTTTTCTTCTTTTAATGGATGATACTGGGAGTTTTGTTAGACAGTTTATGGCTCCTGGGGGAATCATTGAGCTGATGTTCAGATGATAAAGCCTCTATTAAACTATGTGTGCATATTATTATATAGTTTATGACTCTTGAGGGAGGCATTGAGCTGATGTTCAGATGAGAAAACCTCTATTAAACTATGTGTGTATAGATATACATCTACTTACATGAATAATAGGTGTTACAGCTAGTTACTATTATGATTCTTTATGAGTTTTCCGGCATATTTACTGTTATTTTGCCTTTCCCTCCTTCTGAATTTCTTTCCCTCCTTAGTTAGACTCCTCTCCCTGTGGCCCCCCTTCATATTACTTATACACTGTCTTTCCTCTCTTTTACTTTTATTCCCCAGATCTGCCCCCTTTGGCTTTCTGACTTCTAGTTACTCCAGGTAATGTACTCACATCTGGAGAGTTGGAGCTTAAGACCTCAGATGAGAAAGAATAAGTGATGCTTGTATTTTCTTGGGTATCCTGAGTGACATTTATTCTCTTTATGTTAAGTCTCCTTAAGTTACTTGACCTGGCTTTGTGTGTGCATGTTCTTTGAATTCCTTCAGTTCTTGGATGAAGTTTCTGATCTTTTCAATTCTATGTCTTGTGATCATCTTCAAAATTCTCATTAGAGAAATCTCTGTAAGGATGTTAGATTTTTGGAGGGGAAATATCATCTTGATATTTCACATTATTAGCATGTTTGCAGCAAGATCTGGTAATGTGGATTTCTTTTGTTAGTTCTGTGGATGATATGGACACAGCAGGCTGGGACAGAGTACAGGATGATGTGTGAGCCACATTGGGCTTCAAGTGGAATATAGCAATCATAGGATGAAATCAGATAAAAGCGGTGAGCTGTTCTGATGTGAGTGATGTGCCTTTTTTGTCACAGACTGTAGGTTATAGACTGTAGGAGTTCTGTCAGAAGCTTGGTGATTGTTGGCTGTGGGACCATAGATGAGGCTGTGGCATACGGTATGGGACTCAGGTTAGATCCGGGGACTGAGGATTGTGTGTAGATGATAGGATCAGGTTTCGTCCCTAGGCTGGACCCTGGTACATGCAAGACATGCAAGACCTGTCTGGATGTAAAGGTTGGTGGTGGAGTTCAGTAATGTTGTCAGGGGGTAGGAGTGGTGCTTTTGGACAAGATGTACCTTTTTATGGAAGCTTACAAGTTGGGAGTGGTGGGAGCACTAAGTTGACTAAGTTGGAGCATTGGATCTAGACCTGAGCATGATCTGAGAGTTGTTGGTGGTTAGAGGATAAGGATCTAGTAAACTCACCAGACTGGATGCTGGACTGGATGCTATCATAAGATTTATAGTACCTACCAAGATGAAGATATCAACTATGGTGAGCAAGAGATAAAGTCGGATATTAGGGTGGGGTTTTGTGCTTGACAGATGTATATGCCACCTGGCTAAAGGCTGGGGGTTTGAGGTAGTGGCAGCATGGACTAGGCTTGGGTTCTTGATATGGGTACCTAGGCTAGATCTGGATATAGGGGATGGTACACAGAGGGGAGTACCAGGAGGACTCCCTTGACTAGGCCCATGAACAGGATATTCATGATATGAATGGTTTGAAGGGTAGATATCTTTCTTGCCTTTCTTGAACTTATTATGTTTTCAGAATGCTGATCAGATATTTGTGGCACATCTTTCAGTTACCCTATGTCTAATAGTTCTTCCTGTGTCAGTAGAAGATGTACATTTTGGAAGAAAATGCCATTCTCATTGGAACTTGTAAGAAAATAGGTGATCTTAATACATTTAATGCTATAACTTATCTACTTTGCCATTAGGATCTTTCCCCTTTAAAAAATATTTTATTAGTTCTTTGAGAAATTTATGCAATATGTTTGATTATATCCACCCCCATTGCTCCCAGCTTTTCCAAGACCTACTCCCTTCCTCACCTACCCAACTTTATACATACATACATACATACATACATACATACATACATATATTTCCTCCAATAAAGGCCAATTTGTACTCTTTAAATATTCTTATATGTGTGACCTTCCACTGCAGCACACACTCATCAGTGGCTATAATCGTAGAGAAAAATGGGCTTTACTCTCCAAGCAGCTAGTAATTGCCAATAGTTCCTTTACTAGCTATTAGATTTCCTGCCCAACTCCCCTCTCCATGCTGGGATATGGTCTGGTTTGGATTTGCACAGGACTTGTGCCACAACCACTATGAGAAAAGGAACTCCCCACATCATACTGTAGACAAAACACTACACAAGAAGGGAAAGGTATTGAAAGCTGAAAGAAGATTAAGTTACATGTAACACGAAGCCTATCAGAATAATAGCCAACTTTTCTATCATTTTTAAAATTTTTAAAACAATCTTTTCTCATTTTACATACCAATCCACGTCCCACTCCCTCCCCACCTCCTACTTCCCCCACTCCTCAGAGAGGGTAAGGCTTCCCATTGGGAGTCTAATAGCCAGCTTTTCAATGGAGACTATTGAAGGCAGAAGAAATTGGATTTAAGTTCTACAATTTTTGAAAAGGCACAGTTGCCAAACCTTTACAACTCTACCCATAATAACTATAAGCTGTTTTCAAAGATGAAAGAAAACCTCTCCATGACAGAAACATATTTGAGGAGCTTGTGACCACTAAGCAGCTTTTACAGAGGACACTAAAAGTGTACCTTAGTCTGAAGATACTAAACATGCCCAAGAAGTTAGAAGGAAGACAGAAATAATTCCAGAATATTGAATCAAAAGATGTCTAACAAAACACCACAAAACATCAAAAGGACAGGAATTGAACATTTTTCAAAGATAACTTAATGATCCCATTTCTACAATGACGGCACAAAGACAAACAATTTGGGTCAGAATTCATCTTTTTGCTGCCTCCAAGAAACACACCTCACAACCATTAGCATATTTTTCTATTCAAGTGTCATATTTGTCTGGAAATTCAGACATCTCTTGTAATTCTGGTGTGAGTCTAATGATTTGAATGCCTTGTATGTTCAGAGTTTGTTGTCATTTTGCTGCTCATTCCTCCTTATTTATTATTCATTCTTTGATGATTTTGTGCATGTACATGAAGTATTTTGACCATATAGTGCCCCATTATCCTCTTTTATCTCATTTCCTCTCCCATTGAAACTGTTCTTCCCAACAAGCTCCCCCTTGACTTTCATGTCTTTGTATGTGGCATGTGAATCACTAGTCATAATTAAGGTTGTTTGTATGAGCATGAATGTGAGTTATTTATTAGAGCATGGTCAGCCAAGCATCGGCAGCTATAAAACTGATAGAAATGACTCGTTCTTCCCTAGCACCAGTTAAATTGGTCTTCAGGGAGGTTAAGGATTTCCAAATACCTCCTTTATCAATAATGTAAGGTGGAAGAGCTCAGTCTCACTCATATCTTGTGCACATAACTAAAGCTACTATAATTTTGAGAGAATAACCACCATGTTTTGTCCAGGAGACAGCCTTTTATATTCCTTCCCATCTTCTAGCTCTTACATTCAGTCTGTCCAGTTTTCTGTGATGTATGTTTCTCTCTGGTGTGAAAAGCTTCTTTTCACAGAGACTTGTGATTATATCAGAGGCTCATAATTGGTCAATGTGTTAAAAAATAAGGGATTGGTTAGTGTTCATTCCTATACAGAAAAATCACTTATTCTCAATTCTTTGACCGATATAGTATTTAAGAGGCAGTTTGGCAAAATACCCATTTGAAAAAAAAATGGCAATTCCCTTCTACATCCATTTGAAAAATGACAGTCGCCTTCTCTGGCCTATGACTTCCCCAGCAACAGGATCTATCTGTTTGTCTGTCTGTCTGTCTATCTATCTATCACCAGAATTAGCATTGCAAAGCACAAATTACCTTTTGTTCAGTGGGGTTCAAACCCAATTGGGCAGCAACTTCCAGTACTGTGAAAGCTACCTATCAGGAGAAATGTTATAGCGCAATTCTACCTTGATGTCTTTTCTAGGTCTTGCAACCAAAGAGTGTTATGTCTTCAGCAATAACACCTAGGCCTCATGTCCCTGGGTAGTGGATGGGGGATGGGATGAGGGGGTCAGTGGAAGGCATAGGAGGATGAAAGGGATTGGGAACTGGGATTGATACGTAAAATAAGATGGTTTCTAATTTAAATAAAATGAATTTTTAAAAAGGTGTTCATCATCATGAGTACTTATGGAACTAAAATCTACATCTCAAAAAATTAAAAAAAAAAAAAGCCTTTACCACTTGGGAGTCTCCTTGATCAATAACTTTTAGGGATTTTTTCACATCTGGTCTGGTATTTTCATTAATAACCTATGATTTTTAGTAGAAAGAGCATTCTTCCATGCAGAGTAAATTTCCATAAAGCTTTGAATAGATCCTTAGTATTAGTTAACCCACCTTCTTCCTCTACCTTTCCTCCATGACCAGCATAGATTAAACTTTTATGTACTGAATAATCCATCTTACCTCCTTCTGCCCCTTACCTCTCTACATTCATCTTTACTTAAATCTTTCCACCCATAGTAACAAAATCATTCTAATTTTCATTTACATAATATATAAGGATGTTGAATATATATTTAAAATGTTGTACATTTTGTATTCCTTGTTTTAAGAATTTTTTGAGAATTCTCTTTTCAGTTCCACAGACTATTTTAAAATTGATTTTATTGGTGGCTTTTTTTTAAATCTTTACTTTTCAGTCCCTTGAATAGTCTACATTTTAACATTTTACTAGATATTTATCTGGCAAACAGTTTTCTCCTAATCTGTAGGCTACTTCTGCATTTGAAGGACATTTTCCTTTGGTGCACAGGAGCTGTTTAATTTCCTAAATCCATATTTGTTGGTTGTTGGTTTTATTAGAATCCTATTCAGGGAGTACTTACTCATGCCTATATATTCAAGTGTACTCTAACAGTTTCAGAGTTTCAGGTCTTAGACTAAGGTCCTTGGACTCTTTCAGTTCATTTTTTAGGGAGAGATAAGGATCTAGTTTCATTCTTATACAGGCAAGTAACAAGCTTATTAGCACTATTTGTTCAAAATCCTATATTTTCCCCAATGTGTACTCTTGACATATTTGTCAAAAGATCTGGTGGTTGAAATTATGTAGGCTTATTTCTATATCCTATGTTCTGTTCCATTGATTAATTTGTATACCATGTTTGTTTGTTTGTTTTTATTATGGTTCCTTTGCTGGCTAGTTTTATGTCAACTTGACACAAGCTAGAGGCGTGGAGAAAGAAAGCCTCAATTGAGAAGATGCCTCCATAAGAGCAGGCTGTTGACAACCTGTAGGCATTTTCTTAAGTAATAATTGATGGGAGCAGTCCCAGCCCATTTTAGGTGGGGCCACCCCTGGCCTGGTAGTCCCAGATTCTATAAGAAAGGTGGTTGAACAAGCCACTAGGAGCAAGGCAGTAAACAACACTCCTCCACAACCTCTGCATCAGCTCCTGCCTCCAGTTTCCTGCCAGGATTGAATTCTTGCCTTGACTTCCTTCAGTGTAGTGTGGTATATAAGCCAAACAAATTTTTTCCTACTCAAGTTTCTTTAGTCATGGTAGTCCATCATAGCAATAGAAAACCTAATTAACCCATTTCTATATTAGTATCTTCAGTGCAAAGTATTCCTTTAAGGATCCTCTGTAAGACTGACTTAATAGATATAAATTCCTTTTTCTTGTTTTTATCATGAAACATTTTTCTTTCTTTTCCTATTGGTTTTACTGGGTATATTTGAAGTGTGATCCTAATTATTCTTAATAATAAAATATCAAAGTCAGATAACAGGGTAAAAGCTGAAAGATCAAAGAAGTAAAGGACCAGCCACAGTCACCTCTTACTTCTCCAACTCCTCAGACTGAAAAGAGCTGAGTTCCTGTCTATGCCTTGTGTAACCATAAATCTTTCCGCCACCCACGAGTTCTGCCCACCACGTGGATGGTCAAAATAATACAAAGAGAATTATATTAGATACAAATGCTGCTTGGCCAATGACTAGGATTTTTCATCTGCTAGCTCAGTCTTAATTACCATAAATCTATTATTTTATAAGACTCATCTTATCGGACACCTTCCATTGGCGTCCTCATCCCCGGGATCACATGGTGGCTCAGAGCAGAGAGCTGGAGGAAGAGTGAAGGGGAAAGGAGACCACTTCCTGCTTGTCCTTGCTTAAAGATGTGTCTCCCTGCTATGTCACTTCCTGCCTGGATCACCACTTCTTTCTACATTTCCAAGAATCCTCCTTGATTCCTAGCCCCATTGCTGCCTAAGTTGCTGCCTCATTGGCCAAACAGTACTTTATTCAACAATCAATAAGATGAACATACACTGAAGTACATTCCCCATCAGCCCTGCCTTATCACTTCTGCTCTTCATCAGGCATATCACTTCCTGTCTCCTTTCTGTACAAACATCCAGACCTCTATGGTTAACTAGTGGCTAGCTCTACCCTCCAATCTTCAGGCAAGCTTTATTTGTCAGAGCACAAGCAAAAATATCACAACATATATTAGTTTGAATTGACAGCTGTGATCTTTCAGTCCTTGAGGTATATCTTTCCAAGCCCACTGGCTTTAAGAATTCTCAAAGGGCAATAGATGCCTGTGTCCCAGCGAGCTGCTCTCAGTACTCTCTGTGCAGTATATGTCTGTGTTCCAGGAAGCTGCTGGATGGGTGGGATTTGAGGAAGAGTGGGATCTGTAGGTTACAGGGTTCCATGGAGGCTCAGCTGTTGGTGTAGCCTGCCTGCAGGAGTCTTTCCTGCTCACCTGCTAGTATTGCTGAGATGGGTGGGGGAGGGGCACCCCAGAACCAAGGGCTAGAGGCTGTGTTGTCTAGATGGGAAGCTGGTCACTGACCTTTCAGTTCTCTCTGTGCAGTGGATATCAGAACAGGAGGGAACAAGATGGCCAAGGAGGGGAAGGATACAATAGAAGATCAATGAAAGAGATATCTTAATAGAGAAAGCCACTATGGGTTTAGGGTGAAACCTGGTGCTAAGGTAACTCCCAAGAAATCACAAGGGGGACCCCAACTAAGACTCCTAGCAATAGTAGAGAAAATGCCTGAAATGGCCTACCCCTGTAACCAGATTTATGAATACCCCAGCTATCATCACAGAGCCTTCATCCAACAATTGATGGAAACAGACACAGAGATCCACAACCAAGAACCAGGCCAAGCTTCAGGAATCCAGCCAAAGAGAGGGAGGAGGGAATATGTAAGCAAGAGAGGTCAACATGGAGAAATCTACAGAAACAGCTGGATCAAGCAACTGGAAACTCATAAACTCTAGACCTACAGCTGGGAAGACTCCAGGAAACTAAACTAGGACCACCATATGTGGGAGGCAGTTGTGAAGCTTTGGGTATTAGAGGGGCCCCTGCCAGCAAGAGCACAATACAAACCTGGTACAAGAGCTAGCTTATTGGAGACCATTTCTTAGGATGGGATGCCATGCTCAGTCTTAATGCATGGGAGAGGGACTGGGTCCTTCCCCAACCTATTATGCCAGACTATGTTGACTCCTCATGGGAGCCCTTACCTGTGAGGAAGAATGGACTGGGGGTGGGCTAGGAGGTCAGTGATGGGAGAGTGGGAGGAGTCAAGGGGGTGGGAGGAAGGATGGGAGGGGAAATTATGGTAGAAATATAAAATGAAATAAAAAAAATTAAAAAGAAAAAAAGTTCTCAATGGGATATGTAAGAATGAGTAAGGCAGAAGGAGAGAGCCAGTAGGCAGCTTCCTCCTTGGTTCCTACCTCCAGGCTCCTATCTTGATTTTTCTCAATGACAAATGCTGTGGAAATAAAAACAAACCATTACTTCACCAAGTTGTTTGTAGTAATGGTGTTTATCACAGCGATAGAAAAGGAAAGTAGAACATTCCCAGCTTAACTGGTCTTGTTTCTATTAGTTGTTTCTCGGCATTCTTTTCTGGAGACACTTGGTACTGATTCATGGGTGGGATAGCTGAGGTGATTGTGGTTTAGCTGAGGGATTTGTGGCCCCTGACCTTATTGGAATGTGCTGATGAGTGTGGTAAAGAGTTATAGAAGGAGACTTGGGGTAGAATAGACCCCAATCTCACAGAGTGAGTGAAAAACACACTTCCACTAAGGGATCGGATGGCAGCACAAAGGTATCAAGACCTCTGACCTTATTGTTGGAATCTACAGGGCATAGCTGGGGAATTACAAAGGCATATGCAATGGTCCCATGGTTTCTGTTCTTGCAGATATGATCCCTGTGGTGGATCAGAGAGCTGGGGAAAATTCAAAGGTCTCAAGCCACTGGCCACTTGGGTAGAGTACACATGGTGTTGTGGGCTAGCTAGATGGCAAGGAAGATTCTTTCATGAGCTTTTTCTTTTTGTTTACTTATATAGGGCTAGCTACCCTGGAACTCATTGTGTAGATCACATTGGCCTCACACTCATAGAGTTCTGTTTGTCTGCCTGCCTGCCTGCCTAGCCCTTGATACCTATCTTAACATTTCCTTACCTTTGACTGAATGCAAAGGAATATTTTATATTCTTTGGGCAAAATATATCTTTCCTTACGGAAATATACTCTCTGGGAAGAGTACTGATGGATGAGTATTCACTGATGTCCAGTTGAGTGAGGTATTAAGTTACTTCAAATATTCCTCGGCAGTTTTCAGAATGTTGAGGGGTAGGCTGGTGTGCCAAAAGTGTATTCTCTCTGATGGTTTTAAGTTTTCCTTTTGCATTGTGTCCCTGTGATCTCTCTCTGTTTTCCTCATCACAAACATTCCACTGTTATTTTCACTTGATGCTTTCTATTGATGGTATGTAGCTGTAAAGAGAATGTTTCTGCTATTTTCATGAAGCTTCATTTGTTGTGTGATTATACTGTATTCTTGTATCTAGGTCTTAAGGTAGATTGATTCTCAATTTCCTGACAAACTATCATACTGATTTCCAAAGTGGCTGTAAAAGTTTGCACTCCCATCCGCAATGGAGGAATGTTCCCCTTACTTCACATCCTCTCTAGCATAAGCTGTTCAGTGTTTTTTTTTGTTTTGTTTTGTTTTTTATCTTAGCCATTCTCAAATGTGTAAGATGG